>NW_022194794.1:240337-883118 GCF_900067095.1 Fusarium proliferatum ET1 | reverse complement strand
TATATCGCACGATAGTTGACGACGGAGAGAAGAGTAGGAAGTACAGTCAGTAGTAATACGCGCAGTAGAACTACCCTTCCCCCCCCCCCACCCCCCCCCCCCCCAACTTGTCTCTTCCCGCATCGGCCAAGTCCGAAACAAAAAGAAGGGCTAGAAGAAAAAAAAATGATCTGACAGATATGTTTTACCGGCAGAGGTATCCGGGCTACGGGAAAGTCAAGTCAGGTTTGGGGTTACACAAAGGAAAGCAAATTAAAATATGCGGTGAACAAAGGGAGAGAGCGGGATAAAAAAGAGAGACATTGGCGCTAATGCACCCGAAACAATGGTTCGGTATCCATTGAGAGAGGGGAAAATACGCCGAATGGACAGGCTTGGGTCCCTGTGCATCCACACCTACAGAGGTACAGAAAAAGTAAAGAGATAACAGTGACAGGACAGGGCAGGACAGGCTTGACACTGACACTGACAGGGAGGGCGATACGAGAAGAAATGGAATCGTTATCGAAGGTTGATTTCTGAGGAATGCTTCTCGGGAGAAGCAAATTAATTGCATGTCGTGCAGATCCTAAATGTTAGTTTACGGTTTCAGAATGCTTTTGGTGTAGGTAGCCTGTAGTCAGCCTGTAGGGCATGTCAGTCAGTTGCTTGACTTTAGGGGTGTTGTCTCCCTGCTTTGTACTCTGCGAACCGCTATCATTTGGCATTGGATCACAATAGTTATCTCAATCACTTCCATCACCTGTCACCGAATAGAAAAACGTGATATCACCCATAAAATGTGATTTCACGAATCATGTCTCAAACCGTCAGCACACTTTCCGCCAAGTTTCAAGAGTCATTCCATCCTCCCAAGCAAGGGTTCTCTCCCAAGATACGACCCTACTCAGCATACAAAACGTCAATCTTGCTTAGGGATCAACAAACACCCACACGATTTCGGCACATAACAAAACAACCTTGCTCTGGGCCTTGGGGTCGTACAGACCGTGTTTCCACTCCGGTGAGAAAAGTAAGGGCGGGGACCCGTGATAGCCTACCCTTGCAAAAGAAAAAAAAGTCAGATCAGATTTTCTGACGCATGCTACGATAATCCACGGTTAAACGTGCTTTTTGCTACGTCATCTTGTACCTGGTGACTCCCGGTTGCCACGTTGTTTTGAGGGGGGAGTCTGGAACGCGGCTGTTGGGAATAGGACAGGTCACTTTTCTTTTTGGGAGGGGAGGGGAGGGGAGGGGAGGCTGAAGAGACAACAAGTGACAGCGGATGTTTAGTCCCGGTTCTGACAGCTTGGGCGGTTAGATATCGGTTTGCCTAAGCGGTGCTTACATTAGGTCATCTCAGACTGTTTGTGAGCAATCCCATCTCGTGTTTGTAGTTACACAGTCACGGTCACGGCCACAGTCGCAGTTGTCCAACGACTTGAGCATAAGCAGATGTTTTCTCAGCAACTTCTCTTTGTTGTCTATGAACCTTGATGTCTTTCCTTTGGTCTTGTGAGCAAACCCTCGCCAAATGACGAAAGAAGTTGGCTGCAAGAAAAGACCCTGCATCTTAAATTTGCCACGGGATCTGACCGAATGTGATATCTTTTCATCTGATATCCGCGCAACATAGGAAACATCATGACAATCAGCCAATCAGCCAATCATAGACTGTCCCCTCCACTCTCTTGTCCCCAGAAAAGAGATGACATCTACTCAATCTCAACAACCGAGACAATCGCCAACCATTTACCGCATCATCTGGGCCCCAAAACCCCCCCTGGTCAAGGCCACTAAACTCATAAAGTATTCCTTACGAATCATACACAACATTACCAAAGACACTTCCATCATCGCAACCCTCCACTCCTTGCAAATTAAACTAATGCGTGTAAGTTAGTGTCACTTCGGCCACTAATGCAGCCTGTGCCGGAGATCCATGTCGGTGGGGTTCTTCTTTTTCGAGCAACACCCGACCGGCGACGTACGTCAAAGAGATGATCGTTCTGGACCTCGGCGTCTAGCGCTCGGTGGTCCGATGACCTAATAATTGGCGGTACGCTAAGGCTGAGAGTACAGGTACCTACATAATGTTATCTCTCGGAGGGGGCGTTTGGAGATACCGCAAACTTTATTGTTTGCGGGGGAGTGCGGAGGAATGAGAAAACAAGACCAGAGATTTTTTTCCCTTACTTAGGCTACCAGACGGGATTGATAGGGAATCATGGAAACTCGCTAAAGGTCAAGCAAATCATCGCAGCCTCGCAGCTCAAGGCTATAAATATTCAGCTGTGTCTCGTAGAAGACAACTAAAAAGATATCATCAACTAGAATCTCACATCATCTATTCTCCAAGTTGTCGCACCATGAGTAGTAAACCATCTGTTCTCATCATCGGCGGAGGTGTCTTTGGAACCTCCACCGCATACCATCTCATCCAACGCGGCTACACCACCGTCACAGTGGTCGATCGTTTCGAGGCCCCGTCTCGCGACTCAGCCGGCACTGACCTGAACAAGGTTATCCGTGCAGACTATCCCAACCCGTACTACGCTCAGCTCGGCCTCGAGACCCTTGACGTGTGGAAAGATCCAGACTCTCTCTTCAAGGGTCTGTATCGCGAGTCGGGATGGATCATGGGGGGTCATGAGGAGACGAATCAGTGGTTGGAGAACGCTAAGGATTTGGCCGAGAAGAAGGGGAGACAGGGAGTGGAGTATCTGGATGTTGAGAGGATCAGAGAGAAGTGGCCTGCTCTGACTGGGGAGTTTCCGGGCTGGACTAATCTGTACAGTCCTCAGGCTGGTTGGGTATCATCAACACTCCATATCTATCGATTCTCGACACTGACTTGCTCTAGGTCCCCTCAGGCCAAGCCCTTCTCCGCATGGCCAAAGCTGCAGAGAAGAATGGCGCAAAGTACATCACCGGCCATGCAGGCCAGATCAAGGAGCTCCTATACGAGGACGGAAACTGCAAGGGTGCCGTTGCCGCTAACGGGGAGATTCATCGCGCCGATAAGGTCATTGTTGCAGCTGGAGCAGGTCTCCCGGCTCTTGTCGAGGGAGCGAGAACTGATGTCAGAGCGGAGACTTCGGTAATCTGTGTGATGAAGCTGGAGCCACACGAGATTGAAAAGTACAAGGACATTCCCATCATTGACGACTTTGAGCAGGGTATGTGACACTGAAATTTGCGATGATTGGAGTGCTGATAGTGGATAGGCATCATCTTTCCTCCTGATGAGAATGGCCTCATTAAGCTATGCAGTGTTCGGCTTGTGACCAACTATTTCAACCATGTGCACTCTGGCGCCTCAGTCTTGCATTCAGTGGGCGACTATCCTTTCGATGGATGCCCCAAGGAGCTCGAAGTCGAGATTCGAAAGTTTGTTCGAGAGATGATCCCTGAGCTCGCAGATCGACCCTTTGTCCACACCCGTCAATGCTGGTAAGCAATCCTCCTTATCAAGCCACTTATACCTAACAGCTCTACCAGGGACGGCATGGCCTCAGATCTCAACTTCCGCATCTGCCCTTATCCTGACACAAGTAACCTCTACATAGCAACAGCCGGTTCAAACCACGGCTTCAAGTTTCTCCCAATCATTGGAAAGTACGTAGTCGACCTCCTAGAGGATTCTCTTGATTCGGGCCTCAAGAATCTCTGGAGCTGGAAATTCGGAAAGAAGCCCGATGATTTCCAAGATCCTCATCCCTTTCCCCGCAGAGACTTGAACGAGTTGACGGGCTGGAAGGGGAGAAACGCTCCAGCGGAGGGAAAGCTGCCTTGGACGTGGAGCCGTAGTCGTCTCTAGTGGGGTGTAGATGTAGTGGATATTTTAGTTTACTCACATCTCACGACTGGAAATCTTTCATCAAAATAGATCCGCCAATGTAGGCCTAGACAGGGAATAGAAATCATCACATGACAATGCACTAGCTACTTAGTTAGTCAGTTAGTGAGGGAGATCCGCTCGTATGGATCTGCGTGGGAACGCTAAAGTTTGAACTATCTTGAGATTTAGCGTTGTTTTCTCTGGCGGCCCTGTTTTCTCACTTCATCTTGTCCGTGGCGATGTTTGAGTTATTAATTGAAGGACTGGAAGTTTATTTCCCGTTTTAGACGGACGAGAATGCAGTCCAATGCCGTGAATGCCCGCCCGTCGGTATCACTGCGGCGTCAGAGTTGGGCCTTCCAGTAGTTGAGTACCTATAGGGTACTAATCTTGACCCATTGGTCATTTGCTAGGTAGTCATTGAGTTGTTTTTCGTATAAAGCCGCAAATAGTCTCAGTTTTGCTTTTTATTCCTCTGAGTAAACACCGATTTGTTTATTATTTATACCATTGTTTAGTGGCTCTGCTGTGAAACTCTAAGATTTCCTAGTGGAGTATCACATATGTGACTCGTCATTATCCAGCATCTCGGTACTTATCACACCGCACTAGGCAAACATGGGCAAATTCCAGGGTCGCAAGTTCGTGGCCTGCACGGCATGCCATTCTCAAAAGCTAAAATGCAATGGAGGTGCGTATTTCAATTAGTCCTTTCAAGGCTATTGTTGATCGTATGTAGATATTCCATGTCACCGGTGCATTCAACGAAATAGAGAATGTGTATATCCAAAGAAAGACAAATTCATCACGGTGCCAGAGAGTTATCTTCGTGATGTCGAGGAAAAAGCCAACATCAATAGTCAGTTCAGCTTTTTGACTGGAACAGACGATTCAACGACACTCTTCGATGCAGGCCAACTGTCTCCTACGAGTGACACCAGTCACTTAAAGGATTTGTGTCCAGCAGAAGTCTTTATACAGAAGTTGACAAACATTTCTGCCTTACTACACCCATACATACAGACTGAATCATGTCAGCAGCTACAAGTGGGTGAAGCCGGTGAATTAGTTCCTTTTCGTCTGAAATCCGAGGCTGGAGGTGAGTGGAACAGATGAAAACTCACCAAAACAGAAAATATACTGATTCAGATCCTCTTAGGGTCTCAGATGTTAGTAAAGCTTCCGTCAGAAAAGCAAGCTATGCATCTTCTACGTATCTTCGAAGCAGCAAACGGTGAATATCATTGGTTTCTCCGTCAACGATTTAGAGATCGGATACGGCAGACATACTCCCAGCCTACAAGTCACGTCGACGACAGAAATTGGTTCTGCCAACTGTCCCTGGTTTTGGCTCTGGGTCAAGCTCTGGAGGAGGAACCAAAACAAGAGTCTGAAGAGACTAATGACCCATGGCATTTCAATCAACCTTCAGCTCCATTAGATCTTTTTGGACAAGCTGTGCCTTTATTAACTATCTCCGAGACTTTAACATTGGAGGACCTTGAAACACTAAATCTCATGGTAAGCTAAAGCTTCTGTTTCAGAGGAGGCATGAGAAGTAGCTGACCGTTGCATAGGCTTATTACTGCCATTTTACAAATCGCCCAAAGTCAGCTATTATCTACATCAGCCAGAGCATAGCGCTAGCAAGGCTACTCCAACTTGACGACCCAGAAACATACAAACCCAGGATTTCGAAACGGCAAGACAGTGAAAGCCAACAAATCACCAAAGAGCACATGCTTCGACTATGGTGGACGACAGTCTGTCTGGATAAGACACTTGCCTCAGAACTTGACTTGACGCCAGTGTACTTGAGCCCATCTCTGGAGTTGCCGTTGCCGTCTTCAGAAGGTTTATCATCAGAGGATGAGGAGGAGTTCTTCGATTTGGAGCTATTGCTGGTAGAGATTCAATCTCAAAGCTAGAAACTGTTGTAAAGTTGTTCTCTTTCTCAAGTATATGGTTATGGAGTCATGGTATTGAAATACAGTGGTGGAGTTTCTAGGGGACAGTCATCTAAGTGCAACACAGAGATCTTCTACTTTCTCCCAACAGTTGATACCATGGCAGGTCCTGGTGATTGATTAGATGGTCAAGCCTCTGTGGTATGTTGACGTCGTAAGTAGTGGTCTCATGAGGATATTCTGGTGAGGAATAAACTTTCTTTACAATAGTATACTGGAATCGAATCTAAATACCTATAGCCTTCCGACTGGAAATAGTTCTTATTGTGAGATAGTATTCTATCAAAAGACCAGGCAGTATAAAGGGTCCCAAAAGTTGATATAAAAGAACGGTTAACAACCACATTGTTCAACATCAAAGAACGAAGACGGATGAGTTTATGGATTGAATTATCTGACTCAGCTAAGCAGAAGTGCTTGGGCTATAGATAAATCATCAAGTGCCAGATACCAAAAGTTTTATTTCAAATAGCAATATAACCAAAGCTTCCTTGAAAGTTCCAACCCTAGTTTAATCCTTTCAAGCTCTGTTAACAAGATGAGGCGGGAAAAGACATAACATCTCCATCCGAGACGTGGATCGCTTCTTCAAGGATCGATGGAACATGAGATTTCAGGCCAGAAGCCCGCCACCATCTACTGCTAACCATGCACCAACAATCTCTCACTCAGAATACAGTAAGCCACCAATAAAAGCAACAAAAACGGGAATATATCCCCAATGAAACCACTCATTCCCCCCAATAAGCGACTTGCTCACGAACCCATCAGTCGTCAGCATGAAAAGGGCCCCAAGCAATCCCATCCCCATGAGCTTCTTATCTCCAGTCAAGGCGTTGTTGATGAAAAGGTAAGAGATGACGATATTGCGTGCGCCTTGTAGACGTGCGAGGGATAGGCAGGTCTTTCGGCTCTGAGGATCGGCCGGAATGGGGAATTTGACGATCTTAAGGGTGGCTTCTGGTCGGAACATTGAGTTGATGCCGATGAGGCCGGGGATGGCGGAGATGACGATGGCGCCGCGGTACAAGAAAGTGTCCCACATGATGAAGATTTCTGGGGTTTGTGATGTTGTAGGAGGGAAGATGAGGTTGAGGAACACGTAAGATTGGATATGAATGTCAGAACCCTATATCACTCCATGACGTGCGGACATAAGCACTATCCCCGTCGCGGTGTATTAACTGTATCTCCGATTCATGTTATGGTAACCTGCGCTGCTATTTGGAACTGTTATATAAAAATAGGGGCAATTATTTCTGATGTTAATCATTTGTAGAAACCAATGCTTCAACACGCGTTGGACAACCGTTGGTGGCCTTTCAGAGTGTGCTACGGAAGTTGTTCATATTTGACTATATTATGCAAGACGAGTAGAACAAGTCAAGAATTGATTAATTATCAAATTATATTCATTCGGACACTATATATTGAAGATGAACTACGGTAGATCAGTTATGGTGAGTGAATTATCAATATAGATATGTAAATCATTGACCATTATGTTATGCTTCAGAAAGCTCCCTCAAAGTCCACTGTACAACAATGCTGCGGATTTTAGACGGAATAAACCATAGTAACAGACCTTTCTTATGAACCATGAGACGGGTGGAGTGCTCCGTGCAAGATGGGTTGAGTAGAATATTCCATCAACTTACAGGCCTAGACGCTTCCATCCTTGGACCTGTAGACATGACAACTATACACTCAGTTGATCTTACTGGATTTTCATCATTCTAGCTCAAGCTAAGAATAAATTACCCCTTGTGGAGGACCGGGCAGCTTGTATACAAGTCTACTACTGATTGGTGTCAATATCTGATCAAGGGATGGATGTGAATGGCTAGCCAACACTTGCCCAAGCCCAGTCACAAGGTCAGACTAACACCAAAACATTTTCCGCTATGGAATTATAGGATATACAATGCGGAATTATACAAGTGACCTGGACATGTATATCCAGTGCAGGTGTCGGAGTGTTTGCCCATCTACAGAAGCATACAAAGCCATCATCTGACCAACATCAACATCAACAACGCCACGATAAGAAGCCCAACCCCACCCACCACGGCCGTAAAGCATTTCCCCATCCGTGTCATAGATACGTCCCCTATCTCGGGACTATCTACGTCACCCTCTCTCGCGATAACGCTACTGTACCCCGCGTTTTGACGCTCTCATTCGACCATCCCAAAAGGGTTATGTTAACCCGCAGGCGGTCCTCGAAATGTAACCAGATCTGGGTTTCGCTGGCGTTTATCTTGACGATATGCTTGACGTAGAAGCAAGGTATGGCATAAAGAAAAAGAAGGCTGCTGTGTAGATGATTGTGACTCTGTAACTAATTACTCTATACCATTGTTTGTCTGTCTGTGAAGGATACGTCTTTCATCATGCTTATCTTTTCGGAGAGTCTTCATCCTTATACGGTTCATACTGTACTTGTTGTATCGTTTTGTGCCACTGCTTGTGTGTGTTTGGGCCTCTTGGCTCATGCTCTTGTGTACAAGCGAAAGGCTCTCAATCGATATGCGTATCCATCATCTCCCCCACCAGAACCTGTAAAGAAGACTGCTCCAGTGGACTATACTACTGTTTACCCTCCATCGCAAAGACACGCTCTGCCTGAGATATCGCCTGACTTTGGCTCTGGCGATGTTGACCTGTGTGTGGCATCAAAGCCTCTTCTGAGGTTGGACGAGGACTATCGTCATGCCAATCCCAGCACATTCAACTTCACCAGCTTCAGCGTTGGAGAGATCCGACGACTTGGAGACTTCCCTGACTATGCAAAGCTGTCTGGTGTTCCTCTACCAGAGCCATTAAAGAGCTTCAATGTCGACAAGGCAATGCCGAGACCATATCGCCCATTCCGGTGGGCCTATCACCAGACCATGTGTAAGTGCTACCCCATCGCCTCAATACAGCGACGAAAGGCTAACACCAGTTAAAGCGCTGAAGAAGATGGACCCAGATTTCTGGCTAGAGATAGAGAACACATATCGTGAACGCGTCGCCCAGCGACAAGCCCTTTACGCAAAGCACGGCAAAGATGTCCTCCAGGCCTTACCCGGCTCAGAGTTAGCATGTAAAGAGCTTATGGAGATGGTCATTCAATTCCTTTGCGCGCGATATCCTCAAGCATTTGAACTCCATGGTAAAGTCTTTGTCAACCACATTCTGGCAGTCAAGGAAGATCTTGATCAGACCGAGCCTCTGCTCTTCCTTCTCAATCACGTCCCTGAGGATTTCGCACTCACATTACGAGATCCTGCGACAGGACGGTATTGCTTCAGAGCCGGTGTGATTTGTTCCTCTGTTGGGTGGAAGCTGAGTGAGAAGATTGGACTGGGATTGCCCGAGATACATGCCCCAGTGCCTGATTACAAGGAAAAGATGGAGTTTAGCATGGACCGGTACGTCAACTTGAACCCTGACATAGTGATACGTTACTAATGGAATGGCAGATTCTTCACTAAAATGCCCACCAACAGCCCCATCCAGCGCGGATCCTGGGGGCTCGAAGTCGGTCAGCCGCTCTTCATCCCCGCCGAAGACCCCGAGTTCAAGATTCGAGAAGTTCAAAACACGTCTCTTACGGAGGAAGACATTTCTCTTCGAGTTGACTGGCAGACCCTACGTCGTCTACCTCTTTCAGGCGCTATCGTCTTCAACTTCAAGGCCTTATTCACACCAATGACTGAGTTTAGAGATGAGCCGTACGTTCCCTCTTTGGTCTTGAAGGTGTTGAATGAGGGGAAGGAGAACATTATGAAGTATAAGGGAACGTGGCATGTTGAGCATATTACGAAGCCGACGCTGAGGAAATGGGAGAGGGAGCAGATTGAGAAGGGGTTGATCCCTCAGGATTGGGAGGTTACTACATTGGCGGAGAATCCGTTCTTCCCTGGATGGGAGAGGAAGTGGACTGTCAATTGAGTGAAGCAGTAGATATGGATATGTTATGAAGCGAATTCAACTTATTTCTGGCACAATGGTATTCTATGAGCTCGGTATATCGTGATGGCTTCATTCTACAAGTTGATGTCACATAGTTGGACGATAGGGACTGTCTCAGAAGGCCGGGTCTGGTGTCAGCAATGAGTGTTTGACTTCACTGTGGGAATCTTGACTGTAAGAGCTGAAATAAAAGCTTCATTTTTGGCTCTTCCATCTATCAAAACAATGCGTAACAGACATAAGATTGCTCTATCAACTCAGGAATGACCATCTACCAAGGGTATTTCCTAATCTCACCCTCCTTCTCGACATCCAACCCCCTCGCCAACTGCTTCTCATGCTCTCTATCAAGATACTCTAACAGCACCTCACCATACTTCTGCTTACCCTTATAGTTCGCAACCTTGTCATCCCAACTCCTCACCGCACTCGCCAACCTCCCCGGAACGTAATCCTCCTGCGCAATCTCCGTCACAGGGTGAAAATACGTACGAATGGTAAAAACCACACCTCCAGTCTTTGGTAACCGACGAAGAGACTGTCGCTCAGATCGAAACATGTGGTGCTCAACAGCTCTATCCTTCTCAGCGGTGCTCCAGCTCACAGAGGGTGCGTCTTCGTTGCCGATACTCCAGCTCCAGGCTAGACTTTCGTCGACTTGGATGAAGTAGTTGTTGCGGTTGTAGACTGTTTCTGGGCGAAGGCGCTTGAAGAACTTGCACATTCCGGTCTCGAGCTTTTCCTTGAAATGGGGGACGTCGCCTGATGTGTGGATGTCGGAGAGGGACATGCCGTATTTGTCTGAAAGACGCCAGAAACCAGCGAGGAGAATAGCACCGGCGAGGAGATAGTATTGACCATCGGGACGTTCGATCATGATCGCGAGATCGTCTTGGATGAGACGCGAGCAGATGGCCATAGGGTCCTCAGCTAGTGGGCGCTCAACAATGTTAAAGTCTTCGCCTGACCATTTGTTCTTGATCCCAACAGCTGTCCGTTCAAAAAGACTTGGATATCTCGCAGGGAGGTAATCAGCCAACTCCTGCAGAAGCTCAATAGCAGCAGGATACGCATCAGGGTGCGTATCAACACACTTGGTCCCTCTCTCCTTGATCCTCGCAGCTTTATCAGCGTGGTATTTCGGATAGTGATTATCCAGCTCAATCCACTCCTCTACGGGACATGTGCGCAGACCCATGGTGACTTGATAGTTGGGGCCATAGCGGAATGCTCTGTAGGGGAGGGGCTTGGTCTTTTCGATGGACCAGTTGGGGTAGGGTTCTGGGACGGGGGTCTTGTAGTCGCTGGGTTGGTAGTTTGATGATACAGGAGGGAGTTTGCTTTTGTAGCGGAAGCTTTTGCGGCTTTGGATGATGTCGTTGAGCTTGTAGCCGAGAAGGGCGAGGCTTGTTATGATGCTGAGGAGTATGACGGCTTCGTGCGGGCCGAAGGAGGATAATGAAAAGTCCATGATGATCTGGACAAGAGAAGTACTACCTTGATGTAAGTAAGTACAATAGAAGGTGCTTTTGCTGTAGAACAACCGTGTAAGTCAACACATATATACACAACCTCATCAGCACACTTAGCAGCCATACCACTCATTTTAACCCACCATCCCACTATCACCCCCCCCATATAAACAAGTTACGTATCTATCCTTTTACAAACCGGAAATCGCTTCTCCAAACGGACGCTCCACGCCCCGCGACCTCCGCTCCCGAGAACCCCACCCACCTTGGAACCTCCGGGCAACTTGACCCAAATAGGAAAAACCATGCTATCGCCATCTTATCATTCCCCGCAAACAGTCCGGTAACATTGCTCCAAAGAGGGAATGAATGTTTTGGTGATGGTTAACCTCGCCGCTTATGTGTGAAACTAGAGCAAGTAAGTAAGTATCTCGAGGAAGAATGAGGCTTGAGAGATGGGTATATGAAAGGGTCTTTTCCTCGATTGTCTGTATCTAGCATCAAGCAATCTACTTCCATCTCAAACACTCCATCTCTTCACTCAAACAAACCCTTAATAAGTCAATCTCCAAAAGATCTATCAAAATGGCCTCCTTCAAACACTTCGCCCAAGCCCAATCCAAATTCGAGATCCCCCCTCTCTCAGGCGGAAACACCTTCATCGGCGACATCCACTCCACGCCCGAGGGCGCTGAGAAGCCCCTGGCCATGGGCCTTTTCCGCGTCAACAAGGGCGAGCCTCTCACATACACATACAAGTACGACGAGTGCAAAATCATCCTCGAGGGCAACTTTGTCATTGAGGACTCGACGGGCCAAAAGGTCGAGGCCAAGGCTGGGGATGTGTTTTATATCCCCAATGGCGCCACGCTGACTTTCTCTTCGCCGGATACGGGGTTGGCGTTTTATACTGGTGCGCGAAAGATGGGCGATCTATAGATGGAAGGGCTTGGAAAGCGGGATCTGATAGATTAGAATACTTCATATATGAAGCTCTCAATTAAGCCAATAACCCAAGTTGAACTCATACTGTGATATCTCGCTATCAACTCCAAACATTGATCCAATAAACAATTTCATTTACAATCCTACCCAAACATTGATCTCAAGTTGTTATCCTCCATCACGTCCACCCAATGCACCGAAGCCGACCCAGGTGCTTCGCCATCATACGCATCCCATATAGCCTTGATCAGCTCCTTCGCCATCATAACCGGTTTCGGCGGTAAACTGCTTTCCAACATGTTCAGCCGACCGGTGATGAAATGCCGAGCGTTGCTAATATCGAGCGACATGCGGGATATTAAGTTGGCGGGTGGCGGTGAAGTGCCCAGCATGTCCATAGAGAAGGGATCTGTCTGGAAGCTTGACGAGCCGATGGCTGCATCGAACGAAGAGGTAGAAATGTCGAGCATCGTTGTAGTATCGTAGCGAAGACCAGTACTCGCGGTGATGTATAGCAACGGTTGGATACAGCGTGTGCCAGAGTTGGGCGGAATATGCTCCAAGACATTAACAAGGCGAAGACTCAACGGAATAATCCACTCCTCCCAAGGAATATGTCGACTATTCGCATGGACAGAATCAGTCGGTAATCGCAAAGCCACCAGATCCGGGAAAGTCTGATACAGCTGCAATAACGCAGCAAGTTTATAAGCTTCAGCGACCTGCGCAAGATGAAGCGACGGCGTGCGATAATCTCCCGTGTTAGCAACACAAAGGGTATTCTGGAACTCAAGCCCCAGGAGCTTCTCCTCCAACCGTTGCGCCTCTTGGATCTCCTCCAAAGCGCGCTGGAAATCCCGTCCTGTTTCTTTGGGCAGTTTGAGATTGCGTCGGAAGCTTCGGCAGAGCCTTATCGCTTGTGCGAAGAGCTGAGAAGCGAGCGGGGAAATGCCAGTCCACGGGTGCGGTGAGTTGTCCACGTATCGCTCGGCTAGTTGCATTGAGGAGTCGGTTTGAGGGCCTGTGACTGGATCGTCGGTGTCGAGAGCTGTATCGTCTTGGTGAACTGCGGCAAGGAGCATTTCGCAGTATGTTAGACTCCTGTTGAAATATGATAAGAGTTCCAGGTCTTTTGCTGAGAGAGATGAAATACGTCGGTTAAGGCGGTTCAAGATCTTGCGAGCTGATCGGAAGAATGGTAGGCCTAGTTGTCGCGCATCGACCCAACACACCGTCGTTCCCAGACAAAACAGCGAGAATAATGCGCCAGCGGGCATATTATCCGCAGCTGGGTTCTGAATAATCTCTTCAGCTTCTGAAAGCACTGATCCAGTAGCTGCTTGCAGGAAATACATGGCCGATTGCTTCATGTGCGGTAATCGTGTAGACAAGAAGCCAGCAGACATGCTCTGTAGTGAACTAAACACAGACTGAGAACTCGTGCATAGCTCGAGAGCGAGTTTCCGATTGAGGTTAAAGTCTGAGTCGAAACCAGACCATAACGTGCAGACTTGCTCGAACCAGTTGCTGATGAGGAGGGATGAAGTGTCGGTTATAAGTCCGACAGTGAGTGGTGTTCCCTCGAAATATTGAGATTCATTCGTCGGTGTAAGAGCCTGAGAAGTCATTTCGACATTCTGAACCGTCATATCGCTTATGTTCTCTTCAACGATGGAATTCGACCGTGCAAAGATATCCGACTCGGTACAAGAACTCGTAGTCCAGCTCGCGTCACCCAGAATTGAAGTGTTATCCTCAATAGGCAACTCCTCGGCCAGCGCTGGAGCAAGTGGCTCTAGTGGGATGTCGAATACCGCCGAAGGTGTCGCTACGAATGACGGTTCGGGCTGTATAGTCGAACTTCTTCGCGAAGAGGTTGGCGAAGTTGGGGCCGCGAACTCGAAGTTTACCTCGCCTGGTTGATGTTTGAAGGACCATTTAAACTCTTTCCAGTAACCACCGCATTTGACACCTTTTCGAATACATCTCAGACACTCAGGTCTTGTCTCATCGCATTTTGTCTGGACAGTCAGTATGCGATATCACAACAAGCAGAGTGAACCTACATGCTTAGCCTTGCAAGTAACACAACCCGAGCGAGACCGTGGATTAGGACCATTCTTGGTCTTTGAGGCTCTTCTGCAATTTGGCTTTGTTGATGTTTTCGTCTGCATTTTGCATGTCTCTCACTCGGTAGAAAAAAAAAAGTAGAGGTTGGAGCTATGAAATGAAAAAGGAGAGAAGATCGTCCTCGCAAGAACATGGAGGTGTTGGTCCTTAATGGGGATTCGAGAACGGGACATGGGGGGCCTGGGCGTGGCAACGTATCTCCAGGCCCTGGACCATTGGACGAGATAAAAAAACGCGGGGAAGTGCATCACTATCAGCCGCTAATAGACGCTAATTCTTGGGTTCACTGTGACGACGTAACGCTGATAAGAGGTGAAGCTATTGGTTTCTGTCGAGAGATAGGCTTTGGAAGCCGAGATGAGACATGTGCGTCTGAGCGATATTCTGAACTTGCTGTCTGTTGAACAGTTTGTATTATATCAAGGTAAATGTATTGTAAGATGCTGCTATACGTGGAAACAGAAACTATACGTCCATATCCTGGGTCACATTCTAGAGCTCAAGTGGACATTTGGTGGAGTCAAGCATCGATCCCGATACTCCACCAACTCGCATCTCGGCACTCGCTTATCATACCCAGCTACGATAAGAATTCAACACTCAAAGCTTAGATACCATAACAACAATAATATGAAACGTCTCAACGCTTCTTATCATCTCAGAACCTAAACTTTCACATCCTCAAAGCTCATGCCAGAAAGCTTCCAGAAGTCAAGGCTCACTATCCATCTCCGGCAAGATGCGGGGTGCACACCCAAACCACATGCTCACTAATGAACGCCTCGTCCTCTGTTTCGTGTAACTCTATCCGCCAGGTTTCGAGAGGCTCGATCGTGGCAAGCTATTACTAAATGGAAATTCATTGCCGGCATGTCAAGTTCATGACATCCCCTGGGAGCTCCACACTGAAAATCCGGGGATGGGGTAAGCTTTACGGACACCGACGTCAATCCATTGAAACTAAGCTGTTTACCCCTGGAAATACATGTTATATAGTGGTCTTCTAGAACCTTTATTCGACCTTTCACTCTCCAGGAGTATATAGACCCACAGCCCGCATCGAATGGTACTTAAAAAAAGGGAGAAAAGACAATAAGGCGTGAAACCTTACAGCACCTTGAACTCATCAGTACGCAATCTTCATAAATGTCCAACTTGATAGTTCGTAATAGTCAGTTTTATGGCTTTTTGACTGGTACGGTTTCTACATTGCTTGCTCTATTTCTACTTCTAGGTCTAAAAAAAAACCACAAAATCTGGCCTAAAACTCAACAAATCTATCACAACCTCGCCTTCACACCATCCTGTTCAAGATCCCCCTTGGCCTTCGCATTCCACCTCCTCCACAAACCCTTCCTCAACTCCGTACCCTCTATGAAATTTCTAAACCACTCTCTCCTAAACTTGGGCAACTTGCGTCCCACCCCTGGCTCACCCTCTCCCGCGAGCTCCCTCACCGCCTCAAAGTAATCCTCAAAGTCCGGAAACACAACAGAGAACTTTGGTCCATCGCCGTGTGTCTGTATCCTCTCATCTTCCCACTTCTGCATCTCCTCCTGCGAAGGTACAGTCGCTCGGCCCGCGAGGATACGAGCTGCGTAGACGGCTTGCCACTCGAAGATCTTGAACGTGAGACCGGCGCCTACTGCACCTACGAAGAGAAGCGTAGGGTCTTTGTGCCATACGATGTGTTGGTACAGACCTGGTACGCGGTTGTTGCGGACGGGGAGGGAGGGCAGGAATGGGAGGGTCCAGCTGTAGCCTGTGCCGAAGATGATGTGGTCTACATCTGCAACACTGGTTCCGTCGATGAAGTGCACTGTTCGGTTGACCACTTTGGCGATGGATGGATGTTGCTGGATCTTGGGGTGGTCGAATGCTACGTCGCCGAAGAAGACGTTTGTGGTGTGGCCGATGGTTACACAATGGATGGGTGATTTGGCTGTGTCGACGAGATCAACTGCGATATCCGCCGCTGAGACAGAAGCACCCACAACAACGACTCTCTACACGCGAATTAGCACAATCACAGCCTCAAGGTGACGCAACTCACCTTGTCGTGAAAAGAGTCTCGCCCTCGGAAGTGCTTGCTGTGCACTACACTCCCCGGCCTCGTCTTCTCAAACTGCTCCAAGCCCTCGACAGCTGGGATATACGGCACCCAATAATGACCACTCGCCACAACCACAGCATCAAAGGTCTCGCTCCACCAGTAATCCTGCTTCTTTCCCTCCTTTCTCAACACAACTTTCCACTCATCGCCGGTCTTCTCAACGTGTTCCACAGTGGTGTTGTATGAGATGAGATCTTCGTAGTGATTACGATGCAAGATGCCTGCGATGTAGTCACGCATGACTTTCCAGTGCCGGAAGGGTGTGTTGGGGCCGTGCATCCCGATCGATCTCTCACTGCGGATTTCGGGGATGGGTTCCTGTGTGTATTCCATGGTGGATGTGTCCACGTTGGTTTCTAGGTAGGGATACAGAGATGATTCCTCATGGCGTGGTTGTGTAGACTTGGGAAGAAGTGTTGGTAAAGTCTCGGGGATGGACAGTTGCTCATCTGCTGTACGATCTGCGAGCTTTGCCAGATTTGAGATTGTTGGAGGTTGAGTTGTATCACCAATCCTTTCATCGTCAGATCCAGTTCTCTCACCATATAATTTAGTAGTTCACTAGACATCTCATAACTCACCAACAACCTCCAGGTCCTTCACGGCGTTCAAAAACCCTGATAAGATCAAACGCCTTCTCTTGCGCCAGAGCATCAACCGCAATAGCACCCGCTGGCCCGGCGCCGATGACCGCCACACGTTTTACACGAGGTACAGACATGGTAACAGCTCAATGCAGAAAACAGCGCAAGTGTAACCATAAACGAAGCGCAAGACACACAGATTTGGTATATGCGACAAGTGAGGGAGGCGAAATACAGAAAAAGAAAGGATTTAACGTCCTTTTGTCGTTGAGTCGGAGGATTTTAGCGGCCGATATGCTCCACATGCGGCACGTTTGTCAGACCAGACCCTTGATTGTGCCTCAGATGCGATATATCACGCCATAGCAAGGGTTGTGATGTATACATCTCCGATTTGTTGCAGAGGTGTAATTGAGTTTATGTCATGGGATTGTTCGTATGAGATTTATGGATTCTAACGCCATTTCTCGATCTGCCGAGTTCTAGACAGAGGATTTGAAGGTTTCGGGAACAGTGACCCTGATAAGCATGACAAGGTTTACAGTAAGAGTTCTCGTTTATATTGAAAGTCTGCATGATAGGTCTACCGTCACCTCTAGCATACGAGAACGCAGACCAAGCACATTCGCACTGCCTTGTCCCCAGCGCTAACAATAAACGTCAAAACTCAAAAGCAATGGCATTGAAGGTATAAACTGCATAACCAGATGCATCGCAAAAAAAAAACATCGCCATGATCCATCATCGTGCAACATGCCCTCCCAACTCCAAACGATCAACCCATCTTGAAAACGACCCCAGATGCAAACAACCTAACCATCAACGCCACGCAGAACAGACACAACAGACGTAACTTTTCATCAGACCCATAGCTCATCAACAACTAAACAATAGCCCCATACTGTCTAAACGATGCGCGCGAAGATGGCCCAACAGATTGTTCAGGTCGATACTCCTCAGGTCCGTATCGTTCCAGCTCTCTTAGCCAAGCATTCATCCTCGCCTTCTTATCATCGCCCAGACTGCCATACTCATGCGCAGCCCAATCCTCCTCACTCAAGCTCCACAGCGTCAGATGCTCAAAGATAGCCATGACAGCAGAGATGACAATAACCGCGATCGGATTCCCCCAATCATCAGACCACGCAGCGTAGAATATCAGCACAAACGCATCGAGCGCATCGCTGAACAGATTCGTCGCAAGCGCACGAGTCACTTCGCGACGAGCAGCCGAGTCCGTCGCAGCGTTTGTAGTATCGCTCGTGTACAAAAGACCCGAGAGGAGAATATCGCGGATGCCGATTAGACTGGCGAGCATATACGCTGAACCATCGGGTGCGATGTCGAGGGCCCAGAGGCCGAAGCGCGGGTATGCTATCAGCGAGACACCGCGGGCGAAACGGGCGAGAGAGAAAGTCGTGATGGCGAAGCGCTGAACATGGTTCGCTGCTGTGGGAGCAGGAGGAGGAGGAGGAGGAGGTTGCTCATATGGCGATGCGATGGCTGTGGGCGTGGAGATGGGAAGTAGAGGAGAATTCGAATGTGGCGGCATTGCCTTGATTATTTTGGTTTGGTTCAGGCCGTCTCGTCACAGTAGGAGTAGATATTAGATGACGTTGGAGGACTTGGGTCAACGAGCTCAAAATTATCACGGACTTGTATTAAAAAGACGATGAAAAAGTAGAAAGCAGGAAGACCTAGGAGAAACGGGAGGAGAGCTACGAGTAATATGAATACCATAATGACACACAAGACGCAAGACGCAACGAGATATTATCTTCCAAGGTCTTGTAAGACCCATGCCTAGCACCAAAAAAAATCCCATCAAGCTCACGCGTTTCCCCACAGATAAAGTGGCGTTTCGTTTTAGAGGGTGATGACCCCCAAATCCAAATCCGCTCCCCTCCATCACGATCTCGATGCGACGCAGCCTTGGGAACTTTAGCTCCGACAGTCGGTGAGAGAAGAATGAGTGATGAATGATGAAGCTGGGTGTTTGGGGAGGGGATGATCGTTCTGCAATAGGGGTCCTTCAGTGGCGATGAATCATGGATGGTGCATTGTATGTGTCGTATACTTTGCTTCTTCTCTTCTCTTCTACTGTAAATGACTCTGTAAATTATGTTAGATGTGATTTGAGTGAGTGCTGGCCAGCCATGAACTGGTGGAGATAAGACGATATCATCATCCCACTCTGACCTGCTTCTGATCAAACCACTGCAGAGCAAACCTCCCCCGTGTTCCTCTGCTTCGACAGGCGCTTTCAAGGGGTCGCACATCAGCCTCTCTCGATGCGACCTCGATCACACCCTCATTAATACAAAGAGGGTTGCTAGCATGCATCGCGTCTCTCCCGCCTCTGAGCGGGGAAGAGCTCAGAGCTACTGTATATCTATCTGACTCGCGACAGGGATTAGCTAGGTGTTTCCCCAGCCTTCTCTAGTCTCCCGGTGTCTGTAGGCATGGAAATGGTTGTTTTTCTTAACTTGAATTGTACTGCGATGGTGTTGTCGTATATTGCTTTAGGTCTTGTGCATAACAGATCAACAGCCTCGCCTCATAAGTCCACCGCTCTAACTGCATTCAAAGAGTTCCATTTGATCGGTCAAGCCTTAGCATCGCGACTTTTGACTTGGTGTTGTGATTATCAGACGGAAACGGCAGCTAGAGAACCGGATAGTGCGGGATATCCCACCCTTTTTCACCATCACGCGGACAGATCTCTTATCTCTATCTTACACAGCGGCCAACCAAGGAGCTTCACTCGTTCGCACACACTTGCAGCACAATGCATTGATATTTTATCGTAAACGCGCAATGTACACTGCATGCATATGTGCAGTGCATATGAGGAGGGGGAACACTGGCATTGTAATACGGTCATGCTGGCGAATTGTCCATAAATAGTTTGATGCAGATGGCGGTTCTGAAATGGCCTTGATACAGATCGAGTTTTATTAGAGGTCTGTGTTTTGAGTCAGGTTGACAAAGTAACCCCGCCATTCAAACAACTCAAAGAGTCATTAGTAGGTATTAATGTCTATTTACGCCTTGGCTTGATTAACCACTTTGATGGAATTTCGTAAAATTAGGTAGCTTGCGACTACGCCTTTTGCTGGTCCAGACCCAGGATTTCGGATGCAGTTATCCCTGCCATTTCTTAACTGAATGGTGAAATGTCACTTGAAGTGCAATCTTTGAACTGTCTCAGCCATGCTGCAATATCGCCAACCGCGTGCACTATAACCAACCGTAGTGACATATCAGCAAATGACAAGAAAACACCAACATGAATACCCAATCCAGTGACCTCCACCGTCATATCCAAGCTACCTAGACTTAAGATACTCTGTACTCCATACTGCAACTGCACTCATACCCCAGCACTCGCTTCTCCCCGTCAGATCTATCCCCCGATCTCGCCAACTCTATTTCCTCACTTCGCTTCAAACCCTCTCGCCAGTATTTCACCCATCTCCATAAATTACTCGAATCCGAAAACCTCGGACATCAACTCAAACCCCGAAGTCAAATCTAACCGTGAATAGTACCTCGCTCGTGCCGTGTCGACTGGCATGTTCTCAACGCCAAGGGGTCCAGATCAGGCACTAGCCTTGCAGCGCCGAGGACGTCAGAATCGCCAAAGAGACAATTCCAAAGGATGCTTTTACAGTACAGCTTCTGCGTAAACGGGCAAGTCAAAAGATGAGTTACGCGCGGGAGGTCTATCCTGTTTCGTCAGTGTAAGTTGACATGTTACGCAATTTATCATGATCAAGGGGCTTCTTCCCTCTTGTCTCTTGTCTTTTTGGAACCTATCACATTTGCAGTAGAAGAAGCCAAACAGGCCATTCTTGTAGTCTGTCATTGGATGTTTTACCCGGTTGTGCATATTCTCGTGGTTTTTTGTTCTCTCCCCCTCATCCAGTGAGGGAGTATTTATAGTGGATGCTGTCCCGAGGAATCGAGGCGCATTGTGATAGTTGGAAGAATAACGGCAAAGACATGGGTGCTCACGATACAGAAGGTAAAAGGGCGAGTCCGAGGAGTAGTCCTCCATTACAAGAAAAGTCAGATCTGACGGGGCATGATGAACAAGGTATGAGGGTGACATTTACATTGGGGCATTGAGTAGAAAGGGGACGTTGAGTTGAAATTGAAAGAGTCAGAAAACAGATGCAATGAGTCGCACAAGATAATCGTATGACAGCTAATACCACTGCAGATACAGACCCATCCCCCGATGATAACCAAGGCCTTTTACACGGCAACGCAGTAATCGAAGCCGGCGGCAGCGACGAAGACGGTGAATTCTCCGCCAGCGACTTTGATCCTGACGATTCTTCAAGTCTTCGCTCCTCCTCAACATCCATAAGCTCCAGTATTCTCGAACACAGCTACCAAAACGGTCGTCGGTATCACCGCTATCGCCATGGCCGATATCCCTTGCCGAACGATGAGGCAGAGCAGAATCGTGAAGATATGCTTCATGCGATGATGTTGGAAGCTACGGATGGACGGTTATTTTATGCGCCGATAGGTGAGAATCCGCAGAGGATAGCGGATTTGGGGACTGGTACGGGGATATGGGCTATTGAGAGTATGTGAAAAGACTGAGCCAGAGAGATGATGCTAATGCCGTTAGTTGGTGAGAAATATCCAAGTGCTGAAGTGTTGGGATTGGATCTAAGTCCAATACAACCGACATGGGTACCTCCAAACGTCAAGTAAGTCATACTCAAATATACACATATTCTCAAGTCTAACTGGACAGATTTTATGTGGACGACATCGAAGACGAATGGCTCAACGGCGATGACTTTGACTTTGTTCATCTCCGTAACATGATCCCAATCCTCAAATCGCCCGTAATCCTCCTCAAGCAGGTTTATGCGTAAGTCCACCCATTCTACGCCCAACATCCCTCTAATGATACCAGAAACATGAAACCCGGTGCCTGGGTAGAACTCCAAGACGTAGACGGCCAAGTCCACACAGACGACAATAGCATTCCCGACGATTGGCCCCTTAAACGCTTCACGGAGATCATCGTCCAAGCATTCGCCCTCTACGAAACGAACGCACACGCCGCTGTATTCGGAGCTCAATATCTCGCTGAAGCAGGATTTATAAACATTAAACACAATTACATTAAATTACCTTATGGGACATGGCCAAAAGACAAGTAAGTCACGTCACCTCCTGAGAGTACTGTTGCTAATAGTGTCAGGGTCATGAGGTTGGTGGGCATGTATTATCGAACTGCATGTGAGGAGTTCTTCCCGGCGATTGGGAACTTGCATTTTCCGCAGCTGGGCTGGGGTAAGGATGAGATGGAGGTGTTTTTTGCAGAGTGTAGACAGTCCATGAGGGATCCGAATGTTCATGCTTATGGGAAGATGCATTTTTGGAGTGGGCAGAAACCATTGGATGCATAGAGTGGCTTGATAATGGGATCTACAGAACCGTGATGAGAAATGTTGAAATATTATGTATCGAGGATCATGTTTAAGCGTTGGTGCAAGAGGGGAACTGAACAGTATATGCTTCATGATTTATGCCATCAAATACCACTTTTTAAACCCAACTCCAACACAACCAGATATACAGAATCTATTGCATTACCTCCGTCCCTTCTTGGCCTTCTTACTTCTAGGCTCCTCATCTCCTCCCTCAGCATTTCTTCTCTTCTTCCTACCCTCCTCCAGCAACTTCTGCATACCCTCCGTAGCCTTGAACTTAGGATTCGAAGGATCAATAGCATACTCGTGACTCTCAAACACAGCCTTGAAACGATCATCGTCAACGTCCATGCTAAAGTCCTCCTGCAGACCACCGCGAGATTCTTTCGCGAGGGCCTTCTTCTTGGCCTTGCCCTTCTTCTTCTTGGCTTTCTCGGCGCGCACGATCTCGTTCATGTCGAAGTGGTCCAAGTGATCAGCTTGGTCTGCATCCGCGTCGGCCATGACCTTCTCGAGCTGTTTCTTCTGGGCTTTGTTTTCGGCCTCGGCGGCTTCGCGGGCTTCTCGCTTCTTGAGACGGTCGGCTTTGCGGATGGAGGTCTTGGATGATGCTGCGGGGTCTTCGGCGGCAGTGAAGAAGGGATCGTCGAATCCAAGGTCTTCTGTCTCACCCTCAGGAGCCTCAACAACCTCCTCTTCCTCCTCTTCGGCATCGGGGTCCTGGCCAGCACGTCGAGCTCGTGCAGCTTCGCGCTTCTTCTCCTTGCGCTCCTTTTCCTTTCGGATGTACTTCTCAATTGTTGTCTCTTCCTCAGCTGTCTTCTTAGGTGCGCTCTCTGACAGAGCAGGGGTGAAAGTAATCTCCATGTCGCCTACGGGGGCGTTCTTGGAAGACTTGGTAGGTTCCTCAGATAGACCCAAGGCAGCGCGCATTTTCCGACGTGCCAACTCCTTCTTGGAAAGCTTGGGCTCGTCCTCTGCCTTTTCTTCAACGACCTCTTCTTCCTCTACGTCGTCATCTTCGCTGTCGCTTGCCAAGTATGCACGGAGATCGTTTTCTTCAATCTCGTTGCGACTACCACTAAAAGCGCGGTTGATAGACTCCTTGCGCGAAGCCTCCTCGGGATGCATGTCCCAGGTAAGCTTGACCTTGGAGCTTTGAAGGGCGTTTGTGACGAACTCAACAGGCTTGTATGACTCGGGAACCTTTTCGCACTCGTCTCTGGGCTCGTCATCGAAAGTAACATCGTCGGGAACGAATCGAAGGTCGAGAAAGTTGGAGGATGACTGGTACTCTCGTCCATCGACAGATTCGTAAAGCTTCTGCGCAACCGCTGAGCTTGAGCAGACCATGACAGCATAGTAGTATCGTAGGCGGTCGAGCTGGTAAGATCGCAGCGCATCGCTGTCAAAGTCCTGATCGTCACCCTCTTGGAGCAAACTCTTCTTGATTCGCTCGTCTCCATCCTCACTTTCCTCATCGCTGTCATCCGAATCATCGTCCGAGTCGTTCTTGGAGTTTTTGAACAATTCCTTTGGAGGTCCTTCAACTTCTTCCTGCTGCATGCGCTCCTTGCCAAATTCGCTAGGGTATACTGAAATCTTTTCGATCTTGCCACCAGTCTCAGGAAGGAAACTGTTGAAGAGAGCCATGAGGTCTGTGGATTTAACGTGGTCCCAGTCAAGATTGACAATGGCGATTCGATTCGTCACTTCTCCAGCCTCGACGTCGTTTTGCTCGTCTTGGAATCGCTGCATATCTCCTTCAGTATCGACTTGCGCGCCACCTTCTTCTTCGTCAGAGTCGGACTCTTCCTCCTCAGATTCAGAGTCATCTTCAGAAGATGAGAAGCCACCGCCTCGAGCAGGATCGTATTTCTCGTGCGCCTTTCGCAATTCTCGCTGAACGACTTCGTCATCGTCGACCTCGATGTCTTCTTCCTCCCCTCCCTCCTCCTCCTCCTCCTCGTCTTCGTCTTCATCCTCCTCGCGGTACAGCCTTTGCAGAGCCTTCTTCTTGGAATCGGACTTTACTTTTCGGCCATATCGATCGACCTTGGCGGTAGTAGTGAACTCATCATCCTTGAGCATGCGCGAGAATCGCTTGTCGATTGTGGTTTTTGTCTGCTTCTTCGAGGGCAATCTGAATCGAGGATCGGTCTCGAAGTCGGCAAATCGCTGATCGGCGATTTGGCTCGCCGCAGGGGCAGCCTTCTTCGTTTTCTTATCGTTTTTCATATTATCTTAACGAAGCTAGTTGTGATGAGTTCGCGAAGCTTGCTTGAGTGGAGGGGCAGAAAACAGTTGGATTCAATTTTTTGGCGGTGAAACTTTTCTGCCATGGCGGTAAGCTTCTTCTGGTCAAGCGCCCCACAGTCGGCCATCGGTATCCCCAGGCGCCGGGCCTTTTCCAAAAAATTTCCAGCGACTTTGGACTTGGACTTCGATTTTGGTTTGCGCCAACGACAAGGTCTAGAGAACATCGCCTCAATTCTCTTCATCTATATCGTCGCGACTCCCCACAATGCCTCCTCATGCGCGACCTGGGCGAGGACCTAAACCCCAAAAGAACGGTCGAACTGAGCAGCGCCAACAGAAGCGCAAGAGAGATCAAGAGGATCTTCAGCAGCTTGAACAACGAGTGAACGATTTGGTATGGGGATAAAATTTACGACAATCCTTTACTCTAGCTAATGCCATTTCAGGATCCCAAATCCGACGAAATCAAGAACTTTTCCCATCTTCCTCTCTCTGTACCGACCGCCACCGGCCTCGAAGCCGCACATTTCCAAACCCTTACCGATGTTCAAGCTCACGCCATTCCACTGGCTCTCAAGGGCAAAGATGTCATGGGAGCCGCCAAGACAGGAAGCGGGAAGACTCTAGCTTTCCTTGTTCCCGTTCTCGAGAAGCTCTATCGTGCCCAATGGACCGAATACGATGGACTAGGCGCCCTTATCATCTCTCCCACTCGAGAACTCGCAGTCCAGATCTTCGAGGTGCTTCGAAAGATTGGCAGAAACCATGTTTTCTCTGCAGGCTTGGTCATCGGTGGAAAGAGCTTGAAGGAAGAAGCGGAACGATTGGATCGAATGAATATTTTGATTTGCACACCTGGTCGAATGCTGCAGCATCTTGATCAGACGGCTGGTTTCGACGCCAACAACTTGCAGCTCTTAGTCCTGGACGAGGCAGATCGCATCATGGATATGGGTTTCCAACGTGATGTTGATGCGTTAGTCGAGCATCTGCCCAAATCACGACAAACACTCATGTTCAGTGCCACCCAGAGCAAGAAGGTCTCGGATCTTGCTCGTCTTAGTCTGAAGGACCCCGAATACGTCTCTGTTCACGAAGCAGCAGTTAGCGCCACCCCTACAAACCTCCAACAGCACTACATCATCACACCTTTGACAGAGAAACTCGACACATTATATGGTTTCATCAAGGCCAATTTGAAGAGCAAGATTATTGTCTTTCTGAGCTCAGGCAAACAAGTTCGATTTGTATACGAGAGTTTCCGTCATCTTCAGCCAGGCATTCCTCTACTACATCTTCACGGTCGCCAGAAGCAAATTGCGCGAATGGAGATTACAAACAGATTCACAGCTGCGAAGCAATCGTGTTTGTTTGCGACAGATGTCGTAGCGCGAGGAATTGATTTCCCTGCCGTTGACTGGGTTATTCAGGCTGATTGTCCTGAGGATGTAGATACATATATCCACCGAGTTGGAAGAACAGCTCGATACCAGAGCAATGGTCGAGCTGTGCTTTTCCTCGACCCTAGCGAAGAGCCAGGAATGTTGAAGAAGCTTGAGCAGAAAAAGATCCCCATACAAAAGGTGAATGTCAAGGAGAAGAAAAAGAAGAGTATCAAGGATCAACTGCAAAGCATGTGCTTCCAGAACCCAGATCTGAAGTATCTTGGCCAAAAGGCATTTATCAGTTACACGCGGTCAGTCCATTTACAAAGAGATAAGGATGTTTTCAAGTTCAACAAACTAGATCTTGATGGCTTCGCTGCTAGTCTTGGTCTCCCTGGTACACCACAGGTCAAGTTCAGAAAGGGCGAGGATATCAAGAAAATAAAGAATGCTCCCCGTGCTGGCATGTCTAGCGACTCTGAGATGGATGAAGATGGCGAGAAGTCAAAGAAAAAGAACGAGGTGCGCACAAAGTACGACAAGATGTTTGAGCGAACAAATCAAGACGTTCTGTCAAGTCACTACAACAAGCTTGTGCTTGATGGCGATGAGAAGGCGGATGATGACGACGGCGATTTCTTGTCGGTCAAGAGAGTGCTGAAGGATGATGAGCTAGACGACGAGGCAAACAACGCTTTCAAGAGCACAGCAAAGATCATTGATGGTCTAGGTGGTGAAGAACCATTCGTGGTCGACTCAAAACGTCGTGAGAAGGCTCTCAAGTCAAAGAAGAAGATGCTCAAGTTCAAGGGCAACTCTACCAAAGTTGTATTCGACGATGAAGGTAACGCTCATGCTATCTACGAGCTTAAGGACGAGGACGACTTCGTGGGAGAGGGTCCAGCCGAAGAACAGCGTCGCAAATTCGTCGAGGACGAGACATCGCGTGTTCGTGAGGCAGATGTGGACGACAAGGCTCTCGCCAAGCAAAAGCGTCGCGAGAAGAGGGAAAAGCGCAAGGCGGCCGAGAGAGCAGAGCGCATGGGCATTGTATCAGACGACGACGGCGACGCACCCATGTTGCACAACGCAGACGACGGCGAAGATCCTCTGGCGCTTATGCGTTCGCTGCCGATGGGAGACGACAGATCGGACAGCGAGGAAGATCGCGAGCCGCCCAAGAAGAGAGCCAAGAAGTGGTTCGAGGACGACTCGGAGGACGAGAAGAAGAGCAGGGGCAAAGGAAAGGTTATCAAGGTGCAGGACGAGCCGGAGACTTTGGAGGATCTCGAGGCGCTTGCTACTGGATTACTGGATTAAGGAGGTGGATGGGCTTGATACCCTTTGGAGCCTTGTATATAGGGATAGACAAAAGTTGCGAATTAAAATGCACAGGGTTAATGTTCAAGTTTACGCTCATGAAGTATCTGTTTTGAAAGTTGATTTATGCTGTCGTCAGAAACGTTATGATTAATTTGCAAATAGCACAATTCTCAGCAAAAGTTGTCTAGTCCCTCCCATACCAGCTCCACGCTTCAATGCTTTGCGTATAATTCACACTTCCATACAAGACTATGTACATGAACCAACCACTTATCCCCAACGCCCAGAAAGCACAATGAAGTCTAAACTGCGCCAACAGATTCATTCATCCGCTGGTTTTAACAGCAACTATTCCACCAAGTTTCCAAATAATCGAATGCGATAAAAGCACGTATGGTCTACCGCGCCGTAATTGCCAATGGATCGAACGACGATCTGATCTGTGCCGATTCCGAGGTTGGAGAACTGATCTTTGATGTGCTGTACGTGTACGCCGTCATTTAACTCGTTTCCGACATACTCAAAATCGCTGATCTTGACGAATTGGTCAGATAGGGGAACAGACACATTCCGATTTGTTGTGTCGTCCCTGAACCAGTTGGCTGTTATGGCAAAGACCTGATCACGCTCCATTTTGTCTTCGAATCTAGCAAAAACTTCAATCTGTCGCGGTCGAGCCAGTGGATCTGTTGTGGCGTTCTTATTAATGTGTTCGATGACAATATCAGTGGGAACGACCAGATGGCCAAGATGAACGGAGATTCTGGCACCATGGTATCGTCCGCTGCCATCGATGTCATGGACTGAGCAAAAGCAGTCTCCTTCATCTTGCCAAGGGAGAAGTGCTGCCGCGGCAGGGAGAGGATGTAAGCCAGAGATGCCGCGCTTCAAGGCTTCTTCAGTAGCGATGCCCTTCTTCCATGGATCCCATACACTTGTCGTGAGAGAGTTATCAATGGTAGCCCCAGCACCAACTGCAAAGAAGTTGACCTGGTGCTTGAGGCGCGTGTTCCAGTCTTCGTGAATCTTTGCCTTGGCACCAACTCCGAGGACTTCGTCCGATATAGTCTGGACAACGATCTCTCGAATGAGCTTCCTCATCTCAGCGTCCGATGTTCCCTGTGGAGCCATCAATTGTGCAGTACGGATCGACTCTTGAATATGAGTCAACATATCGGACTTAAGCTCTTGGAGCTCAGCTTGAACTGTTGTCTGATGGGTTGCCAATTCATTCCCAAGATGCTTTATGAATTCGCTTCGAGTAACAACTGTCTGGTTCTGCTTGCCAAGTTGTTCATTGACAATCTGGGCGATTTTCTTGTCGAATCCAGCTCCTGATCCAGCAGCTTTTGTCTTAGCCATTGCCTTTTCAATGAGCGGGTCGAGAATCTTGTTGTTGTTCTTGAACCATTTGTCCCAGAAAGTAGGCAGCTTCTCTTCAATGCCGCTGTCGACCACTTTTGTGAGCTTCGCCTGGAAATCTTTGTCTTTACCGAGTCCAGCCACAATAGCCTTCCACTGCTTTTCCGTGGAGATCTCGAAATTTCCGCCCTTCTTCTTCATGTTCAAAAAGCTCCCGCTCTCTTTTAGATAATCTTGAAGACCATGGTAGAACTGTTGAGGAATAGATGGTTTTCCATTGACGGTTTCCATGGTGATAAATTGAGGGAGTTTTGCTTCCAGTTTCTCGAGACTTTTCTTCTGGTCACTTAGTTTTGACGTCAGCTTCTTAACTGCCTTTTTGACTTCATCCGTAAGTTGAATGTTGTTAATGGGAGTCTCTGCAAAGACATCATACTCATTGTCGTCCCTGCTCCAGGAAGGCCATGGGGGCATTGAGAACGATGGCATCATATCTCCGACGTTGTGAACAAAGCCAGAAGGGTTCGGGATGTGGAAATCACCTAAGCCAAAGCTTGGAATGCTCGGTAGAGATGGTTTCACAGCTCCCATGCCTGAATACAGGAAGACTCCTAAAAGCAAGCTAACACCGACCATGAGAACAGTATAGACAACTCCTTCGATCTGAGACCCTCGGATTTGAATACCAGATAATCTGTCGAGAAAATTGACGAAATTATCCATAATCTTGTCGACCAACCATACGACAGATTGTAGATATGTCATGGGGTTCAGTAACTTCCACCAATCCGTAGGGCCACCATTGTTGTATTGATCATCGTCAAAATCGTCAAATTCATCGTCTCCACGCCGTCTCCAGATCAGATTGAATGGCCAGAGTGTTGATAACCAAGCAATCTGTTCCCGATACCATTGACGCCACGGCTCTATTTGGGGCGCTCGTTCTCTCTCGGCTCTCTCGGCTCGTTCACGAGCAATTTGATCCTCTGCTTCATGAATTTCTCGCTGAATGTCCTGGACACGCTCTTGTGGATCATGGGGAATTTGACGGGCCTTTTCAAATGCGCTTGATTGCGAAGCAGGCCTATCGACTCTAGAAAAAAGGCTCTGTCCTCCGCTTGTTCTTTGATCTCTCCTCTCAGGAGCAGCCTGTCGAGATAGCTGTTGTGCTGTCTGTCGACGGCTTGGGTTGGTAACTGTACGTGTAGAAGTCTTCTTTGTGATTGTACGTGCCTTTCTGGCATTGCCTCCATATCGGGTTTCCCTCTCACTGTCGTCTTGATCGCTTCCAGCAGAGCTTTCACTCTGCTCGCTATCTTCCACTGTCGGGGGGTTTTGAGGCCGGGGCTGACTTTGTCGAGTTTTGTTTGGGGCTGGTGTGTTCGCTGAAGTCCTGCTACGAGTAGGAGGCGCGTCCCTCTTTTCTGTCTCGTCTTCTTCTAGTTCGTGCGATTGTTGCCGTGTTTGTCTCGGTACTTGGAGTGACGTTTGTTGGGTGTCCCTAGGTCTACTGGGCTGCGTCTCGACATTGTGTTGCTCGCTTAGACGAGATGGCTGCAGGCTGCGCTGTACAGACGTATCTCGTTGAGCTCGAGGGTTTAGGTTGGGTGCAGCAACCTGCCTTTCAGTACTTGCTGTCAAGGATGGCACCGATCCTATTGTTGCATCTTCGTAGTATTCACTTTCCAACCCAAAGCTTAGTGAGCTATCATCATCTCTCTCAATCGCTAATTGCTTAACGTTGCCTGTTGCTGAGCGTAATGTATCTATTCCATGTTAGACTTGTCGAGAGCAATGTCCATGTCACTCACTGTCTCTCGATGGACCTGCGTCATCTGCCCTTGAGGAAGCTGCCCTTGGCTTTGCTGGCCGAACAAAGTCTTCCTCATCATCGGCGTTGTTCGCAAGGGCTTGATTGACGGCACTGCCCAAATCCATGCGCTGTAGACCAGCTCCCACTTTCGGCGGTGGTTCAGCACCAGAGCCATATGTGTACTGCCTCCGTGTACTGGGCGTTCCTTGCAGGGCCGGTAGATGGGGCCTCACCAACGTATTCGGCGGCTGATTCGTAGATTGTTGCTCGGGCTCCAGGCTTGTGAGGCGGGTAGTACGTCTGCTGACTCTGGGAGGCATGTTTGAGGTGGAATGTGAAGATTGAGTGAAGATGGTGTGAACAGAGGATTGAACAACAAAAAGATTTCAGTTTGAAAGAAAGGGCGCCTTTTTGTTTCATGAAAGTGTCCGTTGTCGTTAAGATGAGGATGAGGCGTGAAAGTGGTCGTTCTTTGTTCTCTGAGATGAAAATAGCAGCACTAACTTTGTGCGTCTACCACACAGACGTATAAAAGCAACACCACCAAATAGCTCCCCGCCTCTAGTTGTGATTCACAAAGACAGGTTTGCCGTATGCCAGCTTGGCTGGCCAATCTTAGCGCTGAGATGCAGTCAAACACAACAAAGAAACATGTTGGTGGCGGTGAGATTAGCAAACAATGAGTCCTGGCAGGTTTTGTCAAAAGTCGGGCGATGATGGCAGTGCAATAATTTCGGTATCGGCGATGAGTTCTTTTTGCTGGCTTGTTGAAATGCGTCTTTCTTTTTTTGTCGGTACTTCTTGTGATGCTATCGCGAAGATGCTGTATGCAGCCGACGCGATACGCGCCGAGGATTAGGCGGCGCAAATCGAGAGGCTGGTTGTACGTGATCACGTGCACTGGCGTCGTACAAAATCTCCCAAATCACAGTAAAGCAGCATCAAGATTGGTTCAAGAAATTCAGCTTAATAGACCTCAGGCAGATGAACTGCCTTGTTAATTTTCATTTTGCCTTTGTCAAATCAATGCCTGTTAAAGGGCGCCATCGTTCCATATTCCGCTGCATCTGATCGAGACCAACTCAACTTCACTTAGAGTTATTACCTAGTGAAGAATCGAGACTCGTACTCACAGTCCATTAAAGCCTCGACTCTGAGCAAAGTGCAAGATAATTCCTCTGAATTTGTATGAAATGAGGAATATCGATTAGCATTCTCTTACAATATCTGCATTCCTTCAGATTCGTGGCCGATACGAAAAGCAATACGAAGTCTCAGAGTCGGGTTTAGCCATCGGAGAGAGCGCTATCAATGCATAGATACATAAGTTAGAGGAGTCATTATTCATGAGTGGACGACACCAAAGGTTTACTTCTCCCTTAATTGCCAACTACACGACGCATTGTTTCTTAGAGTGCAGGTTGATTAAATACATCCATAATACGACAGAGAATGTAAGAGATATAATAAACATTACGAGGCCCGTACTCCACAAATACCCTGCCCGCCCACCATGATCGTCTCTTCGGTCCAGTTCAAGCCGGGTAAACCGTCGTTACTACGTACAAGGCCGTTGTATGGAGCGCATTTTGTAAACTCGATTTTTGAGTGTAATCCAATCGGGCCTATGCCATGCTGCGATATTATTTGCCACTCCTTCTCAATCATTCGACTCATTCTCGTGAGATCCGACATCGACAGTCTAGTCGTTGCTGAGACTTCAGCCTCAAGCCCCGAATAATCCTCCATGAGGCATGGGCATGTCAAGATCCTTGAAGTCCCACCGCCATTAAATTAGCAGCGTCAATCACATCAGCACGAACCCCCTCCTTCTAATAATAATGAGCGAGCCTAGCGAGCCCAAAAAAAAACAGCTGCCCCGCCATCCCCGACAATTCCCCCCTACCAATTCATTCATTGACCTTTAACCCCGCCATCCCTCAACGCAACCCGCCTCCTCGACTTCCTTTTGCTTTGTGTTTTTTCACCGCAATCTTGAATCGCTCAGTCAGAACAAAGAAATATATTGGAAATGCCTGTTGGAACTGTTCTCGTCACCGGGTACGCCACCCATTTACCCCTTGCGACACTGACTCCTCCTATCTCTCATTGGTCTCGGACATTGTGTTTGTTGTCGCAAGCTTCATGACGGATCATACGGTGTCGCAATAGACAAAGAAGCACCAGCTAACGATTGATCCTCCAGTGGTACCGGCTACATCGGCTCTTTCACCACTCTCGCCCTTCTTGAGCACGGTTACGATGTCGTTATCGTTGACTCCCTCTACAACTCTTCAGAGGTTGTCCTAGACCGTATCGAGCTGATCTGCGGTCGTCGACCTACCTTCTACAAGGTCGATGTCACGGACGAGAAGGCCATCGACGAGGTCTTTGCCAAGCACCCTGCCATTGACAGTGTCATTCACTTTGCTGCTCTCAAGGCAAGTCACATGTCAACCAATGCGATCATCTACGACTAACACCATCCAGGCTGTTGGCGAGTCTGGCGAGATCCCTCTCGAGTACTACCGTGTCAATGTCGGTGGCAGCATCTCTCTGCTCCGCTCCATGGAGCGCAACAACGTCAACAACATCGTCTTCTCCTCCTCCGCTACTGTCTATGGCGATGCTACTCGTTTCCCCAACATGATTCCTATCCCTGAGCACTGCCCCATTGGACCTACCAATACATACGGCCGCACCAAGTCCATGATCGAGGACGTTATCACCGACTTCATTAACGCCCAGCGAAGCAACTTGGAGAAGGCTGGTAAGGAGTTCAAGCAATGGAACGGTGCTCTGCTGCGATACTTCAACCCTTGTGGTGCTCACCCCACTGGTATCATGGGTGAGGACCCCGCTGGTGTTCCTTACAACCTGCTTCCCCTCCTTGGAAAGGTTGCTACTGGCGAACGTGAGAAGCTCTTGGTATTCGGCGATGGTGAGTTTTTCTATACCATAATTGCTGCGCATCTTCTAACATCTGGTAGACTACTCCTCTCGCGACGGTACTGCCATTCGAGACTACATTCACGTTGTTGACCTTGCCCGCGGCCACCTTGTCGCTCTTAACTACCTGCGCGAGAACCAGCCTGGTGTCAAGGCATGGAACCTGGGTTCCGGCCGTGGAAGCACTGTCTTTGAGATTATCAAGGCCTTCAGCAAGGTCGTTGGCCGCGATCTCCCCTACGAGGTCAAACCTCGACGACAAGGAGACGTTCTCGACCTCACTGCCAACCCGACCCTCGCCAACAAGGAGCTCAGCTGGAAGACCGAGCTCACAATGGAGAAGGCCTGCGACGACCTCTGGAAATGGGTCAGCAACAACCCCAAGGGTTACCGACAAGATCCTCCCGCCGAGATGGTTGAGGCTGTCAAGTCTTCCAAGGCTTAAAAATAGAAATAATGATGACCGAGGCCACCCTTGTGCGAGCAGGCCTCTTGCAGTTTACGGAGCGAGATGAAAACTTCTTAAAAGATTTATGTTTTTTGGTCATGGTTGAACCATCCATATAGCATTATAGACAGACAGCGCATTGAAAATGAAAATAAAAAGGCTAGACTTAATCGATTTTAATGAGCAGCTTTCCAATCGTCTTTCGGCTCTCAATGTCCTGGTGTGCCTGTGCCACGTCCTTGAGAGGGTACACCTTGTGAATGGTGAGTTCGAGCTTCTTGGACTTGATGAGATCGAAGAGCTCGGATGTGTACTTTTCAAGATCAGCTCGCTCGGAGACGTAACCGTTGACTACGGGGCGCATCAAGCGGACACACTTGGGTGTAAGTCGGAAGAGGCTCACAGGGTCCACGGCGCCGGACTATATTGTTGTTAGCTTGAGATGCGAACGTTGTTGAAATACACTTACTGCGTTGCCGAAAGAGATGAGGCTACCCTTGGCAGCAATCATCTCGAGATCTCCATCGAAAGTAGCCTTGCCCACACCATCAAAGATAACATCCGCACCATGACCACCAGTGATCTCCTTAACCTTTGCAACAACATCATCGTGAGAGTTGATGACCCACTCCGCACCATTCTTCTTCGCAAGCGCAAGCTTCTCCTCTGAACTAGCAGTACCAATAACCTTGGCACCGACAATTCGGAGCAGCTGAACAAGAAGAGTGCCTACACCTCCAGAGGCAGCGTGAACAAGAACCCATTGACCAGCCTTGACCTGACCAGCTTCACGGATGAAGGTCCATGCTGTCAGACCTTGGAGATAAGCGGCGACAGCTTGGTCAGTGGGAACCTCGTCGGGGATTTTGACAGCGTCAGAAGCGTTGACGACACTGTACTCAGCATATGCGCCCACAGTTCCCATGAAGACCACGCGCGTACCGTTCTCAAAACCCTTAACAGAGGAGTGAACGTCAACAACAGTACCAGCGGCTTCACGACCAAGCGTAAGAGGAAACTGGGGCGCCTTGTAGAGACCACTTCGGAAGTACGTATCGATATAGTTCAAGCCCGCAATCTGATTCTTGACGAGGATCTGGCCTTCGCCAGCTTTAGGAACAGCAACATCGTTGAACTCAAGGACTTCAGTGCCGCCGTTCTTGTTAATCTGAACGGCCTTCATCTTGGGGGGTACAGGCGCCATTGTTGCTGTTGAGAAATGTGATGTTATTCTAGAGATTCGCTGGATGGGGATTGAGGGTGTGAGTGATTTTGATATTGTGCTGGTTCTGAGCAGGGAGCGACGGAGAGGTTGAGCCATGAGGGTGAGTGTCGGGACTGGGGATTATTAATGTGTCGGGTCGGAAGAGGGCGGTTTTTGATGGAGGAGTGGTTCGGAGCTATGGCGGGGATTGGGGACCGGGCCCATGATGGCGGGGTAATGATACTGAGGTGATTGCACGTCATGATTGCGATTTCGGATATAGATAGAAGAGAGGAGATGTTGATGTGAATATCTCGAATTATATTGCAGGGTCGATATGCTATTAGAGAGAGTGCTTACTCGGCTGAGTGACTGGTAAGATCCATGGTCTCATTGCTTACAGTTCCCCTTCCACAAGGCAGATGACACTGCTTAGGCACGGAGAGCCGTGGGTTATCCTCTCATTTGTATCCAGTATTTAGACATATAAGCACCCAATCAGCAGTTTCCCCCATGCCACTCGGTTGAAATAAAGCCAGCACTCATAAGTCGATATGTTTATATTAAATCTCGTCCAATGTATTGATTAAACTGAGCTGTGCTGGTGGACGGCTAAGCTCTTACCCACATCACTTACACAGCAAGTACGCTACCCTGTAGCTCAGTCCCTGACATTAAAGATCCTCATACTTGGTCAGTCTGGGGCCCGAGACGAAATTTAAATGCCCATCTATACTTGCAGTGGAAATTATAAGGAGCCTTTAATCTCAGAAGCCAATTGCGATAAATCTGCTTCACTATTACCGCATGCCATTCCATGATGATCCGGGCCTACGATGTTATGAACAATGCTTCTCGGAGCTAGTCTGTACCATAGGTAGTCACAGATACGCGGATACGTTGCGCCTGGAAGCCTGAGGGTGTTCTCTTGCATCCTTACGCGTTCTCGTATTGCTGGAATACACCATTGTTACAGCGCTTTGATCAGATGAATCTCGTGATGCCTCAGCTAATTTGGAATGAGCGGTCACGATTTAGATGGCCCCTTCAATGGTAACCGAAATGACAGCTTTATGATATCATGAATTCGAAGTGTGTAGATTGGCTACTACTTCAAAGCAAATGCCGAGTGTGGCTTTGCCCAAGTTAAGCTTGCGCATTGCTTGTTTCAAGGCTGTTGCGAACTTAGTTGACAGCTAATATGGGCACGCCAGGGACCAGGTCAGTCCTGAACGAGCCTGCATCTCGATTGTTGATCAGATCGTCATGCTAGTTCTCAATGGGTTAATCAACGCGATGCCATTCATGCCATCTACTGGTTTCTGCAGGACAGTCAGTATTGAATCCAGGGTGTTGACTATCAGTCCAAGTATTTGATCTAGGGTAAACGATTGAGTAAGCATAATTGCAGTTACGCCTCTCTTAAGTCAATATACGGTGACACCGATTGAGTCAATCGAAAAAAAGAAGATGACGAAGTGACGATAAGGAAGAGAGGAAGTAAATTTGTTGTTCCATGAGTTGTAAAAGAATGTTCGAAATGCTACCCCCAAAGGGCTTAGTCCTCGTCAACTACAACGTTGTTCCAACAGTTTGGCTAAACTTCTAACGCTAATTCTATGCTCCTGTACACGAACCACGAGAAGGATCCTTTAAACATCAGCCCATTCACAACTCGTTTACAGAAGTTCTCACATTAGTCTCGAAAGAAGGTCTCAATTAGGTTGAGGCTACGCCAGCATACGCGTGGCCAGCTCCTCTTAGACGGAGGCGTCGGTCCAACCTCCCGACGGGTTTATTCTTAGGCGTCGCCCAAACTGGCCTGTTTACGGCCTAGTGATCGCCGCGAGAGTTTTTCAGCCAGGGGGTCGGGCGTTGGTTTCATGTGTCAGTGGCAGTTGGAGCAGATGTCATGACAGAGGATCGTGGCAGTGCAGGCGGCTTGGCATGAGAAGAGCTTCGCAAGCTCGTCCAGGGAGTGTCCCTGTATGCGTGCGTCGGAGGATTCTTATTGAGGCCGGCTGATTGTATTGAGATGTTCATTGGGGTAATTGGAAAGACACTGCAGTTGAATTAGTGATTTGCAACCATTGTTTCGTTCAATGCTGGGGTCAGTGATTATCATTAGACCTTGGGCCGCTATACGTCACCTCAATTAGAGTGCATGTTTTAGGGCGTTTACCTCAACGACAGGGCATCCACTCATACGATAACAGGCCGAGTACGAAGTGTAATTTACGTTAAACAGAAGATATTCTACACTGCCGAACTTAATGCGATTACGTCCTTGAGCTTGAAGACTAGTAGTACAGGTCTATAATGCAATTGAACCTTGAAATCAAGACTACATACAAGATATCGGGTCTCATTGGAGGCTCATGTCCAGTGAATTACACGATGTGACACCCAGACACATGTGGGGTGTTGCGGCTGTGGCTTAGTGCCCACACAGTGGGGTATCACAGCCTTCAGGCTCCCCCCGGCTTCAGGCATATTCTGTAACACTAAGAACCGCCTCCGACTGGACCTCACCTCGAGACAAAAGGCGAGGCCACCGCACACTCGGTCAAGCCAGGAAGTACCGGGTCGTGTTTTGTTTCCTCCATTGTACGATAACAATATCAACGCAGCCTTGTGAGGGGCTGACTTTCATTCTTCTCAACCACGCATCATTCATCCATCTCATTTTGCATTCTTTCAACTACTACAACAAACACGCATTCATTATTTGATACCCAGTACAACGCAGTCAGATTTACAGGATTCAAATCGAGTCGGCATCCGTCTTCCAACAGCTTATATCATCATTGACTCGTCTACTCGCCAATTCAAATGATACCCGCATCTTAAAATGAATTCCTCGACGGTTAACGCCCGACAGAGGCGCATTATCCAATTATCACAGCAATGGGGTTTCTCACTACCACCCAATGCCCCTACTCCTCTCACGCGACCACCTCACCCAACCTCTTTCCGAACTCACGGTGATGATGAAGTCGCTGAGGGCCTGCTGCAGAGGCGGTCCGCTGAAGTCGCACAGCTGCGACCTAAGAGTGGTTTGTCGCGAGCCTTCTCGTCGAGTAACCTGAAAAAAGGAAAGCATTGGGATACCAAAGAGATACTAAACGTCTTGAATTCTTGGGTCGACAGTTCAGGCTCTCCCGGTGTAGCCGAATCTTTGATTGCGAAATTGGCTGCAGCCGGTGTCGACCTAGGTGGTATGCAGACTCAGAAGCAGGGATTATTAAACAGAAGAAAAAGCGTTGAACATGGCCTTGATCGAACTCGCCTTCTCAAGTCCGCAATCGAACGAGACCAGCTAGACATGGTACATGTGCTTATTCCGCATGCTGACCCATTGACCCTCGATATTTGTCTTCCAGCTGCGGTAAGAACTAGAAATGCACGAATCGTTGAGGTCCTATTGAGGTATGGAGCAAATGCATCCAACACTGCGGAGGGGCAGGACGAATTCCGCAAAGCGTGCTCTGTTCCAGCTTTATCAGAGATCGCATCGCTCATTCTAAGATCTGATGGACGGCCGGAAGAGATATGCACATCGCAGGCGCTTACCGACGCCACAAGAGCACAATGTTTCGACACTGTTTTACATCTGAGTCGTTCCACCGCAGACGGGAACTACAATAACGCTGAAGCTCTCAAAATCGCTATCAACGACCAGCGAAGAGATATCGCAATGGCAATTGCCACGGGAAACAAGTCGCCTCAAAGTCCCGGCCTTGATGAGGCTTTCGAGCAGCTCATGAACAACACAGAACTAGAACCACGGTCAAAACTTGACTTTGCTGAGCTTCTGCTTTGTTGCGGCGCCCAGGGCCCTATACTGGAAAGATCACTTGAAGTGGCCTGCGAGACACAGTTCTTTGATATGGCTGACCTTTTGGCTCGTTATGGGGCTTCAATCGAGCACAACGACGCTTCTGCTTTGAAAACCGCCATTTCAAAGGGCCAAACCAGCCTTGTGGGCTCTCTTCTCAACGGATCGTCCAAGATTGATCCTACGTTGGCATCAAGTTGTGTCCCTCTGATTCCTGAGCATGCAGATCCTGGAACTCGACAAAATTTGCTATACTCGCTCCTCAGACGGGGAGCAAATGGCGATGTCCTGAATGATTGCCTCATTCTAGCTGCTAAAGCTGGGGACGCTCATTCTGTAGAACTTCTACTCAACCCTCACTTTCGCGAGCCACCCAGTGGGAAGCAAAATGGGCAGGTAAAGCCACGCATCACTAACCGTCACGCTGTTGCATCGCCTGATTATCAGAACGGAGAGGCCCTACGCATAGCAATCCTAGCCGGAAATGCAGACATGGCAGCCAAAATCCTGTTTGCAAGACCTTCAAACGAAACACTTACCGCAATATTTCCTCTAGTCAAGAGCCTCCCCCCGACGGATCGATATCGTATGGTTGAAATGTTCCTAAGGGGAGCTCTGACCGGCCCAGCTTTGCACAAGGCTCTTCAAGATGCAATCAGTGAAGACCCTTCCCAGAGAGATGATGCTCTGATCGATCTTTTACTCAAGTATAATGCGGACATCAATTATGACGACGGCGCTGGACTCACCCAGATCATAAATCAGATGGACCTGGGGTTGTTCACCAAATTGATGCAAAACGCTTCTCCCCAGACAGCAGCTGCGCATGTCAACAATGTGATGAGTATCGATAACCACCAAATCAGGTACGAGATGATGTCAATGCTGTTTAACGCCAGGGCGAGCGTCGCTGGACAACAGGTCGCGGAAGCTCTCCTTGCGAATATATCGGAAATCCCTGTTGACATGTCTCTTCTTCGACTTATCCTTGAACAAGGAAGGCCAGACATCAACGGCCTCAATGGCCATATTCTGCAGAAAGCCGCCCAAACCCCTGACCCCAAGGTTATTGATCTGATCCTGACCTTGGGCAAACACAACCATGACACCATCTCTGTTTGTCTCGAAGGACTAGCAAAAATCCCTTCCAGCGAGAACAAAGCGTGGAAGCTTGATGTTATTCTGACCAGATCACCCAAGAAGATCAACCTGGATGCAATGCTTGTGCATGAAGTCCAGACTCTTATCGAGGACAAATCTGGCAATGCCTCGTTCAAAACACTGCAGAAACTTTTGGATCGCGGCGCCGATGTGAACGCTTTCCAGGCAAGAGCACTATGCAGTGCGGTCAAAGAAGCGAAGGACACGATAGTTGATACCCTGTTCGCCAGTGAGAAACCACCGACAGCGGCATCACTAGCATTCGCTCTTCCGCAGGCCCTAAAGATCTCGGATCCTATGACCCGCTTGACTTTCACTAAGAGTCTAGTAGAATCTGGAGCCTCCCCTCGTGAAGTCAACAGAGCATTGATCCATGCTATTAGCCATTTCACTACAGACGTAGCTTTGATATGCGTTCTAGCCACTTATGCTGATGCGTCTGATGGGGAAGCCCTGACACTTGCTGTCACCAAAGAGTCCGTCGAAGTCTTGGATCTTCTTCTCTCACAGCTCAAGCATACGGACGAGACCAGAGATTCTTGCTTGGATCAAGCGATGAAGATCGCCGACTGGACGGTTCGTCTTATAATCTGCAATCGTCTAGCAAAATCTGGGGTCTCATCTCAAGCAGCCTCTAACGCTCTGCTTGTCGCGGCGAGGGATGGTGATCTCGAACTTGGGGATATTCTTATTGCTCATGGTGCCAGTATTTCCACCAACGGAGGTCAAGCTATCATTGAAGCATGCCGCGGTGGTTCTGTTGAAGTTCTTGATGTGCTTCTCAAGTCCAATGCCGATACTCAGAAGATGACATTGGAGCGTGGATTCCAAGCTGCGACTGAGGTTAGAGATTTGAACAAAAGGGCAATGGTCTTTCAGCGTCTCCTCAAGAGGGGTGTTTCTGGAGAGGTTGTCGACATTCAGCTCGTTTCAGCTGCAAAGTACGGGGAAGAGGGACATGAAGTGTTGCGTGTTTTGCTGGCAGCGGGTGCAGACCCCAACTACAGTAACGGCGAGGCAGTTGTGGCAGCAACCCGAAGTGCCTTTGTCGGTAGTCTTGAGTTATTGTTGGGATTGTGGCACGAGGGCGGTAATCAGGTAAGTTTGACAAGTTGTTTGGAAACGCTGCCGCTAACGTGTTTGTAGAAAAAGGCATCGCCTCCGACTTTGGTTAGGGCCATGAAGGCAAGCTGGAAGCTTAACCAAGATACCAGGCTGCATATAGTTCAAGATCTGATGAAGGCAGGCATGCCAGCTGTGGATGAAGTCCACATCGCCTTGAGCAAGGCAGTTGGTGAAGACGAACCAGATGAACGGCTAATACAGGTCTTGCTTGATTCTGGAGCATCGCCGTTCACAAATGGTTGCTTTGCCCTTACCCAAGCTGTGCAAGGTGTCAAGGTTGCGGCACTAGATCTTCTCCTGGGCAGTAAGATCGACGAGGACGAGATACTCAAGCTTTTCGAAAATGGATTCTCAGAGACACAGTTCAGCACATGGTTCTCCCCGAACGGTCTAGAGGTTGCAAAAATGCTTCTAGCGAAAGGGGCTAAAGGAGTGTCTGTCAGCAGTGCTCTGGTGCAGGTGATGAAGAATAGCACAGACGAGACTGAGTCATTGGCTGATGAGTTTGTTGACTTGTTTGTCGCTCATGGGGTTGATATTGACTTTGAGAATGGAGAACCCCTGGTTTCCGCGGCATCAAAGGGTAATGCCCATTGGACAGAAAGGCTGCTTGCTTGCAAGCCATCACCACAGACTCTCACGCTTGCTTTCGAACGTGTGTTTGATACGGCAAGGTCACCTGATGAGGTGCTGAAGCTGTTTGAACTCTTTTCAGGATATCGCGATGGAGAGGTCGGGCTAGATGTAATGACGCGGAGTGCTGGGTCTGATCCGATTCTCATCAGGGCGATTTCACAGTATCCTAGGTCGACAGAGCTGTTGCAGACGTTGTTGGATGCTGGTTTCTATCACGATCAGACAACAACATATCGTATCCACGACAGCGTGGAGGAGCCTGAAGAGGTGACGGTGCTTGCCTGGGCAATTGCCCAGCCACAGAAAAAGGTCAGCTCAGCACTGATTAAGATGCTGATCCAGCGTGGTGGTAAGTCTTTGATCATTTGCTCCTCGTAGACTCAGATCTAACATTTATAGCGAACGTCAACTTCGAGACAACAATCAGCCGAACCACCCCCCTTATGATCGCTATCCAAGCTCGCCGACCTGATATAGTTAAGGAACTACTCATCGAAGGAGCGAGTGTCGATATTACCGATGCCATGGGCAGAACACCTCTCGCAATGGCCACCGATATTGGTGGTGAGCTGTCAACTCGCATGATGGGCAACTTACTGGCATTTGATCAATCGAAAGATGATGGATCACTACACAACTCCGCCAGAGAACTCAACTTTGCAGCAGTATCAGTTCTAGTGGAACATGGCCATCATCCTGACTTCCCTAGTCCACTACACGACGGAAGATCTGCTTTGGGTGAAGTCTGTCGCCATGGCGCAGGGTCTGGTAAAATGACGGCAGATGCAGAGAAGCTCATGCAGAAGGTGATGACGTTCTTGATTGACGCTGGTTCGGATTTGACCTTGCAGTCGCATGGAAAGTCTCTGCTTCTTCTTTGCTTCGATTCTACAGACCCTATTGTCACTACTCGCAGTTTCTTGAAAGTGGCTATGTGGAAGGAGATCAACAAACCGTTCAACCATTACACTGATGGCGAGTTTACATATTCTCCGACAATGTACGTCAGCAAAGTGATGCCCGAATCGGATACTCGAGACCAGCTTCTCTGCCTTCTTCGGGCGAACAGAGCAGTGGATGTCTACTACGCCAACTCTGGAGACCAGCCTGATGATGCAGTTGGTCTCCCCAATGATATGGTAGTCCAAGAACGCGAAAGAAAAGCCAGATTACGACGACTGGCACTTGAAACTGAAGATCACGCTATTGCGCTCGCACGAGCAAAGGAAGTGGCCAGTGTGGAGAGAGAGATCTGGAATCACAAGGCAGAGATCGAGGACGCCCGCCGTCGCAGACTTCACAACGAAGATATCAATGCAACCCGACAAAAGGCTGATCTTGAAGAAACGCTCTTCCTAGCAGCTGTCAAGAGACGACAGCTGGAGCAGAGCAAGGTTACGCAGTCCAGTCTCGAGCGTATCCAACAAGTCGCCGCAGCTGAACTCCTAGCCGAAGAGACCAGACAACAGAAGATGATTGAGTGGGAATCTAAATTGAACTCTGAACGAGCCGGTAATGCGCAAGCACTTAGTAGTCTACGCATCAGTGAGCGTGAAGAGTTGGAACGCATCGAACGCGGTGCAGATGAGAGAGTCAAGAGGAGACTCGAGGCACAGAAAAAATTGGTTGAGACGCAGGAGAGATTGGCAAAGAGACTTGCTTCAGGACCTGGAGGGGGAGCGGATGCCAGGAGGCAGATTGGATTCGTGGAAGAGATTAATTAACCCTCTAGTATCCAACATAAGCATCAATGGCAGGTTTGGGGGGGATAGGCGTTGGGTGTTTTTATTATCAGATACCTCTTATAGCTTATGATGAGATGATCTTTCTTTTTCTCCAAGACTAGAACTTGCCCGTTGGCTCTCTAGTACAGCTCTGGCAGCGCTCAACCTGTCGGTATCTATGGGCAGGCCATGGTTTGTGCGGTCCCCAGATGCAACCCTTTTCTTGGCTTCCTCCAATATTCTCTTTTGTGTCTCTTCTGGCAAAAGGGTATGTTTCAGCATTAGTGGCACCCTCTGCCCCTTGTCTTTCTCCTGAACCCTTTTGACGACACGCCCTGACTCTTCTGGTCTCTGCTTCTTCTGCAGCTCGCCTTTCATACGGCGCACTCTCGAATCGACTTTGCTGACGTTGAGCTCTAGTCTGTTGAGAGATTCGAGCTGCATTTTGTTGGCGGATTCTAGGTCCTTTGCGGCGGATTCTAGGTCCATGGCGGCGGATTCGAGCTCGTTGGTAGAAGATTTCGGTGTGTCAATGGTGTCATCGGTCGTTTTGGTGGTAGCCTCAATGTTTTCGGGTGTCAGTGAGCTTGGCGAGCATATCGTTGGTGGTGTGTTGGGAAGACGTCTCGTGACAATAGAGGCGATGAGTAATATAGGTGATGAGCGATATGACAGAAATAATCTGAGATATAAGAGAAGTGTGGGCAAGAGGAGGGTTTGGTGATGATGAAGAGAGGAAAAGAAAGGGACCAAGAGACGGAGGATGTGTCTCCCTTATATACCTACTTACCTACCTTACTTTATGGTACCAAAGTTTAATAGTTCCTTTGTTTGGCAGTGATATTGGCTATGAAGTATAGAACCAGGCTTCTTCATGATTCGCTGTTTACGGTCTCTAGATCCCCCTTTTATCAGCCTCATGCTGTAGTAATTGGTTAGACATTATGGGTTAACCTACAAGTTGTGAGCTAGATGTATCATTTGCAGTTGAGACCTATGGCTGAGAGCTTAAATCAGCACAGACAACTTGGCTGTTTATGTTCGTTTTGAATCGACATCTACTTCTTAGGGCGGCAAGCCCAAATGATGTATACACAAAACCTTAGCAGGTATTTTTTGGAACTTTGTGTTTGTCTGCTCGTTGGTAACTACACATAGAATAAATGCGATTCACCAAGCGACCAAGGACCACGATGAAAGAATGAGCGAGTATATTGTTTTCAGTTGGTTCTCTGCCAACCGATGTCTTTTGTACAAACGTAGCACCTCAACTCCGTACCGACTGATGACCGTAACACGCCTGAGCAAATCCACAGCTATGATAACGTACAGATATAAATAACCCTTCCAGTAATAATCCCAAACGACAAATATCGTCAGCAAATAATAACACTCATGTATAACAATTAATCCTTTCGTGCCATCTTGATAGAATCAGCACCAGTTTCCACAACGCGGAAAGCATCAGCGTCGCCCTGTCCGCTCGCAGCCTTCTCATAAGCTGCCTCACTCCTGTCGCAGAGAACATCGAGGTCCGCGTCGCTGAGGACTTGTTCGCCCCCTGAGGTGTTGTACACTTGACCATCCTTCAGAAGCAGAGCGCGGAGCGACTCGGGGTCGATGTCTTCGTAGAGGTCCATCTTTTGACCCATTGACTTGAAGTTGCCCTTCTTGATGACGAGTTTCTCAAGTCGGCGCTTGGCGTCGGCGGAGTTGAGAAGGGTTTCCTCAACTGTGTCCTTGGTAGCAAGTCGGAATACGACAACGGGGCGGGTTTGGCCGATACGATGGCAGCGGTCTTGGGCTTGAAGATCTTGCTGGGGGTTGAAGTCTGAGTCAAATAGAATGACCGTATCGGCCGAAGCGAGGTTGATGCCCTGACCGCCTGCGCGGGTAGAGAGCAAGAAGATCTTGTACTCAGGATCGCTGTTGAAATCGGCGATTTGAGTTCGTCGACTCTCCTGTGCGACAGAGCCGTCGATACGGCAGACCTTCCAGCCGCGGAGTTCACGGCAATAGTCTTCAAGGATGTCAAGCTGAGTGGTGAACTGCGAGAAGATGAGGACTTTGTGGTCGTCTTGGAATAACCGAGGTAGCAAACGATCGAGAAGAAGCATTTTACCGGAAGCAGTGACTATGGAGTCATCGACGGGAAGATCTTGGGAAGCGATCCAAGGGTTGTAGAAATTGTGAGGTGAGTTGCAAACAAGTCGCAGCTGTGCTAAGGGGTTGCCGAGCTTCTTTTGAGCGATCTGCTTTTCTACGCCATGTCAGTGTATCCTTGAGTAGTAAAAGGGGTAAACTTACTCGCAAGATCAAAAGCCTCGACCCGTTTGCGTTCCTCTGGTGTCATCGACACTTGATCACTCAGTTCCTCATCGTCAGAGACCATCTCATCCGCCAACTTTGCTTCAAACTCATCATCAGACATCTTCTCCTCATCTGAACCAGCATCTTTATAGGTTCTTGTCTTTCTCGGCCGTCCACGCGTGCTCACTGGTGTCGACTGACGAGTGGACTTGGCGCTCTTGGGCTCCGGCTCTAAAGTGGCACCCTTTCGTTTACCTCCAGACTTGGGTGTCACGGGTGCCTCCTCGACCTTCGGGTTTTTACGTGGTCTGCCACGGCCACGCTTAGCCATCATGACCGAAAAGGCATTGGGTGCCGGCGCCTCTGGTTCAACCTGCTTCTTACGCGGGGATTCACGAACGGGGAGTGTCATAGTCTTTGGTGCCGCGACGCTGCTTGATCGAGATGACTTGGCGCTTGCTTCAGTCGAATTGGGGCCATAGATCTTTTCATGCACCTTGTCCTCCAAATATTGTCGGGTATCGACCTTTTTGTTGGTAAGCACGTTGTAAAGATCCGTTTGCTCCTTTGTCATGGGCGCGAAGAGCACATATTCTCTCTTTTTAGGGAGGTAGGCGGCGACATCCTGTTTGATACGTCTCAGAAGCATTGGCTGCAAAATGAGGTGAATCTTCTTTACGAGCTCTTGCTTCTTCTGGTCGGCGATGAACTCCTCTGTGCCCTTCTCATCTTCGAGATCAGAGAAATCAAACCAAGATTCGAACGCTTCCCAGTCTGTAAAGATGTTGGGCAGCAGGAAGTGCAGTAGTGACCACAGCTCTTTGAGGTTGTTCTGAAGAGGTGTTCCAGTAATGAGGAGACGAGTTGCAGATGAGAACTGACGAAGCTGCTGGAACAGTTTGGCGTCTGCATTCTTCATGCGATGGCCTTCATCCTAAAATTCATGTTAATCTCATGTGGTCTGACCATGAGATAATGAGACTTACTATGATGATAAACTCCCAGTTGATTTTGGATAAGTTGTGTTGATCTCTGAGAACCATTTCATAGGATGTGCACACCACTGGGAATTTCGTGGTAGGACGGCCACCCTTGAGATGCTTCAGCATCTTGGTCCTGAAGATCTTCTCACGGTCATCTTTGTTGCCGTGATACATGATGACAGGGATAGAAGGCGTCCATTTAGTAAATTCGTCCTCCCAGTTTGAGAGTGTACTCAAAGGAGCGACGATCAAATGAGGGCCGAGATAATTCTCCTGCTCACGAAGCAGGGCAATCAAGGCGATAGTCTGAACAGTTTTGCCTGGAATGAGTCAGTACTCATGAGATACTCATAGAGTGAGGCTCAGACTTACCAAGACCCATCTCATCAGCTAAAATACCAGACATGCCCTGAGAACAAATTTCGTACATCCATGTGAGACCCTCAAGCTGATAATCTCTCATGGTGCCGTTAATCATACATTTGGGTTGCTGCGCCATCTCCAGGCTATGCTCACCCAGGGTCTTGCCATCAAGACTGCTACCGACTCGACCCAAGACCTGAGTCTTTTTGGTGAGAATATCTGAGAAAGCAGCTGACTTTGCGAGCAGGTCGTCAAGTTCTCTAGCCTTGGCTTCACGCTCAGACTTTGTCTCAGCCTTCTTCTTTTTCTTCCTCTTGAGCATCGCCTGTCGTCGCTTCTCTTCATTCCTCTCATTTTCTAGACGCGCCTCCTGCTCTTCCTTGATAAGCGCCTCGTCGGCACCTTCAAGATCATCTTGCTGTTCCGAGGGCGGCGAGCTGGGCACACTTGTAGGCAGCCGTGAGTTAGAACGGGCTGAGCTAGAGTTGCTCGGCGACTTGGGTGCCGCCATGTTGAAATGATATTATAGCGATGTGTAAAATAATGAGTAAACAAGAATATAAAGAGAGAAAAAGAGCGTCAGGGGCTGAGTCGAGCTCAAGGCTTGTTTAGTGGTTTCGGCGATCCGATCCGCTAGTGAGCAGGATGATGTAGTTGACTCGCCTCGAATCGGGGCGTGAAAAAAAAGAAAAGGGAGAAATTTCTCAGGGGAAGTACAAAAGGGAGGTTAGAAGAAACAGGCCCAAGTAAACAAGTAATTTGGAGCAAAAAAATAACAATTGATGTACAATGGACAAGCTAATTAATTGTGTCTTCTCATGGACACAATTGTCGTTGCCGAGTCTTCTCCTTCGACAATACAAGAGTCAAAGGGCGTAGCGCGTAAAGGAGGAAACGCGAGAAAGGGGCGATATCACGAGTTAGCGCGTTGCAAGCACAGCCACATTCTTCTCTCGGCGCCACAGTAACGCCCCCCGTCTCCCCCCGCCAATTCAATTGGTGACAGACCGGAATTACCCCTCCACCCCACCAAGAGAAAATATCAAGACACTCACTCAACTCTCAAGCATCAGTTCTAGAGTGAAGCTATAACGAAGCTTCATCTCTCATCACAGCCAACCTGTTCGCCCTCCGACTTCTCCGCCAGGCACCCCGAAGCCTCTCACCGTTGATATTCTTCAGAATGGCATCCTTCGCCTCCCAGACCTACACTCCCACCGAGGAGGCTGAGATCCAGCAATGGCTCACCACCTCCGAGCGTCTCAAGTCCCCCGAGGACAAGTCCACCATCCTCGAGACCCTCAACAACCACCTCTCCAGCCGCTCCACCCTCCTCGGCAGCAAGCCCTCCAAGGCCGACGTCGCCATCTACGAGACCCTCGCTCCCATCGTCGCCAAGTGGTCTCCCGAGGAGCGAACCGGCGAGAAGGGACACCCCCACATCGTCCGCCACGTCGACTTTGTCCAGAACTCTCCCCTGTTCGGCCTCGATGTCAAGGATGAGAACAAGGTTCAGGTTGATCGTGATAACGTCCTTTACGTGAAGCCTCCCGTTGACGCCAAGGCTGAGAAGGAGAAGAAGAAGAAGGAGGCTGCTGCTGCTGCTGCCACTGGTGGTGAGGCTTCGCTTGTTGATCGCACCAAGGAGAAGGTCAAGGAGGTTGTTGAGACGGCCAAGGAGAAGATTGCTACTGATAAGCCTAAGAAGGAGAAGAAGGAGAAGGCTCCCAAGCAAAAGGCTGCTCCCGCCCCTGCTGCTCCTCTCTCCCCTGCTCTCATTGACCTCCGAGTCGGTCACATTCTCAAGGCCATCAACCACCCCGACGCCGACTCCCTCTACGTTTCCACCATCGCTGTTGGCGACAAGCCCGGCAACGAGGACTACGTCGAGTACGAGGGTCAAATCTGCCGCACTGTCTGCTCTGGTCTCAACGGCCTCATCCCCCTCGAGTCCATGCAGGGCCGCAAGGTCGTCGTGGTCTGCAACCTCAAGCCCGTCAAGATGCGCGGCATCAAGTCCTGCGCCATGGTCCTCGCCGCCTCTCCCAAGATCAAGGAGGGTGAGGTCGACGACCACAAGGGCCCAGTTGAGCTCGTCACTCCTCCCGAGGGTGCCAAGGCCGGCGACCGTGTTTGGTTCGAGGGCTGGGAGGGTAGCCCCGAGGGTGTTCTCAACCCCAAGAAGAAGATCTGGGAGACTTTCCAGCCTGGTTTCACTACCACTGATGGTCTTGAGGTCGCTTTTGATGCGGGTGTTGTTGAGCAGCTTGGAAAGACTGGCCGTGGACGTCTTGTTACTGAGAGTGGTGGTGTCTGCACTGTCCCCAGCCTCAAGGATGCCGTTGTGCGATAAACAACAAGTTATGAAGCAAGTAGTGTAGAAGAACAAAAAATGCGATAGACCAATGTCAACGGCACTTCCAAGAACCTCATAAATGTTTGAACATCTTTTGGTGTTGTTTATTTGTTTAGACGTCAACTCCATCTGACCTCTCTTCACCTCCGACACTAATGTACAGTACATATTCTACATCCTCCTCTCATGGTATACAAAATGCAGCCAACAGCCGCCATACTCCCTCTATCCGAATGCTTTTTTGGTTCTTCGCTATCATGAAAAAAAAAACCCCCATCTCTAAACGCCAAATGCACAACGCCCAAATCATTTCTCCTTCTCATGTCTGTCTTCATCGTAGTGATACATTATAACAATGACTTTAGGAGGTCCCTTAATCATGAGAAGAAATACTGACTTTCTCGTAGCCGCTTTACGTCAAAATCACCCTGATAATCATGTTAGTATATGTTAAATTACAGCAATGTCTTAAATTCTCGACATACCTTTTTGGGGAGATCGGGGAAGGTCAGCGGGCGCCAGAAATGTGTGATTTGCTTCCAGTTTTGCTTGACTTCCTTCTTGGGTTGGATAACGTTGGCCTCGAAACTAGTTTGCTTAAGACGCTCAAGCAACTTGTTGCTCATCTCAGCAATCTTGTCCTCTGAAGGTTCCATATTCTTTACAGCCTCCTGAACTGCCGACGAGAGGTTGCCTTCCGATTCAGGAATGTCTCCGAGGCCGCCAATGTCCTCGGTCTCATGCTGGATCTCGGGGTCCTCCTCCTGTGCGGCTGGCATCGCCTCAACGATGGAGGCAGGCGTAATGATCTTCTTTGCTGCTTCAATGTCCCAGGGATTGCCTGAGCGGAGGAGAGTGTTGCGTTTGTGTTCCAACAACACTTCTTCCCTTTGAGTGAGCTTGCTCGTCTTGCGGAATTGCCTGATTTTTATGGCGGCAGGGCTTGAATTAGGGATGTTGGCTAGGTATAACGAGCCCCTGTATCGAGCCTCGAACTCGGTCGCCAATCGACCGACGACATCCTCCTCGTGGATTCGGATGAAGGCGTCGCGTAAAACTCCGCTCAGAATGTCCACATCCGCAGCATGAGTCCAGAAGGAATCGTGAACGGCAGCGAACTTCAAGCCGAGCTCGTCACACTTGAGGGCTGAGAGAAGCATGTGGCTGGCATCCAGTGAATGGATGAAATTGGGGGGGAATCCTTGAAGCTGCTTCCTGCGATCCACAGGCTCTGTCTGACCCTGTGTAGGATAACTGATAGACTGCAGACAAGTGCGGATCTCTCTGGTGATTGCCTTTCGGTAAGGCTGCACGACAGGCATTCTCAAGGGTGTAGTCCACACAACTGTAGATCGAAACTGTGAGGTCAACTCATCCAAGTCCTTGCTCTTGCCCGAGGCAGTCTTCTTTGCAGCAGGCTTGTTATCTTTCTCTTCCTGCAACTGATCGAGCTGGGCTGGTGTCAGGGCTTTGCAGACACGCGCACCAACCTCACCAAGCCAGTACTGAATATCATGAGCACCCCGGAACATGGTTCCAAGAGCTTTGAAGATATGCTGTGCAATATACGTAGCGGTCACGAGATTCGGAATGCCAGTCTCTTTGTACATGTCTGGGTAGAGGGCATCCAACTGCTTGCAAACTTGTTGCTTAGCACCGGCAAATGTGACACCATAGACGTTGGTCATGACAGTTTGCTTCACTACCTTTCTGGTGATTTTACCCAGACAGTTCTTTCCAATCTGACTACCTGCGTTGGCGTCTTTCTCGATCGACTCCTTGACGAGGTTGGCGACAGCCGAGTATACATCGGCAGGTCGGTCACTAGGCACAAGGTTGACCTGTTGAGCACCCCAGGTATCACCACCAAGGGCTGCGTAATGCTGGAGACCGTTGCAGGTGCCATCTTGATGCACTGGTAGATTGGAGACAAAGTCGGTAGGATCAGGGAGATCATAGGCAGCCTTCAACTCGAAACAAGTGGCCAGGCATTGCCAAGGGTCTTCAGCCTTCAACCACCATCGACTACCATTCAGAGGGTTCTCGACACTCTCTCTAACGTTGGCAAGGTTGTCGGTGGCAAATGCCTCTCTCTCGGCGAATGAGGCCTTGTCGAAGCCGTACAGATTAGCAAGGTGGATTTTGAGCCATCGAAGACCTTGCTGGCCAAGTCTCTTCCCCTCGGCGAATTTCAGGAGAGCACGTGTGTGATCAGCTCCCATGTGGTTCAAATATGTCGGGATAGGATAAGCACGGCCGCGATAGTCCATGTTGTGAGGGAAGTAAATGACTTGCTTGCGGAATGCGCGAGCGATCTCTAATTGCAAGTTCATGTAGCATCGTTGTGAATGAAGGGCTCCACGCTCGTTCTCGACCTGCTTGACCTTTCGAATCCAAGCCCGGTGAAGAAGAGGGTCTGAGTTTGTGGGTTCTGGAGGCATCTCAAGGTTGGGCGTGAGCTCTGGCATGTTGGCGATGGCATCACCACTGTTCCAGGCCTCGACCATCACGTCGAGAACCTGGTTGTTGACCCTCCATGGTGTTTTCCCCAGCACATCCAAGCCCTTGAAGACTTGGTCCATGTCGCCACGCTTAATGGCCGCATTGGCGTAGAGCTTTTGCTCAACGTCTCCTGACTTGACACGAATTAAGGAGGCTCTGCTAACCAAGAAGCCTCCTTCATTGACGCGAGTCCACGGTCTAGGCTCGGAAATCATAGGCAGGTGCTTAGCAAGGAAATCACCTAACGGTTCCCGTTTCAACCGGTCGACAAGCTCTGGGTTGATGGTTAACATTCCGACCTTCTTCCCCTTTTTGGGAGCGTGCATATGAGAAAAGGCAGGCTGGAGTTGGCTGATCCGTTCCTTTGAAATAGGGTGTTCTTTTACAACATTAATCTTGGCGGTCTCAATGAGAGATTTCAAGAGGATCGATCCAATACGGGCCCTCACTTGCATAGACCATGCTGATAGCACAGGGTCTTTTGCTCCAGTTGGCTCATAAGCATCAGTAATGATCTTTTGCCGGACCTTCCCAGTCGTCTCGGTAGACGCATCAGGCTCCGTAGACTCCTTCGCCTCTGTAGAAGCATTTGCTTCAGTCGATTCCCTCGCGTCTATCGGCTCAGTTGTCTTTGTCGTCTTCTTCAACTCAGCTGCTTTAGCCCCTTTTTCGTCTGTGAGAAACTGGACCTTGCGGAGCCGGCGTCGCTCCTTTGCGGCCTTTTCCTTGAGCTGAGTCTGAATGTCGTCCTGGGCTACTCGAGAAACGTCGTTGAGGAGTCGATGAATGACCACACCCTTATCAACGCCCTGTAATGCACTGATGTTGAGCAGAGTGAGAATAGTCACTGCAGCCATTCGGGTAGGGTCTGCCATTCGAAGGATAGGACCATAGATGCAGCGCTCGAGATCCTCTTCAGACTTGACTTCCTTTTCTTCGGATTCCTCGACCTTGATGATCTCTTGTCTTAAACGGGCCTCCATAGCTACGAGCCAGCGGTGCATGCAATCAGAAAGACTCTTATCCTCAGCCTTGGCACTCAGAGCTGTGTTAATACCCATCTTATCCATCTTCTTCTTTGCGTTTCGCCATTTCTCAATAGCAGTGTCGATGGAGTCCTTTTCTAGGCGCATTTGGAATTCGCGCTGCTCCAAAGGATCCAGCTTGGAAATATCCACATTTTGGAGTTCGGCCATGAGGTTCAGATTTCGTCGTAAAGCGTTCAGACCCTCTCCTCGTTGGGGTGTCGGACGGACCTCGGGATAGTCTTCACTTGCAAACGCCGCCATGTCCTCACTGAGGTCCTCTTCCAGTTCAAGTCCCTCCTCTTCGCTTGCCAGACTAACGTAGCTGGTTTCCTCAGATCCGGGCTCGACCCTGTAAGTAGGGCAAATTTCAGTGATAACACCAAGGTCCTGGTCGCTGAGAATATCGGCTCTGCTCAACACCCGCAGACCGGCCTCGTCAGGAGCCATGCTCATGTAACGGTTGATGAGTCGTTCCAAGCGGGCTCCACGTTCCGAGATCAGTGAGGCCTTGAGCATGCATGCGATTGTCTCCGCGGTTTGTGGTATATTCTGGTTCCTTATTTGCAACTCGTACCACTTGTGGAGTCGTTCGGCTTGCTTTCGATCGGGGTTCATTCTAAGTTGGTCGAGGGATGCGCGGAGATATTGATTGTGCAAAATGATCATTTCTTCACCAGGAAGCAAACCAGTCAAGTTAAGTCGCTTCAGAACGAGGGATGCTCGATCAAGCTTGCCCACGCGTACACAAGCATCGAAGACTGGAATCATCTCTTCTACCTCACCAGGAACACCCTTGTTGTTGATTTTGCCGTATTGTCGAGGTGCTACTGGCTCTGGAATTGTCAATAGAGACGTCGGGTCAAGGGAACGAAGGTCGGAGTAGGACGGCGGGGGAGCCTGGAAAGGCTGTAGACCAGAGCTAGCAAGCTGGCTGTGTAAAGCACCAAGGTTGTGACCAAAGTTGTAATCGTCGACAGCTGTCGCGAGATTCCTTCCATGGTTGAGCCCGGGGCCAGACTCTGAGCCTCGGCGCTTGCGGGGTTGGTATGGCTGAGAGACAACACATCTTCGTCCCAGGTTCGTTGCTGTGATGTGTGATGGTAAAGATCTTGAAGGAAGTCCAATTGATCGGAGGGCAGTGGCCTTGTGAAGAGCTAGGCTCCTCCTCGTTTGTCGAACGAACATTGTGATGGTTTGGTGGGAGTCGCCGGAAGAGCGGTGGTTATGAGGGGGCGAAATTGCCCAGCTGCGAGAAGCTCAACAGAGAATGACTGCTGAGTTAATGGAATATTATAACATTAGGCAGGAAACAAATAACACGAGCTAATGAATTCGACTTGTAGACAAGACGAGTACAAGAAGGAGTGTCGCAACAATTGTTGATGGACAAGTCTTGTCCTGTTGCTGCTGTCGCGTGAAGCAGATACTTAGAATCTATCTCCAAATTTTTCAGCATCCAAAGGATTGGACGGTGAACTGAGAAGCACTAGAGAGGTCACGTGTGAAACAAATCGTGGCAATAGAAAGGCAGGGGACTTCTTTTCAGACCCACCTGAAATTCGAGAAGACTATAGAGATGAAAGTGGGTGCACTAGATTCCCAATTGGCGAACATTGAGAAAATATTGGAAATATTATTGCTAATTTTTTATGTAAATTATGTTAATCTCGAGGCTCTAACATAGCTTCTAGTCCTTTTTGGCCCTGATTAGACCTGAATTTGAGGTTCCGTTCAGGTAGATACTCTTTGCTGTAGGTACTCTCCAGGGTGCAGATTTTATTCTATGGAGCCCGCCTCAGCCGATCGAGAGCTGTAAACTCGTTCTTCTCCACTTCATAACTGGACTGTACCAAATTCAGCCATGACGCTCTACGCTTCTTTAGCTCCGTGGCTCTGATTTTCTGGTCTTGCATCTCAATTGAGAGATCAACTTCAACATGCTCACTCGACCTGCGGCTGCGGCATTGAGCTGCCGCCAGTGCCAATCCGCCATTATTCGTGCTGTTGTTTCAAGGCCAGCCACAAGCTCTTTTCGCAGCTTGCCACAGACCACTTCACGACGGCTTCCTCTAGCGACACTAGCGACAAGGTTCTACTCGTATGTTAAAGTGAACGAGACGATAATCGAAAAAGAGTCTTCGACCCCGGTTCATCCAAGCGACGCTCTCAATTCGGAACTTGACGCTGCAGAAGAGGCCGAAGATCCTGAAGAAGTTCCCTGGTTTCTTGAGGTTGAACCCCCGCGACATCCCGAGAATCAACATGCCGTCCAATTACCAAAGATACCCGAAGGTGCACCTGAAGTCCTGGAACCAATGGTGAAATACATCTTCGAAGACATGGGACTAGACGAGATCTCTATGCTGGACATGCGCGACCTTGATCCTCCAGCTGCTCTTGGTCCCAATTTGATCATGCTTTTTGCGACAGCTCGAAGTGAACGACATCTTCACATTGCGTCCGGGCGTTTTGTACGATGGCTTCGAAAAAATCACAACATATCTGCAAGAGCCGATGGATTGATTGGGCCTGGTGAATTAAGGACTAAACTCCGTCGACTTCGGAAAAAGGCCAAGCTCATGGGTACCAATACTGCTATTATTCCTGGTGGCGACAATGGTATCTCGACAGGATGGGTCTGCGTGAACTTTTCCTCCAACAGCGACAACGTCGATGAAGCTGCCAAGTTAGATGATAGTGGCCGCTTCTCTGGTTTTGGTGCCCCCCAAACAGGCACCACAGTGGTTATCCAATGTATGACGGAATCCCGGCGTGCAGAGCTTGACCTCGAGACTCTGTGGCAGACTGTTCTAAAGAAGAGTTTACGTGAAAATAAGCAAGCTCGCGGTGAGAAGATCAACAGCCCTGAGGAACTCGATGAACTTCTAGCCACCAAGGTTCAGCTCCCCAAGTCAGAGTCTGCCCAACAATGGCAGGCCCTACAAAAAGCGTCCCAACAACAACGACGTGCCTACACCACGAGCGCTCGGCGGCTTTCACCAGAGCCTTCACATAATACTCACACTTCTCCCGCCGTACCAGACGAACTCGTTGACCTTCAAGACCACTCAGCGCAAACGACCCCAGATCTGGAACAGGTCCGTAAGCGCTTTGAGCATATCCAGCTGGTCGGGTTGCCCCTTGATCAGGGCCAAATCTATCAGTTCGTCCACGATGCTATGATAGCGCCTGCAGCTGAGCCTGCTTCCGGACCACGGCTCACGCTTGTCGATCAGATTTTACTAACGGCCGAGGAGCGAGGCATGATCATCTGGACAGATAAAATGTTCTTCACGCTTATCGAGGGAGGTCTCTTATCGCCGTCATTTGGACAGCCTCAGCTTGCGCGTGCTCAGAAGAACCTCGAAACACTTATGGTGCAGAAGGACTGCGGATTCAACAACGGCCAAACGAGCAGGTTGCTGTCTGCCTACGCGAAACGAGGGGACTGGCCCCGATTCTGGGACATATTCCGCAGACCATCTCTCTTCAAGAAAAACAGGAGCTCAGATGTCTACAAAACGGTCTACGAGGAAATGGCACGTACCGGCAACCAGGTCTTTTGCATCGACAATCTACATTGGGTGTATGATGAGATGATCAACGAGCCTCAGCCCTTACCCATGTTTGGCCCACTGTACAATTCGCTCAAGGCGTGCATCAGGGTCGCTGATCCAGCGGCTGCAAAACTCCTGGAAGCAAGTCCTGGTGATATTCCCGTACGGTCACATTATGGTAGGCAGAGGTTGGCGAACAGACAGTATCTCAGGATGTTAAGGGAGGTTGAGGCTCTGCATACTGAGACTTCTGCGTACTTTGCCAGGCAGAGAATGTATCAGGGCATGAATGCGTCTAAGGAACTGAATTTCACTGAGGAAGAATAGTTTCGCGAATAAGCATTGGAAAAGCATAGTACAGGGTTCGGGTCTTGTGTATAACAAATCATATGTAACAATATCATGATGCATCTAGGAACATGATTTCTTTCTCGGTCTCAAGTAGAATCTCATGACGTGCAATGATATGTCCTCTTTCAATGACATGTCGCTCTCCCGTTGCCCAGCACAGCTATATCTTGGAACTCTGTAACCCTTGCAGTCAACTCTTCTTAAGAGCCTCCCTCAACAAAGGCGCAACCTGCTTTCTACTCGCAGCAAGTTCCTTCTGCCTCCAGGCAAACCTCTTGTGCCCATGATGATCCAGCTCTCCCTCCTTCCACGTCTCCAACTTTAACTTATCGCCAGCTTGCACGAACCTATCCACCGCCTCACGACCTTGATCGGTAATACCCCAGACAAGTAGATGACGTTGAAACTCCCCGTTGGGATGGGACGTGGTCATTATGCTTGCCACATCGAGTTCGCGCTCCTTCGCCCAGTCCTCAAAGGCATCGATCAGCGGCTCTGAAGCACCAGCTTTGTCTACGAGGTAGCTGAAGTCTTGTACCACACAGCTTATTCCAAGCTTTAGGCCTGAGCCGTCCCATTCTTTGTAGTCCTTGCGCAGAATGTCGCGGAAGCTCAAGTCGGAAATATCCTCCTTTACAGCGGAGATCTCGTCAAAGTAGGCTGTGCGGTTGAAGGATTTGTGCATGCGCCCCTCTAGGAATTCAACCGCCTTCAAGTCCTTCTCTCGAACCTTTTCCTTGGCCGTGAGGTTTATCGTGTCGGAGACGATAGGAGCAAGCGCAAGTCTAGTAAGCTTGTCGTTCTCCGTAGCCGCATCGCTATCCTCAGGACTCAGGTGCGAAATTTCCTCCCAGGTCTTCCTCGTCTCATCCACCACCAAGCTCATACAGCTTCCACAAGGTTCAACGACTCTTGGGTCTGTATCTTTGTCGATAACGTTCTCATCGGCATGGTGATCAACACAGCCAGTAACATGGTCCGAAAACTTCTTAAGTGGACCTGTGAGGGAGTTATGATCAACCAGCAACCAGCGTGTTTCCTCAGGTTTGAGGTCTGGAAGTTCAGATAGAGTTAGTAGATCTTTAAGAGTAAGCCCAGCGTGTTTGAGAACTGCTGACATCTCGGTGCGAAGAGCGAGGTCATCGCGGGGCAGGTTTGAGAGGGGAATGTGTAGGGTATGAGGAGGGGTATGAGTGCGCATATAAGCGTAGACAAGAGCTGAGCAGAGAGAGTCGAGGTCTGTTTTTGTTAGCTGAGACTGCCTTCAGATATAATGAAGGCTCGACTAACCAGCTGATTCATTCCCTACAACAAAAGTGAGAGGTCCCTTTCGTTGCGCCGCTGGAGCTGTCAAAGCAGCTCTCGCTTTGGCCAAAAAGCCGCCCAAGGACAATCTCGAAGTCATATTGACCGAGATCGCCATGTTTGATGCAAAAATGAGGAGAAAGAAAAGGAATAAAATTGCGCAAAAGAATAAGAATAAGAATATGCCACCTATAACGTTAAAAAAACAAAACTCACAAGAGTCCCTGCATGTGTTTTATGTAAGTTGTAAGTTGAAGCTTAAACGGTCAAGACGTCACCCAGAACAATTTTGCAGGGAACATCAGCCACAAAACTGTCACTTGGTGAGCTCGCCCCATCCTTACAGTTGGGTCAGAGTCAACGAAACGACATTGCAGCAGCTGGTGCTTACTGAGGGATGAGAAAGCTATAGCATTAGTTGTATGCATGCATTTTTCTTTGCATTCGTCCAGTCTCTGCGTTGTTCTATCATTGCGACGGAAATGGCTTGCACGACGTAACTCTATGCGTGACATTTATATGCAAGGTGCCCTGCTGATGCCAATCAGCCCTACATTAACTTTGTTGTTTATCCCTTGCAATTAACAGGCCTAGACTTCCCTGGCACAGTAAATCTCACTCTGTTGAGCAAGTCTCTTTGACATGAGAGCACTTAGGTACCTTTAGGGATGTAGTATGTATCTTTTGAATTCAACAATTCATTAGATGCCTGCATCATATCATTAGAGTATTAGAAGCCAAGATACTAACGCGCATGCTGCTTGTATACTCGGAAACAACCACAACCCAGCAGATTTCACGTGAAAAGACACCGTTTCCATGTGAATCTACACCGGGCTCTCATATCATTTCCGTGAGTCTAAGGTTCTCATCGTAGACCGCCTGTAACGTTACCAAGTACCTTCTACCTCCAACTACAGGCTTCTCACCGCTTCCCTATTCAGTAGTAAAGCATCGTTGTCTCCAATTCTGCCCGCTTATCTCGCCTCATGTCCACCCCGCTATCGGTCCCGCCGTTACACGAGCAGGAAGGGTCCATCTCCAGACCGGGCCTCGCAGCCTGCGCCCTGGCCGTTTTTCGCTCAACAGTCATATCTCCAGCTCAAAACTTCCTGACCCTGTAAATTATTCTCTGCTTGCATTGGATCCAAACACTGCCCAAAATGGCTCCTCTTCGTCTCGCTATCCTCGAAGCTGACACCCCGCAGCCCCAAACTCGCGATCGCTTCGGTGGCTACACTGGCGTCTTTACTGCGCTCCTCCAAGAAGCTGCAAAGCCTCAGAAGCTTGAGGATCTGGTTACTATCAAGGGATACGATGTCGTGAACGAACTACACTCTTATCCATCCCTTGATGACATCGATGCGGTTCTCATCACTGGCTCTCGACACACAGCGTTCGATAACGACCCCTGGATCATCAAGCTTGTTGAATTCACAAAGAAGGCCATTGATACGAATCGCATCCGAGTTGTAGGCGTATGTTTCGGCCACCAGATCGTTGGACGAGCTGAGGGCGCCAAGTGTGGACGCAGTAACAAGGGCTGGGAGGTTGCAGTCACAGAAGTTGATCTGACGGACAAGGGCAAGGAGATTTTCGGGTTGGACAAGATGGTAAGACCCGTTTTGTTGCGCACATTTTTGTACGACTGTTTCACTGACCCTGTTACACAGCGCATTCACCAAATGCATCGCGACATTGTGGACGAGTTTCCCAAGGGCTCAATTCCTCTCGGTTCCAATGAGATCTGCGAAGTGCAGGGCTTCTACTCGCCAGGGCGATATCTCACAGTTCAGGGACACCCCGAGTTCACCAACGAAATTATTTCCGAGATTCTCTTCAACCGTCATACAGTTGGCATCTTCACGGATGAAGTGTACAACGAAGCTATGAAACGCGCGCCACTTCCCCATGATGGTGTTGCTATCGCCAAGGCGTTCCTCAAGTTTTATCGGGAGGGATAGAGAAGGCAAAATACTGCTGGAATACGGATGGAAGAGTTTCTGCGCTTGGAAGTTTTCTATGCGCAGCTGAACTTGAAAAAGGAGAAATCGCAGTTAAGCGTTCGAATTGCACATTATACCAAGTGGCGTAATGCATAAATCTGTTTTGCTGGAGTAACGACATCAAACGACTTGAGTATTGTTTCAAATAACCAAACATAAACACAATTCCCCTTTGAATGCTGATATATCTGTCAACTAGACGGAAATTGGGGCCACGCCTGAACCGTGAATACTAGACACGAGGTTATAAGCTGGCTGTAGATAAATAGCTACTATACGTGTGGCAATACAATGAAAGACAACTCGAACCACCTTCTGTGCGGATTATCGTGAGGGTCTTGATCTTGGATTTTGTATTCGTTATGCCTACTGGGTACGCACTCTGGAAAGGGGCAGTTTCATCCAAGCTCACCAACCGAAAGGAGCTTCTCGTACTACACGTATGATATTGCAGTGATTCATTGCCCCCTGTTTTACTCAACTCCAAGAACCTTCAAAAAACCTAAGCCTAGGCCTAGTCTAAGGCCATCCTCACAACTCGAGCCAGTGATTCAATGCCCCTTTCTCTCACGGGTATATAAACTCTCCTTCATCCCCTCCTTCCTTCATCTTCACTCCTTCACTCCTCTTCCCGTTCCCCTTTCATCCTCCATCCTTTCATCTTCCACCATGGTCTCTTCAGTCAACCAAAGCATTATAAAGAAGGAGAGAGAGGATTCTGATGATGAATGCACTTTCCTCTCTTCGAACAAGAATACAGCAATGAAGGATGACTCGAAGCAGGTTATCGACATCGATGATGATGGAGATGACGACGAGAGTATTTTGGGGCCGTCTACCCAGCCCCAGAAAGGTTCATTTAAAGACAACCTCACCATCCTCAAGGAAGAAAGCGACGAGGACAAAAAGAGCCTCATGATGAAAGAACTGAAGCCACAGAAGAACGAGGGCATCACAGCCGAACAGTTCTTTGATACGATTGTCGTTGAGCAGGACACTGGTGATGAGGGCGCAGATGATCCCGACGCCGAAAATGACGAGGGATCAGATTACCACGATTCGGGTGAATCAGACGACTCATACGACTCAGACGATTCGGAGGCTCAACTGAAGAAACTCAAGTCAAAACAAGGTGTCGCTAAAGTCAAGGAGCTTCTCGAAGAATGTGAAATGATGAGAGACGCATATTCGTACAAGATGGAGAAGGGAGAAAAGTTAAGTCTCAAGGAACACCGGCATCTCGAGAAACTCAATGCGAGAATCGCCCAGGCGAAGAAAGGACTTGATTCACATACAAGAGGGTCTCGACCAAGGACAGCACGTGAATACTGGCAGCGCCAGTTGGAACGAGAAACTGAAAAGGAGCAAAGAAAGCGAAAACCAGACAACGATGAGACAGACCCCAGAAAAGTCCAGAGGACAGATGCCCAAACTCGGCCTGGAGGTAGCAGTGGAAACCACGAGTTCTTAAGGGCAGCAGAACTATTTACGTCTAATGGCATCCACAATGAGGATGCTGAGACTGGTGAACCTGCAAATGAGATCAAAGCCACTACCCATGCCTCCCAGATGCAGCAAATAATGGCCGGTATGCCTGAAGGGAATGATACAAGACACACCAAGACCCAGAGGGACGACCTAATCGAAGCTAAAAAATGCTTTGGATTCAGGAGGGTCACGGCTGATAACGGTCAATGGAAACTCAAGGGCATGAAAACGTCTCTACACAGCCAGCAGCTCGCAGGTGCTTCCTGGATGACCATGCGTGAAGCCATGGAATTGCATCCTGCCGGAGGTATCCTCGCCGATGAGATGGGCCTCGGAAAGACCATCACTACTTTGGCGACAATCATTGGCCATCCACCTGAGCCAGAAGACATCAAAGAGTATTGCCGAGCGACTCTTATAATTGCCGACAATTCTCATTCTGCTCTGAGAACTTGGATGGAGCAGATCAACAACCATGCTTCAGCAAAGTTTGCTGATAAATGCGTTATCTACTCCAAGTCACTTGGGAAACCTTTAGAGTGGTGGAGAAGGAAGAATGTGGTGTAAGTTTGAGCTTCAAAGGATCTCGTCTACTACAGCCAGCTAACACATTAAAGCATCACCAATCTGAACGAATTGCGTACACAGTTTCTCAGCAAGAGGGAATACCAAGAACTCAAGGCCAAGTGGACAGGAGATGAGGCTGGGTTTCTACAAACTCTCGCAAAGTCGAAGAAGGTTGGCTCTCTCTTCAAAGTCAACTGGTATCGAGTCGTTTTGGACGAGGCTCATGGAGTCAAGTGCCAAACATCAGCTGGTCGGTCTTGCAACTCATCTTACTATGCAAACTAACCATGAATAGGAACGCTTGCAGTTTGGCATCTAAATGCCAAGTACCGGTGGGCGTTGACTGGTACACCCTTGTCGAACAAGTTGGAAGGTATGTCTGTTTACGGCCGTGACATGCTCCTCACTCACATGGGTAGAATTCTATCCCTACCTGAAGTTCATCGGTTGCAGATTCACGACTACAATGAGAAGATTCCGAGCTGTGTATGTCCGGAGCGTAAGTGCTACCACCTTATCTGTCTGTAACTCCTCTAACAGAATCCAGGAACAGGCAAAGCAAAATTTCGAGGCTTTGGTCAGTTTGGTGATGCTAAGACGGTAAGAACACAATATCCCAAGACAAGACTTGATATACTGACTTGTACTAGAAAGCAAACTGATAAGTTCCTGGGACGCACTATGGTCCCCCTCCCGAAGAGCCACCGCCAGGATGTCTGGGTTCCGATTTCGGGCTGGGAGAAGATCCATCTGGAGTTAGTCTCAACTTGGCACTTTGTGTACTGCTGCTGACGTATCTTATAGTATTCTGGATGGTTCTTACCAAGCCAAGCTTCTTGATGCTCAAGCTGACAATCACGAGACTTTAGCAGACGAACAACAGCAGGATCCCCAGGAAGATGAAGATGTCTCTGACAACGAGAGCGAAGCGGAATTCGAGAAAGATGGAACGGAAGGATCTGAGGCGACAAATCTCTACAGAGTCCAGAACCTCCGATGCATGAGGCTGGTACAACTGACCTCTCACCCACTGAACCTCGAAAAGTTCTACCGAGAGGACAATCGTGAAAAGGAGATCCGGTTGACGCTCAACCGTTTCAAATCTGAGATAACCAAGGCGAGCATTGTAGAAGATCAGAAAGCACTGGAGGCATCGCTCAAGCCAGCTTATTCTTCAGGGCTCCGTCAGTTAGAGTTGGCGATCAAGGACAAGTTTGGAGGTGCTCAGGAGATGGCAGAGCTGCTGAAACTGGCAGCCAACGAGAAAAGGGTTCAGGGCATTACTTGTCGTCTTTGCCGCAAGAATTCAATTCCCGTTAAGCCAGTCCAGAGCACCAATGTAAGTGGATTTATACCAGTCATATAGAGCGTTGCTAATTTTGCTAGTGCGAACATATCTATTGCACAGACTGCCTCGTCATCGCGCTCAGTGGTAGGGGCAAATCAGGCCGCCCTCTAGCGGTAAGTCGTCCTGCAAAAGATGAATGTCTCTCTGGAGACCCGTTCTGACTCTAGATATAGCCCCCTCAGTGTCGCAAAAAGGGATGTTCTCACAAACTTGGTCTGGGTGAAGCAATCAAGACCCCGGCTTGTATAGACGTGGCCGTGAAAGCTATCAGGGGTTTCAAGGAACCTGGGCGCGACAGCATCGGAACAAGATGGTCTGGAGGTCCAAACGAAAGGGCCTCGTTCTTTCGTGCTGTTTGTGGCCGTGTTGACATAGGCTATGGCCCTGTCAAGATGCCCCTGGGTTTCAAGTTAAAAGCCACTCTAGCAGTAGTGTTGACTTGGATGCAGGAAGCTCCCGATGACAAAATGATCAGTAAGTTTTCTTGGGATTAACTCAAGGAGATATACAAATACTGACTCCAATCTTAGTCTATGTACAGTGGACAAGAACTGCCAAGTCTCTTGGCTGCGTGCTTGAGAGCATGGGCATCAAGTTTGTTTACTACAACCGTATGGCCAACAAGAAACAGAAGGCTCGGGCCTTGGATGAATTCACCAACAATGGTGAAATCAAGATTCTGGTACGTTCTATCTTTAATGAAAAAGCATTAAGCGGTCTAACAACACGCAGGTATCCTCTATGAAGTGCGGTGGGCAGTCATTCAACCTTCAGATGGCCAACCGCGTCATCATAGTAGACGAATGGTGGAACAAAGCTGTTGAGGAGCAAGCTTTCAAGAGAGTTTTCAGACCGGGTCAACTGAAAGAAACCTACCTTGTTCGCATCATGGCGAACGACACCATAGATGAACGAATCATCTTGCTGCAAAACGCCAAAGAGGCGATCATAAAGGCTGCTCTTCAGGACAACGAAATGCAACCCCACTTCTCAGGTGATCTTCAGCTTCGAATGCTGTTTTCCGAAAAGGATGAGCAGACGCTGATTAGCGAGATGGAGAAGGAGACTCGCGCCAGACAGACGAAGCAGTAGTTTTATTGGGAGGAAGACGGCTAATGGGTAGCATTTCGGGAGATGCTTTTGTTAAGAAATATTGCTGGGATTTATGGATGGCGCATGGAAATTGAGAGGACGGAGAAATAGCAATGAGGATCATGCCACTGCTGATGCAGACAGGACATATTCACCAATTCCCCCAGATAGCACTCGATAACAGATTGATAATACACCATTTGGCGAATTATTAATTTTTGGCTACAGTATTTGATCGAAGGTTCAAGTATTGAAACCAGTATCATAAGGTCTGAGTTCTCGGTCATGGAGTAGATATTTGCATAACATGATGGTCCTGAAGACAGAGTATTGGCCAGATAATATAGACATCGAGTGATCTACCTGGAAGTCACACCGAAACAGAAACACATATGCTAATCTCATGTCTTTTAGAACACGCACAAGCCCGAGGTTATAACGGGTGTCCACCATGGTATCTAGGAGTTACTCCGTCTAATCTAAAACAGGTTCGACTTATACGCCAAATAACCACCCAATGCATCCCAAATGCGCAACGCCATCCAATGCAAGTTCATGATGCCCCGTCATGATCTATACCTATGAAATCCTGGGTATCATCATCCAAGCGCTTTCCAAAGCCCTCGACCTTTTGCCATGCTGCTCTTATTTACATCCAATACCATATAGGTTCCTCATTACTCATCGGCATCCCACCACTGGGGGGCTGCCCTCGCTGCTTTGCGGGCCTCATGGCCAGCCTGACGGTCCATTTCCCACTCAGCTTGTTCCTGCTGTCGTCTCTTTTTCGCGAATCGAGAATCGAGTGTCATTTCCTCTCTTGTGCGCCCGACTCTTGCGCCAACATCGGGCACTTCTTGTCGCCTTTTCCAAAATTGGACGTTGATGCGTTTGAAAGCCTGGCTATGCCTCCAAGGCTTCTCTTTCAGAGAAAAGACCACAGCGTCAGCCAAGCCGTGGAAGCACAGAAATATAATACTGGCTAGTCTCATTCCATAGGGAGCTCCTCGTCCATATCCAGTAAGTTGTACAATGAAGGGCAGAATCCAGATGACAACGTAGACTATCGGATAAATGAATAGTAGCCGGAGTTGTCGCAAGATCTTTTCACGTGACTTGACCGTACCAGGTGCGTTGAAGCCGCTCTGAGTCAAGACAAGGTTCGTGTCGTTGCTGTGTGGACTGTCTGGTGTGCGACGGAGTATGGCGAAAAGATTGGGTATAGATGGCGGTCTAGACAGAGCGCTTGACCCATCAGATCGATGGAAGAAGTCGGTCTGTATAGTATATGATGGTGAGACAACATCAGGGAGAGGCGTTTGGTGGACAGGCTCGGGGTTTGTATGAATGGCTGAAGGGGCGATCACCTCGTCCGAACCACAGCGAGTAGTTCCCGTCGAATTCTGGGAATCGACTTCAGCCTGTTCAGACTGAGATGTCAGATCAGTACCATAGTTAGCCATCCACATCTGAGTCGATCCTCTTCGCGCCAGTCGTGCCGAATGAAGCCTGCTGGGATGCGTCGACCCAGGCATATCCAAATGAAAAGAGTTGAATGCCACGAGCGGAGGCCTTGTCGTCCGATCTTCGGAAGCGGTAAAGGAATTGCGCCGTGAAGCGTTGGAAGAAGGTATTAGACCATGGGATTTTATCGTAGGAGTCGGCGGTACAGTGGTGATTCCTTGTTGCAAGGGCTCGAGACTCTCAAGGCCCGACATTTTTGAAAGAGTATTCTTCGAACTGTCATTCCCAGAGCCGAATCGTCTCATTAATACTCGAACGTAAACGTATACGCCTATACATAGGCAGAGAATAACGGTGAAAGCCATATAGCGAGGAATCCAAGAAAGCGCCAGTCTCTTCCACATTGGATTGAATGGTAGATAGCAAAACTGGCCAGTGTTAATATAGCCGGGGCTTTCGATAAATGCTAATGAGGCCATCACAATAGGTACGATGGCGGCGAGGGCGTAGGCCGCCTTTCGGTATGGGTAGAGGCCTTGCTCTCCACGAAAGATGTACAATGCAGTATGTACTGAGATGAGGGCGACCGAAACGTCAGAAGCTTCTATGCTGAGAGCAAGGAAGAACCCGCTGACTTGACAAAAGGTCTCGGTCGTTTCAATCTTGCCAGCGACAAGTTCCACGGCAGGGAAGATGAGTAACCAGAAACTCTTGAACATATCACTGTAAATGAGTAACATGATGAGGCTTTTCAAGGGTCAGCAACAGAGGGCGAAGGGAAGAGACACGAGACTCAAGACTCACTCATGGCGGAAACTCCGCCTCATCCGAAAGAACCAGAAGGAAGTTATTATTGTTGCAAGTATACTAATCGATGCGACGGTGAGAGTCGCAACATGGATAACATATGTCTGATGGGGAGTAAGAGCAGCCATGGTGAACTGCTTCACTCGACGTGGCTCGAGGCTGAGAGCCGTCGTTGAATCTGGATCTGTCCATGGCGAAAAGCCCTGGGCATTGCCTTCTTGAAGCCAGGGAGGCATGGTGGAGATGATGATGGCGGGAAGTGGATTAGATCGTAATCGACGATCCCTTCAGGTCGGTAGGTATGTGTCAGAGATGCGGATCGTTGCTTGTCGTTAGACTGTCGATGTCTTAGTATCGAATATATCAAGACGCGAGCTGTGATGACCAACTGGAATCGACTGGTGACACTGGTGACAGTCGCATCGCGAGATAGTTCAACTTTTGAAGTTGGAGGCCAGGGAAATTGACCCCTGCAACAAGGGAGGAGGAATCGAGGGTTTAGCTTCTTATTAACCAAAATGCTCTTTAAAGCCAAGCAAAGCCAAAGCGGTCACCCGAAACTCTGGAAACCCCCAAAGGGCAATAAGAACGAAGAGGCGTGTGCTGGGTAATGATGACCGAGATGTTTGCCGCGTGGGAGACCCGTAGGCGAATTCTCTCAGGTAGGATCCCGTCTTTGGTCTCAAGCCCACAAGAATTTGACTTTGATCTCCGTTCCTGTCGCTGAGGTATGTATGAATGAATTGATGACCAACCGAGCCTCGGGATTAGGGTCGAGCCCGGAATGGGGAGAACTTTGGTGGTTTTCTTTACGAGACTTGTATATGATCAGTCATGAAACGACTGCCCTGCATAGGTAGGTAACTTGGCCGGGCAGGATAATTAGTATCCCTTACGTGGTTGTGAAATCTAAGACTGATGACAATGTTCCCGAGGTGGATGTGTAAGTGCTGCATTTACCAGATGGAGAAATTTCATTACCCTATTCTGGCTTGGGGGAGGGATTTGCAATGCAGTGATGTCCGGAGGCGGAAAGGCGCAGCCAAGTTGAGCCAAGTACTCCCACAACCGAGAGGCTTTCTTTAGGATCTTGAGTTTGAGAGGGCGTCGCCACTCTCTACTAACAACTATTAAAGGACTGGCTCGACCAATCCGACTCGAATATTATGGCTGCTTCTCCGACACTTGCTGAGCAACGACTCACTATAAATTCACTTAAAATTGTCGAGGGATGACAAAAGCAAAGTGGGATAAATTCAGAGACACGGGATCAGTACAGTAATGTCAGTGAACGAATGTGCGTTTCTGGGACGAGATTATCTTCCATTCCACACGCCCAGAGTTCGGGACCAACGGATTGCACTGGCTGAGATGGCGCGAAGAAGACCAGGAAAACATGATCGATTACGGCATTGCACCGAGTAAGGCACGAATATAACGATAGCTTTACTGGTGCCTGTATCGTCTGGACCGAAGCGGATACAACACTATAACTCACTATACCCATTCGACGATATTTTCATCGCCCACACCGCAAGTAAACGCTCTCCCATATTTGAGCCCAATGCAAAATGACAGCTGGGCTTAAAACCCTGTCGTTTATTAGCTGCACGCGACGTAAGGGAGGCCAGAAAGCGATACCATTTGACGACCACCTCCGTGTGCCACGCCCGTCAAGGCGCCGCCATCCGTGTCTGGGGCTAAACCAGATCTCGCAATGCGACTGGGCGAGATCAACAGGTAATCCTGTCAGGCTTTTGAGCCGCGAGAGAGACGATCTCTATAGTGGCCAATCACGAAGGGCTATCTGCCCTCCCGATCCGCACTTGCGGCGTTCAGCTTGCGAGTAAGGGTGTCGAGACCCCAAATCGAGGGTTGGGCAAATGTGAATCAGCATGCATGTCACCTTTGGCCTTTGATGGCGGTGGCAGCGGCATCAGGCAAGCCCAAGTCTGTTTGTCGTTCCTGGATACTCAATGGACTGGACTGAGATGCTAATGTTCTGCATTAAATTGACGTTTAGCTTACTGGTCATGACGAACAAGAAAGCGAAGCGCAGAGTCGAAGCATAAACATTCTTGGCGATAAGTTAGAGGTCATCCTCAGTGTTCCTTTTATCCCTGTTCAACTCAGCTCAACCCCTGGAAACTATGTCACCAGGGGAGAAAAGAAACTTCGGGACCTCGATATCGGATGACAAAAATACCTGGGCTAATTCAGCATAAGTTTATGGAAGCCTTTGTTGAGTTCATTTTGACACCACATATCAAGGTCTGATGTTTTCCTGCTCCCCGAGGCCCACACACCCGATTTTCTAGCTATTGCTACCTCCGCATGATCGCTCCCGGGTCTTGGCCATGGAGATCTCACACCATCAACAGGGCCAAGGCTCGTGCCGAGATATTTGGTCTTGGTGGTGGTGCAACAAGCAGACGAGGAACCAACAAATATGAATTGTGTCTGTCTCCCACCGCAATCTTCCCCTCAGTGCAGCTCCCGCATTTCTCCTGGGCATAGTTTTCTGTATCCGTCTTTGTCTAAAAGATTATGGCTGACAAACGGTGCCTGCAAACGACAAAAATTAGTTAGCCAACAGCCGGGACCTGGCCGTTTCTAGGTCAGGGACCAACACGCCTGTTCCTGGGCATGATTCATGGTTGCCCAGCTAGGACACTGGGGCCGAGAAAGCTCTCACTGACGATGCTTTTTATTATCATTCGTCACTTTCGCCCTGAACAGTTGATTTACGAACAACCATTATTCGAGAATTCGAGGCGTCTTGTCTGCCTGCTCATAGTTGCGTAACCATGATCCGACTTTGTTCTCAGCCTGCCCGTGAAAGTTCTTTTGGATCAACACCAGACCAAACGTATTGCATTCCAGTCGTCGTCTTGGCTTCACGGCGAAGGCTTTCGGTTCAACCTTAACAACAAAGGTTCTATTCCGTACTCACCTTTCTATTATTCTACGGTGAAAACTCTGATACTGCTCGCTACTATTCGGAGTCTAACAATCTCCGCTCACGTTCTGCGAGGACTTCGCTTAAGCAAAGTTTGTCGATCAAATATGCTTCTCACTGCGGAATACAGCGACGCATTATTTCCTTTACAAGATCAATGAGAATGACTAAAATTCGAAAATCCGTAATTAATGGATTTCATGATGGTTTCGCGGTCGCAATACCCTGACCTGAGCCATTACTCCTTTGACTTTCTTCGAACCTGGGTAGCTGTGGTACCCGGCTATCAGAACAACGCTGAACAAACAGAACCCGATCCGAGTTTCTGAAAGAGCCGATGATGACTTCGATTCAATCATCGGACTTTTCCGTGAATCGAGATAATGTTCGTTCTGACCTAGGAATGAGCTGGTCGCTAAGTGCTTAAGCAGTGTAGTAGTAACTCGACTGCGTGCCCGAACAGCTCTTGAACACCAACTAGTTGGAAGTCTAGAATCTCTAGACTCTCCTTGGGAGTGGATCTCTGTTCTCATATAAAGCTTTGATTCCCTAGTCTCTTTGTGGACATGGCCTTGTCTGGCACGCATGATCCATGCGCAGTGACATGGCTACTATTTCCAAGACAAGCTGTTTGCGATGCGGATATATCTCTAGGTCACATCCTTCTACTATCGTTGGCTCGGATATAACAGTCCAATGTCTTGACGGGTATCCACGTGTGGAGAGTGTCATCCGAGATATCTCATAGGGCTGTTCGTAGATAACTTCCGAGTTCCATAGCAAGGCTATATAATATGTATGGCAGATCGAGATCAATCATCCACATCGATCGGAGAGCATCTGACGTCTTGACTCGGAAATAGTATGCAAACAAACAAACCGCTGCATCGGGTAAGTTTATGTTGGATGTTGTTGGGTGTATCAAGATGAGTTTACCATGGCATGTTCAAGTTGGGTAGAAGAAGGAAGATGGAAAATGGGAGGGGCTGATGGTCTTTCATCAGCGTCAAGTTGCTCAACCTTTTTTGTTCTATTTTCGTGTTTTGACCAATGTTCACAATATCTCCGACCCTGTTCATTCTTTCATCTCTCCAACTCTATATCCATCCAAACAAATATCAACCTCCACTAACAACATGCAAATCCACCACAAATGAAGTCAAAGAATTCCCACCACAGCGCCCTCAAAGGCGCGATTGTAGTTTCAAAGTCCCTTCTCTACCAATCTTAATATCCATCAGGCCTTTGACGCTTCCGGAGTTTATTGCGAGTACGTCTCGGCAAGGGGGGTGGCCAACTATCTCCTGAAGATCGCCAATTTTGAGCAGAGGGCGCCAGTTCTGCAAGTGGTTTTCGAGCGTTAGAAATGGCCGCAATTCTAGCATGAGCTCTCTTACCTCTCCAGTGTCTTTGGTAGCGTCTCATAGACTCCACGAACCTTCGAGACTTTGAGTCAGGCACCACCCGTTCATGCTTGTAGTGGTCACGTGAGAAGAAAGGCAGACGACTCTCCTCAGCAGGTGGTGTATCGCAGAGCTGGTTAAAGTTCCGGATCCATATGGTGGTGGTTGGTTCATAAGTTGTTGAGACTTCAGAAGCAAGTTGTTGTTGTTGGTCCTGCTGTGCCTGAGTCATCAAGTGCCTGGCCATAGGAAATTGAGCCCCTGAAGATACTAATGCTGCGAAGCTATCACTTACTGGCGCACTCCCTTCGAGCTCACATAGTGGTGTACTCATGATGATCTTTGGAGGATGATGGCTTTAAGCATATGGTGGTTTTTAACGGCGAGCTTGGGAAATGGTGGTCTTTAGGAGATGATGACTTTTATGAGATGGTGATGCTTGAGAAATGAAGATCTAAAAATGAAAAGAACTTGTATATACATTTAAAAGGGGGTCCTCAGCGGACGTTATCTTCTCGCGGGCTTAACTGGTTGTTCGTTCCTGGCAACGGCTTCCTGTTTGGAACTGTTCGCCGGACACTGGCGTATACGTCTTGTTGAGTCGATCTACTCTGCATGTCGAAGATTCTATTTTCTTTGTTATCAATGGAGCTCCCAGCTTTAATAGTAGAACCGTTACCATGCTGTCGACCTCGGATGTTCTGTGGACGTTGGTGGGTTGTTCGGGAGCTATTTCTGCTTGAACGTCCCCATATGTACCGGTGATTTTCATCTGTGATCATCTGATCGGTTGTTGGGTATGGAGGTGTGTTCGGCCTGTGTTCGTGTTCCTGTTCATGCTTCTGTTCGAGCTTTACTTTGGATAGTTTCCCTCTACATCTTAGGCAGGGCAGTTTCTCCCCAAATCGGTTCGCAAGGTATAGAAGTAGAAGTAAAATAATTGGGACGAGAAGAAGCGATAGCCATCCAAGCTTTCGGTTCGAGCCATGCTCCTTGGGGCCCGCGGGAGGTGCATCTGAAGCCCCTGGAGGCGAGATTGTTATGGTAGAGGTCATCGTTGTAATAGTAGTGGTAATTGTTGCAATGGTTGTTTCCATAGTGAAAGAAGTGATGAAGCTGGAGATCATGGTCATCTTTGCAGTGGTCGAGCTAGCACACAGACTGCCTGAAGAGACGCCTGATCCTTGATCAAGGGCAGAAGACGTAGGCCGTGGCATATACTCAGGATCTCCATCAAGGAACTCTTGTGCATCCTGGGCCTTGTCACTCAACTTCGCGGCTCTTAAATCTCGTTGGGGACAAACACCACGGAGACAAGGATCCACGGCACAGCATCCCAGGAAAGGAAGTCCCTCTCCAACGCAGGTGTACCAACTGACATCGACGTTGTCATTGATACAAGCCTGAGGGAGGAACTCATGCTGAAGTGTCGCATTAAAGCTGGCTGATCTGAAATTTGTATCAGGGCAGAGACCATTTCTGGCGCCGCAGGGGTTGATGGTGCAGCAGCCGATGAAGCGATCTGGATCGTCAGCGCAGATGTAGAAGATTCCGCCGTAGGGACAGGCTAGGCCCAGATCCTTGACTGGATTGTAAGCTGACATGACTGTAGATTGGATTAGGATGTGGTAGACTTTGATCTTAATAGTAAATGGAGGGGGAGAGTCTTGAGATAGTTTAGGAACTAAAGAGGGCTTCCATGGTTTATACACTGGCCTTTTACAACACACAGCATATCATCTAACCTGCTTCATTGCTACGGGCTGACCGACACTTTTCTGCCCTAGATATGCAGGTCAATCTACAGACGATGCGAATAAGACCGCAATCTTCAGAGTTGAGATCAATAGTTCCATCCTGTGGCGCTCTTATTCTTTGTAGATGTAGGCGAGCTGCAGATCTAGTTGAGTTGATGATATGGACAGTCTGAGCTCTGCATAAGTTGCAGAATATGAGAAGTGATAGAAACTCGTTAATTCAAAGGAAGGGGTCAATAACGGCGAGAAACATGTCTTAACAAAACATGGCATGCTAAGATATAAGAGTTATTTCCTGCTGAGATACTGTTAAACGCGAAGAAGTTATGCTTCATACAAGGAGATTCAATATCACTATCACTACGGCTACAAGATCAATGGAGAGATATGAGACACTTTCTGTCCCAGAAAATCATGGAGACCACAACGAGTTAGTGTTTGTGTCACGAAATAGGATGATCCTTAGCAAACAAATGCAGCGTCCCGTGTACACCATGTTAAGCGCTATCTGAACATTACGGTTAGCTGAACTAATGGTCGAACAAACGACTGAGGCAATTTCCCACTTGTTCCAATCAAGCTTGTTGAGTTCAACTTGAACGCCGACGAAGCACTTGTTTGTTCGCGCTATCTCCCAGAGGCAAGGATGGTAACCTAGTGAATAGCAACGTGACGGATAACCACGTTATATGAGGCAGAAGTAAGTGGGTATATGATGTTCTATCTTATCAAGCTTAAGTGACCGTATTTGTTGGAGCCAGAGCAGATTACACGGGCCTGCATAAGGGCGAGTTGAAATTATGGTTCATTGGATCATCGATGTTTCTCATACTCGCTAAGTGAGTGCTCTCAGTCTACCTACCCTGGATGTCACAACACCATCGATCGCCATATCAGTATCAGGAATGGTAACCAACTCATGATTGGAATCCCCACAGCAACTACGACAATGAAAATAGTTGTTCAAGTCTTGAACTGACATCCAGTTTACCCACAACACAGAACTGTAGTCCTTGGGTCTTTGGGCTCGTATATCGGAAGTTGTTGTCTGCTTCCTCCAATCAAAGACTTTGATCTCTATTACTTAACCATGAGTCTCTGAAAAGTCTAGCTTCGCTTCCGAGCCGACATCTCTTGGCTCGGCCAACTCCAATGTTCTAACTTCTAACTTCTAGCGCTCCCGGAATCAGTCGCCGGCGCGTTTCAGCATGCGAAGACAGCTTCAGACCTTCCCCCGCAGGAAGAGACTGATCCTTCGTAAAGATTTTCCGGTATCAGACCATTTGCGACTCATGCAGCTAAAATTCTCTTCAGCTGTGTCTGCAGACGAGTCGTGAGGGCCAACGATATGCAGGTGCTTGTACCAGAACTGCCTAGTCTGTACTAACCAACAGTTTCAACGCTTTGATACACTGACAGACACGGCCAACGCCATAAGAAAAAGCCGCAGCCATATCTGATACCGGCGCATGGGAATCGAATCTGTGCAGTGTCCGGGACCCTTTACACATTCTGATAGAGTCTGTGCAACGAGGGGAACAAGACGCATGAATAACAAAAAGCACAAACCACCAGGTCCGAGCAAGCCAATAATCAGGGGATGCGGTCCTATATTCGATTGGCGAATGCAACCAAGCACGCCTGGATAATGGGGTAGATTATCCGAGGTGCCACTGCAGCTGCCAGATGACATTCGCCCTGTCGCGTGAGCAATAAAAAGAAATTAATTCAAATCTTTAAGGCCCCTGGGTTCTACGTGCAGATGTCAATCGACTTTGGGGGAAAAAAGCAAAAAACACAGCCTTGCACAGAACAAGACCAAATTGCCGGGTTTGACGCTCGACGCTCTACAGGGATCAATCTTGGAGAGGACCAACAGGGCCAGACGTGACGGTGTGGCACTAATTCCATCGTATTCAGCCCAATCTGTCCAACGGGCCGACGCGGTTCGGCGTATTATTCTTGGTTGAACGGGACTGACAGCATTTGCATTCGTGAGGAATTTGGAATGACGATGAGAGAGAAAAAGATGATGATGGGAATGGCATACCTCGGTTCTCTTTGCATCGTCATTAGTCTACCAATGTTGAGATAGATGATTGACGCAGGGATGTACCTTGGCCTGTCGATCATGTGGCTTGAACCTTTTGGCCAGAGGTCACGTAATCTCTGTTGTTTAAGTTTATCTCGGACGAAGCGGACTGTCAAAAATGGTAGTTCGATTTGATGATATATAATCATCAAGAGTTGGGGTACCTGGGTAATTAGTGAGAGTGTCACTGTTTAATTTATTTTAATTGAATAGAATTAAAAACAAGGGTCTCTAATGCAACCTCGATGTTTCAGATGAATTGTCAATTACAACTCCACCGCACTCTTGCATGTGGTTTTTTCCCTCTCTCTTTCGTTAGTGGCAGGGGCGGCCTAGTCGATCCTCCTTGATTAACTTCTTCCAAAGTGTTTGCATCAATCTGCATAAAACCAACCTCAACCTCTTGTCGTCATCATTTCCCAGGACCACGGAACCTTTCAACGCCTCAAAGGAACAGAGTTTGAACGGGAGTTTTTCCTTTAATCGGAGAAAAGAGCCAGAAGGGGAAGAGAATGAAAAAGATGTTGGCTCTTGACTCAACTCAGAGTACAATGACATGACATGACATGGCAGCGAATGGGTCCGCGTTGTCGGATCGTAGATCGCTAGCTTGCTCTCTCTTCTTCTTTGGAGGCTTCCTCTTTTGGGCGACCAGCCCGCAAACGGATCGACGCCTCTTGATAGTCACCGCAAGCTCTGGACCGATCCGCTGGTGGTTCAGTTGTTAGCTTCGATAGTTTGTCTCTCAGTCAACAGGGTCCGAGAGGCAAAGACGCAGAGCAGAGTCAGTCACTCATTCATTCAGTCAGTCAGTGACGAGAGAGTCTTATGATAAATGGATTTATCATCAATGCACGTTGAACCCCTGCAAACTCAAAACTCAATGCGAGTCTTCAGCTCGTCGTAGGGGGGATAATAAAACACCGGAACCTCCGCAGCGACTTTTGGCGTCAAGCCTTCTGCAGTATTTTTTCCACTGGCCGGGCATATCTTCCGGGAAACATGTGCTATCTGCATTTCTGCAGCGCTAGAAAGGGGACCCAGCATTGCAGAAGCTACTGGGTTTCTTTAGTGGCTTTTCGGCCAAGGATTGCTCGAACCCGACTTGGCCCGCCCCCGCAAGCTCACCTTAGTAGCCTGTGATTGATCCACTGAATTGCATGAGGTAGCGACCTGAGAGCGAGCGAGTCAGTCTTGGGTGCCTTCTCTTCCATTGCGACCTGAGCTGGCTTGCTGGGCCTGGAACCGTAGTATTAAGCGATCGTGGGCTGCTCCTGCTCCGCGACTCGCGATTGAACGAGGGTCCTAGTCTATCCTGCTTGTCGTTGCTTTACCTGGGCTGCTCTTGCCTTTTCTCGTTGTTCTAACTTCTCTTTGCGCTCGGGTCCCATTCTTTCCTTCTTTCCTTTCTTCTCTCGTCTTCCATCCAATCCAATCTGATAACTCACAACCTCCCACCAACACCTCACCCACCAACTATGGTCTTCTAAGCTTTACACTGTCGCTCTCAACAATAACAACTCTTGGTCCTTTTCTCTCACTGAATGAGAGCACAAATACTCGAATTTTAATTATCTTCTTTTTTTTGCTTCTGGCGCGCTATAAACATCAATCGGCAACTGTTATAATAACCTACTGCGCCTGTGTCGCACAATCGCATTGCATTCCACCACTCCCGAGACATAAAGCAACAACCCGACTTGTCAGTCCCCTTTTTGTGGAGGGGCATAATAATTAAGACAAGATGCCTACAATTAACGCTCTCCGGTCGTTCGAACCTCCTCCTATTCCATCTCTACCCGATTTTGAGCGTCGTCGTTCCACAACATCGACACTCTCCAACAACAATTCCGATTCTGTCACCTCATCTCTGCGGGGTCTTCAAGCACCACCCAAAAGCAGCAGATCAAACCGCCCCAAGAGTGCTAAATTCTCATCCTACCGCCTGCGCAGCAATTCAGGCCTTTCACTTCACACCAATGAGGACATTCTGAGACAATATACCGACTACCACCCTGATGGCACACCGCGTGCCGGCATGTATAGCAACGGACTGGGCCAGTGGTCGGGTGAGAGGTTGAGGAGCATTGACTCTGTTACATCGTCCAGAAGTCAAAGATCTAGTATCGCTTTCACTGAGTCGGATGGTTCCGGCGAGTTGCCCATTCCTGATCTTGTTGGACGGGAGATGTTTGATATGGTCATGGCCGATCATGCTGCCAGTGGTCAATTATGGAGATTCGCCGCCAATCGAGGACTTGGTCAGAATGTTGATTACCTCATGAAGGTAAGATGAGCAGACAAGATATCACCTCACAGATTCTAATCATGAGCAGATTCGCGACTACATCCAATCCCTGGAGCAGGTTGTCATTCAACTCTCAACAATATCAACTTCGTATACATCCATCACCGCAACATCGCCAATTAATCTGCCCTCCCCTATGTCCAAGGCTCTCAACACGAACATCAAACATCTCACAACATCACTTATACCCAGCCTGGAAAACATGTTTCTCGAATCTAAAACCTATATCGAACAGCGCATTGTCAGGGAGATCTTTCCCGATTTCGTCAAACAGCAACTATCGCAATGTACTAGCTTGGCTCTCTCCCTCGACGCAGAAGGCGACTCACCACCAAACCCTTATCCCGGTCTTAAGGGATCATTCTGCCTTAGTGATCCGTCCCGATCTGGAAATCCTATTATCTTTGCTTCCGATGAGTTTGAGGAACTGACAGGATACGCACGAAGTGAGGTTTTGGCACATAATTGCCGCTTCCTTCAGGGGCCACAGACTGACCGAGACGGAATTGCCAAGATGCGCTCCGCAATCTGGCGCAACGAGGAGTGTACGGAACTGCTTCTCAACTTTCGGAAAGATGGAACCCCGTTCTGGAATCTTCTTTTCCTATGCCCTCTTCTCGACACTGCTGGTAAAACAAAGTTCTTTATGGGTGCTCAAATCGACGTATCATCCTCTCTGCACGACACACATGATGTTCTAAAGGTTTTGTCCTACGGTGCTGTAGAGGAAGACAAGGCGCCAGAACGGAGCAATTCTCGCTGGGCCAGTGACGGATCCCAAGGCGAGCCTGAAGCTGAGGAGGTTCTTAGTGTCAAGAACAATCAATTCAAGGCAACAAAGATGTCGGGGTTCTTCAAAGCGTTCAAGAAGCCGCCCCCTCCTCCTCTGTCGCCACCACTGAGTCCACGTCGCAGCTCTGATAGACCCCGGTCATCAGCTGGACCTACGATACTTGACAAGACCTACAGCACACGAAGCGTTATCAGGAGATTCTCTAACCAACCCGAAATGCTTATGACGACATACGCCCGATACATGATTCTCGAACATGTCCCTTCATACCCAGCGTCTTTGGGCGCAATGCCTCTCGACCAGGAGATGAAGTATCCACCCAAGTTATGTGTCTCCTTCTACTCCAAAGAGATGCTCGATGCTCTCGATCTGGGTACGTCGGCCGAAACTATAATCGGCAAAGATATCTTTGACATTTTTAATGAGCAATCTACACTACCATCAGTTACCAAGGCCTTCAAATTGACGGTTCGAGATCTTGTTGTCCGTGATGGAAAGTCTGTTTCGTTAGACCTCGCACTCGCAAACCACATCCCTCGCCGGGCCAATATGACGAGAACATTAAGTGGTGACAGTGGAGAAACATCGCCGAAGAAGCCAACCAAGATGATGAGCCACTGGACACCTCTCAAAGATACTGAAGGACATGTCAAGTATGTGGCAATGATTGTGTCGCCAATTTAAACAAGTGATGAATGGAAAGACGAAACGGTGGTACAATATACGGGCGTTGGACGGAGATTTCTTTTTTTTATTTGTATTGTATCAGGGGATGTTTGAAGATACCTGTATGTACTCTTAACGACCAAGAGAATGAAGTTACGGCTATAATTACTACAATGAATTGTTTCAGTACTGAGCTCCCCACCACTGGACTTGATATGCTCATGGACTTCATGGACATAAATGAACCATACTCTCTCCATTGATATCGTGTCCATGTCACGCTCCAAAAACAGCCTCTGCTGGTCATAGTTCAGCAACCCTATGATGGATATTCCACCAACGGTCCGCCAAGACAACCACAATAAAGGGGTAATCGGCACGTCTGATCTGTTGGCTTTCTAAATCTCCGACGGCGGAGGGTGATCTATGGCGTTTGAGTTATCGGGACCGAGGGGGGATAGCCGCTATTGTTTCTGTTGTTGGTCTGTAGTCTTGGCGGGCCGTGTGTCAGGGACTGGAGTTTGGTGGCTTTGGTTGAGGAGCTTTGTTCTCGTGCTTGTAGGAGAGGAGATACGACGCCGAGTCGAGAACTCATGTGGACTTGAGAGCTGGGCGACCTTTTTGCTAGATGGTGTACAAAGGCTTGGATAAGGGAGCGAGAATATCTTAAACAAAATGATCTAAGATCATAAAACGATGATATCAAACTATGCAAAAGGGTCATAAATTCATCCAATCTTGTGTAATTTAGGGTTGAAATCGCAGCTTGATACAAGTCTCTCTTTGTTGTTTAGTGTTACGACTTGACACTTCTAACATATGATGATACTCTAAGTCTTTGTGCATCCTGATAAGGGAATTTGACGGCTGCAAGAAAGTATAAGAAATATGGAAAACAACACTTCATGAGCAAACCATAGATATCCAAGTTAGAGGTGCCAAGAAGCTCCAGACCACGATCCTAAGTGACAAGAATGCTTAGGCAAGTTAGTATAATCTTAGGAGACTCCTTGATGAGTATATTTCAACAGCAAACGACATTTCATCATGGCTCATGATTCAGTATTTTCTGATGCGTCAACCCGCGACCAACGCGAACATCAACCTTGCGAGTATGATATGTCAATGTCACGGCTTTCTTGCTCCGCAGACTCAAACCTAATCGTCTATCTGAGAGACGTCTTTGATCACAATAGTCGTAGTATGTAGCTCGAGTGTTTTTTTAGTACCAGTACTGTCAGGGGTTTGCTGTGCTAAAGAGCCGCATTGTGGTTTGTCAAACCGAACGAAAAGTCAATTCACGGCCATGGCAGATGCCAAGTCAGGGCATGTAACATGGATATAAAGTCAAGGGAATAGGAAGTCAATCCAGTGCCTTAAGGATATTAAGCACCTATTCGTTCCAACGGTGGCATGAGAACTAAGTTCATGTAACCGAGCTTCATCCAGTGAGCACACGACCACCACAACCAATCCAGAACATACAAGGAAATGAAGAAGTCACTAATCTGCCAGATCGTTGACTCAATCGGTGCATAAACACTAAAATTCTGAAGCCAAGGTACTTTCAACTGCAATCCAGATGCCACCTTGACCGCGATGGTGCTGTGGACAAGGGCGAATGCCTTTTGCTGGTCCTCGTCAAGAGCGCTTAGCGGGTACATGTCGTCTAGCATCTTGACGGTCTACTTGAACTCGGAAGAAAGTCAACTGACCCAAGATGAAACGAGGAACTCCTGGTGAGTAGGCGTGGCGATGTTGAAGGGAAACGGGGCAGCTCTCAGCCAAGCATCGACACCTTCGCCCTCATGAGGGAAGACTGAGGTATGAGTGATCTGAAAATAATCCGGTGGCGGCTGACTTAAACTTACATAGACAGCTGACTCCAGGGCAGGCGTACAATACCTCACTGGCCGACTTGAACCAGTTTATCTCGACTACGGCTTCAATCCCAACCCGGCGGCTCATCCACAACTTTAGAGCACCGATCAATTTACGCATTCATAAAGCACATATTTAAGAGACTGGGCCATCAAAGAGTAAGTACAAGATACATTTCGCGAGCCCTGCATGCTTAGAGTGCGCTGTATCGTTTGGTCGAGTATGGAACAACTGCTATGCCCTTTGCGTTTCATATGTCATTTCAGAGCACAATTGTATCAACTCTATTTTCTTGGGAGTTGTTTGTCTGGATAGTCCGGTAGACCTGTTGTTTTCTTATGCTCGAGGAATTCGGCTGTAAGTAAAGAAAGAGTCTGATTCTCTATTCACCAAAAACAGCTATGAGTTCCAGACTCTCTTTACTTCCTACGAGGACCCTCAAGCGTTCCTTCTGGTACTGATCCGTACCCTTTTTGACCTTGCTCATCTTTTCCTCCAGCTTGGTCAACACAAAATTAGATCTGCCTGCGCCGTTTGTCTTACGATCTCGGCGTAGCCATGCCACGAGTTGGTGGTGGAGGAGTAATAGTTTGTGAGCGGAATAAGAGAGTTGAAGAAGTGAGAGTCTGAGATATATTGGAGTTAATATTGGCAGCAAATAAAGGCAGTTACTATTAGTGGCTTCTTAAAAGTAAGGTGACATTTAATATATAAACACTATTTATATATTATTAACTCACTACCTTTTATTTGTAACTGTTACAGTAGATAGATGAGAGAGTTGATACCTACTTAAGATAGATAGCTTTAACCTTAAATAGCTGCTATAAGATTATTGGTCTTCTAGAGATCTTATATCAAAAGGTCTGGACAGGTAGTCTTACGGTTTAGTAGATTTTTCTTTATTAACCGTCATGTTTATTTTAGCTACTACATCGCAAATCCTTCTCAATTCGCTATCAAAGGATTGTCGCCGGCTGACTCACACGGAGTGATCAAGACGAGCCAAAACACCAGCTTCCTCATTCGGAATCATACAAGCCCCTCTCCCAATCGCCTCATCCGTCAGCATCTCTAGAGCGAACGTATAAAAACTAAGCCAAGACCTTTACAATATCTCATTCGGAAATCTAAATCACACATTAGTATTAGTAGAAAACACAAGCACAATGGCATCTATAACAATCCGCCCCGCCACAATCGACGACAGCGACGCAATCGCAAACATCCACTACGAGGCACTGCAGTTCTACCACGACTTCTACGCCGCTTTCTTCCAGCTCCATCCCCGCGATCTGATCCCCCTCGCGACAAGAAACGCCCTGCAGAATCCGGGGCAGCAGCACTTCTTGGTAGCTGAGGAGGCGGGGGAGACAGTCGGGTTTGTGCGCTACAAAGAAGTATTCAAAGACAAAAAGCCGAACTCGAACGCGAAGCCCCCGGCGTCAGTATGGACGGTTAAAAAACACATGGAGGAACTGTGGGATTGGTTCAATAAGAGGAGTGAGGAGATTGATGCATCGAAAGAAAAAGCCGTTGATGGGAAAGATCATTTTGGTAAGTGTTTACTTATTCTTTGTGTGCATATCGAAAGTGGCTTGCGTCTAATGCGGCGCATGTAGAAGTGATGCATCTCATGGTCCACCCAGACCATCAGCGGAAAGGCATCGGCGGTCAATTGCTCCAATCCGTGACCGAAAAAGCCGACGCCGCTAATGCCCCGACGCTGATCGTATCCTCCGTCGAGGGCCACGGGCTCTACAGGAAACACGGCTTCGAGTCGCTGGGCACATGGACGGTCGACAACGGGGAATGGGCGCATAAGATCGCGGAGCACGAAAGGGCGATCGGATATACAGACGGGGTTAACGACATTGAGGACAAGTACAGAGGGATACGCGAGGTGGAAGATAGCATGATCCGGCAGCCCAGCATCCGTGTTGCATGATTCGCCAATCTCTGTGTCGTTCAGTCTTAGTGTGGGTTCCGTGCATAGCGTACCGTTCTCTAGTTCGTATTCGTTTTCTCTTCCAGAAAAATTAAAAAAGAGAAAATTCGGGAATTGGGTGTGTCCCCGCCTCCAATCACGATAAGATCAAGATGTGCAAATCCAGGCACAACGGCCTAGCGAGCCATAGAGCGTGGGACCCCTGTGGGTACGGTACGGATACTACGCCATCCATTGAAATTAACCCTTGGAATTGGTTTGGGTCCTGTCTTTTGCGGCATCCAAACACCCCCGGCCCCCGAAGGAGAGAGAGGAAAGACACCGCTGGCGGCAAGATTTCAGCGGAGCTCAATCTTAATAATGATGTGAAAATCGCATGATCTCAGTCCCGTTGCTCTTATCAATCTTTCCCTCTCCTGCATCTCCGTCCATTTTTTTCTTTCTCGTCATTCTCTCCTGGTGAAGGTAGCTGTAGATTCCCCTCGCCAACCCGCCTGCTTCACCATGGACGCTATACTCGAGCTCCTCGACCCGTATGTCTTCGATTACGGATACGCATACCTTTTCCCCCAACAGCAGCTCCAGCAATCAACAAAGGCATACGGAAACTCAACAAACTACGGCGCCTCGTCTTCCAAGAACTTTGACGATGAGTACTCGCTCAACTTCGGCTCGTCGCTACCGCGCGACGACATCTACCGCCAGAGCGCTTCGATTCTCATGATCGCTGGCTTCGGCGCCGCCTTCATCTATGTTATTTCCGCCGCCCTTTCATACTACTTCGTTTTTGACCGCCGCCTCGAATATCACCCTCGATTCCTCAAGAACCAGATCAAGCTCGAGATCCAGTCTAGTTTCTTCGCCATCCCCATTATCGATCTTCTCACGCTCCCCTTCTTCCTTGGAGAAGTCCGCGGCCACAGTCTGCTGTACACCCGAATTGACGAGTATGGCTGGTGGTGGCTGGCCGTGTCTACCGCCCTCTACATGGTCTTTAACGATCTCGGCATTTACTGGATTCATCGCCTTGAGCACCATCCCAGTATCTACAAGTATGTCCACAAGCCTCACCACAAGTGGATCAGTAAGTCAAAGTCAAACTCTCTCTTGCATCAAACCCCCCCGCTAACAAGAGCTTCAGTTCCCACCCCCTGGGCTGCCATTGCTTTCCACCCTGTCGACGGATACCTCCAATCCCTCCCTTACCAGTAAGTAACGACTTCTGCGCCGCAATTTACCTCTCACTAACGTCAACAGTGTCTTTGTCTACATCTGCCCCATGCAGAAGCACCTCTACATGTTCCTCTTCGTCTGCGTTCAGATCTGGACCATCCTTATCCACGACGGCGACATGATTACCGGCCATTGGCTCGAAAAGTTCATCAACAGCCCTGCCCACCACACTCTCCACCACATGTTCTTCACCTGCAACTACGGCCAATACTTCACATGGGCCGACAACTACTGGGACTCTCACCGTGCCCCCATGCCCGAGCTGGACCCCATTCACGAGGCCGTCCGAGTCATGCGCGAGAAGGGCTTGGTGGACAAGGATGGAAACCCCATCAAGAAGTCCAAGGATGAGTAAATGCAGACATGACATTTATGAATACTTCACCCACGGGGTCGTGTCTAGCTAGAACAGACCGACCATTCCGGTGCCGGCACCATCACATCACGACTGAAGTACCCTTGGCCTCACAGCATCGCCGGCTGTGCAGAGATTCCGGGACTCGCACGAAAAGTTTTCAAACAAATAGACAGTTTTAATCACATAGCGTTGCATGGGGAATTCTTCGACAGGAAATGTATTGACTAGAGGATAATAGCAATAAGTATAATACCAAAACAATCTGATAACCGTGCAAATATCCCAAAACCTGTCCCCCATACCTCACGACTAACTTCCCGCACTACGACCGCCATCACACCTTTTGTCTCACCGATTTAAATGGTTCACCTCTTGAGCTTAGACTTGAGCCTGGCCCTGAGTGACCGGGTGCGAGTCAAGACCCAGCTTGAACCGTCTCTTGCAAGCCTTCCACATCTCAATAAGGACGATATATACAACAACACAGCCAGCGACGACACCCCACTCCCAAGAAAGACCCTTGTGCTTGAACACCTCTGTGTTGAGGTATGGGATATATACGATAGGGAAGATCATGACAAAACCGGCAACAACGGACCAGAAGAGGAACTTGTTGTGGTAGATGGTCTTGAACACAGAGAAGGGGCCGGTGGCACGCTCGTCCATGTTGAAGAGACTGCGGTGGAAGTGCTTCACCTCCCATGCTGTGACGAGCAACAGGAAAGCCAAGGTGGAGAAGGTCGTGGCACGAGCGCGGTAAACAAGATCACACTCATCATGTCCGCTCTCATTGCAACCTTCCGCCATAAGGTAGTAACCCTGGCCAGATGAAGCATAGTTGACGAGCATGAAAGCGCACAGGCAGAGGGAACCTGAGGAGAGTCCATAGAAAAGCTGATCGCGAACGAGGTCAAGGGTAAACACGCCGCTGCGCAAGCTGCGGGGAGGTCGCCGAAGGATGTCAGGAGAGGCTTCCTCGAGACCGAGACCCAGAGCTAGAGGCGATGAGGTAACCAGATTGGCCCAAAGAATTTCCAAGGGGGACAGGGGGAAGACGGCGTTACCATTCACATCCTTGAAGGCAAGACCAATAAGAAGGAGAATGACTTGAGCCAAATTGGATGTCAGAAGATGAAGAAGGAACTGCACCAGTCAGCAATCGTATCAACAAGCAAAAAGAGTAACAACATACCTTCTGGATATTGTCAGCAAGTCGTCGACCTTCCTGGATACCAGTCACGATTGAGGCAAAGTTGTCATCAGTGAGAACCATGTCAGCCGCCTCTTTGGCGACATCGCTACCACGGTCTCCCATGGCAATACCGACATCAGCTTGTTTAAGAGCAGGCGAGTCGTTGACACCATCACCAGTCATGATGCAGAATGCTTTGCGGCGATGGAGGGCTTCGATCATACGAACCTTGGTCAGAGGGCTACAGCGAGCGAGAACCACAGGGAGTTCGTCCAGGCAGTCAATCTCAGCATCGCTAAGGGCACCAAAGTCGGCAGCTGCCATGACGGTGTTGGACTTGAGGGGAATGTTCTTGTTGAGAATACCGACTTCGTAAGCAATGGCTGTCGCAGTCTTGATGTGGTCGCCAGTAACCATGTGGACAGTAACACCGGCGGCGCGGCATTGTTCAACAGCACCAGCAGTTTCAGGGCGAGGAGGATCATAGAGACCAGCCAAACCGACAAACTGAAGCTCAGTCTCAACCTTGGAACGATCATGACAATCCTGAGCGTCGCCATTCATAGGCTTGGTTGCGATACAGAGCACTCGCAAACCTTGGCCGGCGAGTTCTTCAGCTTTAGCAAGGATTTCCTTCTTGAACTCTTCAGTCTCAGTGAGCTTGGTGAGGAGGACCTCAACTGCGCCCTTGGTATAGACGTTTCGAGTCCGTTCAACCTCATTGCCGTAAACAACGCTCATGAGTTTGCAGGAAGAATCAAAAGGATGTTCGGCCACCAGGGTGTCACCCCCGGAAACACTACGGCCGAATCTCATAGCGAAGACCTTTAGAGCAATCTCGGTAGGCTCACCAATGGCCTTCCACTCAGCATCTTCGGAAGTGATGATGCTGCTAGAGTCCGTCTCGGGCTCTTTCTTGCCGTCACTGACTGTGGCGTTGTTGCAAAGAGTAAGAACCTTGAGGAAAGTGTTCAGGCAGCTTCCGGCCAAGTCAGCAGACCACCTGACAGTTCCGCTGTAAGGGTCGTAGGGGTTGGCGGTGCCCTCAACAGTTCCGGCGAGATCGCCACGGAGCCAAACCTTTCGGGTAATCATTCGTCCTTGAGTCAGGGTACCAGTCTTGTCCGAGCAAATGTTGGTAACACCGCCAACGGCTTCAAGGGAAGGCATCTGACGAACAATAACATTGCCGCGAACCATTGCCTTGGTGGCAACGGCCATTGTAACAGTCAAAACTGCGAGGAGAGACTCGGGGATAACAGCCACACCGACGCAGATACCGTACAGAAGGACCTCATCGGTGATCTTCCACAGACTGGCGGAAAAGACGATGATGACGAGGACAATGGCGAAGGCGAAAAGCAACAGGGCGAACTTGCTGAGGGTGACCTGGAGAGGGGTTCCCTCGAGGCCAAGGATTCTGCGACAGAACTGGTAGAACTTCCAAACTGCGCGACCGACGGGAGTCCTTTCGGTGTCGTCGTTCTTATTCTTGCGCAGGAGTTCGGCGATTTGGCCGACCTCTGTTTCCATACCAGTAGCAATGACAATACCGGTGGCTCGACCTCTAGTGACAGAGCTTCCGGAGTAGGCCAGGTTAACACGATCACCCATGGGCATATCGGGGTCGGTAAATACGGCATCTGGCTTCTTGCTGATGGCGATAGATTCACCAGTGAGAAGTGCCTCATCGGTAGAGACGTTGATACCTTGAACCAGGCGCAGATCGGCAGGAACAACATCGCCAGTTGCGAGAGAGACTAAGTCTCCCTTGACGAGTGTTTCGGCCTTGACAGTTTCACTGTGACCATCTCGGATGACCTTGCATTTAGGAGTGGACAGAGCATAGAGCGACTGGATGGTCTGCTCAGCGCGGTAGTCCTGGATCAATCTAGCGGGTATAATGTTAGCATGGAGTGGGAGATTAATGAGTACGGCTAGATGTGATTCGGACTGTCAGCTTCAGGGTATGGCACAGGATTCGGCCTCAGTGCTTGGGGCTTCTGGCCTTACGCATGGCAAAATCACAGGCTTCACCATATGGCAGCAGGAACAAGGAACAGGAACAGGAACGAGAAGAAGGTGTAGCAAAGTGCAACAACGATGTTGGGGAGTTGTAGCAGCAGCAAGCGACAAGACTTGACCAGCAGATTGGCTGGGCGAGTGAGTGACGCAGCAAAGACATACCCGACAACGATGTTGAGGACAATGACGGCGGCGACGACGCCACCCTCAATATAGTCCGAGATAGCAAAGGACAGAGCGGTCACGGCGATGAGGACGACAGTCAGGGCATTGGCAATCTGCTGTATGAAGATCTCGTACAGAGAGATGCCTTTGGCGCCTTTGATAGAATTAGGGCCGTCCCGCGCAAGGCGGGCAGCAGCCTCTTCGCTACTCAAACCATCGTCGACGTCGGACTTGAGGTCTCTGGCGACGCGATGAGCAGAGAGCGTATGGGGAAGAATCGGCTTCTCTATGGCTAGTAGGTCTGGGGGTTCCGCTATAGGGGGTTTGTCGTCCTGACCGGCTGCGACGGTCGACGAGTCCGACGTGGAAGTGGCGTGAATTGCACCATTCGCGGATTTGGATTCGGTTTCTCCCATCGAATGGGTGTTGGTATAAGCGAAAGCTGGAGGGGAGCTGAGCTAAGATGTTTTTTTTGTTGTTATGGCTGGCCGTAGAAGATCAGCCGGTGGTTAAGGTTGGAAAGAGAGTTGAAGTAATATGTAGGGAAGAGATCGCGTGAAGCACGATATCTGGGTAGAGAAGAAAGGAAAAGTCGTAGAAGGAGGTTGAGAGGGTGGCAGCTTTTATCTACAATCCGAGGTAGGAGGGAGCCAGGAAGGACCGGGCAGATGCCGGCAACAACGAGGTTAGAAGCGAGGCTCTGTAGGAGCTTCGTCTAAGTGGGAGATGGGTACCTATCCCAAACCTCACTCTCCCATCCCTAGAGACTCAGATCCGATCCAATCCAGTCCAATCCAGGAAAGGAAAGAAAGTGAATAACACGGGAGTGTGAGCTTCCCACTTACACACTCACGCACCCATGCATGTGCTGCCCCGCAGTCCAATACACACTGTGCTCCGTCGGTGCATGGTACTACCAGGTACTAATAAGATCCATTGTCAGGTCAGAGCATGAGAGAGACCATTCTATCGTTTCCAGCCATTGAGTTGAAAACTGTTGGCGAGATTAGACCAGAATTTGCTACAGCAATACCAAACCTACGTTTCAAACAGCCATCCACTGCAATGTCAATTGAAGCATCATCCAACAAGCTTCCTCTATCTTATCCAAGAGGATCGTCGAGATTAGGTTTGGTGGAACCAGAACGGCCTCTTTGGCGCCATCATAGCAAAATGACTTGCTCGAGACACGTTGTTCTCCCACGCCAACAAAGACAGACAATGTACTCCCACGTACTCCTCTTGGCGTGCAGTATCGCATGGGATACAGACGAATCAAAGCTTATCCTGCCAAGGTCACGAGGGGTTGCAGGGGATCCAATACCTACGCCCGTCGGTCGGATCAGCAATTGTTATCCTTGGACAATTGTTTCTCTTTTCTTTTTGCTTGAATCGTCGTCTGCGAGTAACCGACGGCCTAGTATTCATCAAAGTTGTGTGACTTGATTAATGTCAGTGTTTGAAACATAACGCTCTGAGGAAAAGAGTTGGAAACGTCATCTAAAGGTTCACATCCGTTGGACAATACCTTGGACAACAGAACACAATACGACACAAGCTACAGTCTCATCAATGGCAACACAAACATCATCTGCCTGGATCAATCAGTCCCCATTCATTACTGTGCCAGAATCACCCACAATCACTGTCCGTTAGCGTCTGTCGTCAGCAGGCGATAACTTATCCGCCTCGACATCAAGTTAACAATATCCACATGATGAGGTTAGCCGATGTACCAATCGGTCATTGACTGGCCAATCACACTTCACCATTTATCCTCGCCTCGTCCCATTGTCACCACTTCTTCTCTCAATGAGAGAATGCTTGTTTGAACTTGGCATGGCTTGGGCTTGGCATACGACGACATTTGGCCAATACTGCGTTGCTTCTGCTTCGCCTCGGCCAAGACAATTCTCTTCTTAATCACCTGCTACGACGAGCCAAGTTTGGTTTTGCTTGGCAATGATGGTGATGAATGTCACTACTCTTGCTGGCTTCTTTTTATGGAAACCTGCATCGTTGCATTGTGTTGCTCGTTATGCTCGTTATGTCCTCCAATGACCACATTGAGCCTTCATTCACCCTGGCACCCGTTTACGGCCAAGGCCATCTGGGGAACGGCCTTGTTTTGGCAGCTCTCGCTCCAGAATTACGCTAAGATTTAAGCTTAACAATTGGGTTGCAAGCCTGGCCAGGGATCTCCTCTCAAAACTGCCTGAAACGGCCCCAGCCTTCTTGATTTTTGGACTAGGAAACATGACGGTGCTGCTCTGCAGAGATTCAGAGGTTCCTGGTTCTGCCACAGGCTCTGACTTCATCGACTATGCTCAACCGTCATTGCGCGAATCAGGTAGCCTGAACAACAAGGGCACTACACAGCCACGTAACCTTGCTACTAGTGGATACGGGTCTTTTTGATCTACAGCCAAGGAATCATTTCACTGTGTGAATGTCACAAGCAAGTGCCGCTCACTCGGCGCCGTCTTTTAGACTCCGGACCGGCCGTGCACCGGGATGTAAGCTACGACCACCGAAGGCCGAGACGGAGAACGAACGGCTCAGATATTACAGTACGATAGTTACGTTTGATAGGTTACTCCATACGAGATCAGCATTGGCCAATGGCACTTTTCGACAATGATCACCCTAGCGCTTGAATAAAGTTGAATGGGGCAAGTCTGGGGAACAAGCTTAAACCAAGCTTTGATGAGGGTCCAGACATCGAACTTCCCCGGATATCAACTTCCTAAGACCCTGTATAGCTTCTGAAAACAACTCGCTCGCCGAAGATGACTTCTCTTATCTCCGTTTCTCAACAAAAAGCTAGCCCTGTGTTTTGGACATCATGCCACTACGATGTGAAATGAAGATAGACTCCCCCTGTTTTTCCGTACAGTGTCTCATCCACCTTCTTGGCTTTTTACAAAGGCTCCATTCATGATAAACGATGCGGGGTATGGGGTATTCGCATGGACGTTGAGGCCATGGATGCAGCAAATTGTCTACGAGAAAGGTAAGATGAGGGCAAGACTTCGGGATATTTAGGGTTCTCCCATGACTTCTGTGTAGCGAGACTTGCCAAACTAGGAGATACCGGATACTGGCTTGCACGGGAGGCACAACTTCGGATACAAGTGGTACAGATACAGTGCAGCCCTTGTTTGGAAGGCATTCCACGCCCGCAGGGACGGTTGTGTCTCTGAAAGGGACATCACTTTGACGCCCCCTTGGACAAACCCAGACCTCAGATTTACGGTCTATGCAATCAGTCTCAGCCTTGACGGCAAACACAATTTGGCTAATAACTTCTCTAGCATTGACTACCGACCCTACTCCGTACGGGCCAAAACATGTCCTTATCCGTGGACCAGGTCCAGCACCATCTCTCACTCCTCGCCAAGACGCAGAAACTCCCCTTATCCGAGGAGGTTAATAAACGGCTCCGGCCACTTTCCCCAAACAAGCGGCTGGTCACCCAACCGTCCGCTCACCGGCGAAAGCAACTTGATCTTACGGCGCTCCTCATCCACATCCGACACGTACAGGAAGCCCATGACACTTGCAGCACGGACCGTATCGGGCGACTCCTTAGGTGTTGCGTGCATAATGGCAAACGTCCACTGCTGCATCGGCGTTGAGGGGTCTTCTCGGGTGACACCCTGGCTGTGAGAATCTTCTAGCATAATGAGTCAGTAAAACCGGTTGTAGAATGCTTGGCGAGGGTTATGTACCGTCGGAGTTATGATACACAATCACGCTGTCGAAATCGACTTGCTGGATCAGGGGGCTAAGAGTGCGCTTGGAATCGCCGAAGAAATACTCCTTAATAGCTGCTTCTCTCACATGCTGTAAGAAGGCTTCGTCTCGAACGACGACACCGTCGGACTTGTCGATGGGAACAATGCTGATGGGTTCTCCAAGACTTGTTCGCTCGTTGCTGAATCGTTTAGATAGCTCGGAGGTGATACTTGTCGAGCCAATCACAATAATGACATTGACTGGTTGCGTTAGTTTATTTTCTCTTGGCAATGAGAGCAAGACGTACCGGAAAACTCATCGACGATGTGTGCGACCAGCTCATACCCATCTTTGCTCTGTTCAGGAAGACCCATTCCATCGATGATAACACCTGAGCTCTTGACATCCTCATCCTCGCTCAAGCGTGCACTGACGCTTCCAGCAAGTTTACTCATGAGTTCGCGGTAAAAATCAGGGTCTTCATCAGGTGAAGCTCGTCCGTAGTAAAATACCAGAGGGAGCTTCACGGGCACACTGCTTGGACCGCTGGTAGGCGTACTTCCCCAGCCGTCCACGGCCTCAACGTCCAGGACAGTCGCAAGAACGCTCGCACTCAGTGTTCCAGGCAAACTGAGCATTCCTTCTTTAGGATTCGCGTTCACCACTAGAGGTTGGTAGCCTTGTCTCGTCGCATAGCTCGTCAGCGTCCTCGCAACCGTGGTCTTTCCCACATCCGCTGGTCCAACGATCAAAACTCTCGGCCCCTCTGTCCCCTCCCTCGCCGCCTTTTGCCGCATATCATTAAGCTGTCCATGAAGATTCACATGCACATTTGCCGGGTTATCAGTCGGATTCGCATATTCCGCCACGGAATCAATATCGCATCGGCCATCGATCTCAAGCTCGCATCCGTGCCACGTTAGAATCTTTGACTTGACGCCCGCAAATGTATAGGCGTTCTTAGGGCCTAGCTCGACGCCGTCTTTCTCTGCTGTGCCGGAGAGAAGCTTGACGATTACGGGGGAGGAGACTTGGAAGCGCCATTCGCAGGCTGGTCGGAGGGTGATGACGCGGGTGCTCGAGGCGGTGGGCTGTGGTAAATGTCAGTTAGGGCTAATTAATGATGATCATAGAGGTTTACCTGTGTGGGAATCTGGCCCAGGCCTGGAATTGACATTGTCGCTACATCGACTTTGACGGAAGAGAAATGTCGTCGCGATCAAAGGTGTCTGTGCGTGGGGCTCTTGGAAGCTTTCCAGAAGCTCAGTGCAAGGATGAGATAAAGTTGGAGCAGCAAGTTTACATGACATAAATACTAGTGTGAAAGAGCAATGTTGAGTGTAGATTAATTCTGTCGACTAATCTGGTAAGAATGAGCTACGTGCTGCTACTCTTCGATCTACCCTGTAGCTATCATTTCAACTTTTAACCATTTGACCACCTTTCAAATCCCTTTCAGTGTTCTTCCTCATCAAGACCATTTCCCTTCTGCGCATTTCGGGTCGATGGAGCAGCGCGATCATCAATTCTAGGCTCCTTGTAGTGACGCATCAACTCCTGAGGAAGAAAGATGAAGAATGATGGGACAATCATCTCAACAGATCTGAGAAATCGCAGTCCCGCATCCAACTCACAAATAGTCGCAACAGTCCTCAATCCCGGCATCATATTTGCAAGAAGAGCATCGTCGAGGAAGATAGTGATGGTATCCTCCTTGACAGGCCACTCCCCAGCCCAGGGGTTCTCCCAATCATCCTGAATGTAGCCTTGTTTGAAGACAGCTTTACCAACAGGGACGTGGTTGGCTGCCTTGTCGCCAATAACGAGAGAGTTGAATCGCTTAACGATATCCTCTTCAGGGCGGATGACTTCAACCAGCTCAAGAGTGCAGGTGTATTCGCTGAAAATGCTGGGTTCCTTGAGCGACAACTTCTCGAAGAGCTCAGGCTCGTCCATGAGAGCAAAGGCCGCGAAGAAGACGGCCTTGGGATCGAAACCCTTGGGCCGCTTGAAAGTCTGGAATGACCAATGCTCGTCGGTTGCTTCCCCGTAGAAGATCTCCGAGCAGGCGAGGGTGAAGTGACCCGGGAGATCAGCCATGAGCTGTCGGATCATGGGCCACTCGACACTCGCAGTCTTGCACAGCTCGAGAGCCTCGTTGACACTGTCCTCGTACTCAGGGCAGACATCGTGCTGGAGAACGTATCGAAGAAAGTTCTTAATCGTGTCGATGCCCTCCTCCATTCTCTTGGGCTCAAAAGAGGTCAGGTGGACGAGACTGACGGAGAAGAAACCCGCGACGACAGCAGCAAAATCGATACTCCACTTCTTGTCATCACCATCGTAGAATTTGTCGCCACCTTGAGAGTTGGCCCAGATGATATCTGTGGCAGTTGCCTCTCGGCGCTGGGCGGGAGTAAGTTCCTTTAGCTCTTGCTGGCTGAGACCGCCGAAGGTGTTGGGCGTGGTATCGACGCCGCCGAGGAATAGATACTCGTTGAAGTACAGGCCGCGATCGCCCTGGAGACGACGGCGGGAACGGAAACGTTGGATGCAAGATTGCATGCGCCTGTAGATGTTAACACTGGCATTTCCTAAGAGAGATACGGGCCGTACTCAGCAAAAGGGAGTTCTGGAGAGTAGATCTCATTCTTCTCCTCTGTGGCCTCGACGGGGGTCAGAGGCGGATCGGCGAAGTACTCCTCAAAGCCGCTTCCACGGTTCTTTGGAAGCGCTGTAGGACCACGGTTGATGAGGGTCTTGCCTTTTCTCTTGCGACTCTTCTTGGTGATGCCCTGGAGGGACTCTGGCAGAGCCAAGGGCTCCTCGATCCGAGGCTTGGAGTCTTCGGCCATGGTAGTTGTTGATGAAGAAGAGAGGAAGACTCGGAAATGAGAAATTCTGAGGTTTTATGTAGTCAGTAACCCTCTGATTCACAGGCTAGATGAACACGCGAAGAATGTAGCCAGCTCTGCCTACCTATAGATAGGACGAATAGATTCTGAGGAGCTGGCTAGCAGTGTCAAGTCTTTGCTTAATAAGGGGGAACTTATGCTGGCATCAGGATTTACAAGTGTCCTCCTATTGGAATTAAGATGGCTTAGAGACAGCAAAGGGCATTTATTTATAACAACGAATGCATAAAGGAACAGACTGAGGGATTCCATCTGAAAACGTGCCAGTTTGGTTGTTAGCCGTTAACCGCTGTTTGGCTCAAACACGGGCGGATGAATAGGAGGCGGCAAGCTGCCTCAGAGCTGCGCGTCCCCTTGAAGATCAGATTCTTGTTTCTAAAGCACCCATACGAACTACATGTAATATGCCAATTTTTTCCGAAAGAAGAAGATTCTGCAGGGTTTTGCTTGGAAGTTACTTATCGACCGAGACTTAAGGCTTTGTTGGAGTTCGTGATCAGGTCAACCAAGCCCTTGAACATATATATTAATCAAGTCTTTCGCACAGTATAGGGGGGTTTGAGGTTATGGAATCACAATATCAGATTGTAGAATGCCATGACCTAACGCTAATGCTTCTCTCCAGATAATATGTAAAATCCTTGGACGCTAGCAAGTGGTAGAAGTACAAATAAGTTCCAAAGTCGACGAACCTCAATAACATGCCGAGTTGACACAGAGTCACGCCGGGATATTTGATCCAATTAGCCTTTATGCTTGGAGCTGAGACTCCGTTGAGTATATCTCTTCTTGTTAAGCGACTGTACCAACATTATAACCAATGTATGATAAAGGTCGAGCACAATCTTGCAATGTCCAACTCATGCGTTTGCGATAGGATTAAGCTTGGTATTGCGCCTAGCTTTGATGCATGCATATACTTCAACGACTTAGTGTGCTATACTACGTATGTGAATACAGTTCCGATCAGACTGGCTATCATCTAATCCCAGGAAATCTCTCAAGCCAAAATGCCTATCCCAGCTGGGCTGAAAGCAAGGCTTTCACGATACCCTAGTGTGAGGACCAACCAAAACCACGCCGGTACATACGGCCCGGCCCATCCCGGTCAAGAAAAGGGTGTCGACAACACAAGAGAGGGATTTGAGAAAAAAGGCACAGGCATCTTGATTTAATTCGTGGGGGTTGTCATTGGCTCTGGGGTCAGTTGATGGAGGTCACCAGGCGGTTTTTGGCTAAGCTGAACGAGTGTAGCTGATAGGGTGTGATAGATAGTGAGACTATGTGTGGTGTTTTGGGGTTGTACCACTTGAATGTTTGTGTAGTAATGTTGTTTTTGATGTTTCAACCGATGTGTAAAGAGTCCAGGTTGAGCTCGGACTGCATAGTGAGTGCGTGTATGGGGTTGAGATAGTAGCTCAACTCGAGTGTCAGTTGAGGCGCTGAGGCTTCATCTACATGCATGCATGATACATGCATGGATGTTAGTAGGCTACAGACATATTTTCTCTTCCGTTCCGCGTTTGTCTCGGCCTCAGGCTCGTTAATCCGCTACATCTACGAATCAATAGCATTGTACCCAAGAAATGACGAATCTCGTGCCATTCTTAGCAAACCCTCGTTTAAGTCAGATCGCAAGTTTACAGCAAGATCGCCGCTCAAGTCCCCAAACGAAAACGCCAGCAAAGCAAACACACGCAGCACATGAACAAATCCGTGATCCAGAAACCCTGTGTTCCTTGTATATCGTAAACACCCCGGTTGGGTCTGATGATAGACTAGGTCGTTGCGACGTGTAACCAGCAAAACGTTGGACAGTGAGACATGTCGATTCTTGGAAATGACCGAAAAGATGCCAAAATACAAAAGAGAGAGAGAGAGAGAGAGAGAGAGAGTATGAGTATGCCCAGCGCCAATGGAATTGGACCCCTGTTCTTGTTGGCTGTGGCTCAGCGAGGCAGAGCGCTTGACAGGGCTCACTTCTCACTGATGTTTGGTCGTTGACTCGCTGGTATTGCCGCTGAGATGAGGGGCTTGTCGACGGATCGCCTTCGTCATTCGGGGCTCGTCTCGCTATCGCTTTGAGGGGAAATGTTTTGCGATTCACGGGCTGTACTGTACCTTGTTGGTTGGCTGTGTAATGCCTAGGACTTTGAGTAAAGTTGTTCAATGAGGTTGTCGTTGAGTTGCCTAGTCACTAGCTCGTTCCGCTCTGCAATTCACGGCTGATACTAGGAATACTGTATAAACAGCCGGTGAAATGCCCATCTTATGACGATTTACCATCAATCTCGTACATCACAATTCCTCCCAAGACCTCGTCTGACTGGCTCTTGTCAGAAAAATATCATCGTTGGCCTCACATCATCCTCTAATTTCCCACTGGTCCGTTACATCCGCCACAAACGCTGACCAAGGAAGGCTTGGAGACTACCTACAAAAATTACATACAAAATCGCCACTCGGATCTCTCCATTTTATTTTTTTCTATCTTACTGCCACTCAGACGGGAGCAACAAGTATAGCACAGTACAAGCGCCCTTGTATCTGCGGACGAAGCGGAACCATCGTCTCTGAACAAACTCGTCTCCTTGTGCCTTGACGTGTCGCACCTTGACCAAGACAGACAAGACTGGGGGTTGATCCTGTGCTGATCAGTTCTATTTCTTCTCTGTCTCGCTCTCCCTCCTTGAATTCTCGCTTTCTGCGCCCTTGAATTTCTTAGAAGACCTCATCGTGCTTGACCCTGATTTCAAGAATCTCTTTTATTCCCTATCTATATATCTATCCTATCTATAGTGGCCATTTTCCATCTTTTTTCCCTCCTCGAAACTTGCCTCACTTGGCGCTCCACTCAAATCAAACCTACTTAACGCACTGGTCCCTATAAACGCTTCGCCTTGCGCTGAAGCTGACCCCTCCGGACTCGACCACTACCTACGCTACGCTACTCGCTCAACCCTGCGAACTGAGCCACGCTCTCGAGTCCATCGCTTGCTCCAGCCTTCAGCTTCAAAGTCCAGTCCAATTCCTTTCAACAACTGCGCATCTCTCCACAGGCTTCTTCACCGCCCTCACCCCTCGACATTTCTATAACATTCCTTCGCCAGTCGCTTCCGGATCTTGATCGCTTCTTTTCTCACAGCATTGATTGCCCTTTTCCCTCTCTCTTTTCATCAAGCAAGCAGTGCGTGCTCCCTTTTACGGCTGCTACACCCAAGACCGGCGCGAGCCCACCGCCACACTCACAATCCCACCAACTATGATGGGATCAAAACAAATGCCTGATCGCAAAGAGCTTCGCGATTACAACTACGCTGTCGCCGGCCAGTAAGTCTCTTCATCCTTTTCGCGTTGCATATGCGCTTGTCATCCGAGCAATTTGCTCTCCCTTGAGAACGCCTCTGTCGCTCTGGCTTGGCACCTATATTTGCGTCACAATGCCACCCCCGCGCTTCGTCTACATCATGCTAATTTCGATGACTCAAGTGCCGGCACGCTTTGTACCCCCGATGGCGAGCTATTCATCAAGCCTTGCACACAGTCCGAGATCGATTTCTACCAGTCTGCTAATCGAAGACATCCCGAGTTCGCCGATATAATGCCATTGTTTATGGGATCCCTCCTCCTTACCGACCCTACTGAGAAGACAATAGACGAGGCTGTGGCTGGTGTTATCTCCCACGCTGGAGATCTCAAGACGTCAAAAGAAGAAATTGTCGCTTCGGTGACCGAACAAGTTGCTCACGCTACAGCGACACAACAAAAAGAGGGCGCTTGGGTCCCAGCCAAGGATAACAAGATCAAGACCGATAAGGCGGTTGTGTTGGATAATGCTACTTTTGGTTTCAAGAGCCCCAACATCCTCGATGTCAAGCTGGGAGTAAGACTCTGGGCTGACGATGCCCCTCAACAAAAAAAGCAGCGCTTCGACAAGATCTCGGCCGAGACGACACACGGTAGCTTGGGATTCCGGATAGCAGGAATGCGGGTCTACCGCGGATCAGAGGATGCTTCGGAACTAGACGAGGAAAACTACAAGATCTACGATAAGGATTATGGCCGAACAACAGTCACCCAAGAAAACGTCGTGGATCAGTTCCGAAAATTCATCTTCAACAAAAGCGCTGGCATCGATGAAGATCTCGGCAAGGCTGTTTGCGCAGCATTTATCCGCGATCTCCAAAGAGTCGAAGAGATTCTCTCACGACATGAAAGCCGAATGTACTCGTCTTCACTACTATTCATCTTTGAGGGCGATGGCGAAGCCCTCCGAAGCGCCATTGAAGAGAACAACGCACTCATCGACGCAGAGGCAGGTATCGGCCAAGCAGCTCGAACTACCAAGAGGGTTGATAGCGGCATCGCTCTGGACGACGAAGACGAGCTAGACGAAGACTCGGACCTCGAGACCTCCCTGCCACAAATATACTCCCTGAAACTCATTGACTTTGCCCACGCCGAATGGACCCCCGGCCAAGGACCCGACGAGAACGCCTTGACAGGTGTGAGGAGTCTTTTACGCATCTTCCAAGAGATGGCGTAAATACGTTCACGGAAATGAAAAAGGGCACCCTTTATGATCATGACAAAAACCAACGGTTTAAAATGGGGACGGATATAAAGAAAGCATTCTGCTTAGAAGGAAATGGAGCTCGATACCCATGTGCTAAAGGATCGAAAGGGGATCAAATGATCAAACGTAGAAAACAGCTGCGCTGCGCTGCGGCTCGGTGCATGGCGTCCATGATGATGACAATTGAACTTTTACTTTTGCTTTGTTCTCACAAGGGGTTTTGCCATTAACCGGGCATCCTGTTAAATGTCTGGTCTTGGATTTGGCGTTGAAGGATCTGAAATTGGTTGTACAATATATATGCATACAGGATTAGGCTATTATACGAGGTTATAAGCATAAGCAACCTACTCTTTTCACTTATACGTGTGATACAACCGGTGTAGAAATGATGAGAAGAGATCACGGACACGATGTTTTTATATAACAAGCAATGCTTTAACAGGTCTTTATGAACTACCTGTGCCCATAAAACTTCGTATACCTAGTAGAACAACCTTGAAACAAGCCTTCAAAGCTGAGGCCTACGCAAGTAAGTCTAATTAACCACAAACAAGCTGAAATGCGTCCGATACCCATACTGAACCATTATACTAGAAACGCGCGAATCCAACCAAATCAGAAGGTCAAAAACTCCTAATATAATTATTGTGAAGTGGAGAATACGCAGGAGCCTGTATGGAGCTCCAGTTCCTCCTGGCAGCACCCATGATTCAGCAAACGAAGACCTTTTGTCTTATAGCCTTAAGCAAAAAGAATATCGTGAGAATGTGCAAAAATGAAACTCATTGATGAGACTGGGACTCGAACCCAGGAGGATTGCTCCACCAGGAAATTGGTGTTAAGGTTAACCTTAACCTGGCGCCATAACCAACTCGGCCATCTCACCCAAGTCCTTTAGGACCCGCTTGTTGTGGTGGACGGCTGCGCAAAATTGTAACAAGTCGCCAGAATTTCGAAGAGATGGACGAAGCCATCTCACTGTCTTATTTCCGTATCGTGTAAGAGAGACATGTGATGCACGTTTAATCCTTGGACTGAATCTTGTGGTCTCCAGCGACGACGTCGGCATAGGAAGGTGGCACGCCCTGGCTTTCAGAGCTGCCCTCGCCGTTATTTGTCACGCCATGTTGCTGGGGCGCAGGACGAGAAGGACCACCAGCGTTCTGAGTGCCATAGTTCATGCTGTTATTGTTGTTGCTAACACCACCATGATGAGGTTGGGGCTGAGGCTTGGGCTGCTGGTTCTGGGGGTGGCCGTGCTGATGAGGGCCTGGCGGGCACTGGACGTAGACGTAGGTAACGCGGTTACCCTCACGATCATGTGGCAAGGACTCGTACTCGTAGGGCGGCTCAGGATATTTGGCGATGATGTACCATGCGTGAATGAGGCCGGGGATGTAGGCGAGACAGCAGAGGAGGATGTTGATGAGAGAATCGGCGCTGCAAAGACCGCACTTTACCCAGACTAAATTGACGTTAGCGATGATGCGCGACAGGGAAACTGGTGGACTTACCGGGCAGTGGGGGGAAGAGAATGGCGAGGAAAGCGAGGAAGAAGTCGGCGGAACACATTGTTGTGTAGTAGAGAGCGTTCTAACTCTTGAATGAAAGATAGCAAAGAGAAAGCGGTTGAGTTGAAGAATTGATGGTTGTTTGTATGCTTGTTTGGTGTGAGGAAGAAAAGAAGAGCGTGTGACCTGATTGACGATGACGAAGGGTTCTTTCGAGGTTCTGCACTACGCCATGCAGGACAGAGGTCGGGTCACCTGGAGGGTGGCGTCTCTGGGGGAGGGGCTTGCGTAAGAGGGACTGTGCAGGGAGGAGGGGAGTGCGTGATTGGCTGTAGCTGAGACGTCAGTCACTGGAGCCCCGCTGACAGCCACAGAATCGGGTCATCACTGAGTCTAACGTGCTGGAGGCAGCCAAGTTGCCTCAACAAGACTTCCCGTGAAATGCTGCGATGAACACACTGGGTTGAGAATTCATGTCTAATATTAGACTGCGATACTTACTATGTAGTAGAAGTGACTCTGAGGAGATATTGAAACAAAAAGTGCAGCGTCCTACGATACTCTACGATATAGTTTCGCATACGTCATTCAACTTACACTCTCGACAAAACATGAATGAATTTCAGGCAGAAGCGTAAAACATGGATCTGAAGCAAATAAGGAATCGCTTATGCAAAGCTAAACTGTAAGTTTATTCAACTACCAACTACCGCGTCAAGTAGCTCGCACAACTAGTATTGGAAACTGGTTTCAACGCGCTACTTGACTACCATGCACAGCTTCAGACAACTGCGTTCCCTCATGGTGCTGCTTCCGCGCAGTCCTTACACACAAAGTCACACATTCATCGGGCGAATGGTTTAGTGGTATAATACTCCCTTAGCATCATTCAGTCTTCTGAAGAATCTGGGAGTGGTCCAGGGTTCGATTCCCTGTTCGTCCAACATAGGTGGTTAGAATCCACTATTATCCACACTTTTTGGCCTTTGTTTATTATTTTTACCATAGGGGAGCTTGCAGTTATTGAGATCACTAACTTCTTAATTATATAACATTACTATAGCATTAAGTAAATGACTTTTTATTTTAATTTTTATAGGTTTTCTATTATATACTATTTTTATATTTTCCTTTCTTTACTGCTTAAGTTGCTTTTGCGGTCTTGGCTGGCAGTTCATACTTAAGATGTTTAGTTGAATAGTAATTTTTAGAGAAGAAATTTTATCTCCTAGAGCAAGATTAGCTGTTTCTCTCAAGCAAGACTCTGCATTAAACATACCTTTTACATTTTACTCACAAGACAGCAGAAAGCTTCGGGTATGTTAGGTTGTCATTGAAACTTCCATTCAGATCCGTATGGATATAAATACCCCCATATCTCATCTCCAGCAAAGCGCGTAAAACCCAAGACCTTCAACCACAGTACTAAGCATAAATAAAATAATCAAAAGCTCCCCTAAGTTCATACTAATATTGCACTGGGTTATTATAAGTTTGCCTAAGTACTTCCTAAATTTATTTGCGCCTCCGAGGTAGTCTTCGAGTTGCTTGCTGACTCATCCGTTTTTTTATTTTCTGGAAGGTAACTTATTTGGTATACCTTTCGTCTGTTTCCAACCTTGTGCACCGAGCAGCGTCACCACAACACAACACAACAACACGATGGATGATTTATCGAATCTTGAGCTGTTATCCCTCGTCTCGAAGGTATCTTCAGAGTTGAAAAATCATATGAACTTAGACGACAAGACAGTAGCCGAATTCCTCATCGATAAACGAACCAAATGCAGCAACTTCGAGGATTTCCGCGATGATCTAGCAAAGGCCCTCCCCTCGATTCCTCTCAGTCTCATAGAGAGTATAGATCGTTTGGTGCTTGCTCTACACCCACAATTTAAAGGAAAAGCCAAGGCCAACCACGAAGAGCACCATTCGAGAACCCTAGAAGAGAAGGAGAAGGTCTTCAGTGGCCTCACGTTGCCGGATAAGGAGCCTGCGCGTGACGATGAATCGGGCGCATTCGACGACACATTGGCGCTGCTAGAGGGTCTAGAAGGGAAGGCGAAAAAGGAGAAGTCTGCGAGAAAACGAAGTCGAAGTCGAAGTCCCCGTGACAAAGAGTCAAGGAGGAGAAGGAGAAGGTCGCGCTCAGGAGAGCGACGAAAACGAGATAAATATCGATCGCGGTCACGATCGCATGAGCGAGGCGACGAAGATTGGCGTGATGGGTACCGCGATTCGCGCAAAGATCGACGAGGGCGCCGGCGACACGACGATGACGACGACCGATTTCGCCACGCTCCAGCTCCTGAAGTTGATGACTCGCCGCAGCTGCACAAGGTCTACGAGGGGCATGTTACAGGACTGAAAGAGTTTGGCGCCTTTATCAACCTGCACAATGTAAGAGGTAGAGTCGATGGCCTCGTACACGTTTCCCGAATGTCTGCCGGACAGCGCGTTAACCACCCGTCGGATTTGGTGTCGCATGGACAAAAGGTCTGGGTCAAGGTGACAAGTCTCGATAAGGACCAGAATGGCCGCGATCGTGTGGGGTTGTCAATGAAGGATGTTGATCAGTCCACTGGGGAGGACCTAGAACCGCAAGCTCGAATGACGACTGGTGCCAACATGGAAGCCTTAGGAGGAGGAGGTCTACGAGACGGGTTCGCGGAACCAACCGGCATGCCTCGAGATAGCTTGGGGCCTCCACGACGTCAGAAGAAGAGAATGACTTCTCCCGAAAGGTGGGAGATCAGACAACTGATCGCATCGGGAGTGGCCAAGGCCTCGGATTACCCTGATCTGGAAGAAGACTACAACGCGACTCTCCGAGGAGACGGCGAGCTTGAGCTTGAAGAGGATGTCGATATTGAGGTTCGCGAAGAGGAACCGCCGTTCTTGGCCGGACAAACCAAGCAGTCCCTGGAATTATCACCCATTCGCGTTGTCAAGGCCCCAGAAGGCTCTATGAACCGAGCAGCTATGTCTGGTACCAACTTGGCGAAAGAACGTAAGGAGCTCAAGCAACAGGAAGCCGACGCAGCTGCGAAGGACGAGCCCAAAGAAAACCTATCCTCTCAATGGCAAGACCCTATGGCTGATCCCGATAAGAGGAAGTTTGCCAGCGATTTGCGGAATGCTAGGAAGAATCAGCCCTCCGAAGATGTGCCCGAGTGGAAAAAGGCAGTGATTCCAAAGGGACAGTCTCTAGGCAAGCGCACGAACCTCAGCATCAAGGAACAACGAGAGTCACTTCCTGTGTATGCATTCCGAGAGCAACTGATCAAGGCTGTTCACGAGAACCAGATCTTGATTGTAGTCGGAGAAACAGGATCAGGAAAGACGACCCAGTTAACGCAGTATCTCGCTGAAGCTGGATTTGCCAATGATGGTATCATTGGCTGTACGCAACCTCGTCGTGTGGCTGCCATGTCCGTTGCTAAGCGAGTAGCGGAAGAAGTTGGCTGCAAGCTTGGTGAAGAGGTCGGATATACAATTCGATTTGAAGACTGCACCAGTCCTTCAACTAAGATCAAGTATATGACCGATGGTATGCTTCAGCGTGAGATTCTGGTAGATCCCGACATGTCACGATACTCCTGTATCATGCTTGATGAAGCTCACGAGCGTACCATTGCCACTGATGTGCTGTTTGCCTTGCTAAAGAAGGCTCTCAAGCGACGCCCCGATATGAAAGTCATTGTCACCTCAGCTACTCTCGATGCAGACAAGTTCTCTGCATACTTCAACGAATGTCCTATTTTCACCATTCCCGGTCGAACATACCCTGTGGAAATCCTCTATTCAAAAGAGCCCGAGTCCGATTACCTGGATACCGCTCTTGTCACAGTCATGCAGATCCATATTACCGAGCCCAAGGGCGACATTCTTCTTTTCTTGACAGGTCAAGAGGAAATTGACACGGCATGCGAAGTTTTGTATGAGAGAATGAAAGCTTTAGGGCCTAACGTACCAGACCTCATCGTTCTGCCGGTTTACGCTCAACTTCCGACAGAAATGCAAAGTCGAATCTTCGATCCTGCACCCCCTGGCAGCCGTAAGGTTGTCATCGCAACAAATATCGCAGAGACTTCGATTACTATTGACGAGATTTACTACGTTGTCGACCCGGGGTTCGTCAAGCAGAACGCTTACGACCCTAAATTGGGTATGGACTCTCTGGTAGTCACGCCAATCTCTCAAGCTCAGGCAAACCAAAGAGCAGGCAGAGCAGGTCGAACTGGACCTGGAAAGTGTTTCCGTTTATATACCGAGGCAGCTTATCAGTCTGAAATGTTGCCGACTAGTATCCCCGAAATCCAACGACAAAACTTATCCACAACAATCCTCATGCTCAAGGCAATGGGCATAAACGACTTGCTTCACTTTGACTTTATGGACCCGCCCCCTATCAACACTATGCTTACAGCATTGGAGGAGCTATATGCCCTCAGTGCCCTCGACGACGAAGGTCTACTTACTCGACTGGGGCGAAAGATGGCCGATTTCCCTATGGAACCTTCCTTAGCCAAGGTGCTTATCGCTGCTGTTGATCTAGAATGTGCAGACGAAGTCCTCAGCATCGTCTCCATGCTCAACATTCCCACTGTCTTTTACCGCCCCAAAGAGAAGCAGTCCCAAGCAGATCAAAAGAAGGCCAAGTTCCATGACCCTCACGGCGACCACCTAACCTTCCTCAACGTCTACAACTCATGGAAGCAGAGCGGCTACTCAGCGCCTTGGTGCTTCGAGAACTTCATCCAAGCGCGTTCCATGCGTCGCGCGAAGGACGTCCGCGATCAAATCGTCAAGATCATGGACCGCTACAAACATAAAATCAGGTCCTGCGGCCGTGACACCGAAAAGGTCCGCCGGGCCCTCTGCGCAGGCTTCTTCCGCAACGCAGCTCGCAAGGATCCTCAGGAGGGCTACAAGACTCTCATCGAGGGCACCCCCGTGTATCTGCACCCGAGCTCCGCGCTCTTCGGCAAGCAGGCCGAGTGGGTCATCTACCATGAGCTCATCCTCACGAGCAAGGAGTACATGCACTGCACCACGAGCATCGAGCCCAAGTGGCTCGTCGAGGCGGCGCCGACCTTCTTCAAGGTCGCGCCGACGGATAAGCTGAGCAAGAGGAAGAAGGCGGAGAGGATCCAGCCGCTGTATAATAAATTTGCTACTGAGGATGACTGGAGGTTGAGTGCGCAGAGGAAGGGCGGAAGAGGAGGCGGCGGTGGTGGAACCTGGGGTTAAAGCACTTACCTAAGTATTTGAAGAGATACTAATAAGTCTTCCATAAATTTTTATTAAACTTGTCTAAATATTTTATAGAGGTTATACCAAATATACCCTAAATTCTTCTTGTATAAATATTCTTGTCACTTAGGCTTGAGATCTGAAGTTTTGCTTCCCCTAGCTTTATGTTTGCTCATCACTGCCGATGCAGATTGCCTTCTGGCGTGCAGAGAGGCCTGTAACCAAAAGCGCGTTCCATGCGTCGCGCAAAAGACGTCCGCGATCAAATCGTCAAGATCATGAACCGCTACAAACACAGTATCAGGTCCTGCGGCCGTGAAAGCTCAAGACGTCGAGCCAAAGGTCAGTGCCAGTGAGAAGAAAAGTTATACAAGTTTAGAAGAATGTAGGATAGACTGAGCAAGTTTAGGACACATTTAGTGAATTTAGACAAGATTTAGCATAAATTTGACCAAGTTTACTGAATCTTTGGTGGCCCAAGCTCCAATGTCAATCGTGCTGATTGGTGGCTACCTATTGCCTCCACATATGCCCATGACATCTGCAGCCTTGAGCCTCCACTGACGAATACTTCCATCTTCAACTTCATCTCTCGCTCGATGGTACAATCTCGATTTTTAATGCTTCATAGAGAAGCTTTTTTTTCTTCTTCGAAATCAACAACAACATGAGCTCGCGTCAGCAAAATGTCGCCTCCCCTGTTGAAGACCGTCCGTACATTAAAGGATTCCACATTTGAAGCTTGTGCCTGCGTCAGTGCACATCTGAAGGCATCTGCATCTGCAACCACAGAGAACGGAGCCAAAGCTGACAGAAATGACCTCAAATCCTTGACCATCGAGTTGAGACTTCTTGGAGGCACGCTCTATAGTCTTGAGTCCCTGATTGTTGAGTTGTCTGTAGACAATGATGCCGCCGACAGCACTCTGGGTATCACCCCTAGCGCCTCAGGATCCGAGAATGACCCTTCTCAAGAATGGCCAATTGTCGATGGGTATGAGATACTCCTTACTGCCATAAAATCCTTTCACCATCTCGCCACTTCTGATGGGATCAAAGCCGCTAGATCGTCACTCCATGACATCCGATCCAAACTAGCGTTTGTGCTCGGAATCTCAGACACCCTCGAGGACATCTCACTTCGGCTCACTCTACTCGAATCAGAACCATTGCCCCAACTTCTGGTCCAGAAGGAATATGATCCAGAGGCTATCGAATCACCTGTGCAGACCCCCTATGACGATGAGCAGGGTGAAGCAAGACCCGAAGATGTTTCCGTTTGGCTAAATATCCTGAATTCGCCTGAAAATGATCGCGAACCTGCAGAGTACAACAAAGAGATGACATTAGTCCAGTCACGCCGCATCACAGAGCCAGCATATAGAATAGCGGCTATAAGGTGGCCAAAATACGCAGAGATCTACTGGCAAAAGCTTCGACCCCAAGTCTGCTCCCTCTTTCGTATCCAAAAGTCGTACAACTTCGTACAGTGGGTTCTTGAATATGCCAGGGAGACATACCCTCGAACATTCGGCGCGATGGCCCTTTCGCCAAGATGTCTTCTCGAACTGACTGATTCGCTCTGCAACGGATCTGTCTTACCACTTCATATTGCTGCCGCCCTCGGGTTGCCTAATCTTTGCAGAGACCTTCTCTCAATGGGCGCCAACGTCAACCAGCCCGGTCTTCTCGGCACGCCACTCTTTTGCGCCCTTGTAGGCAGCAAGGTTCTTATCACCCGCACGGAGCCAGTATCGTGGCCGACTCTTCTCGTTGGGAACGATTCTGATGTCGACCAGGCGGCAACTATCCTACTGCTTATCGAAAATGGCGCAGACTGCACGTTTCGGTATTCTTGGAAAGATGCCACTGAAGAGGTATCACTAGCAGGTTTGGCCTTTTGGACTGCAATGAAGACCAAACATGAAGCAATCTTTACAAACATCGTCAAAGGATTTGCAAATGCTGCTCAAGGATCCACTGACACCGCTAAAGGAGATGCCCTCGACTCTTCTTTTTGTCTCCTTTTACAACGAGAACCTGTAGTCAAACGTGGTCTGCTTCACCGAACTCGATTTGCGCGTTTGCTCACATACGTCTATGACTTGACATTGGTCGACATCGAAAAAGAGTCCACAGAGCACAATTGGCTCCAAGAGCTGGTAGCTCGACTCATGGTGCACGCCAACATCAAGCTCTCCCCCTTGGGTGACGGAAAGGTGGACACATTGAAAGACAGCAACTTTGCGGCTGCCGTTCGGAGTGCCGTTTTGGACTTCAATGTGATCTTGGTGGATCGTCTGATCAAAGACCCAAGATTCTATGCCAACTTCAAATACGATAAGGAAGAGACTCTTCTCCACATGGCTGCTGAATCTGCCCAGAATGAGATTCTGGAAATGCTGATTGAAGCCGGGGCTGATATTAGAGCTAAAGACTCAAGTGGTCGCACACCCCTCATGCTCTGTAATGAAGTTAGTCCCATGGCTAAGCTGATTCTCGAACATGGTGCACCGACTTTTGATACGGACAATGGGGGCCGCAACATTTGGCACTACTTCGCCGCCACTAACGAAGACGACATACTCAAATTCCTGTGGGACAACGATCCTTACAAGATCCGCAACTTGAACACCGTCGATGAACAAGGGCATACGCCACTGCTGTCAGCGTTTGCTCACGTCAGGGCTCTTCAGCAGTCTCCCAAGACCTCCACGTCCGCCGCACCGCTTGCAGCTCATTTTCTGCTCGAGAAAAGCCAAGGGTACATACGAGCTGAGGGCAATGAGAGCCTGGCTCGATGGGCTGTCGAATGGGGCAATATCGGGCTGGTACGGCAGCTGTTCCGTCTCTTTCCCCAGGCTAATATGAATGATGAATTACTCCTCAAGTCACTTAATATGTCGGCTTCACCGGAGATGGTCTCATTGGTACTTGAAAGGGCTGGACCCTCTCGGCCGTTCGCTGATGGCACAACGGCAGCAGAGACAGTCATCACAAACGTCAAGCTCTTGAAGGAAGGTCGATTGACTAATAGTCCATCATTGCATCCGTCCTGTTTTCCTAACATGACACGCAGCGCCTATATGCGGCTTCTTACCCCTGAAGTCATAAAGTCGCGAGACTCAAAGGGGCGGGGGATCTGGCTGCGGTTCACACAGGATGTTTTCCCATTGATTAATACTGATTCGCTTCGATGTCCCTCGTCCCTCTATTTCCTATCTTCTTTTATGTGCATGGCTATATCCTGCCTGGTCACAGTGGGCGCCCTCGCAGACTATGAAAAGGAGAGCAAAAAATGGGCCGTTAGCTGCATAGCGACGAAGGGTGAGTTCTCCGTCAGCGAACCGAAATGGGATAATTGGCAGGTCCCATTCGTCGCCGCTATCTTGACCACCTGGCTTTCCGATCAGAATCTGCAGGACGGCGAATTCGGCATCATGGGCTTCTTCAACGAGGAAGAGGCGGCACATCTGATGTGGACAGCCGTCGACTTTGGTATGCCAGAAGTCGTCGAGCTGCTGGCCCAATGCGGCTGCGACGTACACAAGCCTCGGCGATGCATGCCCCTTGAAGGGAGATCGGTTTTCGAGACCTTTCTGGCTCATCAGCCTATTGACATCAGCATGATCCGGCCCCTTCTCCACAACACGAAGCCACATCAGATTAGGAAGCAGCAGCAGTATACATTCACAGAGCTCGTACGAGTAGCTGACGAAGCGGTCGCTGTGAAAATTCTCGGTCAGCTAATTGATCGGGGATTGGATGTTGATGGCTTGGAAATTCCTGCGTAAGTCTTCTATTCTGGTCTAAACTCATCTTCCTTTTCCCTAAGGTTACCTAAACCTATTCTAAGCTCTCCGAAGTTTTCTAACCTCATCCTGCACTTCCCTAAGTTTTCTAAACTTATCCTAAACTTAGGTCATCTCACTAACTCTCGCTCCCCTTAGTCCGTCACCAATGAAATCGCCCGCACCATCCCCGTCATTGCTTACGATCGCGATCTGCTCAAAGAAGATCCTCCTAGGGCGATTGCTGGTCGAACGAGGCGCAGATGCCTCTTTGGCGCCGCCAAGTTCCATCAGTGCCTATCTTCTGGCCGCCAAGCTTGGATATGTGGTTATCCTTGAAATGATCATCGAGAAAGTCGGGTCGGCAGAGTTTCCTTGGCTAGCCGTTTACGAACATATGGAGGATCGCGATACTTACAACGCCTTGCAGTTTGCGGCAGCCGGGGGCCATCGTGATGCCCTCACAACACTCTTAGAAGCCACACCTCTGGCTGACAAGATCGCTGCCACTAGTCCACGGTTTGGTAGAACATGCGCCCACCTCGCTGCCAAGGCTGGTTCCTTGGATTGTGTGAAAATATTAATGAGATACTCGAAACGTCTGTTCAGTGTGAAAGACCTGTCAGGAAGAACCCCTCTGTTCTTGGCAATCGTTGGTGGCAATCAAGAATTGATTCAGTATATGAAAGATAATTTGTTGGACTATGATAATCCCCAGGATATGGGTATCATTTCACTGAACCCAGTCCTGGCCCAAAACAACGACAACGACGATTCTGACAGTGACTCGCTACCAGAGTCATCCCACGGTGAAGCAACCCACGAGCAGAAAATTTCTGAACCAAGACAGATAGGCGCCATGGTAGCAGATGCGATAGATCATTATCAACTCAGCCGAGACCCTTTGTTTAGGTCTATCCTCGACCACACCTCAAAGAAGGACTTAGAGTCAGCCATAATGCCCTGTGGAGGCTGTACCCTTCTCAGTTACACGGCAGCAACCAACAAGATCCGACCTATGCTGGAACTAGTGGATTTGGGGCTTGCGGGTTTTGTGGCTGGGTGTGAGGAACATTGGCCGGATGGCTTCAACGCACTTCTTTGCGCATGCCAGAATATTCGAATGCTGATGACAACTGACTTGTTTATCCCTTCAGAAAAAGCGCGCTCCTACTACAAACTGTGCTTAGATGCTTACTTGGGGATGGGGATGTCATGGTTCCATCTTCCAATGTCACCGATCCAAGCTCTTTTCAACTCCTCCCGGAACAGTGGACATGATATTGTTTACCATCAGAAAATCGTCCTTCAGATATTCATCAGTCACCTAACTGAGCATGCTCAGGCATACTGGTAAGTGATAAACAGAAGAACGAGAGGTCATACTAACAAGTAGCAGGACGCTCATAAGGACTATTGGGGTTAATGCTGGGTTCGAGTTTTCTGCAGATGAGAGCATTGAACAAAGAGTTCTACGTTACGCCCTAAACATGAGGAACCAAGTTACTTCGGGTGATACTGAAGCGACCCACAATACGGTTCTGCATGATGTGATACATCTTTTCGCCGGAGAGGGCAGGAATCGATTGCATGGTTTCACGACATATCACGATGTGGCCAAACTCCTCATCAAAAACGGAGCCGATGTCAACGCGCAAAACTCAGAACTTGCAACTCCCCTACACCTGGCTGCCCACTATGGTCAAAAGGATATGGTGCTTTCACTCTTGAGAGCGGGCGCCAACCCCAATCTTTTGTCTGCCAACGGCTCGTCAGTTGTGGGACAATCTGTTGCCCACGGCGACTTCCAAGTAACTCGTTGTCTATTGAGCAATGGCGCAAGTCCTGTGACATTCTTCAACATCACTTTCGAAACGGCTGACGCCGATATGGATGCCCTTCGCCAGTTGATTGAGCTTGGTGGGGATCCCTACGAGGCAAGGCCAGGGACCGGAAGTACTCTCACGAGTGCGATCTCTGGGGTTGCTGAGGGCATGTCATTTGTACTGAATGGAAATTTTGACTTTCACCGACTTGCAGAACAGGAACCGCTCTTAATTAGCGAGATTCTTGTCAACAGGAAGCTATCGTCCATGGAGCTCAAAGCGATCATCAAGCGCATACCACGTGAGTATCGTGCTCGGTTGGTGAACTTTGAACCGGAGGAGAAACACACCCCATCATTTTCCATTATCCTCGATGACGATCCGAAGCTCCTGCAGGTGTTGCTTGATGTCGGTCTGGACATTGAGCACGAGTGGCATGGGAAAGGAACACCATTAATGTTTGCTGCTCGCATCGGAGCCTTCAAATGCTTCAAGCTCCTTGTCCGCCACGGCGCAAGGCTAGCATACCTCACAACCGGAAGACGAGGCGAAGTCCTTGCAAGGTCTGTCACGGAAGCAGCAAAGCTCCATCCCCGCCTGCTTCAATGGGCTTTGGTCGATCGTCACTACGAGACAAAATGTCTCACGCAAGAAGCACACAAGGGACCTTTTATCCCCATCAAACCATGGTCCGGTGGACGACAAAGTGCGATATATAGACTTTCAGGCAGCGGTGATGAGATCCCCCAGCTTCCATCAGAGTCTATGATGGACTCGCTCACCCGATTCGCGAGGGTGAAGAGGGCTATGAGAGGTAAGGCATTGCCTGTCTCCCTTCGTATACTTACGCGGGGATTTGAGCCGTTCTAGTATCGCGCGCTCGCCCGTATGTGTGTTGAGAAGCCAAGGGCTGCAGTGAGCCGGGCCTAGAGATACCACAGGAAAGAACACCTCTGTATTTTGTATTGGTGGTTGAGATGACTTGGTTCCGCAAGGCCTTTTGCATGATTCCCTACTGCGCCGGGGATGGTTTTGTATGATAGGACTGGATGCATTAGGTGTTCAAAAGGAACTGATAGGATACATCTGAAGATCATTTTAATGTAGTTTATTGTAATGAAGTATCCCCAAGCCATGAGACTGTATTGTTCAGCGTCGGAGCGTTCCTGTAAGAGGATAAAGGGCGCCTATCTGGTGGTCTATGGACGCAACTATTACACGGGTCATGAGACTGTAAACTACCCACAAGAGACAATAAAACTTAGGATCCTTATCCTAAACTATGAAAAGTCTTGGGCAAGTTTAGTCTGACTTATTAGGTCTTTAGACCAGCCAATTTTGGCGCCTGCCTCAAGACTCGAAGTCTTCTTGTTCCCAGGGGTGCCCAAGTAAGGTACATAGTTACGGACAACAAAACCTGAAACTAGAAGGCTGGCTATTTCATAGCATCTCGAATACGCCTTGTCTACGTGATTGGCTATACAATTCATGCTTTAAAATGAACCGTCATGTTAAGTGCCGTAATATTTAGGATATGCACTTTGCTTCGTCTCTTGTGCGCCGCATCGATGCTTGCGGTGTTGCTCCGTCTTCCAAACCAGTATCACCAACGCTATGAAAGTCTCACCTTATTTAAGATTCATTACAAGAATAAATGCTAAAATCCATATATCGGTACTACTTTTAGCCTTTCTAGGGTACTGGTTAGGGGTTTGTCTTGTCGACGAACAGTAGCATGCGAGGTAAGAATGAGACCAAAGCAAATAAGAAAAGTCAGATGGTATACCGTGATAGTTTCTTGAACAGACTGATGCCTAATCTCCTGGTATTTTATTCATGACAATGATTTAAGACCGAAGATCTGGAGCCTTTGCAACGTCGAGATATTCAAACTTGTACAAGATTATGGTTTTATGGGAGTGTGGATCTCGAACGTTGCATCTCTCGAACCCAGGCAACCAAAAGAGGATGTCCGCCGATGCTAGGTAATTCTAAGATTATAAGAGACATCCTAACGAATTGTACTCAGTCGAGGAAAGCTGAGGAGATATATCGGTGTAAGGGAGGGCGAGCCTACGAGGCGAGGGATTTCATCGTGAAGCTGATGGAAGATAACTGTTCGATCAAGAGTGGCTATACATGGACATAGTATCGTAGAACTGATCTGGAATATCGAGTTTGGAAGAATCATAAACGCAAAGATAACTTTCTTTTCGGCATATCACTCGAGTAATGACGAACGGGGACGAGGTTGTCATCTGACCATCGTCTTTGAATTTTTGGAGATGGCAGCTTCTTTGGTCGATGCATGAGGATGGAAGCAGTCAAATCATACGCTGATAGAAATCGAGAGGGAGTATCTAATCGGTCGAGGTCAGGGGTATAGATGCTGTGTAATGCATGATGGAAAGCAGGTTGTGAGGGAACTAGAAGCCCATATACCAGCAAACAGGTGCTTTGAACTATTTGGAAAGAATCTAAGTTATTTCTCGGGTCTCTCATTTTGTTATAGAATCTATTTCACGAATTTCAGAAGGAATCACTTGACACAGGCCAGTAGCAATTTGGCTGTTTCATTATTCTGCGGCCATTTCACAGGAATCAACCACGACACCATTTTCATCAGTCAACCAATTAACTGCTATCCATAAAGGTCGTTTTAAGCCCAAGATATAAGAATACATCTTGTTTTCACCCAATTTGATGTATTTCTGTTGTATCTTTCCATCACGTCACTATCGTCATGCGCCTGCCCTATCTGGTTTTGAGAACCCGGATAGACAAGTGAGCACCTTGATGGACAACCCTGATGTCTTTTCCAGTGCCAACACCACCAAATTTGATGCGATGGCCTCGAAAAACAGCCAGAAACAGAGTTGATCTCGGATATTGTCGATGCTGATATAGTGTGTGTTGCATCATTGTTGCCGCGTCTAGCGGGAGGACCCTGGGGGTTGTTGATAAGGCTGAGACGGTGAGAAATGAGTATAAGAATGAGGGCGTCCCTTGGTTTGGCTCTTGGAGTCTTCAATATGAACAAGCACTTGCTTGGTGATTGATCGTCAATGACAAGAGAAAGTCTTGAATCGCCCTGGCTATTGGGGGAGGCTACTTCTCTGGTCAGTGTCAGTTTGCTATACCCGAAAAGTACCATGGATCGAGGGACTCGGGTTCTTCCATGGGAGTAATACAACAGCAGCTCAGCTACCCTCAGCCACCAGCCTCGATCATCACGGAACCTGTCTCTTGTATCGAGAACTCGTCTCCTTTTGTTCATCTCCTCCTTCGGTCTCCCTCGGTACCGACCTCGACTTCGACCCGGACTCAGCTCAACTTCTCAGACCGTGGATACAACATTTACCTCACCCACGTCCTCTCACAAGGTCCACGACCAATGGCCCCATTATCACGGCCTTATTACTCCTGAGTCTCACGACGAAGCCATATCCCTGAGTCCCCCCACGAGAGATATCCCGGCCCGACTTTCCATCATGATACAAACTACCCAGCCGAGTTCCGAGACCTTGTCTCCATCCCACGCCTTGAGATTATTATGACTGGATACAAGACCAACTCGGGCATCATTACTATCAGCTCAGACCGGGCGGGGAGACTCTTGGTGGCCCCGTATGGAGACGATGCCTTGATCCCGGATTGCCTCCGTGTGATAGCGGACTTTGGTGTGTGATGATGATGTAGCGAAGTAGTTGATGCTCAAGATGAGATGATGTTGTTCCGCCCTTGGTGTGTTGTAGAAGGGCAGATGAGGAGACGCTTGTCTTTACCTGATCCAATATTGATCGCTTCACCAGAGATACCTGGTGTTGAGGACAGTAGGCATTCTCATGTCCTAGCATGATTGTCATGCACGGATGTAAGTCTCCGCCGTTATCTCCTACGTCTCAGCTTTTTTCTTCCTCTAGCCCCTCTTTCTCTCCGTTATTTCCCTCAAGATATCTTGTTTCTTATTATCATGTTCGTTTGCCGCGTTAGACGTGGGTCACCACGACAGCTCATCGTTTCCCATGGATCAATCACACACTCTCGATCCCATTTACACTCCCACGTCCGCACCCACACCTCCGGTAGCCCGATGGGTTTCCCATGACTAAAGTCTCATTCACGGGCGCAATAGTCCTACGCTTTCTCCATTGCTTTGGGATATACTTTCACTGCCTTGTGTTTCCCATCCTCGCTTTGTGTAAGAGGGCCCAACACACCAATCATTGCCCAATCTTGCCAAAGATGCATGCGCGGGATGCATGCATGAATGGTACAGAACTAATCGACTCTGAGCCGTCAACGTATTGGCTTTTGTGGTCCCCATCCATGCCCAAGTTGTTCTCGATTATCCCTCATCGATCCGTCTCACTTATGCCTATCACACTCCGTTTTTGTTGATAGGCTTGTTCATCACACTGGCTCGTCACGTTCACGTATCACGATGATGAACTAGTCCTCGCCGGGCATCTACTGCATGATTATCTTGGTTATTGATTATCATTCCAGCGGCAGGCGTTACCAGATTGTTGTTGGCTTCACTCTAACATGATCATCCATCAGACATAGCTCGTCTGCTATTGGTTGCCTCACATTATCATTGTCTTGGTTCCCTACCCCACTCGGCGAATAAGTCCAACTCTTATTCCTCTCACATGTTCATATCCATTCTCATCGCTTCCTCTTACACCTTCTCGCTCTGTGTGTACCCCCATCCGGCATATCTATTCTCTCGATTCGTCCACGTACAGGGCAAGACGTCTCGGTAGGCCCAAAGGGGAACTACCCCGGCTTCGACGCAGGGTCTCGAGGTACAACATCCTTTCCCTCTTTCTCTTGCAACCCTAGCTCAGGCCCCTACTCACCGGTGTGGACAATGGACGAAGCTATTTTAGTCAGTCCGGCTTGAGCCTTTCCAAAGCTCTGTCGTCGCTGGGATGAACCCCCACTCCCAAGTGTCCAAGTTCCATGGAAGCATGACTTGCTTCAGGAGCTGCCTTGTCCCTGGCAGCTACACTGAGCTATCGGAAACCGGCTCAAGCTAAGACATCCATAGGTACTGGGCATATCTCGCGAACTACATCTGCATGCGTTACGTGGCGATACCACTACGATGTCAGCGGCAGGCCTCAGTAGCATGCCAATCCTACCTTTTCTGGAAAGAAGCCACCAGTTCCACATCTGCTGCCGTTTGTTTCAATAGGCGCAAGCCTGCGTTGCAACACCGGCGGCCATGAAACTCATTTCGCAGTGGCTGCATCTCGGGACGGCGCGAGTAGAGCTTGAGCTGGAGCTTCACGGTGGAGAGCTCTCCCTGTAGTGGAGGCTCGGCGCAACCACTATGCATCATCTCGGCCAATTACAGAAACATGGGCCTCCCACATCGTACATGGGCATGCGGGGTGAAGGTCACTTTGACTTGGGAGGACCCTGAGACTTGATTGGATTCGAGACAAGTTGGTGATGCACATGGAGTGGAGTCACTCCCACCTCCATACACGCCCATACCCACGCTGGATGCGATAATCAGACAACTGAGAGATGGAGTTCGATCGAAGATGGTTGAGAATATGAGGATCGGAAAAGTATAAGAAGGGCGGTTCATCTCGCTCAAATCGGGTTTTGTTCATCATCCAACAATCTCACACTTCAACACACACACACACACAACACTTACAACTTTTTTGAAGACCTTCTTCACCAACAACTATCAACATGTCTCCCTGGTGAGCCCCTCTCAATCTACCACTGCATCTTGATGGTCATCGAGCCTGAAAGAGTTGCAACGGTGAAGCATCGAGCATTTGACTAACATTATCTAGCTCTTGCTGCAACCACGAGGCCTCTAGCTGCTCCACCAGCTGCTCTTGCTGCAAGGTTAGTTCCTGCCAGACTCCATACCATATATTGAACAGTTTCTAATTACTCAATAGCACTAAATTCCTTCTTCCATCACCAACGACACTCGGCAATGACAACCATACTCGCATGCCTCTAAGGGCCATGCCTCCAGGATACGATACAGGAGGACATCTAATGCGAGCTCAATGAGCAAGTCGGATGGACAGGTACAATGGAAAGGAAAGAAAGAAACTAGAGACATGCTGGTGATGGACTGGGACCGCCAACTTTCGATGGCAGCGCAGTTTAGAGACAATTGAAGCTTGCATGCCTTGAACATGTACCTCATCTCATGTGACATCTTGACTCGCCTTGCATGAATCCTGACAACAGTAGCTAGATCTCGATACTCGCGGTTGCTATCGGGACGACATGATATCGTGCATGGTGAGGATATTAGAGTTTCCTAGCTCTAGGCTAAGCGATGTCACACGTAAGAGATAGAAGCAGATGATCCTTGAGAAATCTGAGATAGCCGCTGCAACCGTTAGAAGCTAAGCTGGAATCATACTAGAGATGGATAAGATCGGAACGAATTAACCCCTCTTTCGGGCTGTTTCATGGCGACGGCCGAGGAGATGGCGTGGAGGAGCGCGACGGTCCGGACTGACGTGGGCGTGATATCATTTACTCGATGAGAGGCCATTTAGATATGAAAAAAGACAAAGTAGTGGAGGAGTTTGTGAGATTACCACATTATCGTGGTGATATAGGGTAGAGTCGAGACAAAAGCAATGTTCCCCGCTTCAAGGCTGACATGATCTACACCAACCTGTTCAGTGCAGATGGATCCATGGACTTTATATATGCCCTTTGAACTCCAGCCTCGATGTCTCGAAGGAATAATTCTTGAATAGGGCAGTGTCTTGACAGTGAGATCTCGTTGCATTCACGATCTATCTTTGGCGACAGGATCATCTCTAGCTGCGGATCAATCTGAGTGAGATTCAGTGATCGCTGCGCCATAAAAGGATTGAAACTACCTAACAACCCACTTTTTACAGCTCACTCATGCCTACATGTGTATCCAATACAGAGCACAATCGTCAGTAATTGTGAGGCTGTTTCACAATCATCAAATTACGTCATCGTGAATCTCCGCACTCTGCATCTTTTTCAACCCGCCAAGTCACAGCCAAGTGAGGCTGTGTATAACCAGCCTCGTTCACAAAAGAATCAGACTCTTATTCATAAATGCAAAATAGTTCTTTTATCTTTAAGTGTGTATTATCGCCTAGGTTGAGAATTAACTGCATGTGGGTGTCTCAGTTGATCCTTGCTGTGTTCATCTCGGATCGAATCTCGCTGCCGCTTTTTCTGCCAATATCTAATTTGGGGCGAGTAATATACCATCAGCGACTCTTTTCTCTTATATTTGAAAGAGTCTCTTCTTCTTCACTTTCTTCTTTACCGCTTGTTTATTTCTTCTCCTTCTTTGTCTCCATCACTTGGCCCCCAAGCCCCGCTTCACGAACCAACCTGCGCCGCGTCCGAAGGAGTTTGACAAGTTTAGTTTCTGTTGGTTGTGTTGTATTGATCTCGAAATAACCGCCTGATATTTTAACTTGGCAGCGGCTCTGCATCTTTTTATAGCGACCGCCTACGTACTCATCATCTACTCATAACTTATTCTACATCTCGATTCTCCCTTTTTTTTTTCTTTTTTTTTCTTCAGCGGCTTTATTCCCCTTATTTAAACGCCACTAATAAGAACTATCCCTGTTCCTTTTCCCTTCATTCTTTTTTTATCCTTTGGCGCCAGCGCCAAGAGTGGAGAACCGGAATCTAGCAGCCGAGACGGGGGTCAACGACACCCGGTTTCCCCCCGAGAATTCACGGAGCTTCAACGGCGCCAAAACGACTTCAATCTTCGGGCAGCCGAACCCAAATCTCACCAAATCTCACTCGCTCATCGTTGTATGTGACAATGCCGGATATGCTGGACCCAGGCACACTGACCATCACCCCTCCCGTCTCTCCAGGCGGTGGCGTTGAGAGGCGTCGGTCACGGAACCCTCTCAAGAACATGATGCAGCATCTCACTGTGGATCCTCCCCCGGCTGATGACGACCGAGAGCCTAGGAGAGCTTCTCTCATTCGGAGGATCAGCTGGCGCAAGAGTCGCAGTCCTTCAGCGCATTCTGATAGATCGGGAGGACAGCCGCAAGACCCTAATCTGTGCACTGCGTGTGCGGGCTGGGCGGCTGATATCGACTCTACGTTTGACACAATGGATGATTTCTTCATGAGAGCTCTGAATCCGACATCTGCGGATACGTTTGAGAACAAGGAGCATTCACTAGGTCGGTTAAAGGAGCTTGAAGAGAATCGCTTCATCACAAAATGTCCCCTCTGCAAGCTCTTTCTCTCAGTGCACATTCCCAGCGAGGGAGAAGGCGATCTATATCTCTCTGGTTTCTCAAGTCGCGATACAAACTACCTCATCGACAATCAGAGCATGTTTGAACAGGGCCACTCAGCAAAGAATAAGATCAAAGGCGCCAGTCCAGCATATCTAGGCGTGGTCCCCAAAAAGAGCGGTGATGGAGCGTTGAGCTGGGATGTGAGCGCTGATTGGTTCCGTGGGTCTGGTATGCTCTATCGAACAATGCCTGAGCCACCAAATGAACTTCTCAGCGCTAGATCAGAAGGGAAACATTCACGTGCGAATTCCATGACCGATAACGCCGGTTGGCAGAAACGTGGTATTTGGGGTCGTGAGTTGGAGGGTGTGATTGATATGAGCATTGGAGTGGATTGGCTACGGTTTTGCGAATTCTATCACCAGGGACGATGTGGCCGAAAACCCGTTACGCGGGAAATGCCGGGTTTCAAGCTCGTCGACTGCGCAAAGAATCCTCCCCAGGTGGTCACTGCTTCCATCACAGAACGATATGCGGCATTGAGTTATGTCTGGGGAAATAAAACGACGGAAACATGGCCCAAGGTTGTATGGGATGCTGTCATCGCGACCAAAGATCTCGGCATCAGATATCTATGGGTTGATCGTCTATGCATGGCTGAGGTTCAACCGGCAGAGCGGATGCAGCAGATTGCAAGGATGGATGATATCTTTGAAGGTGCCATACTAGCTATCATTGCAGCTTGTGGCGAGGATGCGGATTATGGTCTTCCTGGTGTTGGATCACGAACACGACCGGCTCAGCCAAAGTACGAATTCGTCAACTCCAATATTACCCTTGTATCGAGTCTCCAGGATCCACGGTTGGCGATTAAGAACTCAACGTGGTATCAGCGAGGCTGGACATATCAAGAAGGACTCCTTGCAAGGCGGCGTTTGATCTTTACGGATCAACAGATGTACTGGGAGTGCGAGGGCATGTGCTGTCCTGAATCACTCATCCTACCGCTTGAGTATTACCACGACATGGAGGAGCAGCGGATGTGTGACTTTATGCGTCCTGGTCTCTTCAACGGCGTTTCATTCGTTGATGGAAGCTGGGAGCGTTGGAAGAGACTACCAGGCAAAGCTGAAGATCCAAGCACGCTTAGTATCTTCCGAGAAGCAGACCAACACATCGGAAACTACACACGACGAGACTTGACTTATGACCGAGATTCGCTAGATGCGTTCCTCGGAATGTTAAGACGTCTCGAGACGACTGTCGGACGCGGGAAGATGTTCAACATCCTCGGCATTCCCCTCTGGGCACCGCAAATGGATCAAGGTCCAGCGGTCCAAGGCCTCCCACGCACCCGCGACATCTTTGCTCTCTCAACATGTTTCTGGCACCACAAAGAAGGAGTCATCGCCACGAGACGCCCTCACATGCCCAGCTGGACCTGGGCAGGTTGGAAAGGCCCCGTTGATCTCTACTCCTCTATCACAGTGGTAGATCCCGACACGAAAGCCGTCCAACGCAAGCATAACCACCATCACTACGTCTCCGCCACGCACGTATCGCGCAACGATCCTAATTCTATCCGCTGGACGTACTCACCCAACATTGTCCTCGTCAACCGCGATGGAAGCGTAGCCTATGACTTTGGCGCCTCGACCGCTGTAACTGGCATGCCCCCCTCCCCACCGAATCTTCACATCCGCCCCTACGGCATCCACGTCCCCAACCCTTTTGTTCTTGACCGCGTAAAAGCCCGTTCTCACCCCGACGGATGGATCTTCAACCGCGTCAGCGTAGATGTACGGATGAGTCGCGGGGCGGGTTCAATGCGCGAGTACATTGAGCGTCATGCGCGCGGTGAACAGATGACGGTGCTGTGGTTTGTGGAAGAGGCGCTTGTTATGCTTCTTGTTGTTGAGAGGACGGAGAGGGAGGACAGGATCGTGTGGGAGAGGGTTGGGAGGATGAGGATGGGATTTCCAGAGGAGGCGAAGGATGTTGTCAAGAGGTGTGGACGGTTGGAGAAGATGGTGGAGGAGTTGCCACTGAGGAGATTGGGAGAGGACATTGTTATTGAGTAGGGGGTTGTGTTATTAGGGTAGTATTTATTGTAATATCAGGCATTTTCGAGTGAAATGGGGTTTTGTCGAGTGAAGCAAGGAGAGGCTTGGAGAATGAACAATCGTAGCTTTCGCTTATAGTTGGCTTTGCTCACTGTGAGTCGGGCCAAGTTGTGCTAGGAAGGCTTTTCTGAAAAATATTAGTGAGTTGAGCCTGCGTACGGCTTAGGTCTTCATCTTCTCATCATGACTTGTTCAGATCATAGTCTCAGATCAAGAGGGGAACTGAGATATTGAGAGCCGTGCCAGTAGCTCGTTGGACTTCAGCACCCCGACAATCGGCTTCGCGATGAAACCACAAACAAATAATGAGATAAAAGTTAGATAATATGAATTTCTGTATGCTCATACAAATCTCTTGCTTCCATTTCTTGGTAAGTGAGTGCTCGTTGGCTCAGCTGAGGTACATCGGAGAGAAGACCGAGCAAGGCAAATCTGGAGCCATCGGCAACATGACCGTGTCGATGCCGCGGTGCCACTCGCGCCAAAATAGCCCGAGAGAACGGGTCATGATGAAAGGTGAGGAGTCCGATTGCGGGGACTGATGCTGCACTAAGATGATCTACGGATACTACCTAAAGATATAAGAAGACGGCGCATGATGAGCCGACAACTACAATATAAGTATTTTCTCAGTTGTATACTGTAACACTCAGCTTTATTTCAGTGACCAATTGCAATTGTAACCGCCATAATGAGTGATCTCGCAGCAATGGAGTCTGAATCTCCCAATATCCCACCCCCTCGAGGTACTCACCTCACTCTCTCATACAACAAACACTCACTGACATCCCCAGAAATCCAACTCCCCTCCTCCGTCCCAACCCTCGATCAAATCCTCTCAGCAAACGACTTCTCCCTCGCCGCGCAAAAAGCGCTATCACCAAAAGCATGGGCCTTTTACTCCTCCGCCGCCACCGATCTCGTCACAGTCTCCAAGAACAAGGAACTCATCCGCCGAGTCATGCTGCGCCCAAGAATTCTACGAAATGTCGCTGAAGTCAGCATCAAGAGAAATATCTTGGGTCTCGAGAGCAAGGCGCCATTCATCATGTGTCCTGCTGCCATGGCGACGCTGGCGCATCCGGATGGTGAGCTTGGTTGGAGTAGAGCAGCTGCTAGTGAAGGAATCTTTGAGATCGTATGTCAAAAGCTGTTATTATATGAGATACGGGCTAACCTTGTAGATCTCGAGTAACGCTTCTTACTCTCTCCCCAACATCATCGGCGCAGCACCCCAAGGCCATCCCTTCTTCCTCCAACTCTACGTAAACTCCCACCGCCCCAAGACAGTCGAACTTCTCCGCCGCGCTCGCTCCCTCGGTATAAAAGCCATCTTCGTGACTGTCGACGCCCCCGTTCCCGGGAAACGCGAGGCCGATGAACGAGCACCCCAAGCTGTTGTTATAAAATCTGCCATGAGCGGTAGTGAGAGCAGTAAGGATGGCAAAGGCAGTGGACTCGGACGGTTGATGGGGCAATATATCGATAAGAGTCTCTCGTGGGAGGATTTGGAGTGGATAAGACGGGAGAGCTCTGTGCCTATTGTGCTGAAGGGTGTTCAGACTGTGGAGGATGTGAAACTGGCGGTCGAGTATGGTGTTGAGGGTGTTATGTTGAGTAATCACGGTGGGAGATCTCTTGATGGGTAAGTTAACTATCATCCACTTGAAACGGAAGGTTTCTGACAGATCTGCAGTGCTCAAGCTTCCATTCTCATCCTCCTTGAGGTCCGAAAGCGGTTCCCTGAAGCTTTTGAACATCTCGAGATCTTCATCGATGGAGGCTTTGAGCGTGGATCTGATATCCTCAAGGCTATTGCCCTAGGGGCTACAGCTGTTGGAATTGCAAGGCCGTTCTTGTATTCGCTGGTATATGGTCAAAAGGGTGTTGAGCACCTTTCACAGAGTAAGTCATCTGAATGGTGTTTATATGGGAGTGACTAACATGCTGTTTAGTTCTCAAAGATGAGCTTGAGACTTCGATGAGACTTGCTGGTATTACTAGCTTGGATCAGGCAACACCTGAACTTGTTAATACTCTGGACGTTGATCATTTGGTTACCTCTGGACGTATCGAGCCGAGTTCAGTATCACGAAGAGTAAGGTCTTCAAAGCTATAGGAAATAAGTTGGAAATATTCAGTATACCCATTATACATTTATAGATAGAATCACTTAATAATAAGATCCTACGATGAAGCCTTCAATCTCTCCTGAAAAGCCTTGACAGCATCAACCAACTCCCCATCCGCATCCAACCCAAGCCCCTTGGCCCTGCTCGCATCAAACCACGGCGGCCAACTCTTAACAATCTTATACAGCGCCTCATCCTGCTCCTCTTTAACATAACCCACCGCCTCTTTCCCACCAACTTTCTCAACAGCATCGAGGATATCCTGTACACTAACAGTGATACCCGGGAGGTTTACAATCCTCGACTCTCCAAACTTGTCCGCAGGTATATCCTTGATCTTGATCAGGTTCTTGATCACAGTCGCGGGGCTGCAGATCCACATCGATATATCCTTCGGCACGGGGAGGACGTTAGGAATGCCCTGCAGACTTTCACGAACTATACCTGAGGCGAAACTCGACGCTGCGGCGGAGGGCTTTCCAGGTCGAACTACCACCGTCGGCAATCTCACGATGCGCCCATCGATCAAACCCCTTCTCGAAAAGTCATTCACCAACAACTCAGCAATGAGCTTCTCCGCACCATACGAAGATCTCGGCTGCGGTAGTGTCTTCTCAGTGACATATCCCTCCTCGGGCCCATAAACAGCACAGGAACTCGAGAACACAATTTTGACTCCGGGGAGCTTTTTCCTCAGAGCATCGAGAACGTAGCGGACTGAATCAACGTTGACTTTAAGACCGAGATCGAGATTTGCTTCTGAACCGCCGGACATGAGCCCGTGGAAGAGATAGACTGCTTCAAAGGGCTGAGAAGTTATGAGCTGCTCGACGACAGAAGGGTTGGTGAGATCTGCGGCGAGAGAAGTTATGCGTTGGGCGTGTTGAGCTGGGACGGGGGGTTCAGAGATGTCGGTTATTGTGAGATGGATTGAGGGTGAGGAATTGAGAAGAGGAGCTATGATTTCTTGGCCGATGAAGCCACCGGCGCCTGTGATGAGGATATGCTGTGTATTGGCCATTTTGGTGTTTGGTATAGGTAGGTTAGTGATTGTGTTAGTGATGGGTGAGAGTGAGTTGATGTGTTTAAATGGTTGTCTCATCGGATAAGATTGATCCACTATCGCGGGGTGAATGAGGTTATCCGTGTCCCCCGCAGAAGATGATGCGGAGTCGACGGAACGAAATCCGAGATGGACAAGCTGTGGAGGGGATCATCATGTACTTTAGGGAGCAGACATGATACATATCTAGTCATGGTTCACTCAGATACGGGGTAGTTATCCGATCACGGAGCATCTTCCAGCCATACAACGGATAAGAATATCTCTTCAGCTTCATACCCAAGTCCTATCACGTACAAACAACAAGGTATCCCCAATTAAAACGCCCATTGTCCATCCTATTGCGGCCTCATCCCATAATCAGCCTCAGGATACGTCGGGAGCGACTGTCCCGAAGCATCAACCGTAAACATACTCGGATCGAACCTAAAAACCGGCGAAAGCCCAAAGCTCATATCGTAGTCAAAGAACGTATCCCCATCCATGTCAGTGTACACCTGGTTCCCCGGCATCACCATATCAACATGCTCAACCGCATTATTATACACCGCAGGCTGCACCTGTCCCAGATCCGGCGTCGCAAGCGTAGCAGTCATGCGCTCCAGCCCGCCCGCCATGAGATTCGCAAGATGCCACTTCCCAGCCTTGAGCGATCTAAACTGCCGGACCAGATTCGTCGTGAGGTCGTGGACGCGCTGGCGCTCGATGAGATCGCTGCCGTACTTGACTGCGACTTTTATGAGGAACATGCAGGCAAAGGCTGTCATGGAGAGCATGTACGAGGGCATTCCTACGATGCCGACTGCGACGTCTGGGTCGGTTATTATGAGGTCGATGATGGCGGTTGCGGCGTTGACGGCTTGCATGGCGCAGTCGAGGAAATAGTGAGGGATCGGGGCGTCGTTGGAGAGACCCCGGAAGATGTGTGAGTAGAGATGGATCTGGGCGAAGTTGTAGTGAAGAATGGTTCCTTTTCGAGGGAACGAGCCGATTTGGGTCCATTGCTCTACGGGAGGTTAGTACAATTTGGACACGAGCGCTGATGTTGACTTACCAGGTAATTCTCCCATCCATCGAGTATACCACTCATCCAGCTGCCGTCTGAACTGCAGTATATGATTCAAGTATACCCTCGGAATCGGCTCACCCTTATCCGTCCCAAAGAGCTCTCGAATGTTTCGTAGAATACTAACCAGCATAACCTGGCCCGTCAACCGCTTATCCTCCTCCGTCGCAACCGGCGATTTCAAGAACTGCTCCCATCCCTGAATCGACGAATCCTCCTGTACAATCGAAGGCCGTCCATACAGAGTCGCAAGGTGCTGATCACAGATATACAGAATATACCACAACCGCGCGCAATCCGCCGCCTCCTGACTCTGCTCCTTTATAGCCTGATTATAGCTATTATGCAAATTACACTCCGCCGCGCGTCGAATAGCATATCCTGAAAGCATCCAAGAGAGGTCACTTAGCCAATATGAAGCAACACACATAGCACGAAGATAATCACGATCAATGCGGCGCTCAAACATTGACTTTTCCATGAGGCGTCGGAACTCCCCACTGCAGATTCCGTAGATGTTGTCGGCTTTTGGGTCGTGCAGTGCAGCCACTGTGAGTGTTGCGGCGGAGAGAATTGGACTTTTACGGCGAAGCTCTTCGAGGGTCATGTAACGACAGCCGATGCCGTACATATACCGATCCAAGCGGTCGCGATACAGAGAAAAGAGACTTTCTGCATCCGCTAGCGAGAGCGCACCGCGAGCGATAAAGTCGTTGATGGCGTTTCCCTTCTGAGCTTCAGGATTATCGGGTGATCGAAGAGCACTGAGTTTAGTGAGGGTGTAAAGTGAGTGAATAGGCACATAAGGAAGGCCCTCATCTTCGGGCGTCGCTTTGGGTGAGTTATCACATGAAGGACCGCGGAATTCCTCTTGTGATACTGAGAGATGATGTGACGTATTTGCATGGTCGTCTTTTGGTGGTGACCCTTCTTCTCGGGAGTTGATGCTTTGTAGGGGTGGCAGTTCAGGAAGGTTGAGTTTGGTCATGACTTGTCTTAGAGCGCTGTGCATTTGCTCTAGATCTTGGACAACTGATTCGGAGAATCTAGGTGTATTGGTTATTTATGAGATGGTGAGTGAGGAAGGGTAAAGCTTACTGTGACTTTTCATCCATGATAGTTTGGAGACTTTTGCTCAAGACACAGCCTAGATTTCTCTCTGCGCATCTTCGACATGGCGGGCCACTTTCATCCATCAAACATTTGATCTACCGCACAATTAACTCTCACCCTTACTTTGCGGCTTCTCGGTCTCACCTTGTGTTTTCTACACGCTGCACACGCCTTGATCTTGCGTGAGATCTGAGGAACAGTACCGTCATTGGACACAATTCCCGTGATACTCTGCCGATGAGAAGCGGTCCTCCCATTCCCATTTGGACGAGCTGGCGTCAGGGCCTGTCTTGTCAGCCAATTCTCATAACAGCCCAAGACATCAAGACATACCGCCGCATCAGCACTGGTCGCTGCAGCAGAGTCCGACCACGTTCTCTTGGCCATCATGAATCCTTCTGTTTCTGTCTCGAGTCCCTCAATTGACCGTGTCGCGTGAATGAGTCGATCCTCGCGACCAACCCCTGAACACCTCTAGATCGTCAAGAATGACACGCAGAAGCACGAAATCGCTTATCTCTTTGACATACGCTCACCGGCATATGCATATCGCAGGGGTTAAATACCCAGGGGGAATTGATTGCAGCGTTTCGGCAAAAAAGAGATTCAGTTCTTCAAGTTAAAAAGAGTCAGGCAAATGTGCAAGTTAAATGGGGAAATGTCCCCCGACTTGGACTAATTACCTCGGGCCAATTAGATGAGTGCTATTGTGCTATTGTGCTGAAGAGGACCCGTAATTTGCCTCCCCGCAATCGCTGAGAGTGCGGGGTAGCCGAAGTAGGAATTTAGAGGTTGACACTCAACCTGAACTGGCTAAGACTGAGTAATGAGATTTTGAGAGACTCATCAAGCATTGCTATACTAGTCGGTGTAGTTTAAATATTAGTCTGATTTGATACAGAAGCTGTTATTTCTGGTGAATTAAGTAAAGGCGAAATGCAGATCACTTCCTCATGGCCAATCACCAACAATAGTCTCAGACAGTTAAACCAAGTACCTGGAAAGAGAAAGACCTGATTGCCAGGGATCTTTGGGAGATGAGTGAAGGAGGAAATCACAAAATTACCATAAATTATGACAGTTGGCAGAGACTAAATTTGGATAATGTCTTGCTTAGAGTCTAACAATAGTCCTTTGTTGCAATAACACTGCGCTTGATGTTGTGTGTAAAAGATAAAGTACCTACACAAAGAACAGCCATAACGTTAACCGTTGAACTCAAGGCTTCGCGAAGAGTGGATACAAATTCCACTCTAATAATACAAAAGGCAGACACGTCGATCATAGGTAGCAATGTTGATTAGCTGCCTGGTCAGAGCACGCACGTCAGCGACGTCACATCCCCCCACCGCGGGGCGATAACAAAAAAGTCCCAACTTCTCAACACCAAAACCTTCCATCACCAATTCAACTCCCTCTCTACATTGGCCTTCACCTCAAGAATCTCAAGATGCCAAAGAAACTCTCCAAGAACTCGCTCCCGCCGAGTACCTCAACCCTCTCCACAATCTCAACCGCATCAACATCATCCACGGCCCTCCCATCCTCCCTCGCCGATCCCTCTCTCCCTCTCCCCAAGCTCATCGTCTTCGATCTCGACTACACCCTCTGGCCATTCTGGGTCGACACCCACGTAACACCACCCCTAAAACCCAACTCCTCACACACAAGCGCCACAGATCGATACGGCGAAGACTATGGTTTCTTCAGCGACGTCCCCGCCATTCTCCACGCTTTACCACGCGCCGGCATAAAAATCGGCGTGGCATCGAGAACTTCTGCACCGAGCCTTGCACGCGATTTGCTAAAGATGTTACATATCACTGGACCGGAGGGTGGAAAGCCAAAGAAAGCGCTAGATGTGTTTGAGGGTTTGCTTGAGATTTATCCAGGGTGTAAGATTAAGCATTTTGAGAGCTTGCAGAAGCGGACGGGGATCAAGTATGAGGATATGCTGTTCTTTGACGATGAGCCGAGGAATAGAGATACGGAAAGTTTAGGGGTGACGATGTGTCTTGTTAGAGATGGGGTTACGTGGGGGGAGCTTGAGAGGGGGGTTACGCAGTGGAGGAATAGAAGGGGATATATTACAAGACCAGAGGTCCCAGAGATGGAATAGACGTCAAACCGCCATCCGGCTAGTTGGGATGTAATAGAGGCACAGGGCATAGAAGACCAAGGATTTAAGGATAGAATAAAGAAGTCAATTGTTCAATATTAACAGGGAATCACGATTATATATTCACAACCATATCACCGCTTCAACGGGAGGTTCTAAACATGATGCGCCAAACAGAAAGGGATATGCTCCGTGTACTTCAACAAATACAGTCAGCCCGTCATTCTTCAAACCATCTCATCCAAAATTTGCTTCCAGGGTATGCCAGTCTTCGCCATCTCTAGGATATAACACTTCTATCACGCAGTAGCCGTCTGTGCCGCGACAGGCTTATCGTCCTGCAGCTTCAGCTTCTCGTTCACATCGCCGCTCAAAAGAGCATCATCGGTTTGAACACCATCGTCATGTGTGCCTTGGGGAGATACGGGGTGGCCGTTTCCGTTGAGGGCCGCTGAGTCGTTGGTTTCCGCTGGTGTTTCGACGGCTGTTTCACCGCTAGAGATCTCTACCACGGGGGCAAGACCGAAAGTCTTGGGGATTGTGCAGATTCTCTCGTTTCGAGGTTGGCCGTCCTTGGAACCCTTAGCCATACAGACCAGTCTTCCGTTGGTGTCTTCCTCCCACAATAACGGTCCGCTAGGGAACGTCTTGTGTCCATTCTCAAACTCAACGACACCCTCCCAGTTAGGATCGGGGTTACCGAGTTCTCCAAACTTGTAGTCAAGCTCACCGCCATACTTCTTAGGAATGTTTCGTGGCTCAATGTACTGCTCCAGCACACTCTTCACCTCATGATGACCAAGGATGAAAATCTTGGACACAGTAATAGGATCGAACCAGCGCTTGATCCAACCCCAAACAGTGCTGAAAAATGCCGGCGCACCAATCACGAATATGCGATCCAACGTCTCGGGGTAGTGCGCAGTAGCTAGTTGTGAAGCAGCCTGCATATGCTGCTTAAGATTCCAAAACTGCTTCAACCCGACACCCGAAATATCCACAATGTTTGTGCTCAATGTGATGGGAACCTCGGGATGCTCGCGGTCGAGGAGTTGTGTGCAGAACGGCATGTTGAAGCGCGTCAAGTTCTCGTACAGAGCGAATAAGCGCAACAGGCCGTTTGGCGTCTTGCCGTCGGACTTGGCTTTGGAAAAAGTACTCGATGCGCCGACCTTTTCATACTCGTGGACCGTCTTGGAGTCGAGGGTCTTGACTTCAAAGACGTAGAGGGGAATTCCGCGACGGTCGCGTCGGCCGGTCCATTGGGGGTACTGCAGATACAGAGTCAGCGCTTAACGTTCCCGAGGATTCCGTCAGACAAACCAGGCGACGGCTGAAATCGTAGGCGCTTAGATCAATGGTGTCGTATAAAACGTCCAGGTCATTTGCCTTGCGCCAATCCTCTGTCTCTTTGAATTGCTGGTACGCATCCTCGACATTCCATCTTCGCGCGCGCAAGTATCGCCTATGAAGAAAAGCCGTTAGAACCCTGCTTATCAACCGCCCCGTTACAAAACCTACAAGATCAAAGGATCATCATGAGAAGGTGGAGGTCCAACTTTCAAAAGGCCCCTCTCCTCAAGGACCTTCTTAAACTGGACAAAAGCCTCCTCCTGCTTCTGTGTCAAGTGTCCCAGATGGCCATAAGGATAAGCATAGTCCGCAATGGTGGAAGCAGTAGAGGTGATGCGAGCGGCTGGAGCGCCGGTAGCTTCGAGAGTAGAGGCCATGGGGGACAAGCGAGATCGGAGGGTATGATATGATGTGATAACCCGGAGATATGGATTGCTTTCTGGTTTGTGGGTGGTTGTTTTGAGGGGAAGTGAATGGAAGGGAGGGAAGAAAAAAAAGAGACTGCATGAAGGGGAAAATGTGACGGAAGCGCCGGAGTCGCTGACAATGACGACAGTGGAGTTAGATTGGATCTGACAGCGGAGACTGGGGGGCGATTTGCGAGTTTTAGGGCTGTGAGTGGGGATTACAGTTGTCATGGACCTGATGATCCGAAAGCCGGACAAGTCGGCCGAGTATAGGTAGGACAGGGAGGAATTTTGAGAGAAGAGTTCTTTAACATAATAATAATTTAGTCTTGGAGGGGCATGGTAGACCACAGAGTACAGGCGATGTCATCCAGTCGAGTGACTTCAAAAGCAGCATGCAGTCCCATCATGGTCCATCCCGAGAATCTTCAATTTTCCCATGGCAGAAACAACGGTTTAAACTGTAATTGAGGCATCATGACTACAAACCATTAGTGGGACCCAGCAGCAACGTCGCTAAAACAACTCATGCTGCGGGCGTCATAGTGCGGTACGGGCCGGCCGAGGCTCATGCAACCGCGTGTTTATTATCAACGGTCCCAAAGATTAGCACTTCTCACTCGTATCCGAAACCATTCGGACCTTTTACGATACAAATCTGGGGGATCTACCGCAGGGATTGACGTTGTTTACCTGGCTGAAACAATCTGCACTTTGATGCTGATGTAGGTAGGACGGTGCCTGTAATGCTCTTCACATGTTTCACGGAGCGTCGAGAATCATGTGGCTTTTGCGGAAACGGTTTTATCGTGTGGATTTTATAGGTTGTTGAATCAGAGGCGGTAGGTGGCACTTTATATGGTTAAGTTCATACAACGTGTTGTGGCTCGATATTTTATCACTGACAACTTTGTATTGTCTGGAAGCATTAACCCCAGGTTCTGATTCAACTACCTTGCAAAAATTACCTCTGAATCACTGCTAATACTACAGATCCTTCTCCTTGTAGTGGCCAAAATGCATGTCTTGACATTGCTTCATCGCTCACTTCGAGCATGGCCAGTCCTGTCACGACCCAAAGAACCACTCTCATCAGAATGGCCAAACTTGACTTGAACATCCTTCTTCACTCATGGTAGTGCCCTCTCAGAACCATATATTAAGGGCCCTCTACCTCTATTCTCGATACCACCGCATTTCTCTCAATCTCGGCCCTCATCATGGACAGTTCGCTAGAACCAGCGCCTATTCAGGCCCCGCCAGTCAACCCTAGGAAGCGCGCCGCCAGCAGATCTCCCTCAATCTCTCCATCAGAGGCCCAGCAGTTGAAGAAAGCTTGCTGTGAAATTGGATTTCACAATATCAACGACCATGTGAGAATCCCATCAAGTCGTACAAGACCTCATCATCGACAAAACACCATGATAGCCTCTTCTTTATGAGCTGACTTGTGTCTTAATAGGTCATGTTTCAGCCAGCTCCTATTCGGAGTACTCGTCCATCTGCTGCTCTTCTGGAGTATATAAAGGAGACTCTGCCTCGTCCTTCATACCTGGAAAAGATCGGCAACTGGCTCGAAGATATTTATCCTCAAGATCTACGCAAGATATCACGTTCAGACTGCTTCATTCTAGACCAAGACTCGGAATCCGTACTCCAAGAAAGATCTCATTCTGCTCCAGCCATTATGGGAGGTAGAAAAAACGTCACCGGTCGAGCTGTCACCTTTAACCTAGCGTTTTCTCAGAAATCATCCCTCAAGCGCTCGACTCCTGGATTCACTTCTAAAGAAGGGGGGCCGTCTATTGACCCGACACCGACTATTTACCCAACTGCCACTGGCACAGCTAATCGATCCAACGGGCCACTTGTAGAGAGTGCCCTCTACCGGGATTGCAATCTTGCACTTAACAATATCCTCTTACTCGACTCCCGAACTGAACTCCCCCCTCATCTCTCCGCACTTGTCGAATCTCTCAAGAAAGGTCGATCATCCCCTGAGCCTATCCCCCAGGACAATGATGATCTTTATGCCATGGAGGCAGGGGCAAGTGAACCAAAGGTTGAAGAATTTGTTCGAAACAACATCATCCCCCCGAGTTCCAGCACAGACAAGATCCAGCGCAGCGATCGTGTCTTTGTAAGTAGGTCCGTTATTCCCATAACCAATCCCTACGCGAGAATCAGTGTCCCTGTTCCCGATCTCCTATACGGGTACCGCTTCTCAGCCTTCGAACATGGCCAGCAAATGCAGATCGCGACATATGGAAACTTTGCATTTGCAAACAGCGAAGGCCTTACGTTTCCCTTCTTTACAGTCGAGTTCAAGGGCGATGGACCATCCAGCAAAGGTAGTCTCTAGGTGGCGACGAACCAATGCCTGGGAGCGTCCACGGCCTGTATACACATCAGTGAGAGGTTGAAAGACCGGCTTGAGAAGTGTACGGGCATTGAACACATCGAACCGCTTGACAACACGAGCTTTAGTGTTGCCATGAATGGAACTGAGGCTCGATTGCATGTGTCTTGGAAGGATGGAGACTTCATATATATGCAAAAGATCAAGAGCTTCATTATCCAGCGACCCGAAGAGTTCCTCGAGTTTCGGAGATTCGTCCGGAATATCATCGATTGGGGGCGGGATGAACGCTTGGAGTACATAAAGTCTGGTCTTGATGTTTTAGTTGAGGAGGGCGAGATGGCCCCCCTGAAGAACAAGCTTTCTCGTCCCATGTCCAAGTCTGGGGGTAGCTCAATTCGACTGAAACCATACTAGAGCGCCTTGAAGGAAGTTCAGTCCTGTATGGAGACGATTGGAGGAGCTATGGTTCAGGGTTTGGGGATTTAACATTATCAAGGGCCCCGCCCCTGTCCTCTAATGACATTGAATAGCCGTAGTGACCGGCAAGTCATGGGCATGAGATTGGAAACCATGGAGACTATTGAACTTTGTGTTGTGTGGCGTTGTTTCGGGTCATTTTGGACCTTGTATTTGGCACATGGGAGATTCGAAGCTGTTATTAGGGCGTTTTTCTATGGTTGGAACGGCACAAGCCCAGGTTCCAGGGAGTGTAGGTAATTGCGACGAAGTTTCTCAGTATTTCATCAAAAGTCCATTATTTCTAACAGGATCCAATATTTGGATGCATTTGTGACGCTCGCCTTTGGCTTTATCTACCACCTAAGAGAATGAAGCACTGGAGTGATACGACGCTGAAGGGATGAGGACTACGCTGTGAAACAAATGGCTTGGCTTGCTATTAATCTACCATCGATTCTCGTCTTCAGTCATAGAATCTCCTTATCAGCACCCCTCTATTCATCACCACGACGTGTGTCCTCCATCAATAACGAGGTTGTTCCCCGTCATGTAGCTACTCGCATTACTCAACAAGAACAACGCAGCACCCTTAAACTCCTGCGTCTCCGCCAATCTCCCCATTATAATCTCCCTCTCCCACTCCTCCCGCATACCAGGTACCTCCTCAAAGTTGCTCTGCACCATGGGCGTCATGATATGTCCGGGGCTAATGCAATTGACGCGAATGCCCCCTGTGCCATCTTTTTGGATAGGACTCCATTCCATAGCAAGGTTGCGCGCAAGTTGGATAACAGCTGCCTTACTGGAATTATACACGGGCGAAACAAGACCGCGGTTTGCTTTGAGGCCGGAAATACTGGCGATGAGACAGATGCTCCCGCGTTTCTTGTACTTCATCATTTGCTTGGCGGCGGATTTGGCGGTCATGAAAACGCCCGTGTAGTTGATGGAGAGCATGTGTGCTACTTCATCTGCGTCATACTCCACGGTGGGCGAAATGTGCTGGACGCCTGCTGCGGCTATCACGCCGTCGAGGCCTTGGTTCTCCTCTGCGATCGCAGTGATGAGTTTATCGAGGCCTTCGGCGTCCGATACGTCTTGTTTGCGGTAGTGTAGAGATCCGCCCCATTCTGGGACAACGCGTGCTTGAGCTTCATGCCATCCTCCGTCAGGCTGGTCAGCACGATCCAAACAATACACTGGACTTGAGTTAGTTGTTGTTCGAGTCAATTATGTGGTTGGCGTACCTTTTCCACCAGCTTCAACAAGACTCTCAGCTAGAGTTAATCCAAGACCTTGAGCACCGCCTGTGACGACAAAGACCTTTCCAGCGAGTTCAAAATCAGAGAAACGCTTGCGCCCGACATTTGTTCCTCGCGGTAAGGTGAGTTCATGGGCAGGATTCTCTCTAGGGTCCGGGTTCATAGGTTTCGCACTGTCATTTTCTGTGGTGTGCATAGATCGCTGTCTAATTGGCTTGGAGAGGAATGGTGTTTTCCGAAGAGCAGCTATCCGTCCATGAGAGTATGTCTTGCTAGCGATTGAGCAAGTTGCTCGCTTGAGTATTGAAGCTGACATATTGGGAAGACTATTGTTTCTGTAAGATGGAGATCAATTGACAAAGACATCAAGATTTGACCGATATCGTGAAATTCTGTACTCATTCATCTCAATATTTATATCTTTCAGTCTCACATCGTGTTACCAACACTGAGCATTTCTTTTGCTGGATCTGACGTCTCAGCGACGTAAGCATTACCCAGCTCGTCTCACCAAAACCTTCCAACACACACGACGACACGGCCACGAGAATGCCCTCTAGCATATGGGGCAGGGATCCATAGAATCTCTTTTCGAGCCTGACCGGAGCTTCATGTCCGCCTGTCGGATCGTTTCATCTCAATTGCTTGTCTGATCATGTTACCAGGTTATCTCCTTGGCGGGAGGGCAATTGACGTCCCAGATGCATCATCCCCCAAGGGGTCCAGTTTTTAGAATATGAAACAGAGATCAAGAGGCGAAAAGTCGTCGTGACAGCTGTGGCTGTGGCTGTGAGCGGTACCTGAATTATTCCCTGCCATGCCCGTTGGATGGGTGTGAAGCTGAGATGCGTGGCTAATGGGCATCTTGGATTGCCCATATCTTTGGTGATGCAATTCTTGCGCATGGGGGAATCCTTTGATCGGCGAGGGTATCGGAACTCATGCTCCGTAGTATTTAACCCGCAATTGATATCAAGTTATTAAACCGTTTCTTATATCTCCCGCGGGTTAGATGGTTTCATGCTCTGGGAGATCTGAATGGATCATTACGTATGAGGCTTATGGCGAAACAGTGATCAACACAATTCTCCTCCGATTGGCTACCGTCACAACCTCTTTCAAATCATTGAATTTAGGGAGCTATTGTCGATGCGCAATAAAGTAGCTCATCCAATCTCCTACGGTTCTATACTTATACACCTTACATAGGTAACAATATGGCTTTCCCCCAGGCGCTTCATCGGTGTTATGACTTGGTACCCTGGGCCGCCAGGCGACAACGCTGAGAGCATTCACCATTCACCAATCCGTAGCTATATCTCGCAAAAATGGAAAACACCAGCAAAAACATACAACAGTGAGGATTCCCCAGTCGTCACCGACCTGAGTACCAATTCACCGCTTCTCGGCTTGACGATGGGAGAGCGGACGGGATCCCGTATTCCCCAAGAGCTATGGTCGTATGTGACAGCAGCTTGCAGTAGCTGCATCATCAAGGCGATTCTGTTCATTGTTTCCTTTGAGAGTCAGCTTACAGCAACAACACGTCGAAAGCATTACGAACCTTTCCTCAGCGACAGCCGCATCTGCCGTTGAAGGATCTCCAGCGCCTGGGACAGACTTGGCTTTCTTAGCCTTTCGTTGCCTGAGAAGCGTTTTTTTCCTCTCTTGAGCTTCTTGTTTCTGGTCGATAGCACCAGTGATGTTCCAAGTAAGGCTATTCACAAGACTGCAATCGTGGCTATGCTTGAACTCTGCGAATATGCAAAGGAGGATATGAACGTTGAGGAGGATGAGGCTTTTGGCCCCCTTTATATCGTTCTTGATACCATTATTCTCGTTGATGACCTCGACTCGAGCGCTCAAGGTTGCTTCGACTATGGCTTTGACGTGACCGGGATCAATAGGTCTTGCCCAAGATTTCTCGAGACTGCTGGCAATGTGCTTGTAGTTCATCTTTTCCTGGCATACACATGCTGACGCCAAGGGATGGTGTATGGGGCAAATGGTGAGGCTGTGGAAGTGGTTGTCACATTCGGTCAAGAACTCGCAGATGTTGTCTTCTACCTCCGCTTTGGTCATTTTTGGTAGTGGATCTGAACCACCAAAGACTTCTGCACAGATTCTTGATAACGAGACTGGTGTGGTTGATGAGGGGAATGATAGCCCGGGAGTTTTGGCGAGAAGCTCATAGGACATCCCGCGTTTGAGAGTTGCCATTTGGTAAATCACTCGTGCGTATGTTCTCTAACAATAAAGTGAAGAAGTGAAGACGTGAAGAAGTGAAGAAGAAGTAGCTATCTCTGTAGCTTTGATCAACATCGGGAGTGTAAAGGCGAAGTGACCTGGTGTATCGTGGTGAAGAAGTCAGGGCCTTTAATACGTGTCTCTCCCAACATATCCTGACGGTATGGCTAAGGCGTCGTAATATGGGCTTAGAGAAAGAGGGGAATAATACAAAAAGTTGAGTTGAGTTCAGTACGCCTACTGCTATCTCCAATAGTGTCGTTGCTCTTGCGAGTGATAGTTGGCCTGCAGAAACAACGTTTGGCAAAGCATCACAACGTGACTACCTACGTGACGGGATCTCGACCCATATAAGCCTCGCAGCCAACAACTTTGTTTGCACATGTTTCGTCCTTATGAAGGCATGCTTGTTGGTATTGACAATGAGTGACGAAGGAAGCTGTCGTTTGAGATGTCGTTTGAGAGCAATCGGGAACATCAAACGCAACATGGAGACGATGGAGCATGGAAGATACAGCTTGAAGATGCATTCACAGCGCTTAAAGACTTGCCATGAGCTTAGGGTTGTCTCATTAACTGCGAGATAAAACCTCAAACCATCTGAAGATAAAACACAGTCCAGGGTCTCTTCACCACCGCACATAAACTTCAAGGCTTCAACTGAAGTATAATGGCTTTCCGAATGTGAATATGGGCCAATCAACTCAAAGATGCTCTGGTATATCATTCAAGAGATGACCCTGGACCAAAAAATACTTTTCAGACTAAGATTGGCCGTCTCAATCATTCCCCTCTTCAATAAAGTATTCTAACACAAGATCTCTCTAAAGCCATTGTTCATGGCCTGCTATGCTCGTCCCTGGATGTGCCCTCCACAAGACTTGAGCAGTTTCCTACAATTGATAGCGATATCTCTCTTATGGACTAGTTATCGTATTTAACTTTATTAAAAAAAAAAGTTCTTAATTCCGAGCGTGCTGTGGCCTTGCCTTGAAGTATCGAGAAATGGTGCAGGGTAACTCCTCCATCTTGGAAGTATAACGTGGAAACAAGTTAGTATTTAACAGCGAAACCACATCACATCCACAGACGGCCAAAATACTCAGATGAAACTCACGATATCTCCCGAAAGAACCGCTTCCACCCTATGGATTTCCTGATTATCTGAACGATATAGTCGCGAAGTCCAAAAAGAAGATTTTAGCCCGCTCACAAGTCGATTCAAGCTCCATCCACCAATTGGAAACGTCCAGCTCTCATTGGCTGAGACGTAGGTCCGGCGGTTCAGCTATGCAGGGGCCTGGGCCTTGGTAAAAGCTGGCATCAGGCGATGACGAAAGTTAAAGCTTGAAGGCCAGCTTACTGAAGCTCTTTGTTCGACTGACGATGAGAATTGAATGAGATATCGCTTCGTACATTAGATGAAGTCGCCGCAAAAAGTACTAGAGATAACTCCTACAAAGCACGAGTTTGTAGGTAGAAAAATTATGCTGTGGCGGTTTGTATTCCAGGAAAGTTCTCCGACTAGTGGCGCCTTCACGTGCTTTCGAACAGGTTTATTGTCGTCATCGAAGCCATCACCACCTCTCGATAAGCTTGGACAAGCGTTTCAGTTGGCGTCGTGTACAACCAATGGATACGATAAAGGAAAAACCTATCAAACATGGTCTAAAAGCTCAGTGCGACCTCTAAGAAACCGCAATCAATATTAATTTCCTCATCTTCACAGTCTCAGACAAACTCCCTTACCAGCCTCTTTGTCCTTCCCCCACCTTGAGCTCCCTCCCGTCGGGTCTTAGATAGCGCCCAGCCCCCAGTCATTTCTTCCCCTCCCAAAAGATAGGCAGCCGTTTTAGCGCCTCAGCTGCTGAACCGCGCTGGAAAGCGATCGCTGAAACCTGTCCTGAGCCCTGGAGCTTGGGGCACCTCAAATCCAAAGCGGGGGCGGGCTCCGTCACTGCCACAGTCCATTCCATCACTCTCTCCCCTGCCTTGATTCTTACCCACTTCCAAAAGCCGAAGCCCACAACTTGTCTTCTCTTCCTTACGACATCGTCATTCATCAGCAGCATCCTCGACTCTCAATAACAGCATCAGCGCGTCCTCAACGACCATCGCTCACGCTCTTTCACTTGAAATTATACTAGATCGCATCATTTCTCGACTCTCTTAATCCTAGACGCAATGGCTCCCCCGCCGAATCCCAATCTTCCTCTCCAGGAGAGGCTTCTGGCCCTTGCCAAGACCCTCCAGTGTACGTGGTATCTTGAGATGCGACCTTGCGCGCAGACATTGTAATGGAATCGCATTGCTAACTTGGTGTTTCTTGTAGTCGGTTGGTTTGTCGGGTACGTCTTGTCATGAACTTACCTTTGTCCCGCTCTGCCTCGGTGCGACGAAATGGCCACGATAGCTGTTTTGGATCTTCAGCCTCCCTCTTTGGAGCTCTCATCGCCAACAAATAGCCAGATCTGTGACTGACAAAGCTCTCTTGACTATAGACACCTTACCCTGATCCTTACGACGGGCCGATATTTCTTGTCCTGGATTCGAATGAACTACTACACCCGCATGGCCCAGCTCTCCTACCGTACTGCCTTTATCGCTGCCGCTGTCACCTATGGCATTGTCGTCTACAAGACCATGCGCGCTCGCGCAAAGACTGGCGCCCGAGCTGCTCCTACCCCCATGGCTCTCCTTGCTGATGAGAACATCCAGTATCTTGGTAAGAGCTTCTGAAGCATATCTTGCTAGATCTGCGCAACCTTACTGACCTCAAAAAGCCATGGCCCTTGTGTGGCTATTCTCTCCCCAGTACCCCCTCGCCTTGATCCCTTACACGATCTACTCGGTTTTCCACGTTGCCACCTACACCCGCGCCAACCTCATCCCCGTTGTCCTTGCGCCCAAGCCTGCGCCCGAGGCTGCTGATGGTGCTTCCCCTAGCCGCCAGGCTGCCAACAGCCCCCTTGCTAACCAGATTGGCGCTTTCGTCAAGGAGTACTACGATGCTTCTATGGCTATCGTCTCCTACCTCGAGATTGCTCTCTGGGGACGTATTCTCCTCTCCGCTATTCTCTTCCAGCGCCGATCTTGGATCCTCATTGTTCTGTACACTGCTTTCCTCCGAGCTCGTTACAGCCAGAGCACTCATGTTCAGACCTCTTTCCGCCAGCTCGGTGCTCGTGTCGACTCCCTCGTCAGTGCTCAGGGCACTCCCCCTGCCGCCCGACAGGTCTGGCAAGGTGTCAAGGAGGCCGGCAAGCAGTTCCACGACGCTACTGACGTCAGCAAGTACATTAGCGGCCCTGCTAAGAAGACCTCATAAGCTCGACACAACGATACGCAGCTTCGTGTCATTCTGACTTGACTATACTGAACGGATATGAATCGAGGCAAAGCGGAACCTGATAAGATAGAAACGCCATGACGCTACGATTGGACTAGCTGCTTTGCAGTTAACGCGACGACGATTTCAGACTGGACAAAGAATATGGGTGTAACTGGTACAACCGCACAACCATAGGAACGTGGAAAAGAGGCTTGGCCTCGTGACTGTATTTTTTTTGTCCTATACTTGGAGAACTTTTCTGGCGACTGTTCTCATGCGCACGCGGAGATAGCTTTGTGGGCCGAGCATATCGACTTGGTGCACGATGTATTAGAGGCGAGGAGGAAATGGAAGTGGCCATGGAAATGATGAGGAAGTTAACGAAGGAGACTGGATGGGTGGATGGATGGGTATGGATTTCCTGGTGTTAGCTTTATTGTATTCGAATTTCCGGTTTGATCATGATTTGTGCCATTGTTGCAGTGATGAGAAGCATGATAAATTGTTCATTGCTCAAGTATAGCTTCTCGTGACCTGTAATTGGTATTTCCGAGGAATACATGGTTGTGAACTTGGCATCGAAACATGGCGCATTCTCGGAGAAGAAGCCATTGAGTATATTCGATGGCACAAGGTCCAGCCAGGTCTCGAAAACAAGGTTTACCGAAAAAGAAGGCTTCTATTTAGCTGCGTTATTTGTTAAAACCTTGTCGTAATGATCATCTCATCTCGTCGTGGTAACTTCTTCATGTGCTGCCGATGATATCAAAGCCCGATAAAGGTCAGGTCCCTTGGTGGGGCGCAAGGGATGACGTCGCCAGGCAAGTTACGTATGGATCTTTTGACCAGGCGGCCTCAGCCTGTTCTGTTCATCCCAAACCCATCGCCTCCTCCAACAGCTTTCCAGCCCAATCCAATTGTAGTTGGTCGTTTTGAACACTATTAAGATATATATAACTTTACGACCGCTGCTGGTGATGGCTTCGATCTTGCGACAGATTGTCGCGGGGCCGCGAGCTCGGCATCCTGAGGCTGGCTTGGACTTGTGCTACGTTACAGATCATATCATCGCGGCGTAAGTCTATTGATCAGAAGGGTTTTATCGCGGGAGCGGTGTCGCAGTCGCTCCCTCTGAAGCCAACTCGATCTCTAGCGACTGTGCTAACGCTTAGCCTCACAGATCTGGTCCTTCAGAAACATATCCCCAACTCGCATACCGAAACCCTCTCGACCAGCTCGTCAAATTCCTCGATTCGAAACACGGTGAAGACTGGGCTATATGGGAGTTTCGCGCCGAAGGAACAGGCTATCCTGATGAATCTGTATATGGTCGCGTGAGGCATTACCCATGGCCTGATCACCACCCACCTCCATTCAGACTCGTGCCCATGATCATGGCCAGTATGCGCAATTGGTTACATGGCGGAGAACTAGGCGGTGGTGCCGTCGCGGGCGACGGAAGACCCATGTCTTCTGGTAAAGATGTTGTTACCGAGGCACAAAGGAAAGAGAAGCGCGATAAGAGAGTGGTGGTGGTTCATTGCAAAGCTGGCAAGGGACGGAGTGGTACAGTGAGCTGCAGTTATCTCATCGCAGAGGAGGGCTGGAAACCCGAAGATGCCCTTGCGCGCTTCACGGAACGACGAATGCGACCGCGATTTGGTGCTGGTGTCTCGATCCCTTCACAATTGCGCTGGATCAGCTATGTGGAACGCTGGACAAAAGGCGGCAAGAAGTATACCGACCGACCCATCGAGATCCCTGAGATTCACGTCTGGGGTTTGCGTAACGGCGTAAAGGTTGATATTGAGGGTTTTGCGGATGAGGGCAAGAAGATCGATGTCTTTCACACCTTCAAAAAGGAAGAGCGTGTAGTTGTTGATCCTGAAGCACCTGAGGAGAGTGGTATTAGCGATATGATATGGGAAATGGCCGGCTACTCGGTCACCAAGCAGAAGGAGAAAGCTCCTGATGAAGCTCACTTTTCAGAGGCAACAAACCCAGGTGAAACACCAGCATCGGCAACTGAGGAAAAGGGGCATATTGGCAAGGCGAAGACCATCAAACGAAAGGGCACAGAGATGCTTCACAAGGTCTCGCCCGCAGGTTCCCATAAGGGCGTTGAGAGAACCAAGAATGACTCTGCTACATCGTCCAAGACCGATGTCACAGAAGCAAACTCGGAGGAAGAACCAGGCGGCATGGCGGTTATTCTAAGACCCAAGGCCCCCATCCGCATTCCCAACAGCGATGTCAACATCTCAGTCGAGCGTCGTAACAAGACCCCCAAGAGCATGGGCCTTACCATGGTAACAGCCGTCGCACACGTATGGTTCAACACGTTCTTCGAAGGCCAAGGTCCCGAACGAGACGGCAAGGCCCTCGATAGCGGCGTCTTCAGCATCGAATGGGACGCCATGGACGGAATCAAAGGATCCAGCCGCAAGGGTTCACGGGCGTTTGATCGAATTGCTGTAGTATGGCGCGTCGCCGGCACAGACGCTCTACCTGAAGAAGTTCTCGAGCCAGAAGAGGGACAGCCCGTGCCGCAGGTCCGACCGGCGGATTGGAAGGGTGCGAATATGGAAGATCCAGACAATCAGAAAGATTTGGGCCTTAGGGTTCAGAGTCCTGCGAGTGCGGATGTTAGCAAAGCGAGTAGTGTCAAGAGTGCTGAGGAGACGGTTGCGAATAAGGATGGAGGGGAGTTGGAGGGTGTCAAGTCGAGTGGACCGTCGGGAGAGGATTTGCTGATTGGGGATCATGGGGAGGTCAAGGGGGAGACGATGGCTTAGTTGATGATATCCATGTATATGACTGTATGGACGATTAGATGTATGACCATGAGTGAATAGAATATTATGCTGCCATGGCAATAAGAATGGGTATCTCGAATAAAAAGTGTCCTTGTGTATCACTAGACTCAGTAGTGTCTACCCCTTCCTCTGTAATGCCTATCCCCTCGATAACCCCCATACGGTCCTCCCCTCCTATGATTTCCCCTCTCTCTATGCCCATGATATCCTCCCCTGTCCTCCCTTGGCGGCGGAGGCACCGGCTCTTCGACCTCGACTTCATACTCTTCGAACTCTTCCTTAAAGAATCCTTCAGTAATCTCCCTTTCTCTCAACGCAGCGTCTGGCTCGAACACAAAACGCAACGTCCCCTCTGGCCCCTTCACCGTTCGTTTTCCATCGCCAGGCCATGATGTTGATGTCGCGGGCGATGTCGCAGATGCCGGCGTAGAAGGCTGGGGGTCTTCGGCTTCGCACCGAGAGCAGTAGTACAGATATCGAGGTTCGAACGCCTTGTCAAGATCGTTGTTAAGCCGAATCTTGATGTCGATGATCTTATTCTGATCAAACTGTGCCCCGACCTTTGTCGATTTCCCATGCTGGACGTATAAATCTAGTATATCAAGCATAGTCTCCATAACAGAACCCCAGTGGTACTGACGCTTCGTCTTTGCGTACTCTTGAACTCTGTCCACGTGCTGTTCTGTCATGAGAGCTGTGAGCTCCACGACTGCCATGACCATGGAGAACGTCGTGCGCTTGATGGGTACAAAGGTCTTGTAAATGTCGATACACATTGCGTATGCGGTCTCGAAGAAGGGTTTTCCATCTTCTTTGCCAAAGATGTCGCGGACGACTTTCACGAGTAGTTTTTGGGGGTAGCGTGTGCGGAAGTCGAAGCCGATTGTTTCGAGGATGAGACGTTCGAGGCAGATGATGATTTTGCCTGGGTTCTCGAACATCTAAGAGGGTTAGGACGGGGCTGTGATTGCTGTTTGTTGGACGTACCTTGTCATCGGGCGTGACAGATTTCTCGGGGTTCTTCACGTTATATGCCGCCGCGAGAATCTCTTTTGACTTTTTGATAGTATCTTCCACCTTACACGCGACAAATAGCGATGCTAGTGCAGCGTCTTGATAGTTGTACTCGACGTCTCTAAAGTTGAGTCGGAATTTGTGGAAATACGTGCACGCCGTATCGAACGTCCTCACCGGTCTGTTGCTTAATCAGTCTCTAATCCCCACGTACTCCCATACAAGACCCGACGTACAGTTGCAGATATTCTCTCACATTCTCAATCAACTGCACACCTTGAAGACGGTAGTTATCCTGTCTTGCGGGATCGCAGCCATGGTCCTTGAGCATACGTCGCAGCTTGAGCTCTGATGTGTATTGGTTCGAACTGGAGATGGTGCCTGGATGGGGTCCAATCCTTGGTATCGCGTCGCCGTTTGTGGCCGCGGATGGGCCATTATTTGAGGTTGTCATTGGAGCGGTAGGGATGATAGTATGATTGTGGTCGCAAGTTTGCGGTTCGTTGTTCGGTGTCAGAATAGAATGGTCGATGAATTGGAACAAGTGGGCCTCGTCGGTGGGTGCTATAGCACGCAAACTTTGCCGGCTTCAATTAAGGATGCTCACTATGAAGTAGGGATATAAAAGTGGCAGAAATCTCCCGACAGTTACGGCGATGATGTCTGTTGTCGCGTAGAGTCAAAATTACTTCAGTTGTCATGATGCAAAGCAATTGCGATGTGGCTGAAGCTGAGGACTGTGGCGCAGTCAATTACACGCCTCAGATACACTCTCGACAGTAAACAGTTCGTTGAGCACGATATGATCATTAATAAAACGAGAGGTTACAAGGTAAGTATTTCAAAGACGTGAAGCACCTATACAGAGCTGCCGTGATCATCTTGATGATGACGTTCAGGACGTGATAGGGCAACCGTCCCAGTTTGTTTTTGAACCAACCCTAGAGTTGAGCTTTCTCAAAGATATCTTTCTCAAAGGGTCGGTCCTGCTAATAATTGAGACTATTTCAGCACAGTTGCTTACATCACAAGTCGAGACTTTTGCCTTGTCATCAAAATCTATTCATTTTGCGCGTTCGTGAGAGTTGGAACGAGGTACATGTACGAGGCATGGCAGGGGTATAACAGTCTGTTGAATAACTATAATGATAAAACTAATGATTAACTCAAATTAACTCAAATCAACTCCAACCTATCCCCGGAGTCCTTCATTTCCCACTCAAACGTTCGTCTCCACGGGCCGCAGTAGTTGGTGATGGTCTCGTTCAGTAGCTCATGGAGGTTCTCGAGGTGTTTACCAGGGGCACTTCGGAATCTGAGGCCGCCATTGCGGTCAAGCTCGCGAAGACCAAGCCAATCCTCTTGATAAAGCTCGCGAGCTCGAAGAGGGATAACTTCTGTGCCATTGACCTCCTCAAACCACGAAGATTCTTTGGGGATAACGAGATCATCGTCCTCAAACATCCACATGACGAAGTTGGTCAATTTGCTCAGATTCGCCTTGTATTTTTGGTTCTTTAACTCGCGCTCGTTGTTGATGTCGGCAAGGAAGTTGGAATTCTCGAGGTATTTGTTGTAATCGGCTTCGGTTGCTGGGTTGCGGTAGTATTGCGCGGGGACGAGGGTTGACTGGACGAATTTGCTCCAGGTACCGAATCTCATGAGACCCATAGCTCCCTTGCAGAGCCAGTCGGTAGCGCCGCAGGATCTGAAGTCGATGATGCCATTGTGTTGGCTGCCAAATGTGACGAGACTGCGGACTTGTGGCCAGTTACAGCGCTCGACGTAACCGCGGAGGAACTGTCCGCCCTGAGAGATACCGATGGCATCAATAGCAGGCGCCGTAGACAGAATGGGGTGCTTGGCTAGTTCCTCGCAAACCTTGCTGACTTGGTCCGAGACGTTCCCCTTGAAAGTGGCCACTTGATCCTGGCCGGGATCCTCGTCGATGGCAATGATATGAACAAAGGTTCCTGGGTGGATTTCTTCTGCGAGGGCTTGGATGCTCTTCATTCCATCGCTGTTGAATTGGTCACCAAGGCCGTGCCAAACAACAATAGGTATTGGGGTATCGGATAGGTCGTCTCTTGTGTGAATAGGTGGTGTAGAAGGGGAAGCATAGCTCTGTCCAGCCAATCCGATGGCCAACCCAAGCCGGAGCAAGGATGGGGCAAACATGATGCCTAACGGGGGGAGATAAAAAACGACTTGTCGATGCGCGGAACGCCAGTGAATTTTGGGGTAGTCGGGGATCTTAATAATTCTTCTACCCAAGGATGGTGATAAAGACGGAGATGATGGGGAAGAAGAAGATGATGGAGATGATGATGATGGAGATGAAGACGCTTTGGAGCGGAAATAGCACTCTTCGTATTCCTGTATTGATTGGCTGCTAATCATAACGCCACAAATACAAGCCCCAGAGACTCAGGCACAGTGTACCTTAAGTTAGGTAGGCTAAGGGCACGATCTGTAAGCTGCATTACGAAGGGTACTTATATTTATACTATAGATAAAAAGAAGCATGTCTCTCATGCTGGTGATTTTATTGGACTGACCTCAAGAAGACACCTCAGAAGTGCTATTTCAGCTCCAACTTATCTCGCTAGAGATGGAGATGAAGATGGAGTAGGTTGTGTGGGGAGCTGAAGACGTCAGCTATGACCCCTCCACTTTCCGCTACTTTCCTAGTAGGTTCGAGGGGACGACTCTCAAGATGGAAATAAAGCTTCCGATATTAAATCAGGGTGCCAGAATAAACCGGTCTAAAGCTCTACTAAAATATACCAAACGTACCTAAAGTTTTTCATCACTTAGGATAACGGGTCTAAAGTTTTCTCAATCCTGCAAGGTCCCCAAGAGGAGGCAAGAAGGTTGGCTGACCTGTGGATAGACTATATCATGAATGGCGTAAGTATTGGGGGTAATATTGGCCATAGGAAAAACAAAGTCTATTCTGCAATGAGGACATAAAAGCTAGGTAATGTCTATTTGTGCCGAGCTCGATCTACTCCGCACCTGGCTCAGATAGCATCGATATTGCCTGGAGCCGACGGAAGGCGGGGGCGGGTTAGATAGACGCTTCATCCTCCTGCCAGCATCCTAGACTACCTAGATTCTATCTTGCGATTAGACCAAATTGTTTCAAACAAGGCGCATGATATGCGTAAGAACATCAATATTGTATTGTATTGTTAATGCAAGTATAGCTACAATTCTATTCTGTGGGTTTTCCGCCCTTCAACGAACGCCTCAACACCGATGCCTTGAATTGCACGTTTCAGTTGTCAATGGCCTTGTTGGCCGATGCCTTTTGCTTTCTCAATCGAGCCTTGCGGTCCGAGATTTGCTTATCGAGCTTGCCGTCGTCGGCATCTGGGAGCTGCTTCTGCTTCTTGGCCTTCTTCGTAGGAGCGGCGGGAGTCTCAGCCTCGTCGGTGTTGTCGAGAGACTTGCGCTTCTTTCCAATGTTGGGCTTCTCAGCCTTGGCGGCCTCGCCCTCAGCAATGACGTCCTTCTCGTCGACCCAGAGCTCATCAGTCAACCAGATGGGAAGGGCGGTGGTCTCGGGACCCTTGATGTAGATGCTCTTCATGTTGCGCCACTTCTGAGGAATCCACTTCTCGATCATACCGGTGACAACGGCATCGACGTTCTCGGCGACCTGCTCGGCGGTCCAACCGGAGTATCCAATTCGGATCGAGGTGTTTGTTGAAGGGTTTAGGCTGACGAATGCAGAGTTGATGGCCTTCTGAACCTCCTTGGCGATCTCGGCGGGAGTGCCTGCGTTGACGGTACCCTCAGTCTTGACACGCTTCTGTCGCTTTCCATCGACCTTGGGAGCCTTGGCCTGCAGGTTAACAGGGACAGGTCTCTTCTGCGTTGTCTTGTAAAAGGTCTTTCCCAAGATCTTGGGTAATCTGTTGATGATGCGATCGTCACCAAGGAAGATATCCGCCTCGGCGAAGAGCTTCCTCTGCGCCTCGTACTGGCTGTACTTGGCCTTGAGCTTTCCGTAGTCAATGACACGAGTAATGCGCTTGCTCAGCTCAGCGGGGAAGTCCTCAGAGGCAACAATGTTCTTGTAGGCGCGCTGGGGCTCGGCGGTGATGAGGCAGATGGTGGTCTCTTCGTTGTTGAGCGAGTGAGGAAGGGAGATCTTTCCAGGTTGCAGACGCGCCTTGTCGACGATGTGGCGCTTGGTCGTCAGGTTGAGCCAGATGGGAGTTGTAGTAGGGTCTTCATCGTCGTCGAGGAGATTGCGCTTTTCAGACTCGTCGGCCTTTTGCTTGGCAGCCTTCTTGATGTGTGCGAGAAGAGCCTTGGAAGCTTTCAAGGTCTACAAACGACTTGTTAGATGTGTTGGACCAATGGAGTCTTGGGGAGACGAACCTGGTCAGGGTCAATTGCTGTGACAGCGGCAGCGCCGGGAGCGACAACTTCTTTTGAGGGCGCCATTGTTGTCGCGAAGTTGTAGATGGGATGGGGATGCAACAAAAAAGTTCAGTTTGATATGATAGTGGGGGCTTTATCAGTAGCTCGAAGGAAAAATAATTTTTTTCCTGCGATGGTTGGTTCTGTCGGAATATGCAAGTCCCGGGCTCCGGTCCAGGGTCTCTTAGCGGTGTTTAGGTGCCAAAAATATGGGACAGGCTCTGGCGATATGACTTTGTGCAATTTGGGCCTATGTATTAGTTTCTTGGTCAAAGCTTTTCTAGTAATACTACGAAACCACTCTTCTCTGACTTCATTCTTGTCTCAGAGTTTAATAGTCTTTTATTGAGTGTATTAGACCTGGTGACTGATTCAACTCTGTCTGTATCCTTTTCTTACATCTTACGGGGAGTTTTTAGCGGCGGGGCGGAGTTTGTAGGAGGATCCGCTGATTGTCACCTCACGTTATTCGCATGAGATCCGTCCGGTTGTTCCTTGTTGGGCTTACAAGATGATGAGCTTCTGAATCTTACAACAGAGCATCTCTCAATTTCTTGGTCTATCTTTGTATATAAATTGTACCGCTTCTCTCTCATACCCTTTACACAATGTCCCCCGACCTGCAAGATCCTGCCAATAGGAGAGCTTCCTGTGATCAGTGCAGTATGTCCACCTTTGCCGCTTACACTTGGGGTCCAAAATTATGTTGCGCATGCTGATCAATCTGCAAGGACAAAAGAAGCTCAAATGTGACGGGAGCTATCCATCTTGTGGAAGATGCTCTACTCTCGGAGAGCTGTGCAAGTTCTCGGCGCGTATGCCTATGGGAAGACCTAAAAAGAGGAAGATAGCCTCCGAGAATGAAGGCCAAGAGAGCAGTGCGAGCAGGACATCGCCTTCAACTTTGGCGATGAGTATTGGGAGTGATAATGGAAGTGATATGGGACGAAGAGGGAGCTTCGATCCGTGCCAACACATGTCTGAAGATGCTCCGTTGGATCTGATACCTCTTGGGTGAGTCAACTGAATCGTCACCTTGATGGCCGGGCTGACTCAGATTTAGCAACGAGACAAATGTTGACCCCAAGTTGTTGGCATTTGAATCTGATCCAGGCCAACAGACTTGCGCCTGTCTTGCGAGCTTATACTTATCACTAGAAGAAGTACGAAAAGCAGATGATTTAGCCTTCACAGCACGTTTATCTGTTCTGCGGCATTTGACGACCACGGCAGCAGGGATCATACAGTGTCAAGTCTGTCCAACAAAGTTTCTATGGGCAATGCAGAATGCTCAACTCCTAAACACGCTTATTATATCCTTAGCGGAAGGATATAAAAAGATCGTGAAGTCAGTCGAAGACGAAACGAAACGAGCTCAGGATGCCGCAGAATCAAAAGAATTATGCATAAGTGAAGGCCAAAAGCTAGAGGCGCCGTCACAAAACGATGGGTTAGGATTCTCGCTGAGTCTGGACCCTCAGGATTGGAAAAGTATTGCGAATAAAGCTATCAAATCCGAGCTTTTCGGTACGCCGCATTCTAGTTCCATGTCATTTGTGGCGATGTTGCAGTTGATGGAGGATAGACAGAATTTGTGGCATTCAGGAACGAGTCATGTACCGCCGGGTATAGGACATCGGTTGGCGCATCAGATGCATGATAAGGATCCGCATTGTGTGTCGGTTGTAAAACATACAAGGGATATGATAAGTCACTTGTTGACGGATGTTTGAGTTGTTCGATACCCAAGATCAGGAGCAATGAATTTGCTCTTTCACCTATTCACTTTGAATAATACTATCCCAAGGTGCAGTGAGATGCCTCGGCTATACATGACAAAGGAGGTCCAGTAAGATATAAGTCGTATGATAAACCAGAACATACTCTGAATCGATAAAGGGAAGATGACATGTCTATACTGAGCTTAAACTATCTACATGGGAGACTCGATGGTTAAGCACAATACCTAGCTTCCAGCAAAATATGACTTTTCCAAGTTTTCATGCTCCAACCCGAGGAATGTATTCACAGCAAGTGACTCAATTCCCTCCTTAATCCTGCTTTTCCGGATCCTCAACACGCTTCTGGCTAATAACATGACCGTTGTACTGGGCTCCATAGCGAACATCACCTGGGTCAGCCGAAGGGTAGGGCGCCGTGAAAGGATTCATGAAAACATAGCCATTCATATCAGGCACAGTAGCACCGGTGGGGTCCCCTTCAAACTCGTACTTTCCGCCGTTGTATTGATTTCCCGGTCCGTATTTGCGAGGCCCCTTATGGAACTTCGGGGTTGTGTTCGATCGTACTGGCCTGTTCTTTTGGATTTCCTGAGATAGTTTGCCATCGCCCTGAAACAAATCTCCATTGAACTGATCGTGACCTGGGCCTGCAACTGCGTTGATGTAATGTGTTCCCATGCTGTATCCGTCGGCATGGTCGCTTGGCTGTTCGGGCTGGGAGGCAGACTGATCGTCAGGGGAACCGGTCGAAGCCTTGGTATGGGAATAGGGATGCTGGTTTGGAAATGGGTTCGCGGCCATGGTGGGCGACAAGAAAGATTGCACGTAGCGGTCGTAGAGATATAGAGATTCGAGATCAGGGGGGATACGTGGGACACTTGGCGGATGGGTAGTTTTTGTACTTTCGCGCGAAACGAGAGGGCCTGCAATGGTTTCAGAAGAGGATCGGGAGGAACTATAGTTCAGTGGCCTCTTCTCGGACATGACTTGGATGTCGGTCTGAATCTGATACAAGGCTCTGGACTGTATTTGTTCAATTGCCAGGGACAGATTGCTCTTCTGTCTCTCAAGCCTAACAAAGATATCGAGAAGGTCTTGTTCTCTATACAAGAAGCCCCAGGTTCGGAGTACCCGTCCCTTGCGAAGCAAAGAATTGAGACAGTTGTTGTTGATTATGAAAAGAAGAGCATCAGTCTGCGTGCCAATCTCAGGCGTTTGAAGAAGGGGGTTCTCAGAGATGCTGGTAGAAATGCTCTGAAGTTCTTGGAGCTGCTCATGATATCGTTTCAGCGTCGAAGCACCCCCTTTTATCTTTCTCATGACATCTATCAGAGAAAAGCATGCTACACCAAGCTGGGTCGCCGACGCCGCGACCCCAAGAATCTCTGCCATGATAGCCTCAACTTCGAAGGCGAGGCAAGCAAAATCGTCGCAGGAAAAAGCGGTGAAGAAGTCCCAAGAGCCGTGAATAGCTACATCGACAATGATATCGTGCTTGGGATTCAATGGTGTGGTGTGTCAGAATGCAGGAGAAGTTATGGTTGTGCTAACGTGGCATAAAATTAACCGTAGATAATGAAAATTGTGAAAGGTGCGACCGCAAACAAAGGCCAAGATGTGAGTACGGCATCAAGATTTAGGCATCATTGTGAAGAGGAATTGTGAAAAAAGTGTGAAAGATGGACAGCAGAGCCTCATGTGTCAGACTGCGTTGAAACCCAAGACAGCCAAAGGGGGCGAAGCAGAGTTACACGACAGAGCAAGGCTACCAGTCTAAAGACTCTGATACGTTAGTTATGAGGCGGTCTGGAAGTAACATGAAGATGTTCATCAGGATGATGGGAGACTTTGGGAATGCTCGTGAAGTCGAGACTTGCACTTTGGGGAGGTGGCGTCGGATCGAGTATTGATTTTCGTCTCAGGAGGGTAGAAAGATATTTCAAAGTCTTGATGAAGCGTCGGAGAGTAAAGAAAGAACTTTCTGTGACGATCAAGTTCCAGGGTGCTTGCTTTGGTGATGAGCCTCAGGTCCAATGGTTCTAACACCAAGGTTTCGGCCTCTGCAAGGAACTCGTCTATTGATGTTGGGTTGGGACGTTTCTGGGCAGCGCTAAACTCTGATAAACACTCATCTGGGTCCTAGAATTCATGAAAACGGCCTTTGCAATGGTATAGAAGCCCGGGACCTGGATATCTCAATGTGAAAGAGTGATTCTTTGGGGGCCGATGGAGAGAGAGCCACAAGAGGGAGGGCACTCAACGTCGACCGCCTTCAGAGTCAAATGCAACGTGTTGGCCTTCCCCCAGAGATGAGATCAAAAGAAGGGGCTAAAGTGTCTGATGTGTTGTGCCAATTCACTGGGCTGCGCCGCTTGTTGGTTTGATCGTGCCCAATACGAACGGACTCGCCTGACAGAGAAAAATGTTGACGCCTTCACGGGAACTCCGAGAAATTTGAGAAGGACCTCAAAGTGTTCTTCAGAAGGACAGATTCAAGTTGGGCGATTTTGTTAGACACTGTGGTGCTGTTGAGACATGCCATCGATGTACTGAATACCTGAGGCCTGCAAGAAGTAATAGCTATCACGCACATATTCACCTGCACGCCCTTTACGCAGCCAACAGCATATGCGCATGAGTACAGGGAGGCGACCAACAATGTATTATCAGCATCTGTACGATTGAGCGCATTGGAGTTGGTAAGCTAGTGTATAGTGTTACTACATAGGAACACCCGGACTAACTGATTGTCTGTAAATGCTTAGTTGCTACTCATTATCGCCATATTGATATCGATGTTAAATGAATCGGCAACGTTCCCATTTCTTAGACGGAGTTCCTGCCATAAAGTTAATAACGTCATTGTTGGGACATGGCCGCCTTCGAGGCCACAATCAAGTAGCCACACGGAAGACTGCATATGCACAAGGGTCACCCTTGCAGAAGCGCAAAAAGCCCTCGGCTGTGGTCCCACGCACAATGGCACAATTTGCCAAATGGAACTCGTCCTCCATACATCCATCACACCATCACAACCAGAGCGGATGCAGACCCGTCCATGGTGGGTATGACTTCTCCTATTAAGGATGGTGATGCCTCGGCGTCGGCGAAGCACCGACCAGCTGATACCAAGAACAGAACACTCAGCATCGGCAGCATTAGAACCGATCCTCACATTGGAGCTACCTCCACTGGAAACGGAGATCAAGTCAACGGCAATCAGACTCATACGCAGACTCACAGCAACTCGCACAATACAGTGGTCAACTTGAGTCTTATCAGTCTTAATATAGACTCTGCAGACCTCCTGTATCCCCTGGGCCTGTCTGTACTACTACAAACTTTGGGGGTTCCGGTTCCCCGAGGGCAGGGCTCTTTGAGCTACGAGCCTTTTGTCGTTGTGGCGGCAGGCTTGGCATCAATCAAGCTGTAAGTGAAGATTATCGATGTCAAGGCAAAGCCATACCTGGGCAATAGTCGATGCAATATTGTAGGCAACAAGATCGCTGACATGAGGTACTACATGAAGCTTCAGGCTCCTGCGTGGACCACTCACCAGTCGAGTATGCAGTGATACATTCATGGAAGCGGCTAAATCGCTCAACCATTCGTGCCGAGCCGTTATCGTCCGTGCCCGTCATGAGATCAGAGCAAGGTGTGTTGGCTGAAACTGCTGTCTCCGAATACCCCTCACATAAAGACGAATGAGAGAGTCGAGGGATGGATGAGTGAAACTACATTACTCAGGAAGGTTTGCATTGTTGCAATCCTCTATCAGTATGAGGGATGACTAAAATGAAAGGAAATGATTGCGGAAGAAAAGTTAATTACTGCCCTTTCGGAAGTTTTTAGCGACGGATTATCTTATCTTCACTTCATCGTACATATTCTAATCACAGCACATTCACACCAAGCATGTCTCACTAAGACACCCTTTGGCTGTCAGATCGATGCCAGAGCTGAACAATCTATTGGTCATTTATGATAATGAGGCCTGCCTGGAGCTTGCATACATCACACAGCCACTCCCATTTAATATTTCAGCTGATGCAAGTACGTCTTCGATTATGGTATGCATGCCATCAGATGTCGCCTGTACAGTACCCTTTGACAGTTCGCGGGATTGATCTCTATATCTACCCCTGAGCGTGTTTTGTGGTTGAATATGTGCGATCTGACTTGAGTCATTTTGTTCTCTCTTTGCTCCTTGTGCGACTCATGTGCTTTCCTCCGCACGAGCGTTGTGCTGATTGTGATGTTTGATTGGTACAACTGCTGCCATTCGTCGAAGCCACTGTCGTTGATAAGGCTTCGAATTCCTCTATTAATACGAATTTTAGTTACTCCCGATGAATCAAAAACAAAAGCACTCGTATTTATATGTATATGATAAATATTAGAAGATTTTGCTTATTATGCGATTGACAACCATTTTCGCCTTACTAAGGACGGAAGAAACATAAACTTGTCAATATAAAGAGATTGCAACAAACAGACTACCTGGCTTGAAATTTATAAGCAATATGAAAAATAAGGCCAAGATGAAAATGACAATAAATTAATCTAGCTAATAGACATTCGAGTATAAGATGCCCTTGGGGTTGCTACTGGAGCAAACCAGGCACGGTTCCTCTCATCCCAATACTCCCTTTGTTGACGCATCGGGTTATATCGCCACCATCTGCCATCAGCCTCGAAGATGGGCCTTGGAAATGGATCCTGCTGTCGTCGAAGGGTATCCAAAATCTGTCTGACAGCGAGCAGTGGCGTTGACTCGGACTCGACGTAGTCAATAGCATGCCCAGGAACCTGGTCAGGGAGATTCCAATTCAGGTTCTTGAGAACCAAATAACAAAAATGCTGACAGTTGTTGGTGACCATATGATATGAAGGGGGGTCACCAGGGTGTGAGCGTGAGTTGCCAGAAAAGAAAGCAGCATGGACTTCGTCCCCAGCTCGCTTCAGCCTCGATGCTAGGACGACAGCGCCTGGGACGACGAAAGCTCGGAACCTAGACCGGGTTCTTGTAGGAGTAAAGCTTTCAAGATGGACAGTGCAAGATACGACTCTCTGTCTGGTATCTTTATTGACTCTGATATGGACAATTTTGCCCTCTGGGCTCCCGTCGACACTAGGAACAAAAAATGCCCAGTGTTGATCACAACCACCTCGAGGGCCAGTGAACTGCAGAAGATGCAGGTTCCGTGAGGTAGTAGAACGCGAGGAACCAGATGAAGACATTGATTCTGCTTGAGTCTTGCCCAGATAATATGTGATGGGTAGAAGGTAAAAGTATCCAGTTTGAAGCAAAAGATTGCAGTATATAAAGAGTAGATGTTTTATATGATTTAGAATGAGTAAATTGAGGAAGCATGAATAGCATCTTCTGAGGTATCGACAAGCCTTTATATATCTATACCGGCTCTTCATCAATATGAACCGGCTTATAAATAGAAATGGTTTGCTCTGCAAACCATATTGCGTCGTGCTTGCGGGTAGCCATCAACGCGAGCTTGAAGCCTAAGCGCTGGAGTCTTGAGTGTTGGTTGTGTTATACAGCAAGATGGATGTTGTTTCAGGCTGATGGCCCCCAATGGGCCATTCATAGCTCCGTCCATGGATTCCTTGTTAACTCGTATGATCCTTCGAATGATGCGTATTGAACAATGTGCCTTTCGGACGTTCGAGGCATTCGACTCAAGTCTTGTCTCTACAACATTGCCATCTCTGTTTGGTACGACAACAAGTCTCCAATTGAGACCGCGAAAGACAGGTTATGCAAATGCAAGGCTAGTGAGTGTCATTATCTAATCATTCATTAAAGGGCCCCTTCCTTGAGAATATCAGCTCTCATATTCAACTTATGGGCCATGTAGGCGCTCAGTTTAATTCTCGATGGCTGGACCAATCATTGCTCGCATCTGTTTTTACAGGTACCTGCAAGCGCTAAAAACGGCCCGGCCAAGCAGTCGCGCGGCTAAATTCGGCAGATTCGGGGGCTGTGTTCAGGTCAGGCCAGGCCTGAATCGCGTCAACCAACTTGACCATCGACAGACAAGCCCGGGTGCACATCCGAGCTGAAGGTGCGAGCTCTGAACCCCCCAAAACAAATCTTCTCACCTAAGCTCCCATATTTCTCAAACTCAATTTTTATCTGTTCCTGTTCTATCTCAAGCGCAAGGCAGCGATCAGTATGTCCAGCACCACCGAAGCAGAGCAAGTTGAACAAATTGACTCGGAGCCTGAGAATGAAGATATCACGGATGGCAAACTGCCCAAATATTTAAAATGCAGTTATCTAGACGCCGTTGTTGGCAAAGAGATACACAACTATTGGGGCAACCGAGTTTTGGAGCATACCAACTCCCATGGCGAAGTACTCGCACTAAAAGTCAGCAACCCAGATGGCATTGACCGCGCTCAAGCCGACATGATGCATTACGCCGCAACGCATGGCGTGTTAGCACCCAAGGTCCGCGGAGTCTATGATATTATAACCAGACGGCCTATTGCACGTGTTATGATCAGTGAGCGTGTCCCTGGTGTGCCGCTCGTTGATGTATGGCAGAACATGTCTCAAGCTGAGCAGGCTTCCATCAAGGAGCAGCTTCGAGCTCAGATAAAACAAATGCGTACTTTGGTACAGCCTTACATAGGCCGTATCGACAAGCAACCTATCCGCAACATATACAACACCACATTTGTTAGGCATTGTGGCCCCTTTGAAGACGAGGAGTCTTTTGATGAATGGTGTCTGGCAAGACTGCCAGGTGGAAGCTTTCAACGCTGGAAATGGAAGAGAGTCCTCGAAAAGCAAAGACGTAAATCAACTGGACGTTTCGTTCTTACTCATGGTGATCTTTCACCGCGCAATATCATGGTTGATGGAAGTACCATCACAGGGATAATCGACTGGGAGCTGAGTGGGTTTTATCCAGAGTATGTGGAATATGCGGTAGCCATGGGTCTTGGCCCAGGGATAGAAGAATGGTGGGTTCCTGTATTGAAAGAGGTACTGGAACCATGCTCGACAGACCTAGTAAAGTTCACAGAGCTTATAGAAGAAAGAATGGGATCTTACTAGGCTATTTAAAGAAAGGCAGAGTTGTTATAATATGGACTTGCACTAAAACTTTACCACACTATCTATATCACTTTATTCTTTTGGTTTCTGAGCCCAGACAACCTTCTGCCGATAATAAGGATGCATAGTCCCCTGTCTCAACTCCCTTCTTAGCATCGAGATATACACCTCGACCTCCGCCTTAGTCCAGCCCTCCACCGTGTTCGCCATGAACAAGACATAACCTTCAATATCCTGCTCAAGCGTAGCCTGAGCATACTTGCCAATTTCCTTCATCCTGGGATCCTTTGGCCAACCTCCAATGGGGACCTATCGGAGAGAATTTGTAAGTGCAAGCCAAACGGCCACAGAATGAGAGTCACTCACCTTGAAGTCACGTTCCTCAAGATTAACAAAACCGGCCTTCTCCATAGCAGATCTCTGCACTCCATCTTCAACGATCGTGAACGAACGGCCGATCTTCTTTCCACCCTCAACGAAGAATTTTCCCCACTGGTGCATAGCGCTCTTCTCAGTGATACTTCCGTCATCGCAGTCCATTCTGGAAAGAGCCTCATGGCTTTCAATATAACCTCCCGGCTTGAGACACCTATACGCTTCTTTGAAGAGCTGTTCCCAGTCTACGATACTGCCGACAAGCCAACGGAAGTGGATGTAATCCTGCGAGTTAGGGGCGAACGTCCACTCTTGGGTGCAGTCTTCGATATCGCTAGCGAAGTATCAGATATGTCAACAGTCATGGTTAGGTCTCTTACAATCTCAAGTTGGGAGGGATCCAGCCCGGTTGAATTGGCGATATATCGGTGCCTATTACTTGCGTGTCTGGAAAGCTATCCGCGAAATCGCTGCAGAACCCAGTTAACAGAGATTCCATAGCGGTAGGGATAGAGATACTTGCATAGCCCAGATGCCTAGGGAAAGTTCATATCAGCTCAAGTTCGTCGAGAGATTAACCTGGACCACTTCTGCACATATGTAGTGGACTTTGTGGCCAGAAGCCAGGCTGCGCAACATTATCACTCTGGAGCTTACCTGTCCCTGTTCCAATATCGACGACACTCTGTTCTAGTCAGCAAAGGTATTGTATGACTACCAGCAATAACACACATTGATATCCTTCGCAAGAGGCGCAAGGTACAGCGCACCGTCCAAAACCAGCGTCAAAACATGATGGCTACGCGCATTAGCATCCATCATCAGCTTGCGATCAGTAAACATACTTGATATCCATCGATTCTTTCTGCTTCTCGTCATTCGTTCCCCTACATCTATTAATCCCGTACGTATCGTCGACTCTTCCGATAACTTACCAGTACTGCGCATTGCCGATATCGTGGTGATATGTTCTGCCGTTGATGTTCCTATACTCGAGAATACTTGAAGTAATTGATGCAGTCGACTCGGCATTATCGTCTCCCAGAGCAGAATCCGTGTCACCCAACTCCTAACTTCTGATCAGTGGCGTGATCGTGGTCTTCGAAATCATATCATACGAACCTCAGCTAACTCAGCCCAATGCTCAGGAGGAAGAAGACCAGAGACGTTTGTAGCTGCTTGAGCAGGCCCAGACTCATTCGACTCAGTCATATTTGCACTGTAGGGCTAGATGAAGGGGTAAAAATTGAAGAGTAAGGTATATACCTGCGTTGTTTGTCTTTGCTTCCATGGAACCAACATGTACGTTTGAATTGCCATGCCACGCTTCGCGTACCGGATATGGTCATGGACCCCGAGAAGATACGGCACAGTAAAGATATCCTGGGTCCAGTCCTATGGGATCCTTTGATGGAGTTGTAGTGCATAATAACTGGGTATACTACCCCTACAAGTGCCTGTTATTCTGGCATGGCCAACTCCACAATTGTTTAAGTATCGCTAAATGTTCAATTCTCACCTCTTCTCTAGTCTCAAATAAGAAAGAGAGGAGTGCTTGAGCATAAGGATAACATAAGGGCAACATATTGGCTAGAGAGTTTAGATTTCCTCTATACAGCCGCTATGTGAACGCGTAAGGACTACAGATACTCTCTAAACAGTTGGAGCTGCTAAGCAAAACCATCACAGTAATAGATATGGTAGTCCAGCAAGGAACATATCGGATTTCATTGAATTCTTCAACCGAAGTAACCCAAGATCTCGCCTTGTAGTTGCATCTGACACGAAGTTCAGCCCTAAAGATAATCGACCTAATCTAACAGCGCCACGTGTTTCACATGCAGCCCATTCAACTACCCCTCTATTCAAGATCACTTCGGTTCATAAAGGGCAATATGAAGTGTTTAGAATCAACAAATCAACTGCTGTGTCTATAACAAGCAAACCTCAGGCCAGGCAGTCTCCATGGCTGATCCACTATCCATCGGAGCCAGCGTCCTGGCATTCATTGGCCTTGCCGACCGCATCATCCATACGTGCAAATACTGCATTGAAGCCGTTGAAGATGCACCGAAAGACATTCAGATGGTCCTAGGCGAGGCTACTTCGCTAAGAGCTATAATTGATAGTATTGGCGAATCAAGTGCCACGAGCCTTGTGCCAAATCTTCACGAACAGAATGGACCTATCAAGTCTTGCCACAGCTGTCTTGCTTCAATTGAGGCTCTTCTGCCAGACACCATGGGTCAATACAAGACAGGCAAGAGGCGTAAGCTAACACTGGTTGATCTCGCATGGCCTTTGAAGCAATCCAAAGTTAGGAAGCTGTTGGCAGAGATATCTCACCATAAGGCTACCTTATTGCTGGCGATGTCCGGTGATATGAGGTAGGTCTAGAGTCGCTTTGCGAAAGTTGTGGTTAACAGATTCCATCCAGTCGAGACCTGAAGGAAATCAAAACAGGGATCGAAAGACTACAAGGGACAATCTCAGGTTGGTGATTCTCATTGATGCCTGGCCTGAACTGACGTTGTCAAAGAATCCGAAGCCCGGGAGACCATCCGATGGCTTGAACGAACAAATCCATCGTCTCTCCACAACATAGCGTTTAGCAAACATGAACCCTTGACAACAGCCTGGGTTAACAATTCTTCCCAGTGGAAGGCTTGGGTGTCATTAGCCTCTGAGACGAGACTCATTTGGATACATGGGCTACCTGGTGCAGGCAAAACAGTTCTAGCATCATACGTCATCGAAGAGCTCGAGAAACTGTGTGAAACTGCCAATGGTAGTGTTTGCAGCTACTACTACTGCCACTACTCACACAATCAGGACGAAACGGTGCCATTGATGAGCTGGGTCATTGCCCATATCTGTCGACAGATCAACTGGATACCAACTGAGTTGAAACGACTTCATGACCATGGTTGCGAGCCTACTATCGTGGACCTAGGAGTTGTCCTAGAGGTAATCCTACAGCGGCTAGACAGTCTTTATATAGTCATAGATGCCGTTGACGAGAGCACTGCTCGGGAAGAGCTTCTGTCGTTGATTGAGACTATGACAGTCGATAAGCGGTTTGAAAAAGTCAGGATATTAGCAACAAGCCGGCAATACTTTGACATAGAAAGGTCTTTGGGTGAGATATCAGAAAGAATATCAATGTCAAATACAATGGTAGACGCTGATATTAGACGGTTTGTACACGCTCGACTAAGGTCAAGTCACCGACTGAAGAGATGGCACGAGCGATTCGACGAAATCGAGGCAGTTCTAGCTACCATGGCTAAAGGAATGTGAGAGCTCTCTTTCACTATGATATGATTTAAAAATTCCTTACTTTCGACTGAGCTAATTTAACGCTACAAGGTTTCGATGGGCTGAATGCCAAATTCAAGCTATAGAGCGACTTCGTGACCAATCGAAACTACAACTACTTCTTTCCAACTTACCCAAAGATCTGAGTGAGACTTACGTCAGAATATTCGAAGCAATCCCCGAAGATGATAGACCGCTCGTTCGTCGTGTCCTCACTTGGATCATAGGCCATTCGCAGGCCGCTTGGCTCTACGACGTTGGCGTCAACGCGAACTTGCTTCTGTCGGCTGTTACCTATGAGCATTTCGGATACGAAATCGAAGGTCAAAACTCCATCATAGACTTTGAATACCTGCAAGAGATATGCAGCTGCCTCATAACAGTTCGATACGTTCCCGGGGATATTTTCGATAGCCGCCAGGAAGATTCTACTGGATTACAGGCTGAAGAAGCAACTGGCGGACAAGACCTCTACGTATCTCTCGCTCACTACACAGTTCTGGAGTTCTTAGTATCGCCGCATGTCTTTCAACCCAACTTTGCATTCTTCGCCATGTCTCCCGAGCTGATTCGACTGAAATTCGCAAAGAGCGTCCTGAAACAAGCCCTAGCGGCTGATCCAGAAGGGACAAATACTGATTGGATCCACTCCCGCGAGGCCTATTGCCTCACACTCGGCTGCGCTTTGTATATTCATGATATCCTAGCAGAGTCTGATCTCCAAGACCTCTTCTTACGGTATATCAATCCTTGTTCCCCGCACTATTCGCGCTTCGAAGCCATTCAGTCGAAGATTGTGCAAAGCGATGAAAACTCTAGCTGCTACTTCCTCCGACACATTCCAGCTCGATTCCACTGCTCAGAAACGAAAGACACATGTTTTGGGTCAGCTGCAGCATTGATGAATCTTCTTTTGCTCCGGCATCAGTCTATTCAAAAGGGGCTTATGCCGATGATTAGAAGGTTGCTCGAAGGGAGACCTGTACAAGAGTTTCTTAATGTTAGAGTGACAGCTACGTTTCTTGATGAAGCTGATGAAGATTTGGATAGGAATGGGAGTCGTTTATGTCAAAACACATTGAACGGAATGGTCTGGGAGATAGTGCAGTGGAGGCAAATCTTTCTAGATGATGAGGAGCTTTCTGAATCTTTTGATATGCTATGGCGCCATTTGGGGTAGATATACTTCACCTGTCTATACGATAGAGATGAGTATTAATTTAATGATTATATTGATACTCTATCAATAAGTTGGTTGCAGAACTGTAGGTTCTGAGCCGTCTTCTATCTACCCACGTAACATGTTATATACTCTAGAGCCATTATATTGCCACTACTCGCCGAACTAGACGAACGGTGTCATTTGTGAGCTGGGACTAATTTCCCCATGCTGCTTCAAGCTCCCAGCCACAAACCTCAATTCCAAATAACATGTCTGGATCACAAGAACGATCTGGGAGATGGGATGCGATAGATCTTTCTTGACTATGGGGAATCTTCGGAATTTTTCGATGAATCATAGCGCTATTTGGGAGAAATACGAGACTGAAACTTTTAATATCAGATAGGAATGAATATTAAATAAATGACTATTGACAGGTTAATGTTAAGATTTGCAACTCCTTGTTTCCGCTCACGTGACATGTCACATGCCCGAGAGGAATTTGTTCCGCGCAATGATAAGAGCAATTTTTCGACTTTTAACTCGTAGCGAAATCGCTAAGCGATAAGGTACCTTTATCAAAATGAATTTCTTCAACCCGTTTTCGCGACAAGGGGCTCTATGGACGTTTGTAGGCCGTACATCGTCATTTCCAGATGTAGGCGATGATGCAGGCAACTTGGCAAAACATCGCTTGTGTAACGCAAAATCAATACCAGGCTGCAAAGCATTCCACATACCAAAGGAAGACGTCTCTTCGTCAAAAGAAGTTCCCGTCGGCGATGAATCTACGTTGGAGTCATTTGTGGATCAGGTGCTTGTATTTCAATACAAAGGCAAATTCCATGCAATCGACCATGTGAGCAAATGTTGATAAGAAAATTATTTGCAGGGGCTAACAAGGGTAGTCATGTCCACATAGCCAATACCCTCTTTCAAAAGGGACGCCGTTCGACATTGAGGACTTTGGCGTTGTACTTAGCGCTGGAGTGTCGTGTCCCAACCATGGTTGGTCCTTTGATCTGTTCACTGGCATGTCAGATCGGGGGAACTACAGACTCCAGACCTGGGAGGTGGAGATCAGGGATATGAAAGAAACGGAATCCACTGATACAAAAGAGAAGAGTGACTTGTCCACGGATCAAGAGGTTTGGGTCAGGAGGAAGCAAAGGATTGGCTGAAGCGATGCCAGGGGGTTCGCCAGGCGCAGGATAATGGCAGGTGTTGATGAATGCTCTGGGTACCAAGGAAAATGCATATCATGAGCGGGGATAAGCGAGGATGCACGACGATTTTCTCCAAAGCCAGTCACGGCTACCAATTCGGCACTTGACAGGTTTGACAATGGATTCCAATTTCTCAAGACATCCTCCTGTACAACTCAAGGACAAGCCTGGCGTGTCACTTTATCCCTTTATTTCTTGATTACGAGATACAAATTACCTACACGAGGATTATTCCTTCTCCCTGCAGCCATACACACAGGGTCCAGCCAGGCCAACTAGAACATCAGAGTCCTCGAGACGGAAGGCCGAGAGCTTTACGCTAGGACGAGACAGAAAAGAGCATGAAATACCAGCCCAGGATTTATAGAGGGAAGACTTTGCAACATCGTGAGTTTCCTAGTCCTTTATCGGAGGGCCGGGGGTCCTATTCAAGTCAAAACCACGGCGTATCAATTGTTTCATGGCGACAGTGAGCGTGACGAGCGGACAACCCGATGACTTACGGAAGACCCGAAAACCGATGGAAAACCCGCAATTCAGCGGATGGCTCGGGAGTAAAAGATTTGGAGTCTGACGCCCTCGATGAGTACTGGCTGGGTTACTGTGACCGATTTTCTGGTCGCGTTGCTTACAATATCTGTGTGGGATGGACAAGCGAGCGTTAACCGGAGATACACTATGCAGACACCAGAATCTGGTTATCGAATAGACTCATGCCATATTAGATCGTCGGCCTCGCAACGGCATTCCTCCCAAACTATCTCCATGATTTTGATCGATTTTGAACTGGTTATTACCTAGGATGTGAAGTCCAAATGCAACATTCCCCTCATTCTCCATCACCAATATCCCACGTCCCGAGAGGGCCACCGGGAAAGTGGAGGGTACCCCGACGCCATCACCAAAACCACCAACTGAACACTCCCAGATCAAGCTAAGCTCGCAACGCCACCAAAGTATCTGATCTATCTGGTTGGTTCGCGCGGCAGACACCCTAGTGATCTAGATTGCATCTCGGTTACAGACTTTCACAGGTCCCATGGGGTAATCCGGGGTAACGTGGAGGAAGACTGGGGAGTGAGGAGTACTTAATTGACCATGGCCTACGACTAAAAATTCCAGAAACATCACCCCTAACTGCAACATTTCACAAGATGGTCTCCTTCAAAGAAGCCTTTGGCCTGTCCTCGCTTGAAGTCGAGGTTGCGACACCCCCTGGCACAGTCCAGATTCACAGTGAGAATTTCTGCCCCTTTGACGCGTGGAGATCTTGAGACTAACAGTGAAAAAAGGGGAGCAGGAAGATGCAGGCCATGTGGTTGTTAGCGGCCATATGACGGATGATCCTCGAGATCCCCTCAATTTACCGACATGGCATAAAATCGCTGCTCTGTGCGTTGCCTCGCTGTATGGCTTCGTCGCGAATTACACAAGCGGTGTCATCGCGCCTGCTTTTAACCTCTGGCCCATGTTCTTTCCGAAGGATCCGAGAACGATCTCTGAACTCACAAAGTTGATTGCTGTAAGTATCTCTCTTGTCTCACTGGCTGGAGTTCAATGCTGATAGGATGGCAGGTCAACATTCTCTTCATCGGCGCGGCTAATATCTGGTGGGTTCCCTTGTCCAACTGGATGGGCCGACGACCTGTCCTCATCATCGCCACGGCAATTCTCACGTTTTGCACTCTTTGGTGTGCGCTTGCAACGTCGTATGAGTCCCTCCTTGTTGCTCGCATCTTCCAGGGTATTGGAGGTGCGGCTGCAGACACTGTTGCCCCTGCTCTTATTGGAGATATGTTTCCTATTCATCAGCGCGGACGGGCCATGGTAAGCACCCTCTTCAACACCAACCAACAACTAAGTGCTGATATTCTGTGATAGGCCGTCTACACCATCATGCTCGTCGTCGGACCTCTTACAGGTGGCATCACAGGAGGGTACATCGTCTACCAACAGGGCTGGAAGCCCATCTTCTGGGTCTGTCTCGCCCTCTCCGCAACGTGCCTCGTCGGCGCCATCTTCTTCGTCCCCGAGACCCTGTATATACGAAGCGCACCCGTCGAAGGCGTCACGGACCCCGAGACCGAGAAGAATGCCCAGTTTGGCAAGAACGAGCACGTCGAGGATAAGCAGTCCGTCACCGGGGGTGAACAGCACATCACGTACTCGGCCTATGGCTACGTCCAGTCTTTGGGTTTCAGCAAGCCTCAGGGAAGTCTGCTGAAGCAGTTCATCCAGCCCTGGAAGACTCTCGCTTTCCCTGGTACTTGGGTGGTGATGCTTCACTATGCTGGGCTTGTTGGTGGTATCGTCACTATTTCGACCATTGGACCTCAGATTATGGCGAGCCCGCCTTATCTTTGGAAGGCTAATGCTGGTCTGATCAACATTGGTGCTGTCATTGGCGGCGTGATCGGTTATGTGTACACGCACATGCTTGCTGATGGCAGACTTGTAAAGAAGGCCAGCAAGACACGAAACGGTGTGGCCGAGTCTGAAGACCGATTGCCAACTCTCTTCTTCCCTCTATTCATCGCAACTTGTGGCTTTTTGGTGTTTGGATTCTGCGCCAAGAACCCTGGAGGACATACCTGGGTTGGACTCCAAGTTGGCTATGGCATGGTCAGTTTTGGTCTGATGCAGGTTCCATCTGTTGGCTTCAACTACGTGAGTTCCATACTACTCTGAGCTTTGTTTTGATGTGCATACTAACAAATTGTTTAGTTGATCGACTCTTATCACTCCCTGGCAGCAGATTGCTTCACCATGGTCACGATCCTGCGTTCCATTATCGCATTTGCTTGGACGTTCTTTGTAGCTGACTGGGTTCAAAAGAGCGGAGCTGCAGAGCCCTTTGGAATCTTTGGAATGCTGATGGGTATCTTTTCTCTGATGACTGTTCCTCTTTGGATGTATGGAAAGCGTATGAGGATTGCTACGGCAGAACAGGTTCTTCGATGGCAGGGCTACTAGTCTGTGCCGTCAAATGTTTTGCCATTAGTCGTCATGATGGAATGAATAGTCCATGGTTATCTTATCACAAATTGACCAAATCAATGTGTCTAATCTGACCCACTTCGAGTCTCGTGTCTATTTGTCCTCTCGTAATATTGTCAACATAAAAGTGGTCTCATATTTATTGTCATACACAAGTACTTTACTGTACTGTCCCTACCCGGTCCACGGTAATCGGAACCCCTCAAGCCAAGACTTTCTTCACGCCAAGGGTTTATCGATAATTGGATTGCGTCCCACTGCCAAGACCCTCTCTGCTCACCGCACAGCCCCCCCTAACAACTCCTCCCTACAGCACAGTAAGCTCACCACCACCAACAAAAGTCCTATAATGTTGTGAAACACGTTTCAGCACCGCGGAATTCCTACAGGAAGAGGCCTCCTTAGTCAAACAACCTCTCACATCCAATACCCGTCGTGCCGAGCTGTGTATGCGCCTTAGCGGGGCCTCGTCAACAGCGCGCTTTTGGATGGAGATGGGATATTCAGGGGTCCTTGTAAGAAGTGGGCTCTTGGTCTGCATTGCATGTGCATTGCAGTCGTGGCAGCTTCAAAATCCTTTTCTCGCGGTTCACTCGGTCTTGGAGGGTCTTGGCTTTTGTGCGGAGGCGCATGCGCGAGGCCTCTCGTGAATCACTGTCGATAAGAGAGAGATATATATAGTCCTTGACTCTTCACACAACTTGATATTACTCCTACATCTACAACTCCACATCACACTTCTTTGCTTCATCAAACTCACATCAGCCAAAATGGTTAACTTCCACGAGAGCTCTTCTGACATCGAACTTGAGGATGGTCACATCCTCATCGCTCAGTGCAACGATGCTGATGGTGAGCCTCAAGAGTCTCGTCTTGATCTCGACTACTATATCGGCAACAACGACGGTGCTTTCTACTGGGGTGGCGAGGGTAAGTCAACAAGTATCTCATGCATATTTCTAATGTGCTAACCATGGCTTTAAGGCTTCTCTGGCTCTGCTTCTGACATCACCTTCTCACTTGAGGGCGACGACAATGTCCCTGTCCTCCGCGCTCTTCTCAACCCCGTTGACGGTGACCCCGTTGAGGCTGACCTCAATCTCGCTGAGTGCATCGGCAATGACAACGGCACTCTCGTCTTCGGTGAGTGTTGACAATGTTCAGGTTTGGATATCTGCTAACAGTGACTAGTCCCTCCCCAGTAAGCAAAGTTACGGAGTTTGAGGAAAGAATTCAGGCGGAAAGATAATCAAACAAATGAAGTAAAATTACCAACCATCTTCTCACTGTTCCTGGTGCATGCAAAGCTGAGGTGTGAACGTCAACAGACTCTACGTGTAGCGTGACTGTGTAACAATGTCTCGCTACGAGTGTCGTCCAGCCGCCATTGAAGCACATTTCAGCTAGAAATGTAATACTTTCACAAGTTTCAGAAAAAATCACCTCATCACCTGAAGTCTACTGGCTTGCGCTTAGCAGTTGAGAGTAATCATGTCAAGTCAGAGGAGAAAGGCAGCATCTGCATAGCATTATTCGTACTGGACTTCAGACACGATATAAATACATATTAGTCATTAGAGTCGGTTATCATGCATCCAACTTCCTCTTGGCCGAGTTCTCCAACTCTCCCATAAGCTGCACCAACTTTTCCGTAAGATGCGGCACCGGCATCCCCGTAAAATTGCTCCTCACAATCCCCATAACCGCCTCCATGACCTTATCAGGCTGAGAGAGCGGCACACTTATCACAACCTCCCCCTCCCCTTGAATTTCCGTCCTCCACCGTATACAAGGCTGGCCCTGTCCGAAACCTTTGAATCTTTGAAGTGCTATACTATCTGGTTCGTCCAGATAGACATTCTGACTAAGTGCTCGGGACAAGCTGGATTGGTCGGATAACAGGCCGTATACCCAGAATGCGAGACTCGCGTGGTACAGGATTATGGCCATGGGGCCGCGCATCGAACCGCGGGGTGAGTGTTTGGCGATGTGCATAATCTGAGCGGCGTGGAATATAGTGTGGCGGGCGGCTTCGCTTTTTACCCAGTCGCGGACGGTGGGATAGACTGCGCGTGCTCGTTCAGGGCCTTCCATGCCTGCGAATATCTGAATGTCTTCGAAGGGCATGTGGAGATGAAGAAGGGAGAGTTCCAGGCGCATTTGGATCTCGGGGTCTGCGGAGGTGTCGGCGGACAAGCTGAGTTTCAGGTGTCCAAGAAGTTTCAGTAGTTCGTCTTTCCGCATCTCTGTGACGAGGGTATTCCAGCGTCGAGGTCGTGATCGTTGGAGGGATGAGAGTTGGAGATACTCCCAGCACATAGTCCATGTACAAGAGAGGACAGCCATGATAGCGACGTAGATGTCAACAGAGTCAGTATGGTTGTTGAGAATATCAGGATCATCAATGACATCTGCAACGAAAAGCGGCTCATCTTGTCGGCGAGAGGCCTTGAGCGAATTCCACTGTTCCGGCGACGCGGCAGTCCACAAGTCCGCATGTTCAGGGAGCGGCAGAAGGATCTCGGCGTACGACACCGAAGGGCTGACCAGCAGCGCAGCGGAAGTGTTGGCATCATGAGATAGCATCCTGAAGGCAAGCCTCTTGAAGGACTCATCCTCTACCCATTGAAACCATTCTTCCCGAGAGACAAGACCTGGAGATTGCATGGTCTTGCTCTGGGAGTATACTGATCTCTTGAACTTTCCATCACGGCGCATCATTGTCAGTACGGGGTTGAAGAAGCTCTCTGCTATCTCGACCTTGCGGGGAAGACCGCTCCAGATACCCATCTCGAGGGTAATGACGAAGGCTTGGGTGAGCTGGAGGTCGCGGACGAGAGTGTTATCCTGTTCCCACTAGCGACAGGTCAGTCTGGGAACGTGAGGACGGGAAGTAGAGGACTTACATGTTTGGCGACAGCTATCCTCAAGCATTCTTGTATAGCATAGCCGAGCTTTGACAAAGCAGGGTCAGAAGTCAAGACTGCGCCGCAGGCAGCCATGGCAGCGACAAGCTCTGGTCTCTTCTCGTTGGGGTTAAAGGAAGCTGCGTGGATGAATGATGTGGCATGCGTGACGGGGGACGTGAGGTAGTACTGAAGTAAGGTGTCCAACAGCTCAGCAGAGGGGAAGGACGCCACTGCTTTCGACAGGTGATCTGAACGACAACTATTGACGACCATCATGAGTATCCTGTCACGAGCTGGTCCTTCTAACTTGGCAGAGGTGACTCTTGTGTTTGATTCCAAAGCGACACCAGACTCAGGCGAAGGGTAGGCAGAGTCTGTGGCGGGAAGGGAGAGATTATGCTCCTCTGCGCCAGCATGGTCTTTGGCATTTGGTCGAAACTTCCAGTGAGAGTTTTGAAAGGCCTCAGTACACATGGCAGCGGGCTCACCGGGATCGGTATGCGATGTGGCGCGTGGTGTTTGAGCTCCTCGGGGAGTAGGCTGTATACTTCTGACTTCGAAGGGAATGCTTGTGTTGTATGAGTCAAGGAACCGGAGGTCTATGTCATCGAGTTGATTGTATGTGTACATGTCGACGTTGTTGGCGTCAGGGTTGGCCCAGCCTCCAGATAGAAGGTTGAGATCGGGGAGAGGGAAGAAGAGGGGATCGATATTGGTGTTCATGGAGGGGTCTAATTGCGGTGAGCCCCGTATCTGGGTGCGGTGTCTTGTAGACTTACCAAGATTCTGGAAGAGGCTATGTGATGTCTGCGGTGTGAGCATATCCAGTGAAGGCTGCTCCATGACAGACGACCCCGACGTTGACCCAATACTAGTATGATCTGGGAACCCAGCCATGGACGAAGAGGCATCATCTTGAGAGAAGATAGCCTCATCCTGCTGTTGCTCCTCAGACTGAAAGTCTGAGTCCAGCTCCATGGAGTCGTTCCACTTGCACTCGATGCCTTTCTCTTGACATCGACGACAGGGTTTCTCATCACTACAGCGCAGGTGATTGGTAGAACATGCCTTGCAAGCCTTACTGACCCTGCCTGGCATGTAACGCGGTTGTTCAGCTACAGAGCTATCCCCAGCCTGTGAGCCATGGCCAGCAACATGTCTTTTCAAGAGGTCCCTTGATCATCGTTAGTGAGCGATGCGAGGATAACACAAGGGGCTAGACTAGACTAACGGTCTTGTAAAGGCCTTTGGACAAACATGGCACTTGTAGGGTTTGGTCTGTGTATCTAGGTAGCACAAGTAAGCAACAAGCACTGAGTCAAGTGAAGTGAATGATGGAAGATGCAAACGTACGGGATCGCACGTGACGCGCTAGATGATCAAGACGCTTATAATTCTTCTTGCACGAACCGCACTGGAACATGCCAGGTTGAGTCGTCGACATAGTGAGAGAGTGTAAGTGAGACTGGCCGTGCAAGTGGAGAGCGAGATAGGCAATCGGGACGTGGAGGAGAAAGAGAGAGAGCGTGTGTGAGGAGCAGGGGGAAATCGTGTTGTTTTTTCCCTTCGGCTCGGACATGACAAAGAATCCGCGGGGAAATCTCAGGTTGTATTTTGCGGGGGTGGCTACGGGGGAAGAGGCGATGCTAGATCCGGGATGGTTTGGTGTTGTATTGGGAGGGTCGTGATTTGAGGGGGATACGAAAACTGGGGGGGGTTAGGGGGCTCCTCCACATCCCGATGGAGATTAAGTCACCCTATACTTGCAATCTCGGCAATTGATTCATGGCAACGTTGATAAATATATAGATAACTGAGACTTGTCCCAGAATGGGTATGTTTCTTTGATCGGTTCTAGACAAATTCACTGACATCATGAAAGCAAATCTATCGCCAGTCCACTTCTTCTCCCATGGATCTACCATGATGCTGGGAGAAGAGTCCGAAGCCGCTGACTACTGGAAGAAGGCCGGTGATCAAGCATTGGCCAACAATATCAAGGGTATTATTATGATGGTATGTCATTAGCCGAATCGGACAGTGATCAATTGACTGATGGCATTATAGGGCGCTCATTGGGACGCTGAAGGCGATCGCATGCAAGTCGCCATGAACCCCAAGCCAGGCAAATCCCCCGTCGCATACGTCCACCCATCAAAATACGTCGACTACGAACTCAACCCCGATCTCGAGACCGGCGAGCGATGCATCTCCCTCCTCAAAGACGCCGGCTTCAATGTTTCCGGAAATACCGAGTTCGACTGGATCCACGATACATACCTCATCCTCATCCGCATGTTCCCCAACGGCTGCCCACCAACAACACTCATCTCCATGAACGCGCGCTTCGATCCTCACTACCACATGCGCGTCGGCGAGACTCTTCGTCCTCTCCGAAAGGAGAATTATCTCATAATCGGTTCCGGCGGTGCAGTACATAACTTGTATCGTAACATCTGGGCGCCTATTCTATACTACTCTGATAACTTTGCGCAAGAGAAACCACCCGAGGCGTGGGCCCTAGAGTTTCGACAGGCTGTTGAGGATGTCATCAAGAATAATAGTGGACCGAAATTGAGACGCGCGATGACGAGGTTGATGAAGCATCCTTTTTATAGAGATGCTCATGCTACGGATGATCACTTCATGTCAGCGCTGTTTGTGGCGGGTGCAGTTGGCGATGAGGAGGATGAGGGTGTTTATGGTGAGCTCAAGGCTGAGACGTGGGAGTTGACGAATATGTGTAATAGCCAGTTTACCTTTGGATCATGGCCGAGGACTCTTGCAACCACAGCGGTATAAGAAGATTTGGTCTAGGTCAGATTGTTAGAAGAACTTTTGATATATAGCGTGTGATAAATAAGAGACTGATTGATTTAGATGTTCGTGTAAAAAACGTGTACTATACACATGCTCATTCAGCGACAAGTTAATTATATACATTAGAATCGTCCTTATTAGATTGCCATTGTCACAAGCCATTATCATTCCTCCGCAGACCGCATCAAATCTCAAAAGTACTTCGGAGCACAGCAGACTTAGCTGGAGATCTGTATACATGTTAGTAAATTTGAATGCTTCAATTCATTCCATCAACTCACCTCAATGATGGCAGGACCAGCAGCGACAGTATCATCAGAGACAACATCCTTGCAGCCAGTAAGGACGACATAAGTCTGTCCAGCAAAGCCCTCGGGAACCTCAACAGAGAAACCACCATCAACAGCCTTGGCCTCAACAAAGGTAGGTCCAGTGACAGCGATGAAAGCAGCATAGACACCCTGGCCCTTGGCGCCCTCGAGGGTATAACCAGGTGTCTGAAGTGTAACAGTATCACCAGTCTTGATCTCACTGCCCGAAGCAGCAGCAGCCAAAGCAGGGAAAGCCTTGACGGGCAGAGCGGGGTTCTCCTTGGGGCAACCGGTGATGAAGCCCGAAGCAAGGGAGTACACCTCGTTGTAGCTCAGAGGAGCATCGAAGGGCTGGGCAAAGGGGACTTGCTTGAGAGCACCGCGGATGTAGGATGAGTGACGGGCCTCGACGGTGAGGATGGATCCGGCGGCGGTGAGGTACGTCTTGCTCATGATGTCGGCTGCGGCGCCGAGATAAGCTGAGACGCCGACGCCTTCGAGGACGGAGGCGGTTGCGAGGAAGGACTTGACGTCTGTGACACCGAAGGAGTAAGTGCACTCCTCGACGGGTGTGACGCCGGCAGCTAGAGATGTTAGCAGACTGACACATAATAGTCATTGATCAAGACATACCCTTAAGAGCCTTGGTGATAAAGTCGACGTGAGCAGTCTCATCAGAAGAGACCTTCTTGATGTTGTTGTAGAATGTGGAGTCATAACCAGCATCCGCAAAGTCCTTCTCCGTGAAGTTGGAAAGGCCTTGACGATAGAAGTTATCTTCAAGGTGCTCGAGAGTGAGAGCGTAGTTGAGGATGACTCCGTCGTTGATCTGAGAGGCACGCTTCTCGATGACAGGAGCAGCGGAGGCTAGGCCAGCGGCCAATAGCGGAAGGGCAGTAGAGAAGTACATGATGAGTAAGGCTTGGAGGGTTTGATGATAGAGAATGATGAGATTGGTGATGTTCTGATCGAGTGAATTGGATGCACCAGGTTATAGATATCATATATGTGATTGTTTTATCATCAGTGCAGGTAGATATACATACCCGGCCAAACTTGCTAGTAACACCATTAGGCCCTCATGATGCCTCGACTGTAATTGTTAATAATATCCCCGCCCTCGATCCACAGCCTCAATCTCCCTAGACTCACAACATCACGATTCGGCATCTCACCATTCCGCTCCGATCTTGCCGCCATCCAATCTCCCCCCCTAAAGCCCAACCAAACAAGAGCCGAACACCCCAAAGTATCGCACCGCCCAAGTCTCAGCCCTAAGAAACATGCACCTCAAACAAAACCAAACACCCCAATTGCCGAATCAAGACGTCATGGCTCAAACAGATTACCGAATCGGGCACGTTTCGATGATCGCCAGGGACTCTCAGCCCGGCAACTCTTGAACCCGTAGTTGATAGTTCGAAACTAGCGCTGAACATCATTCGCGCGCTGTTTTCTAATTGTGGGACGTTTGGGTCTCGGATGGCTTTCGTTCCGTGAGCTAGAGAGGATTGAGTTATAGCTTGGGTTTTGGTGAGACAAGGCTCGGAATATTCACCATCCGAACAACATCGCGTTTGTCTAGTTCAACAGTTTGTACTTTGTAGAATGTTGGTAGTGTCGATTGCGCTTGGATAATGTGTCTTAGGCTGAGCTATGGGGAAATTGGTGTTGATCAGGGGAATTGGTCATCTCCCCGAGCAGCCGAAAGCCTTCGGGATGAGTTTGGTCCGAGGAATTGATAGTCATGGCTGATAGAGGTGCTGGGAAGTCGGCATTAAATTAACAAAGGTTGGGTGTGCAAAGACATTCCTGTTTGTATCAATAACTTTTGTGTTTTATTTGCTTCGATTCCCCGCCGAGTCGTTATTGTTAGATTGTCTGAGTCCACCATTCACTCTTTGACTTTCACTCATTCATAAACGCAACCATGAAGTTTACTATCATCGCTGCTCTCGCAGGTAAATAATCCATTTAACAGATATTCACTCACGTCCTGAACTAACAGCATATGAAGTCCTATCAGGAGTCCACGCCGCCGACTCTGCATCTACAACAATCACCTGCAGCTCCTGTCCCTCGGCCGTAACGACCCCTGACATCGTCACACGATCCGCTCTCCCTACTACATCTTGCACTGAGAAGCCTTTGGCGGTTGTATCAATGACCAAGGGAGGCAGTGGAGCTGCTGCACCTACTGGCTCGGGTGCCGCTTCTACCCCTACAGCCCAAGTCCCCGTGTCTGGAGCTAGTATCAACAAGAAGGGCAGCGTTGGTGGAATGGCTGCGGCGGCTATAATGGTGGCTGCATATATGCTTTAGTCTCTATGCAGTGGCCAATGGCGGGTGCAACAGTGTCGGGTGAGCTTAATATTCTATGGGTACTAGTTTTATATAGTGGTGTATGAGCGGCCATGCTGCACATGTAATACCGAATTGTGTTTATGGAGGAAGCTTGTTGGAATATCGCGCTGTCTCACAATTCATATTTTGGATCAAGAGAAAGACTAATCTATTATGCTGTTTTATATGCTATCTAGTTGGGAATCACAGGCAGAGTGATATAGTTTTGTTGGCGAGGTCCAAAGTGGATATGATTCGAACCTTGGAAAACCTCAGGTGATCTAAGAACAGTTAGCAATGAGCACATACATATCAAACATTCATGCTTACCTGTCAACCGGGTCGTTGTGCAAGAAAATACCTGACCCTTGAGTATCCCCGGACGACACCTCAAACACCAACTTACCCCCCTTATCAACAATAACATTCGTAGGCCAGACCTCAATATCAACGCCATAAACCTCACCCTGAATCACAGGCTGAACATCCTTGCTGGTGTAGTTTCTGTGAGGAAGCCACTCGCGGTGCTTAGGGTGTTCTGAATCAACCTTGCGGAGCGACACGCGAAGCCAGCCTTTCGTTAGAGGGACGGGGTCGCCTGCTGTGCCAGTATAGAATACCTCTTGGCCCGATGGGTCGAAGTGACGGAGTGTGACAAACAAATCAATGTCACTGGGTGTAGGGCCAGATGGATCAGGAGAAACTGAGACATTGAGATGAGCGACAACGTGGCCCGTGATCTCCGTCTCAGCCTCAAAGGCAGGGGTTGAAAACTGGACCACCTCAGGCTTCTCCAGCGTTCCAAGAGCCTTGTAGCTAATCTTCTTACGCTCTGTCTTGGGCTCATCCCAGCTGAGACCTTGTTCAGGCGTAAGAAAGAGTTTCTTATACTGAGTTCGCGCAATAGGCCACTCGTTCTCTTCTCTTCGAGGATAAGCCTTTTCTTTCTCGGCGTCGTTGAAGCCAACGTTGCCTTTTCGAAGAACAAGACTCACGGGAGCAACCTTGCCTTCTTGAGACCAGCCAACGCGGTCTTCACCCTTGAGGAAGGCATCGAGGAAGCTTCGTTGAATTTCAACTTCTTCCTCGTAGTAGAATGGGAGATCGTGACGGCCTGTGATGAGACGGAGATACTTGAACTTTGAACCAGCGTGGATGTATCCCTCGATGTTGCCCCGGAGATGGAGAAGAATACCGCCCCAGTTGCCTACTGACAAGAGAGGGACTTCGATATCGCCCATGTCGTACTCCTTGGAAGCGTAATAGGCTTCATCTCGGAAGCGGTTGACTTGGTTATCGATAGTCTGATCCTGCCTGTTGGCCTCGAGCTCATCTTCTGGCAGATCACCCTCAATAGTATCAGGACCCCAGTTCCTAGCATTCCGACCAGGTCTACCGTACTGATTTGTAATGACCTGGCGATTCCACCAAAACTTGATAAAAGCATTTGAAAGAATTCCACCGTGCCGGCATCGATCACGGTAATAATCTGACATGCCCTCCCAGGGAACAATGGCACTCAGACCCTTTGGCTTGCGGGCTGCGACTCGCCATTGACTTCCAGCATAGTAGCTAATACCGAGAAGACCAACTTTGCCGGATGACCAAGGCTGCTCGGCGGCCCATTCAACGACATCGAAGAAGGCTTCGCTGGTGCCTCTGGACATGGTATCAAGCTTGCCGGTTGATTGACCGAGACCACGCTCATCGGCTCGGACGATGGCATAGCCGTGCTTGGTCCAGAAGCCAGGGTCTGGAGTTTCCCATGCTGAGTGCTGGGACTTGTGCTGAGGATTCACCTCACTGAATGACTTGGGATGGAAACTACAGCAATGTTAGGGGCTATCTTCTAAGCAGAAGGATTGAACTCACTCTTGATACCAAATGTCCTTTCCATAAGGGCCATATGTGACGAGAACAGGAACCTTGTCAACACCCTTGGGTCGATAGACATTGAGTCTCACCAAACCATCACCAGCCTTGAGAGGAACAGTAGCATTCTGTTCAAAAATGTAAGGAAACGACTCTTCATCCACAGTATGGATATCCTCCTTGATAGGGTTCGGCATTGTAATAATTGGTATAGTGAAGATGAATTGAGTTATGCTAAGACCAAAACCAAAAAAGCCCTTGCAAATAAAATATCGTATGACAGGCCCTATTTCACTTCCCTCTCAGTGGATAACTCCCCCGCAATTGCACCATATTTCTCTTCGTCGCCGAATTGTCCCTTCGGTTGAGACCCCAACTTTTTTAGGTGGAGGGTTCCGATACGGGGGGCGTTCGGTTACGTGGGGCCGAGTCCCGAAGCGCGTACGACCCCAGATGCTAAGTGAGATCGGGGACTTGGAGGAGATGGGATGGGGAAGCGGGTGAATCTGGGGAAGGCTGATCATGATACGGTTTGTAGAGTTTGGGGTTTATTAGGTTCAGAGCTGCACGAAATAGTTACATCGGTTTTGGACATCCACATCTGCCGAGCACGCTTTTCTTGGGCTGTTTTACTGTATTATCCACTTACAATCATGACTCAAGACACAGAAGCAAGACCTTTGAACATTCTCATTGTTGGAGCAGGTAAGTCTAGCAACAAAAAGTATGTTTAGTTACCCAAAAGCTGACAGTACAAGGCATTGGTGGTTTAACCGCTGCGCTTGGTCTCCGTCAACAAGGACACAAAGTAACGGTAAGTAAACTCTTCCTCGACTATACCCACTTTGACTCATACTCTGTATCCCAGCTATTCGAGAGATCGCAACTGGCACGAGAAGTTGGTGCTGCTATTCACGTGGCCCCTAATAGTCATGGACTTCTGAAGCGATTTGGTGTTTATCCCGAGACTTTTGGCGCGAATCGCGTTGAAGGCGTGAGTCGCTCAATGGTTCAATGATCTGAACTACAGACTGAAACTTGGCAGGTCACTGAGTATACGCATGATGGACATCTCAAGTTTGATAACCACCTCAAGGGACCACTCTCAGTTTGGGAGCATGTACGTTGCAATGTGTCTTTGCTGTAATAATCGCTAACATGCTGTAGCCATGGGTTCTTGCGCATCGCGTCAGTCTACACGAGAACCTCAAGAATCAGGCAACCTCTACCGAAGGCCCAGGAACACCAGCTATTCTCAAGACCTCCAGCCCTGTCGTTGATGTTGATCCCTCAACGGCGACCATCAAGTTCGAGGATGGCACAACAGTGTCTGGGGATTTGGTTCTTGGAGCCGACGGCGTCAGCGTAAGGAGTTCAATTCCTATCTGGTGAATCTCAAAACTAATAATAAACAGTCGATAACGCGATCAATCGTTACTGGCACAGATATCAAGCCTTATGGCTCTGGAAAGAGCGCTTTCAGATTCATGATTCCCCATTCCAAATATCTCAACGACGAAACGACCAGGCCTTTCGCCGAGCGCACAGGTACAATGACGATGTGGATGGGTGATGACCGAAGAATCATCATGTATCCTTGCTCCAACAACACCGTCATGAACTTTGTTGCCATTCACCCAAGCAGTATCACCTCCGGGGCAAATAAGGGATCTGGTAAGCCACCAAAGCATTTGGAATATGAGTAACAAGCTGACGTAAATAGGCTGGGGACAGGGCGGCAGTAAGGAGCTTCTTCTTGAAGTCTATAAGGACTTTGAGCCGAGGGTCCGCGCTATTCTCAGCCTGGTTGATGCCAGTGATTTGAAGCTTTGGACTCTGCTGGACATGGACCGTATTCCAACATGGCATAAAGATCGACTTGTCTTGCTTGGAGACGCGGCCCACCCATTCTTACCCCGTGAGTTCATCACACTTTGCTGACGTGACATTGCTGACCGTTTCTCCAATCTAGATCAAGGACAGGGTGGCGGTATTGCCATTGAGGACGCAGCATCCCTGGTGGCCCTACTACCGTACGGTACAACAGCCGACGATATTCCCAGTCGCCTTTCTCTGTACGAGAAGATCAGAGACGAGAGAGCTCATACGGTGCAGCTCTTCACCAGGCAAGCAGGCGAGGATCTTGACGAGGAGACCCGTGTCAAGTTCAACAGTATGTCAATGATATCTTCAGTCACGAACTACCGAAACTGACAATCATTCAGTCTTCAAATTCCTTAACTACAACTTCGGTCATGATGAGTGGTACAACACCAAGAAGGCTCTCAGAGATCATCTCTGGTCTCAGAACAAGAACCTCCACTGGAAGTCTCCTGTATCATTCGGCCCCATGCCCAGTCCTCGACAAGATTACCACGGACAACGATATAACGGCGATGACTCTTCGTTCACTACTTGGTCGGTCCGTTTCAAGTCTTCTGCTACATACCTCAGGACTCTCTTCCCCACAGACCGGTTCAGTTTCTACAAGCCCGGCACTGTCGCTGAAGCAACATACTCCTGCACTGAGTTGAAAGACATGAAGTGGCTTGGCGGGGGAGGTTACAAGTTCTTTGGTCTTTGGATTCACGGTGTTCAGTATGAGAAGAAGGACGGCAGCAAGATCTATGGGTCTTTCCTCGCTGTTCTTCTGGAGAATCTTGCTGATCCTATCGTCACCGGTCGTGAGGAGCTTGGTATGCCGAAGCTCTTTTGCGATATCGATGTTGTGGAGAAGGGAACCAACACTAGCATTCGTTGTAGTTGGCGAGGAGCAGAGTTCGTCGATATCACACTCAAGGGTCTTGGTGAGGCTACCAACGGACATGCAAATGGTGTCAACGGCACAAATGGCCATCCCGCATCTGTTGGCCCCCCTGGTGCTCCTCCACTGCCAGAGGAGCAAGGACTCTTGGTATACCGATATGTGCCTGCAGTCGGCCAGCCCGGTGTTGCTGATGCCGCGTACCCTGTCTTTATCGAGAATGGGTTGGAGACGACGAAGCGACAGGTTGAGAAGACAATGGTGGGGAGTGGTGGTGATTTGGATCTTACACCTGGTACGTGGGATACATTGCCTACTCTGAACCATATCGCGACTGGATTCTCTGATGTTCCTGTTTATGGTGTTGTTAAGAGTAAGGTTGAGTATGGAAGAGGCGTGGATGATATTTCTCATGCTAGAAGGGTTGACTAGCGAGTTTAAGTTTGTATGTATATTTTATTAGCATTTCGTAGTAAGAAGCCCTCTGATTCTTGACTGAGTTGTGTTACTGTTTAGCAGGTGGCGACTGGTGTTCTGAATATATATGTTGGTGGCGCTAAGATTTATAGGGCTCAAAGGCGGTGTTTGCAGGAGACCCAGGTTACATCTAGGTCTGTACTTCGCGAAAGGGAAACATTCACTTCTAAGTTCTCTCTGGTGATTTAGCTCTCAGCCACAAGCCTCAACTCCGAAACTTGATAGGGGCCCGTAAGAATGGGTGTTTATGGCTATGATCAGTAGTTATTTGGAAGAATACGACGAAACCATTAAGGTACTTTAAATGATATAAGACTTTATATCCCGTATAAATGATGATTCTATAACGTATGGGCTCAATACGGCCGAGCAGGAGTAAGCTTGCCAATGCAATCACCAAATCCAACACCTGACTCATCTCCACCAACGGATCCTGTTATCCTCACAACATCACCATCCTCAAGAAATCCTCTCTTCGACCCATCACTCAACGTAACAGGCTTACTACCACCCTCTGTAGACTCAAGCATGCAACCTCGACTTGTCTCTTGAGAACCAGAAACAGTGCCCGTGGCCAGAATATCACCGGTCCTGAGGGCACTTCCCGAACTGACTGAATGCGCAACCATTTGCTGAGGAGTCCAGTATAGAGACTCGACTGGACAAACGCCAAGTGTTGTGGCGGTGTTATTTGCCAGGACGTCAACTTTCAAGGTGATTGAGAATGTTGAGGGGTTAGGATGCTGGAGGTATGATGCTGATATGGCCTTCTGCTCTTGGGCCAAGGTTCTGAAAGGTTCTAGAGCATCGAGGGTGATGATCCAGGGAGAGATGGAAGTTCCTAGACTCTTGCCATTGAAAGGGCCGAGAGGAAACATTTCAAAACCTTGAATATCACGAGCTAAATCTGTTAGTCGTCCGATTTCAAAAGAGGGCTGGCTAAGTACTTACCACTCCAATCGTTGAGAATCACAAAACCAAAAATATGCTCCTCAGCATCCTTAGCATGAAGTCTCTGCCTCATAGCCAACGGCTTTCCAACCACAGCAGCAAGCTCAACCTCATAGTCCACCTTCTGAGACGGTGCATAAATAATTGGATCGTCGCCTTCAGCTGCAGCAGGGTTCTTGAACTGTCCATAAGGACGCTCAATATCCGTTCCTGAGACAACGATGGAGCCTGTTCGGCCTTGATATCCAACTGGAAACTTGAAAAAGCCAGGTGGTGGCGTTCCGTTGTTGACCACTATACGCCCTGCATTTATGACATGGTCGAGAGAGCAGGAGAAGTCTGTTTGAAAATGAGCTTTGATTCAAAAGGGCAGAGGCGTTATTCGTACCTGCAAAGTCTTTGATCTCTACTGGCAAGTGCATCGTCACAGCAGTGATGTCTTCTTTGCTGCTCGGAGGAAAACCATCGAGGCCCTTGTGTTGATGAGCTTGCTGGATCTGCTTTCGGACATTCTGATGCACAGTCTTGGGGAGAGCAGCAAAAGAATTCAGAGTCTCTTCGTTGAATACACCTGGAGACAGGCCTTCAACGTCCTTGAATAATTGATCAACGAGATCATTCAGGAATATCACAGTGTTTCCAAGTCTAGTAACAGCTTGGGGAGTTTTGTGAGAATGGGAAGAAGCTATTCCGAAAGGAATGTTCTTCTCAGTGAAGTGGTGAGCAAAGTCTGTGGCTGTCATCGTGTTTGTTTCTCTTAGTCGGTGGATAACCACAACTTCATTCAAAACGTAGCAGTCGAGATGGCAGAAATGGCTGTTCCCTTCAATTCAATTCTAGCCCTGTATTATCAATCATTAACCTGTTCTATCCCGAGGACTTCATGCCGAACCCGCGAATGGTTGAGTGGACGATCGGCATCGGTTGATCTGGGTCCAGGGTCCTCCACATCCCGATGAGTCAATCGAGGGGTATGGCTCCGGATATGTAAGGGAAATGGAGTCGTATATCCGGCACTTAACATAAAACGAGACGAAATAGAATACAACACCTTCATGGAGTATCTCAGTAAATAACTTACAGAACCGATTATTTGCCGTCACCACTAGATACTAAATTCGTCAACTACAAATCTTGAAAATGGCTCTCAACGGCAAACTCAGACAGACCCAGCGCATCATCACAACACACAACGATGAGGGCAAAGCGATAATCGACACATCAATCAACTCAGACGCACCCTTCTACGCCCTCCCTGACGGCAAAGCACACTTCGCGCTAGGCTACGCCACAAAAGAATTCCCTGCCAAGCTCAGCAACAACGCCGACATAGAATCCTACCAAGGCTTCCTGACCAGCCAACCAGGGCTCAGCATCTCAACGGGCACTGTCCTCCGCTATGTTGATATGTGCCCAGGCCACGTCTCACCTATGCACCGCACTGTGAGTCTCGACTACGGTGTTGTGCTGGAGGGCGAGGTTGAGCTTATTCTGGATTCGGGGGATACGAAGGTATTGAAGAGGGGTGATGTCTGTGTGCAGAGGGCGACTATGCATGCGTGGAGGAATACTAGTGAGACGGAGTGGGCGAGGATGTTGTATGTGCTTTTGCCGTCGACGAAGCCTGATGTTGGGGGTAAGGAGTTGGGTGAGGATTATGGAAATATGGAGGGCGTCAAGGCTTCCGAGTAGATAGATTTGATTTTAGCTTGAGAACGAGAGTTAATACAATCATGATGTTTGTCTTGATCACATACTTGGCATCCTTCTATCAAGTACGATACCATACGTACATCAAGGCGGTAAATGATTGAGAGTCTTTTTTGTTTTCTGAAAACACCTCGGAGCTGGATGGAGCTTGATATATGTCTCAATAAGAGGGTCATTTATAAAATCGTATCCGAATGATCTCCGTGGGTATGGGTCTAGTTTGGACCTGTACTTGAGCTGTCTCTTACAGGAGTAATTGCATTACAATCACATGACAAATTTAGACTGAGAAAAAAAAAGAAAAAGTCGATAGATCTGATATATGGTTCAATAACAAGAAATTCAATAGTAAACTCCGACCCTCACGTAATTCAACTGCCGATCTAAAACTCTCCTCCAATCTGATACTTCCAAACCTTATCCGTAAACCTCCCAATCGACGCCCTCCAATACTGAGCTGCGCTCTTCTAAAATCAGCTCATATTCACAAATTACCATTTCTTTACTTACAGCGTTGACATTCAGACCTCTAAACATAGCAGTGATAAAGAACCTCTCAGCCGTGCTGGTATAGACGCGAACGCCATTAACATGCGCTGCGTCTCGATTAAGCGGCCTATACGCAGGCACACGACGATGCGGCAGATCAAACTCCGGATGCTCTGCAGACGTCACAGGCGAAGTTCGACAATCAGGCGATTCCTCGCGGGCTTGAGAATGGTGAAGCTCATAATCGCGGAGGATGGAGCTGTGAAAATCGCCGTTTTGGGTGTGCGTTACTGTAGTGGTCGACATGTTGAAGAGTACGATGTTGATGACAAGTTTGAGTGATGAATTCGAGAATTGACATCCGTGTTGTGTTGGTCAAATTACTGACGTTGCATACTCTCATTTGCCGTTCAAAACTCTACCGGGTGATTCGGGGCATTGTCGTTTGATGAGACCTCCACCTCGGGATGTGGAGGAGTGCTACCCCGAGACGCCCTCACCCGAACCGACGGAGAATCCGGGGTCCCCAGGGTCAACCCCAACTTGTCCCTCTGACTCTCGAGCTCTTAGCATAACAAAATAGGGGCCCTCAAGTATCTCGATACATCTCCAATATCCAACACAAGCTTAGTGCCCTATCATTCTCACTATTCACAATGTCGAAATCACTCGCAGCAATTAGATCAGCAGCCATCGACGGGCGTCTTCACAACCCGTTCTACCGAAAAGATCAATTGCGGAGTCTTCATACTGCGTTGGCGGATAAAGCTGTGCAGATTCAAGATGCTATTGCGAAAGACACAAAGCATCAACCTGCTGAGATAAAGGTTGAATATTGGCTTGCTTTGCAGGCTATTACTGAAGCGCATGAGTCGCTTGATCCGGTGAAGGCGACTGAGGATGAGTATGCTGTTACGAAGGGTAATGATGACACTACTTGTCGAGAACCGATTGGTATTGTTGTCATTGAACCTGCGTATCATGCGTTCTTTTATGGATTGATCGCGGCGTTGGCGCCAACTCTTGCGGCTGGAAACTGTATTATTGTGCAGGTAAGTGTCTGAAGAATATTTTGATATAATATGAGATTAACAGACGTAGGCTCAAAACTCACTACGGGAAACACCAAAAATCGTGCTGGATCTGATCTCCAAGTCTTTGGATAGAGATATCTTCACAGTCTCAAACCAAGAAGTCACAGCACAAGATATCAGCCTTCCTCACATCCGCGTCTCCCAAAACGGCTCAGACGGCCCAATCCTCAAGGACCATCTCGTCTCAGACCCCGAAGCACCAGTCGTAGCATTCGTGGAGCGAGACGCAGACATCCAAGCAGCTGCCAAAGCTCTCGTATCAGCACGTTTCAGCCTGCAAGGCAAAGCCCCCTACGCCCCTGACGTCGTTCTCGTCAACGAATGGGTCAAGAAGGATTTGCTACGCGCTCTAGTGCAGCAGAGCACTGAGTTCTTGGCTAATTCACCGAACAAGACTAAAGCGCCTAAATCAGCGCTGTCGAAAGAGATTGAGAAGGATGATTCTGTGCATGTTGTGCTTTCTGGGTCGAATGGAGTGATTCTGGATGTTGAGAGTAGGGAATCGAATTTGCTGAACCAAAAGGTTGATGAGACGACGCTTATTGTGCATGCTGTTACCAGTATGGACGATGCTATTGATACCTCAAGAGAGTAAGTACAAGAGCTCCATTTGGCTGAATATTTCTGACTTTTCTAGTATTGGATCTCTGGCCGCTGCTCATATCTTCACCAATCCGGCTATGGCCAAGTATCTATGTCAATTCGTGGATACAGCCGTCAGCTTCGTCAACCACATCCCCACCAAACTCCTCTGTGAGTCTCAACACCCTTTCCATACAAATCAACGCTAACAGCCTAGACTCTCCGACCGCACCATCCGGCATTCCTCCCCAATCCGGAACCAACAACATCTACCACCAAGACCTCTTCTCCCGCCTAAAGCCAAAGTATCTTACAAAGTCCACCACTGACAGCAAACTGGACAAGATTGTCAACTCAACTTCTGTTAGAGAGCTAAGTGTGCTGGATCAGGAGGCTACAAAGAGACTGCCTGAGATGAAGCGGAAGCTCAAGGGAACGCAGCTTGGTTTCTTTGAGCAGGGCATCGTGACGAGTTTGGTGTTTATTTTGACGACGGCTGTAACATCGACGAGTATTCTGGGATATTATGGCTATAGGTACTTGAGATCGTGAGGGGTTGTGTTTTCTTCGTGGTGGTAGAATTTATCTTGTATAGTGACTCCATTATCCATAGCGTTCGAGATTAATTTTCTGATTAAACCTTCACATATGCTATCTGCATCCCAGAATGACAGTCTCAAATTTGAAATGATAGTTGATTTGCAAACGCTTGCTCGTTAAAAATGGATCCTCAAACGATACTAAAAACCTGCCTCTTCCCAAGCCCGTTCCCAAGCTTCGCCAGCCTCTCCAATATCTCCCCATGCATTATCCCCTGGACAAAACACTCCCCAACCAACTCAAACTTCTCCTCTCCAACAGGCCTCAGCAAATACGGTACATTACCACCATCTAGCAACACAATCAAATCTCCCCCCTTCGACCGCCAAGGGCATAATCCAAACAATCCCGAAGTCGTAAGAAAGAAACAAGGCTCCATACACGTCGGAAGCTTGTTTGTCTTATAGTGCTCTAACTCTTTCCCGGCACTTGGTTTCAACACTTCAAGTGGTTCTCGCGAACGATAGTTCCAGTGAGAACGCATATGATCCAGATACTTCATGTTGCATGTTTCATTACTTTCTGTTCTGAAGCCATCTGCAGTCAGGTTTCTTGACCAGAACGGTGATAGAGCACAAGGATCGAAGATCTTGTCAAAGACTTGTGATAATTCGCTTTGCTCTTCCACAGGCTTTTGGTAAGGATAGATATACTCGACAGGTGCGTGGCTGATGCTCCTGATCTCAGTAATGTGAAGACCTGAAAGTCGAAGAATGAGAGGATCGTCCGTCTTTAGAAGCTCAAGATCTGGCTTCGTATCGCCTGCTGCTTTGAATTTAAACCGAGCATTCAAGTTTGCTTGAGTCCGTCTTGAGCTTCCTTTGCTGTCAACAGACCAAGTTGGTCGATTCGTTACTGGGTCTTGGGCCTCAGGTCCTTGAATCTTTACCCAAGTGCGTGATGGTTGACAGTGGATAGACGATAAAATAGCCACAGAGTTGTGCTCTCGGATCCACCAGCGTGTAAAGTCAGCAAACACTCTCTCCTTTGATTTGTCGTAGTTGGGTCGAATCAAATCATCCAACTTCGTAGTATCATGCGTCTCGTTGGCAAATGTGAGCAAAGCAAACAGCTTATCGCGAGGATCAGTCGCCTTCAGATCCAGACCGGAAAGAAATACTTCCAGAATGCTAGATAGCTCAGTCGTATCTTGCGCTTCGATGGGAGTTGTCGGGACCTCCGTCGTCTTTCCCTTTGGTTTGAGGGTCTTCCAAATAGCTGCCATGGAAATCTGCTGTGAGACAATATGCGGGTTTTGGCTGGAGTACCCAGGATTCTCAAGCCAGTTGCTGACTTGGACCACTTCATCCCAGGGGACTTGCTCTCCAGAACAATGAATGAAGGGTTGTTTCGCTGACAGAGCTTCCTGTATCACCCAGACTCGGGTAAACCATGGATTTTCGTAAAGAGTGCTCATGAGGAACGATAATTGGGTGTTTCCATACCAGCCAGCAAGATCGATAATCTCCCTTGTCCATGTTTTTAGGTGTATGTCGAAAACTTCCAACATGCCCTTGAATGAGATGGCGTTTCCCTCATCTTTCTTGCTCTGCTCATATGCCCGAATCTCCTCAAGAGGCGTCGAGTGGGCTGTACCGGGGCAAGAACATTGCTCACCGCCTTGGCATAGTCTGGAGTTTGAGTTGCAGATATCTCGGATAAGCTTTAAGCAAGCCTCAACGCCGTGATTATCTTCACCGAGCCAGATGTGAACGACCGAGGCCAAGGAGTAGATCTGACTCATAAGCGTAACCTGTTTTGCTCTCTCTTCGAGATCGTCTTGGTTGATGCACACAGCGTCGATCCATATAATCAGAGTTTCCCTCTCTAGTCTCAACCGACGAAGTGCTTGGGCAGCAGACTTTCCAATACTAAAGGGCATCGCTTCGTTTCCATTGTCGAAGTCACCTTCTTTCGATAAAAGGATCTCCTCTCGCTCGGTGGGATCTCCCCAGCAATACGACAATGCGTGAAAGTCGATGTCTTTTGCCTCGACTTCCTTCAGGCTTGCTAAGCGAAAAGAACATCGGATCGGATCGTCAAAAATCCCTGGCTCAACATGAAGGAGTCGAATCTCCTGCCTTTCGACACTCAACGCCCCAGAATAATGCGAAGAATTTGAGGTAAATTGCATGGCTTGAAGTTCCTCTTCCAACTCCTTAGGTTCGTATTCAATCTTGATGCTTCCCTCGTCGATGATGTTCACCCAAGCCATATACATAGCGCGAGGAATCAACTGAATGACATCGCCTGGTCGAAGTGCCTCAATCCAGAGTCGCCGTCTTGGCCCATGGAAAACAGTCCATCTATCAGACCATTCCTGGGGCTCATCATTCGCCAGGCGGTTGTTAAGGACAGTGATTGTTCGCAGATCTCCACGTCCTTCAGGACGCTTCACTGACGCATCCCACCATGTGAATGATACTGCTTCTGATCTGTCTGCCCAGCCTGTATGACATGTCAGTTACACCTGATGATGACAACATGCCAATTCATTGACCTTGATCGCGAGATGTTCCACCGAAGGTAACGGCAGTGACTCTCTTCGCATCTTGCGGCACTTCCAACTCAACATATGGCCGTTCAGGACAGTGATCGTGGACCTGGATGGCGTCCTTGCGTTCAACAAAACATGTTTTCATTTCGGTTGCCATTTCGCTTCAGAATGATTTGAACTGATAGGATGCATCCCGCCAAGTCTCACGAGTGAGCTTGGGTTATTAAAGCTGGTGTCGAGAAGAGGGAACCAGAATGTCAGCATATACCCTTGCTCAATTGTCGCTAAACAGCCAGTAAGAAGCTGCGGATGCTCTGCAAGGCCTGACAGGGCTGAGTGCATGGGCGCAGCACAGCGATCCTGGGGGCTAAGCATCGCTTCCAAAATTAGACCTACGATATCGATAACGAGGGAAATAGTTGGTCAATAAGAGCAGGATAATTTTGTTTTAAGGAAAAAAGGTCGATACCGAATACACGTACTGCGTAAATAGCCAGAAAACTGAAATCTATGTAGGTCCATAACCGACCCTGGTACTCCATCACAAAAACCCCTCGCTAATCTCATGATCCATGAAACCCTTATAGATCCTTTAATCTTAGGGCCCCAAACCCAAGCGACAAAAGTGTAGACAAATCAACCCAAGGTAAGCTTGCAGACTCCCCTCGAAAAGTCACCACTCAAACCCCATCCATTGCCACGGCACCCTCACCACAACATCAGGCATCTCTGCCGTTTTCCTCGCCTTCTCAACCGCACTCAAAAAAGCCCTTGGACTCTCCAACTCTTTACACATCACACCACTACCCGTTTCAATCAGGCTTTGTCCGTCCTTTATATACCACGCAATATGCATCACATCAGACCTCTCGACAAGAAACTTGAGCTGCTCGTCTACTTTTGCTCTCGCCAACGTCGCTCCATAAGCGTCGTTATGCTGTAGAAGAATGGTCATTGATGAAGTGTACTGAAAGATATCATCTGGAAACGCTGAGATCTTGGTGGCTATCTGGGCGGTTATCTTCGGGGGTACGTTTGGATGCCGAGATAGATAACTGACTGTCTCTCGCCGGATGTTCACGTCGTCATCGTTGAGAAATTCGGCGAGTGCATAGAGTGTTCTTGTGTCAGGAAGGAATCTCTTGGTCTCACGAGTAAGCGTCTTGATCATGCCATGCCTCCCGTTAGCGTGTCTGTGTGTTAGAGCCTCGCAACAGGCTGCCGCAGCTTCATGAAGATTGCCGGGAATATCGGGATGATAAATCCAATATGTAAGAGCATCGAGTCGTATGAGATCATCTGTATCATGTAGAGCCTTGTCAATGGCTTGCCGCAGAGCCTCCGGACAACCAGTTGTTCTGTAAACGGTTTGGAAAACCAGGTCTCTTTTGGTTCCATCTTTGACAGCAAGATGGTAGTCTATAGCCGAGTGAAGCTGTTCATTTAGATCCAGTCGATGACTCTCCAAGGTCTTCATCGCTTGTCGACGGATGGGCTCGTAATCGTCCACCAGACACTCGATAATTGCTCGTAACACAGTCTCGGAAAGCTTTGATTGACCATCGAACAACAATAGCGCTCCTCGCCGGATCTTTTGATATTCAGATCGAAGATACGGGATGACTTTGTTGAGTGCCGCTTCTGGGAACGGCGGCATAACATCTGAAAACCCTCCAGGAATGAATAGAGGTTTCTGGCTCCCTTTTGGTGTAGTGGTCTCATCGTTGAAACAGCATATCATAAGTTCCATCACTCTCTCGGGTAGGAACTCCTGGCATCGCAAGATCCTTTCTGCTATCAGTCGTATTTCTGAGTCAATGTCCAAAGGCCCGACCCTCAAAAACTTGACAAGGGAGCACAGCGTATCTTCCATCAGGGATAGCTGGCTTCGCCCCTCAAGTGCTTTGATAGCAGCAAGCTGAACTGCACGGTCTGGGTTATCGAGATGATCAGAAACGGCTCTTAGATCTTCAATCTCAAGATTCGCCTGCCTGGCTAGTGCATCCAAGGAAGCCAGCTTGATAACTACATCATCTCGCCCAAGGTTCGTCAAGATCTTGTTGATAGCCATTCTCGGTAGCTTCTGGTTTTGGTAGCCAAGCGCCAAGGTTGCAATGCCAACATCCTCTGGCTCTTCGTATTCGATGAGCTTCAGGCCAGTCTGCACAAGATCCACACCATCCCTTCGCTTCTCACTGCCTATGTCCTCTGTTGACTTTAAAGCCAGGTACTTCTCCCAGTAAGAATCAGCTGTCAGGATGTCAAAAACCTTTTCTCTTGCGACACGTGTCTCTTCTGATCTGCACAGAAACTTTGCCATCCGATCAAGAGTCGACCGGGGAAGGTTCTTCTGCCCGCTCAATCTTACCATGGTCCGCCATCTTAGGCTAGCATCATCAGAGTCAAGAATGGTAGAGATAGATTCGATATAGGTCGCTATAGTCGCTGGAAAGTCGTTCAGAGCAGAAAGAATACCAGATTTGACCCAAGGATTCCCATTCTCAAGACTCAGACTTAAGGCAAGTTTTGCACTTTCAGTCCAGTTCTGCGGCAAACCAAGGGACTTTACTATCATAGAAACATCATTCTCAAGTAAAGCTCCGCCATATTTTTGTGTCTTCTCAAAACCAGCCTTTCTGAGCCGACATGTCAGGACATTCTCGAATTCGAGTGGGGTCTGAGACCCTGAGCGCATCCTCTTCTTATAAGCCATTAATGCGGCTCTGAAGGTGACGGGATCCTCATTTTGAAACATCATTAAAAGTGCCTTGCGGGGGAACTCGGGCTCGCCGGCTAATGCACCCTCTTGGAGCTTCCTACTTTGAGCTTGGAAAGTAGCCCATCTCACTAAATGAGCCTCAAGGCGGCTTCTATGGCTTTGAAGTCTTTCCGATGATATCGAAGGACGCAGTTCCGCCAGGCAATGCATTGTCAGTCTCTGATGGGCCACGCCTATCAAATCGAGTGGCTTGGTGTCGATGGCCTGGAGAAAATGTAACGCCCGTTCGTCAGAGCCGTTCCTCCCTGAGTGCAATAGCCCGGCAACAAACCGCCACATAATGTCGTAGCGAGATGAGTATTTGTTTTGAGAAAGGAAGTCCTTTGGTTTCATGGTTGCGTGAGACGAGGTGTGCGCATACACTTTCGCATTTTGGTCAAAGTTTATGCAGACAAGATCCGCCTTGTTTTTCTGCAGCCAAATGCGCACAAAGTACCGGGCGGCGAAGTATTCTTGTAGAGTCAGGTGCAGAAAGTGATAGCTACGACTCGGCTTTCCGACTGATGAGTCTGACGTCCGTAGAAAGGAAAGCTCTGGTAGGGTATTTTCGACAAAGATAGAGTGTATGCCGATACATCGGCAAATAATATCGACGTGTTTGTCCTGGAACTCGACAATGTTATTACACAACCCAGTAAATGCGAGTTGTTCAATAAATATTGCTTCATCTTCGATCGCCTCTTCAACCTCCATATCAGAACCCTTGTCCTTCTCATTTGAAGGTGGCCTGGTCATTGACTTTCCCAATCTCACAATATCCTTCCGCCATAGACCTTTTTCGATAGACTGGTAGAGATCCGTCATGGTTTCTGGGCCCTGGTTGTGAACTTGATCCCAGCCATAGCAGAGCGCATCGAGTTGAATGGGGATACGGACGAGGTCTTCAATGAGCGGGCGAGACGAGAGAAAGGTCTGAATCTCTTGGTGTCTTTCGGGCTCAATGTGCTTGACATATTCGTAGACCTGATCTGTCCCAAAGCCGATCATTTCGAGTTCCAGGTCAAACGGCTGAATGCAAGACTGAATTGGAACGGAGGGTCGAGATAGTGCCAACACATTAGGTTGATTGAGGAGGCATATGACAAATTTTGCGAGATCATCACCTGGCTGTAACAAATGCCAGACCTCATCCAGGCCGTCGAGCAAGAATAATGTCTTACCGCCGCCGGGGTCCGTACACGCATCTCGTAACGCTTCAGCAAGGTCGCTGCAATATGGATGCTGCGAGAAGAATTCATCACAAAAGAGCTCCTTGAGGTTGTGTCCTCCATTTCGTGATAATAGGTTTCGTAGTCGAACCCAGAGAATGCGATCAAAGTGTTGCTTCCAGACCCGGTTCTGCACAAAGTCGTGAACAGCTTTCTTGCAGAACGTCGACTTTCCAACACCAGCTTGACCACGAATAAGTATTCGTGTCGAGTGTTTCGATGCTGCGCCATGAGACCGGGCGACGTTAAATATGTCGTGGAATCTGACTCTGACGCCGCCATCCGGGCCCTGGACATTCAACCGCCGGAACAAAGACAGATTTGCGATTTTGTTACCGGGTGTAAGATTTGAAAGTCGAGAAGTCTGGTTCCTGGCGTGGGGTATAACCATGAGATTGATGTAGCATCGTTCAAGAGGTAGTCGCTCGCCTGAAAGTCGCTCTATCTCGAGGTTCTCTTTGGCATAACAATGCTGAAGAAGCCAGTCATCGGCAGCCTTGAGACAATAAATCTTGTCTTTTAATCGGGCAGCTGCAAGACTTTGAGTCTCTGGCAATTCTTCGGTTGATTCGGCATATTGACCAAGGTCTTCTAAGGACAGTTTGACATTTGTTGAGCGCATATCGCTCAGCCTGGCTCATAAGACAGTAGTCGTCTGGAGGGCCACGGGTTTAGATGCGCGGCTTAAAGTACCCTGGTTGACATGCAAAATATGTGCAGAAGAAGAAATTGTAAGTTTTTAATCAAGAAGAACAACACTGTAGAATCTTGATGACCAGACAAACAGCACTTGTAGATCCGAGAATCTTGGTTGCAACAGGTAAATGCGCAAATGAGAAGATAAGGAATGCAGCCTATAACACCCCTGCTAGCCTGGGCTTCCCTCCCCCAATCTGATCGGCCTAATGCGCCACAGCGGCTACTACGGAACTATTTTCACCCCAGAATGAAACTCGAAGATAAGGTAAGGCAGCTAGGGCACGCCAGATGACCCTGATGCGTCTGCGCTAGAGATGCTCAGCCGCACTAGGCTGACTGCCCTGTAGCAACGCTCTACGCTGAACCTCGTGGCCTTTGTAGTGAGTATATAGACAGGATCTGCTAGGCGTTTATAAATTATAAAATCCAAGATCTTATCAATCTATTACTTGTCTTCGCAGCCTAAATCTTAACCTGGCAGTCATCAATAGACTACGGGTGAGGTCATAAAGAATGACGGTAAGGCAGTACGACGAGTTGTCTTCTTTGTTACATGCCCGACAGCTAGAAGGGCAGTACCCTTTAATAACTATAACAAGGTTTATAACCAGGCAGCAAGGGATATTAATATCCCCTCGAGTCGTTTTCCTAGCAGAAATCTCCGCTTTAACATATTGGCTCGCTGAATTTCTAAGACTTGTATTTACCACAGCTACGATTTATGAGAACCTTTTCCCTTGTCATTTGTACGGGATCTCCACTACATCATCAAAGGAAACATGTCTTCCACCAATACCGTTGACCCTCTTTCTTCGCTCCTTCTCTTCACGTTCTTTCTTCTCCCGGAAAACAAGACATTCAGCTGGGATCTTTGTCTCGCTCAGTTGAAAGCCAATGCTGCACTGCCCCAGTTTGTGGAGTTCAACTTCATCACATGTGGTATACGAGATGACCTGATCCCACGTGTATCCGCAACCGCGCTCTTTGACTTTAGTGTTTTTCAAACACATCTTCCACTTTCCTTTTCCCTTTTGATGCGATGTAGGGTGATAGATTGGAAGTTGGGAACGTTTTTCTGTAGTCGGCTGTGGTGTTTAGTATGATGTTCAATTGTTGAGGAGTATGAGAAGAAACCTTACATTGTAGCTGGAGGGTTTTTACTTATCTAGTTATAAACGGAGCCAGCCAACACCCCTTGTCTAAGCATGATTGTGGGTGACGCAATTACGTGTAAATTCCTGTTAGAAATCAATAATAAGGGCAGAAATACAAAGGCTTTATATTCAGTGTCCTTTGAGGACTGACTGGAAAACCGTCTCTGAATGGCTTTTGATCACTAGTGGTTTGTCCATCACTTTCACACAAACAGGGAACAATCAGGCCCTATCATGCAACAGCATGTTTGGGGAGCTGTCACAGGCTTTCCTTGTTCATGACTCGAAGAGCGCGCAAGGTGAGCAGCTTCTCATCCTTTGACTGCTATCACCGCCGAATCGCTCAAATCGACACACGATAATGCCAAACGCAAATCTCCCCAAGTAGTCATGTTGTGTCGACCCACGCCCTCAAACAACATTCCAAGACTCCTCACTATTCACCGTCATATCATCCGTCGCCACACTAGCACCATCATCCTCTTTCTCCTCCTTCTCCTCATCCTTCTTCTCATTCTCAACCTCTGGCTCAGCCTCAGGCCACGCCGCGAGCCACCGCCTCCTTCTATCCGCCTCGACTTCTCGCACGCGCTTGGTGTGGCACTCGATGCACTCGATCGGTTCCGTGACGTTGCGGTAGCTCATCCCGTTGTGGCAGAGGCCGAGCTTGTAGATGGAGACTTTGTCACAGTTGATGTTGCGGATAATTTCGCTCTTGTACTGTCTGCAGGTGGTGCAGCGACGGACTGTTCTGACTTGCTCGCACATTTTGCCGGTATCGGGGGCCGTTTGGCTTGGTGAGGATCTGCTTGGGCTTAGCTTCTGGGTGCGAGGCCAGAGATATTGGACGGAAGGGAAAGATACTTACTGATATAGTTCCCGAGAGTCTCTGAAGATGCGATGCCGGTTTTGTAGGTTTAAAAGCGTATGTTGCTTGTGGGTGATTTGCTGCAGCTTGCTTTTGACGAGTCTGAGAATCGGGGAGTTTTCGGTTGAGATGAAGTAGTAAAATATACTGAGAATAGAGAGGTCATCGCATTCACAGCTGTAATTTGTTTGAATGTGACGCAGTAGGTAGCGAACGGTGAAAGCTATCGGCATAATTGAACTTTCGTTTGCACTGATCATCACTGCCACGTATTGTCAGCGCATTAGCTGACCGTGATCACCATTTGGAATCTCGAGTCACTTTGCATCAACTCAATCTCTGGCTTGATTGGCAATGATATTTATTTGAACTATCTGAGACATGAGTATGTCATTCCAAGGATCGCCGTCTCAGCCGCCTCATCGTCTCCTTGCCTCTTCTTCCCTCTCTATACACTCCGCGCATTTCTCTCCACCATGTCGTTCCGTGGTTCTTGCGACGCCGCTGCAAGTTTCCTCAGGATCTGCTGCATCGCTGCATTGATCAAAAGTATACCAGTCGATGATGTAGTTGCCGCATTCATCGCAAAACATCGTATGAGTTGTTGCTACACACATTTCTTCGTTCAAGTACTGTGTTACGTGGATATAGGTAGTAGTCCAAGTTCGACGTACGATCTTAGCGACTATTTATATTGCTCGTCATGTGGTATATCAAATGGATATTCCTCAGAAATCTCCCTGAACCTGGTATGACAGAGTCGGTGATTGTCTGATTTTGTCGTTTCGCTCGAGGTATACAGCGTCTTTGCAGCGGAAAAGTCTTGAATCATCTCACAGAAATCCAGAATGGATCAGTGAATAGGCTCTAACGTTTCAAGCGATCCATTCAGCTACTGTTTTCAACAAGGTCTCCTCGGCCATGATAAGACAACCCCATCACCCCTGTGACTAGCTCAGGTAATTATTCAACCAAATAAAGCATCCCACTTATTGCCCCGAAGGATTTCTCCTGCGTCTGATCTCCTCGCATGTCCAGCATAAAGAGTGAATGAGATTCTCCACGTGATAGGCTCTTGGGCATCGTCGACCAGGGACCAGGTAAACACAATCAGTAACTTGAGCTCGTCCAGGTGTCTGCTTACCGCAATCCATGCAAACCCATATTGGATGCTCGTAAGTGCACATTCTGTTGGAGTGCCTGGACTCTTTGAAGTCCGGTGATTTGTTCGGGATGATTGAACTAGTAGTTATTGCAAGAGATGAAGCAGGGTCTTGATACTTGGAAATCTGACTAGACTCCAATATCAGGGGGGGTGCATGGGTACTTATAGTTATTTCTAATGACTGAAGAACTGATTGCCTACACTTTATTTAAGTACTTTGTGATCACTTTTCAGTATAACTTTTTGTGAGGAATCACTAAGTTCTCACTGCTGATTTAAGCTCTCAGCCACAAGTCTCAACTGCAAATAAGTGAGGAATCATATCATATTCGCTGAAGCAGATCTAAATGCTCGTGCATGACCGATGAAATTGGTATTTCTCATATGACCAGCTCTTACCCGACTGCATCTCAGTTCCAACTATGTGTCATTCACCCCTACTTTCCCGTCTTGCGCCACACGCTCCTGTTACTACTGAAGCGCCCTGCATTTCTTGCATTCACCCTTAACTCTCTGGGACAGCTGACTAAGAGCATTGGAACAAGTTCCTTTCTCCTCATATTCGGGGCACTTGTCAAGCTTAAATTCTATGCGAAGCAGATCGTTGCAGCTTTTGCTGTGTTATTCAATGGCAGTCTTCCAGCACGTCTTTTGAATTATATGTATGTTCGAGTTTCTGTTTTTATACTTTGATGGAAGGCTATCTATAGAAATACTGGCATTTTTTTACCTTTTAACCTTGGGCTGTAGCCCTCTTCTACCTTTCGACCTTATCACAGTATATATATATGGCTTTGGATACTTTATAGTTGCCTGTTACATGGCTGAAAGTCTGATCTTGTCATCGAGGTATGTATTCTGTTTGTAACTCCTATTCAGCCTAGACAGGGACATGTGTTCACCCAGCTGCTACCGATTTATACTTCCCTGACTTCAGTGATGCCTCATTCATTCTTAAATCATCCTCGCTTACTTTTAATATTGGCTATGCTAATCAGAATTTGCATAGTCCCCCCCCCTTATGGGGTATTGGGTCTCCGCTGAATGAGGCTTGAAGCCAGCGTCATGTGGCTGAGTTACCTTTCCGGTTAACCCGGATATCGCGGAAACCCCGGATCAAATTGAACAGCGTTTATATGGCGACCTCAACCTCGATCTTTCCACCATTTCCGAGATTGTTAACATAATCACGCATTCCTTGTCAAAAGAAAAACTATTATCCGAGCGATATGGCGGCTAAATCGGGAGAAGAACCGGTCTTGAAGCGTAGGCGGGTGGCCCAGGCATGCCAGACATGTCGCCAGATGAAAGCCAAGGCACAATACCCGGCTTAAGCTGACCTCGGATAGGGCTAACTATTTACAGTGCGACGGTCGGAAACCCAAGTGTGGTCGCTGTGTGGGTTACGACTTCACTTGTCTCTATGCGAAGACTAGGTCCAGACGTCACGAAGTAAATCAAGATTATGGCTGGGATGCATCAAGCTCCAATGCCATTGGTGAGCTTCGAGATGGCATCAATGCTTACGACGACCTGATTCGTCGACTCTTGCGTAGAAACAAGGAGGACAATCTTGACCCCAAAGAATTACATGCTCGAGTGAAAGACAGAGTCAAGAGAGCCCTCGATCGAGTCGCCTTACTCACTGACCCTCGTGTAACTACCATCGCTTCACCTTCTGACCAGGATCAATCATCCCGATCGCCATCCTCGCAAAGTCAGCATCGATACTTGGGAGAAGTCAGCGATGTCCACTTCTTCAATCTTGTCAAGGGATTTCTACAGACTAAAGATTCGTCTAATCCGGAGCAAGGGTTTGACAGCTACGAACAAGATGGAGAAGTCTCAACGACCAATAATGAAAGCATTACGCATACCCTGCTCCTTGCGCCGGCAGAAACGAGAGGACTTGTCGAGGTGTACTTTTCTACAATCCATGTCGCCTATCCTTTCATTCCTCAGTCTCCCTTTATGGCAAATCTCGCTAAGGAAGGGGGGATTCCGAACAACGCGACTGATCTCGCTATCTTATGTCAGTTCCCGACGGTTTGTCTATACTCCATGTACAAAGCTCACTACGTGTCTTAGACGTCATTTGTGCCATTGGATCGTATTATACGTCGTTTCCTGGACGAGACGCGGTTTCACAAACTCGCCACGAATGCTGCTTTCAGCGTGCCATGGCCTTGGCTGCAGCGACGAGTGGTCATCACTCTATTCAGCGAGTCACATTACTCCTCGTGCAATGCTTCTATCTATTAGCTGTATCAAAGACTGACAGGTCAGTTTGTTTACTAAGAGGCCCTGAACATCAATGTCTAATACTTAAACAGTTGTTGGACGACGCTTGGACAAGCAGTCCGTATAGCTCAAAGCATAGGGCTACATGTTGAATCTCCAAGTCCCAAGTCTAGAAGTGCCACTGAACTAGAACGTAGAAGGAGAACATGGTACTCCATCTATGTTCTTGATCGGCTGCTGTCTCTTCAGCTAGGTCGACCACCAGCGATTCATGATCAAGATTGCAACGTGGCGCTACCATCTCAGCGTGCAGATAACGAGATAGATTGGACTTCCGATGCAATGGAACCTCCCGAGGAAAGCCCGTCGGCAGGCGATTACTTTATTGCGGTCATTGACTTCTCCCAAATCGTGGGCTGCGTCCTGCGCGATGTTTATGGCCCAGTCCATTCGAGGCCGACCCCAGAAATGATATTGGGCACGCAAAATCTGGATCGCAGGCTTGTTGAATGGAAGCTGGGCCTTCCTCGGAAGCTACGCTTCGATTTGGGTCACTCGTTTGACCAAAACAATACCTTTAGACGTCAGGTAAGCTACGTTTTATGTTCTCAGACGCTTTGATGTTAATAGAAAGTCGCAGAGAAACATGCTTGCAATCAAATTCCATCATTTACGAGCCCTTTTACACCGTCCATACCTATGTTATCCTCTTTTACGACAGCGGGATGACTCTCCTATGAGTTTGTCACAATTAGACTGGCCACTGATTGCCGTCTTTGAGAGGATTTGTATTGATGAAGCCCAGGGAACTGCTCGTCTGCTCCACCACGTTTCCGACGAACAGGAATTAGTGCATGAGTTCCCCTGGTGGCAGATGATATCTTGTCTGATCTGTGCCGGGTCCATATTGCTTGTGTCGAGCATCTTCGCGCAGCAGCTTGATGATCACAGTGGATTCGACAGTGAAGGTTTACGCGATGATGCGGAGACGTGCTTGAAGATATTTGAGGCGCTGAGCAGTAATTCAAAGAGTGCAAGGATTGCGAGGAATATGATTCAAGGTCTGAAGCAGTCTGGTTCAGAATGGCGAAGTAAGTACACCTCTCCCTGATTATATCATATGTCTTACCTGAGATCCAGAACAGGCTGGCCAAGGGACTGTCGCAGTCCCGTTCTCACAAACTTTGAGTCAGCCTGATGCTTCGATGCCGCTTCAACATACCTCTGCTGCTGGAGTTCCGGTCTCGCAAGAAATGCTGAGTCTGCAAGACCAGAACGTTGAATTATTATCAGATGCCATACCAACTCCTCAGAACTGGCCAGCTGAGATTACAGATTCCATGGCTTGGTCATCGCAGTTCTTGGACACATTTCAAGGAGATGGAAGTTGGATTTGAAGGCGAGAGGGCATGACTAGGAGCTCCGGCCAATTTATTCCCTGGATCATCTTCAAAACTGGTTGAATGGGATCTTGCTGAAGGTTTACGTCGTACGGAGATAAACCAATGCCACCTTTAAAGACGCTGTATTGAGTTAACTTCTAATAGGCTAAGGCTGAGTCCCGGAGCACAAGATACTACAAATATCTGGTGTTGTTCATGATGAGCATGTAGTAGGGAGATTAACAGTCCTATTTACATATAAACATTTCTCTTAATAGTTCCAAAACTCAAGTAACACTTCTTAGACAATAGTTACAGATCCCGTTCTCTACTGCGGTAAGCATCTGCTGTCTACTCCCCCCTCATAGACCGCAATAGTTACACAACGTCTATCCTCAACTAGATGTCGTCTCTAGCCCTTCGCATGCGCAGACATGGTTTGTCTCAGATGGATCCTCAAAAACGATCTTGCCTTGGCTATCATACCAAATCTTCTTCGCTTTGGATTGTCGGAGCCAATCCACGCCGTTATTCGCCTCGCTGTCGTGGTAAAAGAGCCACCATTGGCCTTTATAATCGACGATGCTACCATGGGTTGTCCAGCCCGAGACCGGCTCAAGTAGTCTGCCCTGATAGGTGTATGGGCCGTAAGGATTGTCGGCAGTAGCGTAGACATAGTAACGAGTGGTACCAGTAGAATAGCTAAGGTAATAGATATCACCTCTTCTATGTATCCAAGGTCCTTCGAAATAGCGACGGTCTTTATCACTCGAAAGTATAGGTTGACCAGTCTCGGGTGCCAGGATAACCATGTCTCGCGGAGCTTCAGCCAACGTATGCATATCGTCGCTTAATAGAGCGATCTGAGGGCTCAGAGCATACTCGTTATCATCTGGCTCCTTTTGCCCAGACCAAGAACCGTCAAACTGGGTCTTATTCTGCCAGCACTGAAGCTGTCCGCCATGAAGTCCGCCCCATGCTAGGTATGTCTTTTGATCGAAATCAGTGAAGCTCGCTGGGTCAATGCTAAAAGTGCCAGGAATGTAACTCTCATCAGCTTTGAATGGACCACCAGGGTCTTCAGAAACAGCTACGCCGATTCGGAAGATGTTTTCTTTATCCCTAGCAGGAAAGTAGAGATAGTACTTCCCACCCTTGTAGGCAGCATCAGGCGCCCACAACTGTCGAGAGACCCAAGCAACATCCTCTACAGAAAGGGCCAGGCCATGATCGGTAACTGGCTCGGAACCGTAGATATCTTCCATGGAATAAACATAATAGTCTTTCATGGCAAAATGATCGCCCTCCAAGTTCAGAGGAATCCCCGCATCATAGTCGTGAGATACATAGAGGAAAAGCTTGCCTTGAAAGACATGGGCTGATGGGTCGGCAGTCAGCCTTTTAGTAATAAGGGCGGGAATTTTGGCCATGGTCGACAGTGTCGGGGAGGTTGTGAGAAATGGTCCGGCAAACTTGGATTATGAATGTCAAGTGCTCAGTCCGCGAGTTAAGAAATGATTAAATAAGTAGTGACAAGGGCTACACTCGAAGATTCTAAATATTATATAGTTTTATAGCAGCGGGGGCACTTCTAACACTTTATCAGCCCGACCATGTTGATGCGCCTTTTCCTTCTCGAATACTAATGAAAATTAGCAGCCCCGGTGGGAGAAAAGGGGATATCCCATGATGTACTTGAAGCTAAGTCAGGCAGAAGCAAGAAAAGACTTGCAACTTGGATGTTCAGGCCTTTGCAAGAATCAGCTAGCCCGACGCTAAGCTTTGGCCAATGTTCTTGTTCTGGGAAATCCCAAAGATAATTAGCCGGATAAATACAAGATTCTGCGGGCAAGAACAAAGTTTAATTTCTTCAACCGGTGATCGATGGACAAGGGGTGGTCTGCATGGTGCAGATCAGTGGCTTGCAACGCTAAACTACAAATGATTGAGATTAGCCGGGATGCGCGGTGTTGATTAACAGTATCCGCCTTGGGGTACAAGTTAAGCCGCGGCAGAAAAGGGTTCCGTGTGACTGCAGCTCAGGCTCCAGGAGAGCCAGTACCGCTTCGACGATTGGACTTCGCAGCGAGTCCCAATGGCGGAACCGAGAAAGCGGGCGTATCCTCCGCTGACCATTGTATAGCTCATTCATTCGCCGTTGTTTTATAGTTACGATGTCTCTAACTTTCCATAGGCCGTGATGTTGGCCGTTGTGAAGAGAGTGAGGAAGATTGCAAACGCCTGGTCCAAATTTCAGCTTACACGGCCGACAACTCGGGGCGCATCGTAGCCTTTATAGGGCACGACGGGCTCACAGAAAGATACGGGAGTTCCTTTGTAAGGACTAAGATAGAACTAGCAACGGGATTAAAGTCAAGATCTTTAAAAACATGTTCCAATATGTGCTAACCAGCACTTGAGCCTAAGATTAAATGGACGGTGAGGGAATTGCAGTATTGGGACTGATATAACAAGAATGGCTTCGCCCTATCATTTGTCTAACCTACTTACACAGCTTTTGAACGTGCTTTGAACTCCTATTTTGTGTTGGTAAGATTTGTGCAGAGTCCATACTTGTAGTTGAGGCTGGTGGCCGAGAGCTGATATCACCACAGAAAACTTAGCTCAGGAGAGACGCCATTTATCCTACTAACAACAGGAGATATATAATTAGACACAGGATTCTAACTATATAAGAATACGGCACTATTGAGATCTACTCATCTCGGCGAGCGTCACAGTGCTACATTTCTTTAGTACAACTCTTATGCCCTATATTGGCATTATGATACAGGGAGTGGACGGCGCAAAAGACACTGGCAAAGAGAAGGTAATTCTACACGGAGTACTTGAAACGAGACTGCATGTGATGAGATAACTTTCGTTATTGACTAAATGCTGTTCGAACTTGACAGATAAGCCTCCCAAGTAAAAAGACTACACGATCAGCAAAGTCAACGGATCCTCGATGTCCCCTTCAATAGGAGAATTCCCACGCATATGCGGTTCCAGTATCAGTCTGGTACAGAATGATGTCCAGTTTATCGTCGGAATATGAAGTAGAGGGGTACTTGCCACAGGACGATGGAGCTTCGACTTTACCCCACCACCCAGCACTCGGGAAGGCAAGGCATGTGATATTAACGGTACCGTGGGATGGCAGTCCAAGGGCACTGAGTGTCTTCACCTCAATAGTCCACGTGCCCTTCTTCTGACGGCTGCCAGCCAGAAGCCTCACTACACGAGCCTTGGTGTCAACCGTGGCGTACACATCCACGACCATGTCTGGGGACGGCATGGTTCCGACGCGGTGTCCTGTCATCGACTGTGCATAGTACTTGTAGACCTTGTACTCGCCATTGGGGAAGTAGCCTGTAGCATTTGCAGCAGCATTTGGCGCGTTGGGCTTTGAGACAAGGTTGGCCAGATAATCGTATAGACCGGGGTAACCCTGCCAATTTCCGCGGAGGCCAGGTGCATCGACGCGTTCAAGCTGGGAAATCCACCATGCTCCACCACTAGAGACTTGCTCAGACGCAGTGGCATATTCATTGATGTTGATGTTGTTGTAAGGAAGGCCGTAATGATCCAAAAGCGAATGAAAACCTGCCGTCGACTCCAACATGTTCTGGGAGCCGCCGCTTTCCATGTGCCAGGTCCACGTATCGGGTATGCAATTATTGGTCTTGATGTATTGCGCAAACGTAGTCCACCAGCCATTAGATAACTTGGGTTCAGCCGATGTCGAAGGCCCCTGAATTGTGACATCAGTGCCGAAGGCTTTCCGGAATGCATTGTAGGATCTACGCCACATTTCGAGAGCCTGCGACTGAGAACGTGTCCAGTACCAAGAACCATCAACTTCGTTAAAGATTTCGATGATGAAGTCGTCCAGACTAACCCCATAGCTCTTCATGTCGGCGATGACAGCTTGGGTGAAGGTGTCCCAATCTGTCCAGTTTCCATTGTCACCAGGGTATGGCCCGTTGTTCAAATCCCATTCTCCGTAGAGTGTTTCATATAGGCAAATGAACTTGGCACCAAACTTCTTTGCCGCCTGGTAATTGCTCATCACCTCTTTCATACGGTTCTAGCTTTGTCAGTTGGTTCGGTTCAAGTGATGATCAAAGACATACCTCGTATTGAGTACGACCAGCGAGCCATCCACCGGCTGGAGAAGGCAGTGAAGGCCCCCCACCGCGAGCGAAGTTGAAACCCCAGTCAGTGTACATATGATCTGGAATCTGCGATGCATTATCAGGAATGCCAAAGATAATGCCAGATGCGAGGTGGTTGGTGGAGCCTGTATTGTTTGATAAGGAGACAACCGCTGTACCTGACGACTGTCGAGGTACAAGGCCTGGGATTGCTGCCACTGGCGTGACACCCAAGAAGGCGGGAAGAAGGGCCAAAAGCGAAGATTTCATTTTCGATCTCGAGATCTATCGTGGAGAACTGAGCTGAAGAAGTCTTGTATTTGGCGGCATTATCTCATTATTTATATTACTTCAGAGTCAACACGCTACCTTTCCATTTGGAGTATTGCACATCGCACATCGAGGTTGTGGGAGGCATTATCACGCAAGTGAATCCCATATGCTGTCCCAACCTGGAACCATCATTGACCCTCATGATAGTTGTGGTTAATCATAAGACCAGAGTCTACACATCAATTTAGCCGGAAGCCCACCGGGCAGAAGCTTGGTCAGAAAGAATTGAGCTGCATGACATTCTGTACATGTATTGAATTACCTGATGAAAAGTAATAATTGCTTCCAGCCCTGCTGGCAGATAGGGGAGTGTCGGGGGAAATCCCTAGTGATGTATTCACTAGTTCCAATCATATGCATCTCCTGCTAGCGCCACTGCCGGCATCCGAGACGGATTGATTATTCGCCAATCCTGAGATACCACACTAACTCATAAAGTTTGATAGTTCCTGTAGATCTGCTCCAAAAGAGCGCCAAAGCACAACGGCACTTGTAAACGGGAAGTTAGATCGCGCTAGCGACCTTGGCTGGAAACGTACAATGTCAAGAGCCTGCTCGGAGCTCTCCGTTGAGACTGAAGCAATATCGATATTGGGCTCTATTCTCATCAAAGCTGTTGGCAAAGATAATCAGGCTAAAATCAACTCGCCGGCTTCGTGGTTACCTAGCTGAAAGCCTCGCATACCACGCCCACCGGGATGAAGTAGAAGTGACTGTCCGGTGGGCGTGAAACATACCCCGAGATCTGAACATGGAGATATCTGGAGATATCTGGGGTAAGGCTTGGCGGGGAAGAGGCAGATAAAAAGGTCTAGGCTTATTAGTGAAGGTACCAAGGCAATAAAAGGCATCTTCATTCCAGAAACATCAATCTCTCATCTCCAGACTTGACTCCATAAGCTCATCAAACAATTCTTCATCTTTCTTCTGAATCGACTTTCTTGCAGTATGGAACCTGACAAGGAGGCTACCGCCAATCATGTGGAGGCTTTGAACGAGCCTCCAGTGGTGACTCAGGAAAAGTCTATCACGTCGCAGCAAAGGCTGGCCTTCATTGCGGAGAAGGAAATGACCCTCCTTGCTGGTCTCAAGAAATACCCCTGGTCCGTGTTCTGGTCTGTCATAGTCTCCATGATAATCGTCATGGAGGGTTACGACATTGTCTTGCTGGGCGGACTCCTCCCCCAGCCCGCCTTCAGGAAGCACTACGGGAGCTATAGCGATGCCCATGGCTGGCAGATTTCCGGGCCCTGGCAGGCCGGCCTGAACAACGCTACCACCTGCGGTACCATCTTTGGCGCCCTGGCAAACGGATACCTTACTAGCGGTTTGGTTATCGTCGTACTGTGCTTGGGGCGCTCCTTTTCATCAACGCCACCATCGCGATGCAAGTCTTTGCGACCTCGCTAGGCATGCTCGCTGCTGCCAACTTCCTCTGCGGTTTGCCTTGGGGACTATTCTCGGTCATGGCTCCAGCTTACGCGTCTGAAGTCACCCCTAATGTTCTTCGCGGTTATCTCGCCAACTTTGTGTGTTTCTGCTGGGCTGCGGGAATGTTGATCTCCTCGGGCGTCCAAACAGCGTTTTCCAAGCGCCAGGACCAGTGGGCATATAGAATACCGTATGCAATCCAATGGGCATGGCCAGTACCGCTGATGTGCATCCTTTGGTTTGCGCCAGAGTCACCCTGGATCCTGGTCCGCAGGAAGAACTATGCCGAGGCAGGGCGGATGATTGAGCGACTCTCATCGAAGAATGAGATGGTCGACAAGGACGCCGTCGTTTCTATGATGAAACACACTATTGAGACAGAGCAAGAACTTGAGGCCGGCACTTCCTACTGGGATTGCTTCAAAGGTGCTAATCTAAGGCGGACCGAGATTTCCTGCGTGGCCTTCATGTGCCAGCAATTTGATGGCACAGCTATTACAGGCAACGCTGTTTACTTCTTCACGCAGGCAGGTGTCGGGACCGAGACTGCGTATAACCTCTCTGTGGTGTCCCTCGCCCTGTCTTGTGTTGGAGTGGTTGTGTCCTGGTATCTGATCTATCGGTTTGGCCGTCGAACTCTATATCTCTTCGAGCTATGGACTTCACTCATTGGCCTTCTCGCCGTAGCCACCGCTGCGACGATATCTGATTCACAGAAGAGCAGCTATGCGCAAGCCGGCATCGTCATATGTTCCGTTCTCATTCGGTTCGCTACCACAGGCCCTGTATGTTATGCGATCCTCGCCGAAATATCCTCAGTCAGCCTCAGGAGCAAGACCATATCAATTGCACGAGTCGCCTATTATATTTCACAAATTGTTTGCAACACCTTGCAAACATATCTCATCAACCCGACCGAACTGAATCTCAAGGGAAAGTCAGGCTGGGTTTGGAGCGGTAGCTGCATTCTCCTCATCGTGTGGGCGTATTTCCGTCTTCCAGAGACAAAGGTCAGTACTTCACGCGCAAGGGCTTCGTAACAAGACTTACACTGACTTTAATGTAGGATCGTCTCTTTGAAGAGATCGATTTGTTGTTCGCAAACAGAGTCCCTGCTCGGAAATTCCGAGTGACAGATGTCGACCTCTTCGATTTCACCGGCACCAAGGAAGATGAAAAGGCATGAGCGGGAGGCCTGGCAACACCAAGACGGATTTCTACTGAGTTTGTTTCTCCAAGAATCTTTGGCTATTGAACTTATATCTGTGCCAACGACGAAGGCTTTTCCATGATTCAAGTACCATCTTCGTTAATTCAACAGCTTGTGGAAGCATGCGCCAGGTTCTACCTACCAGCATGTTCAAGTAACTTACTGTGATTTAACATTATCTCCTGTCAATATATCACCTGCTTGTAAAATCCCATTGCTTGTTAAGAAGGATAAAGAGTGTGGTCTGGCAAAGATAATTGATTAAGGCTTGTTATCAGCCGAATTCAGTTACAGTACGCAGTGGTACGAATGATGGTGATTGAGTTGAGCGACGGCGGTAGGCCACAAGTCCTAAAATGGTCTCCTATAAAGGTGACCAAGATATAGTGGGGTTCCGAGTAATTATCTCCCCTATCTCACATACCAAGGCCAAGGCACATCAAGCAACCCTTTCCTCTCCCCTGGGACTCCTGGCGCTGTATCTTAGACTACGGAATATTAGCATGATATCTATTAGGCTATCTTGAACCTCGAAGAATACTTAATCCCAGGAATCCATTGGCTATCACAGCTACTATCTTGTTGAATTTTAACCAACTTAAATGTAGTAATTATAGGCTTCAAGCCACAGATATTAACTATAAATAATAGAATTGAGTTTTATATTACACTAACGAAATAAGCGGCTGCGTTGCATGTATCCACGATATCCAGGATATCCGGAATATCCGACTCTACCGTGAAAAGCCCACTGTGCCGTGTGCTGATCTACTCTCTCTGGGTCCCTTTACCGGGCATCTCTGTTAATTCTTTCTTATATAAAATCAATGGTTTGAGCTAACACTACCATCACTCCATCTCATCTTCATCTTCATCCTAACGCTTCAGAAACGGTACTACATATTACGACAAACATGGCCGCCCATAGGCCTGTACAAAAACCACAAGATGCTCTCCTTCGACATCATCTCACCGAGGGCTGTCAACATGGCTCGGAACGTGGAGATACACAATCTCAACCCGATCCTGGGCTTGGAAACGAGAATCAAAGTCCCGATGGTGCCGCGGAGAATTGCGACTTGGACGAAATAGCTCCCATCGCTCCCATCCCGTTGCCAGACGGCTTAATCGATCATAGGGATCGCCTAGAGCGCATTCGGCAAACGGAGATAGAACTTAAGGGTGAAGAGACTCGAATTCCGGATAAGCCCTTGCCTACCACCGACAAAGCCCTTTCGTTGACTACAAAACTTCACACCCACTCCTATCTAATCTTTTTCTCCATCCTGGGAACGCTCGCCAGAGAAGGCATGACAGCACTCCTCGTCTATCCCGGGGCACCAGTCATCTTCCCAACGCTATGGGTGAATTTTGCAGGGTGTCTTGTCATGGGGTTCCTGGCCGAGGACCGTATGCTGTTTCGCCATGAATGGGGTCCTGACACCAGCGGAACGGTTTCAGATGACACCCCCACGGACTTAAAAAGTACAGACCTTGAGGCAGCAAAAAAGTCACATCTTAACGTCAAAAAGACCTTGCCCCTCTACATCGGCCTTTCGGTTGGGTTCTGTGGCTCGTTTACAACTTTCTCGACATTCGTCCTCGATTCCTTTCTCGCCCTTTGCAACGGACTCGAAACTCCTTCTGCGCCAACATCTGACCGGAATAAAGGTTACTCGGTCTGTGCGCTTGCATCTGTGGTCTTACTCACGGTTCATGTTTCCTTGGGTGGTCTCTTTCTCGGTGCCCATCTTGCTATATTCGCTCAAGATAATATGCCCTCACTACCCTATATCTTTATGCGCAAGGTTTTGGACCCAATTGCTACCATTCTCGGCTGGGGCTGTTGGATTGGAACGATAGTTCTATGCATCTATCCGCCTTCTGATGACTGGCGCGGAAGTGTCCTGTTCTCCCTGGCCTTTGCCCCTCTAGGTGTATTCACGAGATTTTACCTTGCAGTCTTTTTGAATGGCAAACTCCCAACTTTTCCATTGGGGACATTTGCTGCCAACGTTTTAGGTGCTCTAATCCTCGCTGTGGTCTGGGACTTATCTCAGATTCTTTCAAGGCCTTCCCTTGGATACCAGTTGCTTGAGGGTGTCAAGAATGGCTACTGTGCCGTCGTTACTACTGTTTCCACTCTCGCTCTGGAGCTCTCTTCTCTCCAACGAAAACACGCTTATAGATATGGCACTGTCAGCTTCTTGGTATCTTTTGGGTTGGTGGTAATCATTTCTGGTAGATTCAAATGGCCACGTTGATACCAGTGAATTATGGAACTGCAAAATATTGCATTTCATCTATTATACAAGAGTTGATCTTTACACACTTGTTTCTAAATTCCTTCAGGTTTGAACACAAGAATAAAAATGAATGCAGAAACATCGCACCGTCATCTGTGCCAATGAAAGTCTGGCTAATCTTGTATCTCTAGATCTTCCTTCACATCTAGCACTCCCCGTCACTGTCTTAGTCATTTAATAATACCCATGTTGCAAGTCTCAGACCTAGCGTTGGCATCTAGCACTGTCAAGTGTCCCGATATTCTTCTTCTCTGATGAGCGGCCTCTGTAAATTATGCATTTGTTGTTGAAATACAGGGAACTATCCCCTTAGTCCCAAATAAACATTCTCACCAACGCATCCCTCATGCAATGCATCATGCACTCGGACTCTGAGATATGTGTGGACAACATGTCTGCCAATTCGTTAGTATCCATTATGTTCTCCTCCTCTTTGCACTTCAAACACTTTACCTCGATAAACTCCAACAGACTTTGAACGCCATTCGGGCACAGCTCATAGTTTTGAAAGAAATAGCCTGCTTCACATCGATCAACGGTCATATCGGTTCCCAGGTCTTTATCGCAGACTTGACACTTCATCTGGAAGTAATTCTCATGACACATTGTTTGGGTTCTGGATCTGGCCGAGATATGTTGAGCAATGGTATGTAGTTAGAAAATGCTGGGATGTTGATCTTGTTGCTGCCGTTGTATGCTATAAGACGACAACAACGCTTTCCTGGATATAGAATACAAAAGATGTATCAGGTGCCGGTAGTGTCGGTCCTTTGGCTTGTTTCTGGCAGCGGCTCGGACCTTTCAGTTTTTTGCATCTGCTGCTGCTGAGGGATGAACTAGGTATATATATGGAGGTTTCTTTGTTCTTCCACCTGGAACCCGAACATTCCGCAAGCAGAGAACGTAGGCGCTCCTGTTTTGAGGATGAACATACTTGTCGGATTGGCATGGAATCCGGATGTCCTATAACGCTGGATATAGTTTAGGCTGTCTTTCAATTTCTATTGTAGCCATGTTTTGGTCAAGCTATTTTCCTGCTCCCTGTGGGTGCCTTTATATACAAACTCTAATCGGGTATCCCAGGCTCTTCAAGAGCTTCTTCAATGTTTGTATCACCCACTGCAGCACCAATTCTTTTCAGTTGCGTTATTCAGCCTTTTGGTGCTCTGGATTACACATTAGACAGTCGCCCACTGATCTGACTCTTTGTTCAGAGCGAACATTGGTCACACCTTGCACGCAGAAATCATTACGGGCTTCTTTCCCCTTGAGGAAATCCCAAGGCATCCTGTGCAGACGCGAGAGCATTATGGTGTTGCGCCGTATGTCGTCCCCTTCTGATCATTGGTAACTCCTCTTCTACTCCATCAGCACAACAGCAACAGCCCAAAACCAACATGTGACAGAATTATTCTAATCACTGTAGCGGGCGGTAAACAGACAATCACACAGCTTGATTCGTGTGACGCTGGCCGCGATACCAACGACCCTTTCAAAGCCCCTGTCCTCATAATTGGGGGCCGGAATTTACAGGCTCTCCAAAGTCGCAATCTACACGTGCATCCCTGTAATTGGTGAGGCCTCTTTTTGGTACTTCAGTGCGACCAAGACGCTGATAAAAACATGATTTGCCCATTTCGCGCAGCTGAATCATACCCCTGCTGCATGGATGCCTAGTGAGGCGTTCAAGGGTCTCGGTACTTTGACCGCGAGCTGTGATTCAAAAAGCCTCATAAGCCACCAAAGGCAAAAAGGTGCAATTTTCCTTTATCTTTTGTCACTATCACTGAGTTTCTGCGTCACAAGTGCACACAGCCAATCACAGCAAACATTCATCATGTGCACCGAACACTTTACGCACTTTTACTGCATGTACTGCAGTGTATGCATCAGGAAGGGATATGAATGGGAGATTTGTCAAATTGCTCAACAGACGGAGTCAAAGGCTATGGGGTCGTGTGGATACACGGATGATGGGGTTGTTGCGAGCGTCTCGGAATATTGTCAGCAGTGTCCGCCTGACGACAGGAAGTGGAACAAAGTTACGCTTGACGGTGAAACAAAGACACAATTAGCTTGAGGAATTGTTGGATCTATATGACAATCAATGTTTGCTTGCTCTGAGGGGCAACGGGCTTAGCAAACGGCACGTCACGACCCCAACTCTTTACAATCACCGATGGATATCATCTTCTACTGGCCTTTACTGAGGATCTCTCTGTTTGGGCTGCAACACTAAGAGTCAAGATTCATATTCTGCCTGTCATTCACTGTCCTCGCCCTCAAGCTATGGCTATAAATCCCCCTGTCCTACGTCCCTCTCGACCCTCAGACCACGAATTTCAACGCTGCCTAGTCTGTGCATCTCTATCCTAAACCCACAACGTAATAAACTCGTTCCCCTCACAATGTGCTACCACGTAACAGTCAACTACATGTGCTCAGTTTGCAGCAACAGAATCGAATGTGACAGACACAGCCTGAGATGTCAACGAGCTTACCGTTCTTTAACAGGAGTCTTCGGGTCTTGTGGAAGCACGTACTCAGAAATGATATGGAATTATCAGGAGACATGTAGAACGTGCGTAAATCCCGAGGAGCCGGAGCTTCCTGGTCCTGAGCACTTTGTTCTCCCGCGCTTGCGCCCACCTTACCCAGGCACGGGCTAGAGGTACGGGCCGTGGTATCGTAAAGATCCCGATGGAATCTATAAGATGTGGCTTGTGTAAGGCGTTTATTTTCAGTAATGACCATACTACATTCAGCTCTGGGGCAGTGAATAGTACAGGTAAGGGTCTGCACTGAGAAATTGTAACGTATTGTAATTGTACTTACTATCCTGCTACAAAGCCCATCTTGCGACACTATCGGGTTATTTTGACGAATCACATTTCGCATCATCTAAGTTGAAATATGCAGTGAATCACTGGGCATTGACTTTTTCTAATGTCCAAATCGCTGATTAAGTGCCTTTGAAAAAGTATTCTCGTGGTCTTATCACCCCCTTCAATTCGCATCCATTTGCAGTTAGGTATCTATAAATGCCGCCATCTCCTATCAAGGCATAATTTCTCTTGATCTATTCAAACACCCAACCTTCCCTTGAAGAAAATACAACGAAATCCGAGTCAGTTAACGTATCGAAATGTGCCACGATCTAACAATTCATTACATGTGCCCAGTCTGCGGGAACCGGTGGAACTTTGAGAAGCACGGTCTCATGTGCAGGAAGGCCAACGAAACTAGGAGCAGACTATTCGCATCGTGCGGGAATGAATATCCAGTGACGTTATGGAATCAGGAGGAGATCTGTGAAGAGTGTTTGGCTCGTGATCAGCTTCATCCTCCGCTTGAGGTGGTTATTACAAGGCGGTAGCAGGCCGACAACTTAGGGCTATTATAGTTAGGAATGTCTTCTTTTAGCGCATCGTAACTTCGAATTTAATATCATCTAGATTATTACACTCAGGTATGTGACTCCTTGACGGTCTTTGCTTTGGGCGCCAGCGAATGGTCCGTCTGGTATTGCTTGCTTAACAAGGCGGCAGTGCCAAACACTGCATTGCATTTCTTTCACTCTGACAAAGAATCCTCTATAGAGATATCCAGAATCTTTTTGCACTAATTCTCAACTTCAAGGTCTCTCCGGCATCACTCTCAACCTTTTTCTTCCCTCATCCCACAAAACAAACACCCTCACAACCACGACATCACAACCGCCACCATGTGCGTAGCCATGACCCGCGTCTTCTACTGCATGCGCTGCAACAACGAGATCTACGAAGAAATGGAATGTCAAGAGTGCCCGCTCTTCAGCCAGTACGAGCGCTGCGGAAAGACCGACGTGAACCTAAGCTTCAAGTGCGCAGCCGACCTTTGCATTCTATGCGCTTCGTTTCCGCCGGAGAGCCAGGTTCCCTTTTTGTCGCAGCCTCCACAGGGGAGTACTTCTACTATTATGCGTCATTTGAGACTTATGTACGGTCGGCGTTGATGGATGTGAGTGTTTCGCTGAAAGTCGTGTGCAGCTATTTATTAACTCTATAGACTTTTACAGATACGCCCGCAATGATGAAGATGATACAGAATCGATCGGCGAATCAGGTATGGGACATCACGGGCTCTGTTACAGAAGAAAGATTGGTGATCAGCTGCGAGGATATCTTGGCTGTTAGGACAGAGACTGGACCGCTGACGACTTTGCTACATTTTGGTGGCCAATACCTCGGTGAAACTGGACCTTGGGCCTGAGTTTGCGACCTCTATCATCGAGACAATAAACCCAAACACTTTTCATCGCACCTGATAGCTTTTGATGATTCAGAGCATACATGCTATTGTTCTCTCCAAATCCATATGTTCATAAAGTTTGCACAGTCTGAATGAGTCGTGTTCAGCACAACAAAGCCATTATTCAATTGCTATCTCCATATTCATGGGTGTCCCCATTCGCCTTTACGAACATCAAGACCAGTCACGGCCAGTTCGTCATGATCTCGACTATAAATTCAGCCCACTTTCTCTTCTTTTCTGAATCAATCCATCCTTCAGCCTCCAACTTCCTGCCAACTTCATAACCCAAACTTTACCACACACAACCCGTATACAGATTTCCGTCATTATAATATTCATCATGTGCCAAATGATCAACACCACTGAGCTCTGTATCAACTGCGGCAAGACCGTTGGCACGAAGCTCAAGCGAGACAAGTGTCCGCATTACGGCACCACCAGATGCAAGCAGGAAAACCTATATGTCACGAAGAAATTCTCCGCGAGCAACTGCTCCAAGTGCTCAAAGGATGGGAAGAAGAGTGGAAAGAAGTGGGTGAGGGTTCTCGTCCGCCTCTGGAGGCAACAGTTAGGTCAACTGTTTTGATAGCGCATTAGGCAAGATAGGAGCAGGTCATCTTGTCATGGAATTAGATATTCACTTGCTCGGAAGGGTATTCTAGAGCTGGCTCTATGGCTAATGGGATACTATTAAATTCCGAACTCTTCAATTTTTGTCATGACCTCTAAACCTTCTCACAGAACCTACAATTAGTATGACAGCCTTTGGCTGACTTTCTTATATCTAGATCACTGGTCTATTGTTGCGGCATCAGGTATAGTTTGAAATATGTACATGAAAAGGTATGGAGGGTTTGATCTCAGCCATACTCGCCCAGGGAACCAGTGATGACAATCGACAACACTTCATGCCGCTCGACTCACCTGCCCAGCGACTTCAGTGTTGAGCAGCTGCTAAACGAGTATATAACCTCGCTCCCCATCGGTTCCATCTAGGCTAAACAAACGTGCATAAAGTCTCGGCAACGACACTAGACTCAATCAATCCGGATTGGCAACAATTTTACCAAAACTATAACCTCGTATTATCCTCCACAGTGTGCATTGTCCATCACTACAAGATAATATGCCAGAAATGTGGCAACAATATCAGAACTGACATGGATCGTCAGAAATGCAACAAGGCAAACAAGGGGGAGAGGTGTCTCAAACGGTACAAAAATGGGGGTGAGCAAAAGGAGAGTGAGTTGGGATGCAAGGTTTGCAGAGCTGCAAAATTGAAGAAGCGATAGCGCGGCTTAGACTGGAGTGTAGCTAGATATTCTCGTCTGTAGGTTTGTTGCTCTTCTCAGGTCCAAGCATAGTTCAAGCGTTTGATATCCTGTCATCCGTTTGATGATTGTCCAATTCTTCGCTTAGGAAGCGCTAAAGTCCAGTGAGTCTTTGTGGTCTCGAATGATTATGCAAACGTTGCTTCAGTCTTTCGGACTCAATAATGAATGTGATTAAGTGCTATTTGAATGGGCAAGATTCAAACGGTCTCAGCAGAGCCACAAGTATAAATACCACTACACCCACCTCCATCCCGTCTCCGAGATCTCCATGATCTCCATCAACCTCACCATCTATCCCTTGACTCTATACTCAAAAACACTGTATCACTGCTAAGAACAAACTCTTCTCTCAACCATGTGCTTCATTCACACCACCCGGCTCGTCTGCATTAAATGCGGCCATCAAACCCCCGTCCCAAGAACAGCCCCCTGCAAGGAGGCGAACAATGTTGAACAGCCGTGCCAGAAGAAGCGTATGCAGACGACTACCTTGATCGATTCCTCCAAGTGCCCCCAGTGCAAGGCCAAGGCGGCTAAGGCTAAGGAATGCAAGACTGAGGCGGAGGGCGAATGAACACTGCATGCTGAAAGGGGTCTAAGGCTTTGGAAATCACGACTAAATTGACATTGGGCTTTGGGCACAAAAATGGCGGATTGGGTAGTGAAGCAATCTCAGTGGCAGTCCAAATACTATTTGTTGACTTTTATTGATAGCCATGCCCGTGAAACATTGCACAAGTCTGACATGTTGACTCAGCCGTTCACTCGCCGTGACACATCTGGACACCGACGATAGAATGAAAAGGCCACTGTGACACTCCAACCCTCCAACGCCGCTGTGCATAAATAACTCCATAGCTCAAGCCCCCTGCTTTCCTCTCATATCTCGTATCTCCACTCACCATTAACTACCATTCAACATGTGCAACCTAGTCTTTACCAAATACCGCTGCCGAGTCTGCGACCACATCATCGACCATGAAACCGTGACAGGAAAGTGCAACTCTGCCAAGAAATCGGGCAGAGCTTGTGTAAAGCAAAAGATAGTGGCTTCGACTGTTCATACAGATCAGAAGAATTGTAAGGACTGCGTTAAGAAGAAGAAGGAGGGTCAGAGGGGGGTTAAACGTAAGCTTTGGAGGTTTGGTTTTGGGATCTAGAGGGAACATATTCCCTCAAAGCTTGGGTATTTTATTACTCACCAAACTCTTGCCTTTAACGTCTCGGTGATGCTGTATGTCTTGGGCTGAGGGTTTGTGGATGGATGTACCCGCAGTTTGTGATACAGAGCACGGCATTCGGTAACTTGACGGTTCTTCGGTGAAGCACTTCAAGGACTTTACGTAAATAGCAGATCAGCTCATTTTATCCTGCCTACCATTAACTCTCTTTCTACCCCTCTCGTCAGCTGAACGTTCCAAATGTGCACTATCCACAGTACAGGCTATCTCTGCAGGAAGTGCTCCTACCTCGTCTCCATGCCCGTGGAGGAAATAAAATGCGCTCACTTTCTGGAGAAGAGACCTGGTATTTGCTTCACGACGACGAGGCATGATACCATCTATGTTCATGAGGAGGAGTGTTTGCAGTGCAAGGAAGCGAAGACGAAGGCCAAGGGCAAAGGAAGGGCGGACAGTTTATAAGTTTGCTTGGAGGACGACTTCACAGCTACTGTGTTCTTTATAGACTGATGTCCAAACGATAACGCCATAGTTTGGTGTCAAGTTCGTTGCCTTGTTCGTATGACTGAAAGGCTCTGTATCCGAGCTGCTTGGGTGCCCAATTACCTTGTTCGGTCGAAACATTCACTGCTTCAAGACCTTTCCGCGACCAACCCGAATGCTCCTATGTGCTCATGAACAAACACATAAAATATCGCTTTTCTCTCATATAAATATGGCAGGGTTCCTTACTTGAATCACCAACGTATCCCCATCATCCACAGACATACTCAACTGACACAAAGAATCAACTCACCACAAACACAAACAACACAAATCAAGCATCTCCACCAAGTCAAACTCACCAAAATGTGCCAACTATCCAGCAACGCTACCATTTGCGAATCCTGCCGCCATCTCATCAGCTACACCTCCAACAAGTCCTTCTGCTCTCTCGTCATGAACCCCATGACGAGTAGTCTGAGCATGAACTCCACTGATGAAATCGAGGAGAGGGCGTGTCTTGAAGAGCCGAAGGATATCAGTCGTTATGTTCCCAGTCATTTTTGCAAACGCTGTGAACCAGATGGTAAGCAAGGTAATGTTGAGGTCTAAGATTGGAAGTGGAGATCGCCCAGCCCCGGAGTTTTTCTTGAGGCGGAGTTCCCGTCGCCGAGCCGGAAGCTTGTGAGGGAACTGAGGTGAGGCTAGATTTCATTGGGAATGGCGACCTTTGGGATGGTTACCCTGAAGGAAGAGCTCTAGTTGGGCCTTTATCTGTTCATTGGTGTTCTTGGTTTTGTTCCTAGATAAATAAAACCGAATATCTCTGTTTGTCTATCCTCTGCGACATCTTGTTGATGAAGTGTGATTCTGAATGTTGAAAAGTAAGCATTGTATCTTGTCAGGCTGCCGGGACTCCTATAATCCCCGGTCAGCATTCTAAAGTCACTACGTAAATCGTGTAAGTCTGCGATATCGGTTCTGCCTTTAACATCTCCATTGTTTTAACAATCAATCTCAACATTGCGGGACTACATCACTCACCGAAAGTCCAGCAGAATGGTTCCAACAATTTTATCGAGCAGGGATCGCCATGGCCATTTCCGAGGCTACTCTCAAAGCATCGTCATATCCGACCAACGATGAACGCTACCAACTTCCTTACTCAGAAATGTGGAGGTGCAATAACCCATCGAGTCAGAAATAACCCAATTTCTCCAATGTAACCCCAGAACCATGAACATGACCACGAGACTGGTAAAAGTCGATTGACTTTTCGGATGTAAACATAATCCCGAGTCACCCAGGGACATCTCGTGGCTGTCCATGATGGGAATAAAGTCATGCACCTTTACAATACTATGGCCGAGTATACACCGATTGAAAAAGAGCATTAGAGCACAACGGCACTTGTAAACGGGAGTTTAGACATCGTCCGAGATGCGGAACTAATACGAAGATATTACTGAGAGCAATTGAAGTGTCGTGTGGCTGATAACGTTAGAACCCAGATAAAATACATTTCGTCCCGTCATGATGGCCTGAACGGTAACAACTCCGGGCCGAAGCCACTGTAACATCAGCGTCACCAGGCCACTGCGCTGGGTCGATAAACGGGTTCACGTCAAAGGGAATTATCGTGGAGAAGGCGTGAAAAAAGACTCATAACCTTGAATTTGACAGTTACAGGGAAGAAACCAAGGTCCATGTGTGATCAGCACCTGTTTCTAGGTATACAGTTCGTATAAGTTTCTGATTCCGATCTCCATTCAACGTTAATTTCTCCGCATGAACGAAGCGTGCGAGTCCACAACAGGGCCGATTTGAATTGCGGAGAAGAAGCTGTCTCCCCCAGACTCTCGACCATCCCCGGCAATTGAGATGAATACGCTAACTCAATCGACAAGCTCAGTATAAATCTTGCTGGGAGAACCTCGGATCCTCGGTCAGATAGCGGCCGTATTATTCATTCTGTGGAGTGGGAAACCTGGGGCATGACACCATCACCAACAGTCGGGGATATCTTCCATTGGACGCAGCGGCTAAGCTGCGGTAGATCTGAGGATGTGAGAGTTCGCCGATGGAGATTAAACTGGGAATGGCATCACACGATGGTCCTCGCATCGTGGAAAGTGAAGGACAATGTTACTCCGCATCGTCCATGTGAGCTAGTGAGTCGTTTTTTCCCTCTTTTGTGCGGGGGAGCAAAACTAATTGAAGCCGACGCTAACACTTACAGAATTTTGCAATGACGCAGACACGCAAGTTTTTGTGAAGGAGGAAGCAAGAGGTTGGACTGGTGATCGCCGAGGGGAAGGGAAAGCGTAGCCGGTGCTGGGGATATATAAGTTGTAGCTGATAGCCTCACAAAAATGAAGAGAGATCATCATCACTGAGCGCCATTCATCTCTACTCTCTCACAATGGCTAGCATTCGATCTGTGTTGGTCTCGGGTCTCTTGGCCGCGGGTGTTAATGCCCAAGCCTACGATTCGAGTGATCGCGCTGAAGATGCTTTTAGCTGGGTTCAGCCCAAGAACACCACTATTCTTGGGCAGTACGGCCATTCACCTCATTACCCTGCCAGTACGTTCACCAACTCCATCAATTGAGGTGAGGTTATACTGACGATTAACTATAGACAATGCTACTGGCAAGGGCTGGGAAGATGCCTTCGCCAAGGCTCAAGACTTTGTCTCCCAACTGACACTTGAGGAAAAGGCCGACATGGTCACAGGAACTCCAGGTCCTTGCGTCGGCAACATCGTCGCCATTCCCCGTCTCAACTTCAACGGTCTCTGTCTCCACGACGGTCCCCTTGCCATCCGTGTAGCAGACTACGCCAGTGTCTTCCCCGCTGGTGTATCAGCTGCTTCATCGTGGGACAAGGACCTCCTCTACCAGCGCGGTCTTGCAATGGGTCAAGAGTTCAAGGCCAAGGGCGCTCACATCCTCCTCGGTCCTGTCGCCGGTCCTCTTGGACGCTCGGCGTACTCTGGTCGTAACTGGGAGGGTTTCTCGCCGGATCCTTACCTCACTGGTATTGCGATGGAAGAGACGATCATGGGACATCAAGATGCTGGTGTTCAGGCTACTGCGAAGCACTTTATCGGTAACGAGCAAGAGGTCATGCGAAACCCTACTTTTGTCAAGGATGGGTATATTGGTGAGGTTGATAAGGAGGCTCTTTCGTCTAACATGGATGATCGAACCATGCACGAGCTCTACCTCTGGCCTTTTGCCAATGCTGTTCATGCCAAGGCTTCTAGCATGATGTGCTCGTACCAGCGTCTCAACGGCTCCTACGGCTGCCAGAACTCCAAGGTCCTCAACGGCATCCTTCGAGATGAGCTTGGTTTCCAGGGCTACGTCATGTCCGATTGGGGTGCTACTCACGCCGGTGTTGCTGCCATCAACAGCGGTCTCGACATGGACATGCCCGGTGGCATTGGTGCTTACGGCACGTATTTCACCAAGTCCTTCTTCGGCGGCAACCTCACCCGCGCCGTCACCAACGGCACCCTCGACGAGACTCGCGTCAACGACATGATCACCCGCATCATGACTCCCTACTTCTGGCTCGGTCAAGACAAGGATTATCCCTCCGTCGACCCCTCCAGCGGCGATCTTAACACCTTCAGCCCCAAGAGCACCTGGTTCCGCGAGTTCAACCTCACCGGCGAGCGAAGCCGTGACGTCCGCGGTAACCACGGTGACTTGATCCGCAAGCACGGCGCCGAGTCCACCGTTCTTCTCAAGAACGAGAAGAACGCCCTTCCCCTCAAGAAGCCCAAGTCTATCGCCGTCTTTGGTAACGATGCCGGTGATATTACTGAGGGTTTCTACAACCAGAATGACTACGAATTCGGCACTCTTGTTGCTGGTGGTGGTTCTGGAACTGGTCGTTTGACATACCTTGTTTCGCCTCTTACCGCCATCAATGCCCGTGCTAAGCAAGACGGTACACTTGTTCAGCAGTGGATGAACAACACTCTTATTGCTACCACCAACGTCACTGATCTCTGGATCCCTGCTACTCCCGATGTCTGCCTCGTTTTCCTGAAGACTTGGGCTGAGGAGGCTGCTGATCGTGAGCACCTCTCCGTTGACTGGGACGGCAACGATGTTGTCGAGTCTGTCGCCAAGTACTGTAACAACACTGTCGTCGTCACCCACTCTTCTGGTATCAACACTCTTCCTTGGGCTGACCACCCCAACGTCACCGCTATTCTCGCTGCCCACTTCCCCGGTCAGGAGTCCGGTAACTCCCTCGTGGATCTCCTCTACGGCGATGTCAACCCCTCTGGTCGTCTTCCCTACACCATCGCCTTCAACGGCACCGACTACAACGCTCCTCCTACCACTTCTGTCAACACTACCGGCAAGGAGGACTGGCAGTCTTGGTTCGACGAGAAGCTCGAGATTGACTACCGCTACTTCGACGCGCACAACATCTCCGTCCGCTACGAGTTCGGCTTCGGTCTTTCCTACTCCACCTTCGAAATCTCCGACATCTCCGCTGAGCCTCTCGCCTCCGACATCACCTCGCAGCCCGAGGACCTGCCCGTGCAGCCCGGCGGTAACCCCGCGCTCTGGGAGACCATCTACAATGTGACCGTCTCCGTCTCCAACACTGGCAAGGTCGCCGGCGCCACTGTTCCCCAGCTCTACGTGACATTCCCCGACAGCGCTCCAGCCGGTACACCACCTAAGCAGCTCCGTGGCTTTGACAAGGTCTTCCTTGAGGCTGGCGAGAGCAAGAGTGTCAGCTTTGAGCTGATGCGTCGTGATCTCAGCTACTGGGATATCATTTCTCAGAAGTGGCTTATCCCTGAGGGAGAGTTTACTATCCGTGTTGGATTCAGCAGTCGGGACTTGAAGGAGGAGACAAAGGTTACTCTTGTTAAGGCGTAACAGGTTTATGATGTATGAGATATGCCCTAATTACCTAGATAGTAAATCCACGTTAATATTAGTTCAAAACTACTTGTTTCCTGTGATACTGTTGATGTGATAGTGGCTGACTTAGCTAAGGCGAAACGCATAAGGGAGGAAAGAAAGCTGAGGACCTTGATCCTAAATGATAATAAGGCTTGGTTAAATTGGCATAGATTTAGGATGCCTTTATTAAGTTTAGGATATCTTTTGCTTGGTCTATTTTAATACCTTATATTAACGTCTGGTATTTTCTCACTCCCTGAGGACATTAGAACCTAGAATACCTAAGGCACCTACCTACCTTCTAATGGCAACTTCCTAAACTGAGCAGCCAAGCACAGATGCTCCTGACAACGCTAGAGATGATCCTTCTCTCTCAATACTGTAAAGCGTCCATCTTCTACATTCAACAACGCATCTCTTAAGTCACTGCGCGCGGATCAAAGACAAAATATATACCTCGCCATCATCATCATGAGTCAAAGTATCGATCCCAACGACCAGGCGGCCAAGGAGGCAGGGGCTGCTCGATTGCTCGACCTCGCCTTCCACCGCTGGCAAACACACTCCCCCGTCCCCATGCCAGAATACCCTGTCCACCAATTCTCCGAGTCCGCTCTCCAGGTCGGCCACTTCAAAGAGGATGTTCCTGGCGATCCACCATCTACCAACCCCAACCCCAACCGCGAGAAGGGCGCGAAAGCCTACCTCAGGGTGGAGCGCGATATGAGCCAGGCCGGCTTTCGTTGGTGTGATGCAGAAGGCAAGCCCGTCGACAAGAACTACATCCAGATAACTGAAGGCCTTGATATTGGACTTTTAAAGGAGGACCTAGCGGATATGTACAACATTCACGAGAGGAGGCTTGTGGCGAAATGGAACGAGGACGTCAGGGTTGCGACACTCAGGCGTGCTATCCAAAGATTTGAGGCAGCTGGACCGTCAGAAGTAGCTTCTGTACGTAATGAGGACTATCTTTAGGAGGAGATTGGGTTAGTGCTGTGCAAGGCGACTGATCCGGAGTGGAACTGAGGTCTGATGTGGTAATTGGGGGTACAAGAACATGATGACAGTGTATCAGGACGATTTGGCACTTCAGCGGTTACTTAACAGCGATTGAAATAGGACTAAGAAGCACTTTCATCCCATCGGTTGTTCGTTTGGCGCACGAATTGCTTTGAGCCTCAACTGACAAGACTGCTCTTTGTCCATTATGTGATGAGTGATGAGTGGACATTACGACGGCAGACAGTAACTTGCGTCTGATGTCCTTTGTTCAATTACTGAACAAAAGAACAGTGTATATTCACTGAACTCAATGTCAATACCCGATACGTGACCATGAGATGACTTGGACACCCCATGACATTAACTTCAAAACACCAGATCCTTGAAAAACTATATAGAGTCGGCCTCTCCCCCATGCTATAGTCCAGATACCTCCTCATTTCATTCCAACAATTACTAACATCTCAAACCAACATCAATATCACCATCCCAACCTCAGACCCAAACATCAACTAGTACTAGATTAAACATGTGTATCAACTGGATCACAACGACAACGTGCCGAAAGTGCGGCCACTGTGCCGATGTCGAGTACGGCGACAAGCTCTGCAAGGACTACAAGAAGGGTAAAGAATGTCGCCGAACAGTAGAGCACAAGCAGAAGGGGGCTGATCCCTCAAAATGCTCTGAGTGCAAGTCGAGACGAATGTCACTATAAATCTTATGCAAGGTATTTATCACCAGCCTGGAAGAGCTAACCACTGAGTATGTGGTAAGAGAAAAAGAAAAAAGCCACGAGTGGGAGGGCTGAGCAATAGGATGTTAGGCCATTTTCGGGGAGAAGAAATGAAGCTATCACCAACTTTTAAGTGGTTGACTAGCTCAGCTCATTGTTGAGCTCAGAACAGCAATTGTACCGTAAAAATGTCTTCCTAGGCACAAATGATACAGGAAAAAAACAAGTCGACTCATTTCAAGTTCGAAAAATTCCAGTTAGAATATCTTTTTGTGAAGTTTTCTCATGATATAAAAACGATGTAGGGTACTCTGGTTGAGGTATGGATCAAGTCGCGTACGTGCGTGTCGTGGCTCGATCTGTGGCGTAGGGCTGATGAGATAACGACTGGTGAGCTCGCTAAATGCCACATGGACGCGATTGACGATATATGTTAAGATATTATAGGTGTCATAAGTATCACTGCGTCAATGATCAGAGTGAGCGTTCCATTGTCTACGCAACACACGTATGTATTGGCCAAGCGTTTACGAAGTGTGCTGGCGACATCAATTGAAGCCTCAGAACCATGAACGGACCATTGAAGTTGATTACAGGCTTAAAGCAAAAAATCGACTCGAAACGTGACTGCATTAATCCAATATCAAAGCGCGATGCATCGAACTTATACACGGTTCCAAGCCCATCATGAAACCAAGACCAAGACGTGTTGCTCACTGAACCCTAGAAAGATTCTTCAAAGGTGGATATTCTGCATAATTACCGAACACAAAAAGCAAGGCAGATAATCCCAGCCAGACTCTTTTATGCTTTTTATTAAAAGGGATTGGCCTACATGTCTCCAAACGCGAGACCAGTCTCGATGGATTCAATGGTGGAGACGTGTTGAAGAAATTGGAGGTTGAACACCTCAAGACGGGAGGTTGGCTTTCTACAACAGTCCCGTTAAATCCTCAACGGCAATTCTTTACAATTATGATCACAATGCACATTTAAAGCAGGGAGATACTGAGTTAACGACAGTATAAAGGGGACAAGAAAAAAAAGAAAGGGAGATTGGTTACACATGAGACATCAAACATGTCAAGCAAGGATCTCAAACGCAGCCACTATAACTCAGCGCGTCCAGCGAACGTCATCCTTATCGATACCACCAACACGGGAGCCCACATCACCACTCAACGCGCCCCGTCCAGGACCGCGTTAAGCACCTAATTCCCATCAAGGTCGCTAAATTACAGCGCTCTCAACCACTGTAAAAACGCCAACGCCAAAAAACCACGACTGCTCGCGAAGAGCCCGCGTCCCTTTTTCCCGCGTAAAGCGGAGCATGTGCATGCCTCTTTAAATACCTCCCGCTACCCAACACGAGAGCCTTTCTCACAATCTCACCACCACCTGCACTGCACCACTTCCTACAATACAGAAAAAGGTTTCACGCTTGGCCGAGTTCTTTGGGACCCGTGATTTTCATCTGATTCATTCTTTTTATTTTACACCTATGATTTAAGTATACCTTCAAAGAGAGAGAGATACTAGACCGCCTTTCGTGTCGTCATCGTTGTCTGATACCACGACGCCTGTTGGCGAGAGATTAAGACGGATAAGGGAGAAATTTGGCGGAAAAGAAAGATTCGATCTTGACTTCGAATTCTGAGCGAGTTTGACGTTTGCACTTTACGCGTGTTACCTGGTCTCGTCTCTTTCGTCTCTGGACGCGATCCAGTTCGATCTCGATCCTCGATCTACAACACCAGGACCCGAATACACCTCTGCAACTCCTACACAAAAAAATAAAAAAGAACGCAAAAATGGATTCTCTGGGCTCATCACCTCGAAAAGGCTCCTCCGCCGAACCAACTCTACCAGCAATGAAGCCCTACTCCCTTGCGGGCTCCAAGCGCTCAGCACCGAGTCTCCTCCCTCCCTTTGAGCCGCTCTCGTCATCTCCAAACCTCCCTCGACCCGTGAAGCGACAAAATCTCGGTTCTGGCCGCTCCTCGTCGCGAGCTCACCTCAAATACCCTACTCCTGTTCCCACGTCGAGCACAGGTATCCTCTCGAGTTCCCCGCCTCAACGGTCCGCTACCGCTTCCGAGCGTGCCCCGCTCGCTACCGTCCCCGCTGTCGAACTCTCGGAAAACGGCGAGACCCTCATCATGGGCCGATCGTCCAACTCGTCACACTACCAGATCTCCGCTGACCGCCTCGTCTCCCGCGTCCACGTAAAGGCTCGCTTCGTCGCTGCTGCGAGTCCGCTTGAGCCCAGCAAGATCGAAATCGTCTGCAATGGCTGGAATGGTCTCAAGTTGCATAGCCAGGGTCGTACTTGGGAGCTGTACAAGGGCGATAGCTTCACCAGTGAAACAGAGGGCTCCGAGATCATAATTGACGTGCAAAACTCGCGTGTTCTCGTCCAATGGCCCAAGCGGGCTCTTGACCATCTCTCCGACACCACTTGGGATTCTCCTCCCTGCCAGGCTCGTGCCCAGGCCATTCTCCAGTCTTCCCCTCCTCGTCGCGCTTCTCGTATTGCTTCTCCCGAGAGCCCCACGCCTGCTAGTCTCTCTAGCTCCCGCCGCCTCCAGGCTCTGCTCCCCGGACAGCGTGACATTGAAATCTACGAGGACGATGCTGAGCTTGAGCTCCCTGAGCACAAGCATGATCCTACTAACATTACTGTCAGCATGTGCACCGATGTGACTGCCAGCTTCAGCAGTGAGGTCAGTGATGGTGAAGACCACAACCCTGATGAGGAGAATGATCCTATCGTGCACTCTTTCGGGCCTTTCGGCGCCGACATTTCCTGCCGGTTGGCTTCGATAACGACAAAGTCTCCCAAGGTGTTCAAGGGTGTCAAGCGTGCCAACCCTCTCCACAGCGCCATTGCTTCCGATCTGTTCGCTCCTCGTCAGATTCCTGCTCCCCCTCAGTCTCCTCGCAAGCAGCAGGCCAGGACCGAGTCTCCACTCTCGTCTCCTCCTCGAATGTCTTCTCCGACTCCGGAGATCTTCAGGATGTCCTTTGAGTCCCACCCTGCTGTTGGCAACCATGTCATCAACCAGCTCGCCTTCTCGCGTCTGTCTTCGACTCCTCTGTCCACCATCATGGCCCACCTCCCCTCGGAGGAGAAGCAAGACCTTTCCAAGGACGATCTCCGTGATGTTATAGAGAGTACACCCTGCATTGGTATCATCAAGCGCCAGGGCAAGGACGCAGCCGGCAAGCCCCTTGAGAGCGAGTACTACTATGTCCCTGAGGAAGACGACGACCAGCAGCGTCGCGCCGCAGTCGTCGATGGCCTTCGCAAGCCCAGCCTCCGCGCTTGTCGCAAGCAACACAAGGTTTGTAACATTCTCAACATCACAATATGCACTCGAACTTACATTGTATGATAGCAATACTACTGGAAGCGTCCCAAGACTCCTTGATCCACCCGTCTTTTCACGTACATACGATTCTTCCCTCCAAGAGATGACTACATGATTCTCAAAGTTTCCTGTTTAACGGTGGATGTCTGTGTTTTTGCTGTATACCCCTTTTTATAACTTCCATGTTTTACTTTTACAATTTCTTCTTGTCCATGACGGCTCTCATGTTTCGCAAACTGCATAGCATCGGCGTCTTCATTGTATTTTTTATTTATTTCTGCATGATGGAGTTGGGAGGGTTCAACAAAAAAGGGACTGAGATATATGCCTTGTTGAGCATATAGAAGGGAAGGACAGGGTTGGGGGCAGCGTATTCTTGTACCTGTTTTTAATGTGTGTATGGTATGTTGTATGAGAGCAAAGGCATGGAATATCACCAATTAGCCTGTTGATTCACGACGATTGGTTGCTTATGTGAGAAAGTCTTCCAGTTGGTGGATGATCTGATGAGCATCACGAGGTCAATTAAGAGTCTAGACTCTTACGTGCATGATTCCACCAACGAACGAGGCCTGTAGCCCTTTAACCCGGGGCACATCACATTGGGGTACCCCAGAGAATGCGACATGCATTCGATGTAACTCCAAACCTCAATTTCTGTCTTTACCCGGGGAGATCAACCTGTAGAAACAATGCCGAATAAAGACAGATGCATACCCAATGGTACAGCCCAAGAATACTTACAAATCACAGTGGAATACCCGTGAAGCACTGCATCAATTGCCCATCACCGCATGAATTATCATCATCACAGCATTATATCCACCATCACACGACACCCCCAAATCCCGAGGTCCGATCTCGTCGGTGCAAAACTCTAAAATACCGAGATAATCACGCCTCAGCCGTCACTTTACATGCATCAGACCATTCAATTCGCCACATCCAATCCGTATCTCCAATCATCAGCGCTTGGGTCACCAAATGAATGCTAGTAATCACGCTTGTAAGGGTCGAGCTGAAGAGGGGGTTCTCTTATGATACAATTATGCTTCCGGGAAGAAAAACGTGTATAAATATGACAACGAGGTCCTGATTTAAAGGAAGCTGCAAGTAAGAAAGTTAAACTTGACTACAGAGTACCTTAACATCAATTGACTTTTGTTGTTATTGAGGGTAAGTGCGCTGAAGGGTTGTGATATAAGACATGCTGACTGAAGCTACAGCAACTCACATACCAACAAACCACTATAGTACCTATATCAATATTTACCTCGTCATCACAAGCACAACATCAAACTTACAAGCCAATTACTCAATATAACATCCTCATTCGCAATGGATCGCCAACCAACAGCCATCTCAACATCCCACACAACCCCTCCCTCAGAAGGTACACAGCACAGCTACACGCTTCCAATTCTGCACAAGCTGACTTCGTCATCTGCAGCTCCGACTTCTCCATCCGCCCAAGCCGGCGCCGACCGATGCATGCGCCACACGAATAGCTGGACGCCCTCCATCCAGCGACGCCAGAGCTGGAGCCCAGAGGAGCAGAAGCATGAGATGCACATGAACAAGATTGGGCAGGTTGCTACAGGTCCTGGTTTTACAGAGCGAGAGGGCTCTTAGATCAAAAGCGACACAAAGGACAAAAGGGAAATTGTAATTGTACGAAACACTCGATGGAATGGGCATGGAAAACACAAGGATGCAAAATGGTCACGGGCATTGTACACTACAAATTGGCTACCAAAAGGAAAAGCCCAAAAATGAACACAATTGTTATAACTTATAATAAACGAATGTCATGGTAATCATGGCTATCGAACGATGCAGGTTGATGTGCCGAGGTATCTTGACTCCGTAGCTCCGTGTTTCATGCTCCGCTGAATGCGTCCCACATGCAAACTTCCAACAAAGAAAACAGGCTGTCATATCATAAATGCTTGTGATGGCTGATACATCCTCAAGCCAAACGCTGAATCCCAGTACCAAACTCCAAGGAAACTTCTCGCCGTACACCTTAATCGTCAACCTGTGCAGGTCTCTCATCTCTCAACATGTCAGGCAGTGTCGTTCGAGCCAATTCCGAATCCCATATCCTCTAGTTCTGCGGCTTCACATCAGAAATCCTCGTACTGGAAGAATTCGTTAACAAGGCCACCGCGTAGACCGACCCTGCAACTAAACCAGTTCCGACTAAAATCTTGCGCCCAATTCTTCTCTTCTTGGTCGACTTTTTTGTCTTGGGATTCGTCCATCGCCGGGCTGCAAACCTCTTAGATCTTTTGCAATGACTGTCACTCCAAATCCTGCCAATGCTGTCAGAGGGGAGAGAGTTTCCACCCCGAATGACCATATCATCGGCTGACTGCATTTTGCGAAAGATCAACATCTGCCCGCTTCCCGACACTACTTCGTAGCCTTCCTCCTGAAGTGATTTGAAGTAAGGGAGAAACTTGGCAGGGTCCGCCAGCTTGACGAGAGCATCAGGAATAGGCATTGGCTTGTCGCTGGCGCCGACTGCGGAATTGGCTTCGGCCACGCTCATCACCCTCGAAACTGGGTCAAAAGCGACAATTCTGTATGAAGCCATGGCGGGCATCTCTGGTGTCTTTGCCGTAGACTCTTTAGCCTTCGATGTGTAATGTTTCTCCATCACAGGCATCGTTGGGCGCCCACATTCGTCGGAATAACTTGTCTGCAGACCCTGAGGTTCGTGCGAATACGGGTCCTTAATCCTCTTGGCTGCATAGCGATCCAGTGCCGTTTTTAATCTCGTGTCATCCATAGGAAAGCTCTCGTCCATAGATCCGGGCTCAACATCTTCCATAGAGCTTGAGCTTTCTTTCGCGGGTGGCGATGTTCCTGAGACATTATTGGGAAGTAGAACCGACTTGGACGATGAATTGTCCCTGCTCCAGGACCTGGCAAAATCCTCGGGAAAGTCTCTGACATAGTTTCCCGTCAGTTCGGAGGGATGCGCCGTTTTGACCTGCTGACCCTTTTTGCCAGACAGATCCTGGTTCTCGACTCCTTCACTACCTTCTTGAGCTCTGCGAAGGACCGCAGCTCGGATGACATCGGCACTTTCAGGGCCGGAAGGGTCCATATTAGTTTCCGTAGAGCCGGGAGAAGACCTGTTCGGGGATCGAGAATAAGTATATGATGCTGAATCCGGGGAATCTTGGGAACCTGCCTTGGAATCGAACTCTCGGAGGCCGCGGGCGACTTCATCCAGAGGGACCGACATCTTGCCGGTGGGTTCGTTGGGACGAACTCCTGTATACTTGCGCAGGTCCTGGAAGACCTTGGATGCGTCCTCGGGCTGAACAGGGTAGCCCTGAGCCTGGGATGCAAAGTCGGAGTGCCTGTAACTGCCAAGATCTGTGTAATTCTTGCTCAACACTTCAGGATGCACCGCCTGAACGATGTCGTCAAAGCCAGTTGATGGATACTTGTGTAGGTCCCTATACTGCTTTGATGCCACTTCCGGGTGAACACGCTCCGTTTGGGGATTACCGTTCTCGAAAGACTTATACGCACCCAAATCGGTATACTTCTTCGAAGCAACTTCGGGGTGGATACGTGGTACTGGGTCATCCGCATTCTCGAATTTGCGGTAGGCGGGAAGATCTCTGTACACCTTGGAAGCCTCTTCGGGGTGTACTCGATCGACAGGAGGTGACAAGTCACGAGCAGCGTACTTATGAACATCGCTGTAACGTTTCGACTTCTCCTCTGCTGTCAGGGGTCGCAAGCCATCAGGCTCATTCCACTTAAAGATGCCACCGTATAAATGAAGGTCGTCATAGTTCTTGGACAACTCCTCTTGGGTAGGCTCTCTGAGACCATCAGGCTCGTTCCAGTAGTATGGACGATACAGGTGAAGATCATCATACTTGCTTGCAAAGTCCTCGACGGGAGCGTCGACCTTCGGGGCTAAAGGCTTGCCTCGCATAGTACGATCCATCTGCGCCTTCTCATGGGCCTTCAAAGCCGCCTGACTTGCCTCGAAAGGATCTGCGTATTGATCCAAATCCTTGTACTGCTTGGACTCTTCCTCAGCTGTCAGACGACGCAGGCCGTCGGGCTCATTCCATGCAACTGGTCCGTACATATTAAGGTCTTTGTAGTCTTTGGAAGATTCCTCCGGCGTGAGCTCACGCAGGCCATCGGGCTCATTCCAATACACACCCTTGTTGTACATATGCAGATCGTCATAGTTCTTGGACAGTTCCTCAGCAGTCTGTGGTCTTTTGCCATCAGGCTCGTTGTGGTAAACGGGGCTGTACTGATCCAGATCATCATAGACCTTGGACTGCTCTTCAGCTGTCAATTGGCGTTTGGCTAGAGGGTCGTCCAGGTTCGAAGATGAGTACTTGTCAAGATCTTTGTACTGCTTAGAATCCTCCTCGGCTGTAGTAGGTCGCTTTCCATCAGGCTCATTGTACTTGACAGGGCCATATTTGTCCAAATCATCGTACTCGGTAGACTTCTCTTGAGGTCTCTCATCTATTACTGGTTCATACTTGTCAAGATCGTCGTATTTGGGTTCATCTGGCTGCCTAGTCTCAGTGTTGATAGTAGGCTTGTACTTGTCCAAGTCGTTATACTTGGGAGTCGAGTCAGCCTCAGCAGACACATCAACGAAGTCAGTTGGCTTGAGGTCTCGCTGGGCATCGAATCGAGCTGCCGTTCCGGCCATTGTGGAGTTTGACACACGACGGTTTGTTATAGGATCAATGAAAGTATCATCTTGTCCGTGAACAGCAGAGAAGAGGGTATCTTTCGAGCTTGCTGCACTTGTACTTGCGCGGCTGAAATGGTGAGCATTGGTCAAGGTAGCCTTGCGAATGTTGGCCTTGCTATCGCCTCGAAACAAGTGCTCGATGGCACTTCGCTCCACGTCTTCGATATTCGCTCCTGGTCGGATACCAAATAAGTCGTTCGCCCAGGCCGCTACTTGATCAATGGTAGTAAACTTTGAAGGATCGACAGATTGATTGGAGCCTTTTGCAGTCTTCTTTGCAGAAGCTTTAGACTTGGCGTCCCAAGAAATGCTACGACTCAACGATGTAGATTGCTGGAACCTGACTGAACCACGTCGACGTCCATTTCGGAACTCAGAAGAGGTAGAGGATGACACGAGAGGGGAATAGTGTCTGCATTGCTCGCATTTGGATTGGAGCGAAACGGTAGAGCGTAAAACATTCGCTGTGCCGGTGCGAGACTGAACAAGTTGTTCACTTGTCCAGATGCGTGTTGCCGCTAGCATGGTAGTAGAGCTATGAATGACCTAAAAGAGCTGGTCAATGTCAGTACTGTGTAAGTGAGTCGATCTTGGAACACATGTTGGTTGCGAATGCCAGACATGTTGCAGATGCTATAGACTTACGGATACAAGTATGGGTGATTGAGGGCGAGCACCCAGGTGACAATCCCGGGGCTGCTATTGGAACAGTTCAAAAGGCACGGTACGTGATGTAAGGCTGGAACCCGAAGCCGTCGGTTCTGGAAGTGAGACAGTAGTGACTAAGACGATGAGGCTGTATTGAACGCGAGCGTAAAATGCTGCAAACTGAATGTGAATAATTTGAAACTGGAGAATGAAGAGAAAGGATGACGAGCTACATGAGGGGAACCCAAGACCTTAAAACACACTGGACTGGACTGGATGGACGGAACGGAAACGACGAACGACGACACGCGATGGGGCCTTGTTTGGTCAGGGACAGCCTGCGGTTCAATCAAGACCGCCCGGGGGAAGGCACTAAATGAAGTGGAGACCCTGTAAAGTTGGGGGGAGTGGAGAGGACATGGCCTAAGAAAAAGAGGGGACAAGGAGAGAAACAGCCAGTGTAAGACGAGATACACTTGGATTGATGATTGTGAGAGAGCTAGAGCTAGAGGAGGGGCTTGTTTGGTGACGCCGTGAAACTGTAGCACGGCTGACAGTTGTGACTCGTGTTGAAAGCTTCTTGTGTCTTGTTACTCTGTACTCCGTGCCGTGTATCCAGCCAGATTCACTCAGAGACTTCAGTCCACAACCCGGTAGAACTTACCAAGCGCCGCAAACGTGTCTCAAACTGATGACGCCTTAAGTCATTGCAATCTCTAGGTAGTGTCTCAGATACTTAGGCAGTGAAGTACAGTACCAACCTACAATTCGGATCATTCAGCCGCTGTAACGAACCGTGACTGCAGAAGCCAGACCCACTGCTCGTCGTCCATTTGCGGGGAAGAGACCATCACCCCGAAGCGGCAAGTGGACGCTGTTCCCGCCCCGCCTGTCCGTGAACCAGCCGTTGACGTCAAGCTCGCAGGGCCCAGAGCCTCTGCCTGGGAGATTCCTACCTAATGATGGGCACATCTGCTTACACAGCCGCTTTTCTCTTGACCGAAAGATCTTGTGAAACAATATGGCGTAAGGACAGAGTGGCTTACCTGGTTCCAGACCAACACGCAACTATCGTGACCTCCATAAACAGACATTCCGCTCGTTGTCAAGCGGCCGCTCAAAGTTGTTAATGGTGCGGCTCACGCGAGGTGGCAGGGATAGTCGAGGTCGGCTTATCTGGTCTCTGCTAGGGTCTTTGTGGCTTTGAACCCCTAAGACATTCGATTTTGGGGACAAACGCAAGCAGACATGGATTCGATGCGACCGTATTGAACCGGAAGAGTAGGAAACGATATCAACAAAAGCGGCTCTCTCGACTCGACTGAGAAGCCGTGTTGCTATCGCGACGCTGGTCTCGACGGTCTCGGCTGAATTTAGCATTCAACAGACTGCTGAGGCTATTGATCTTTGTTGTTTAGTGGTTGATTTAATGGCGCATATCGCGGCCATTAAACGACTCAATCCTACCTGGCGTGCCGCAACCAATCGTAAGACGACAGGGGCTTTTGTTGTCTGAAACCAAGGGATGGATTGCTCTCACATGCTTGCATGCAGTGGCGATCCGTTGCAACCTGAAATACAGGTCATCAATCAGCAAACCAGGCAAACAAGGCCGCCAGCATTCTTTGCTTTCTTTTTGCGAGACACAAGACATGCAAAGCCGAATCCGAATCGATCATGCTCTGTTACTTCTTGGCATTGACAGTTGCAAAGTTTGAGCCTGTCTAATGCTCGGGCTGCTTATCTTTGAAGTGATTGGTACACGAGCTGATAAGTCACATCTGTGCCTCTGTGAATCGATAGTGTACTTCGTGCTGTAAGTCGACGGTTTGAGAAGTGATTACAGGGGTTCCGTAAGCTGATTGGCACACCGTATGAGCCGCAGCACTCCATTCATTGTTAGGAAGTTAACGGATCTCAATGGTTCCTTCAGCGGGCGCTTGATGAAGGAAGTATCGTGAAAGATAAAATGCCACAAAACAGATATGTTTACATTGCCTATATTTTTATTGTGACCTCTACGTAAGATATAAAAGCAGAATTCTGTAGTGGTTTGTGATAAGAATGATAGGTATTTCTACTTGCTTAAGATGCTGCAGCCTAGAGGTAGCTTTATTAATTCAGTTTATTGAGACTTCAGTCTGGCCAAAGACTTTATTGTTGATACTTCTGTGGCTTATTGGAGTACCTGGATCCCATTTATTGGTCGTTACCGGGTTAAAGGTATATAATAAGCATTTCTATGGTTGGTGTCGGGTCTAGGTTAGCTGAGATATCGTGAAGAATATCGGGACTTTGTAGCGGCAGAGCACTAGTAACCTCAAACTTTTCCTCCATATATTCTTGAATTGAACCTAAGCTGAAAGCAATTTCCCTACTTCTCTGGTTACATATGGTAGTCTATTGGTCACAGAGGAATTATGCGTAAATAATTCACTTATGCTTCTTAGCATGTTGGAAACTCACTTACATTACCATTTGCCATTCGCCAGGCTGAGGTTCGGCATGAGTCAAAGCTGCCAGGGCTCGGTGTGAGAGTCTACTCACGAATGAACAAAGCAATTAATGTTTAACTAAAATGTATATAAAAAAAAAAACTAAAAAAAAACCAGATTCTCTTCTACTATATAATCTCTCAACTCATTCATTAAACTTGCCATCATCCATCGTCCTCTTCCATCAAGAGTTAGGCTCATGTACATATTGAACAGCCTGACCCGCCCATCTTCAATCAACCACGCCCAATACTGTAAAAAAAAGGCCTAGTCTAGAGACGCACCAATTCGCACACGATTTGCATCAGTACTTTTGTCACCTACGATAAAGGCCCTAGGTTTAGCCACGGTCCGTGCTTCGTGACATCATTGCCTCACCACCAAATTTCATATCATCATCAGCCTCGAAAGCCTCAGCCGAGTTAGAGCCAACCGATCATCAGCCGAGCGGCACCTGTCACTTTTGAATTATACTCTATATTTGTATTTTTACCTGGTCACCACCAAAGCATCACAGCCATGAAGCGGTCTCAAGGGAAACCGCCAGGTCGTGGTTTTGAAGGACCCCGCTCCGGTTTCTCAGGCTTTGGAGGCTTTGGCACCGCCGCCTCCGGGACTTCCTTGTCGTACCTCGCCGAGCCTCCTTCATTTGCTGCTGTCTCGGATCCGAATGTTGTCGTGTCGCTCAAGAACATTCTGAAGAAGGACAGCACTACCAAGGCCAAAGCGCTCGAGGAGCTACTAGCTTATGTACAGGCTCATCCATTTGACAAGGATGGCGGGGTTGAAGAGGGCATCCTCGATGTTTGGGTCCAAATTTATCCTCGCACATCTATAGACAACTCACGTCGCGTGCGTGAACTGACGCATAACCTCCAGTTTGAGCTCATGAAATCAGCCCGCAAGCGTTTTGAACGTCATCTGCCAAAGATCGTCGGCGCATGGCTTGCCGGCCTGTATGACCGCGACCGTGTTGTTGCCAGGGCTGCTAGCGACGGTCTAACCTCGTTTCTCAACACCCCTGAAAAGGTCCTTGCGTTTTGGACCAAGTGCCAGGGCCAGATCCTTGACTATGCCATTGATGCTATCCAAGAAACACAAGATACCCTGAGCGATGAACGATCAACAACGGCGGAGGATGCCGAGGCAAAGTATTACCGAGTTGTTACTGCTAGCTTGTCACTTGTCTTGGGTTTACTGCAAAAGGTTGAGCCAAGTAACTTGGAGAAGTTGCAATCTCGATACGATGACTACTTTGCGGAGGAAAACGTTTGGAAGACCATTACTTTCAATGACTCGTCAGTCAGGAAGACGGTATGTCAGCTGCTGTTCGCCTCCATCGACCGGAAGTTGCCATATGCCGATGATGCAAAGGTCAAGCAAGCCTTCATCACAGGAGGTCTGAAGACGAACCAAGCTGGCTCGGCGCTCGAATATGTACGGGCGTTGACAAAAATGACACAAACATATCCCGATGTTTGGACATCAACGAAGACACCGAGCGGTCCAAAGTCTCCTCTTGGCAGACTGCAGGCATTCGTCGCCAAGGGATCTCAGGGCAGTCCGCCCAAGTTCTGGGAGTACTTGGATCAACTGCTGATGGTTCTGCCATCGGATTTGATCACACCCGAGGTTGCTTCCCAATTTTTGACTTCTCTCAAGTCTGGTATTACACATCGCGATGAACCTCGAACGAACACTTCTTATGCATGGAAGTGCTTCATCGATACAGCCAAGCGCCTCCTCAAGAATCTCCCGGCCGACGACCAATTGCCATTTGTGCAAGAGCATCTCTTCCCTCTCATTGAGCAGTTCTTGTTTTCGGTGTCAGAAAAGACAGTAGCTATACCGCTTGGCCCAAACGCGATTTCCGTCCTGGTCGAAGCCTACATCGCCACTGTCCAAGCCTCACCATCGGTGGTATCCGCATCCAAGGAAGAATGGGACCGACTCGCCAGCGTCTTCTGCGCAAAAATCTCCGGATCGTTGCCTGAGGTTTCGCGGGAGTATCAACAGTCTCAAGAAAAGATCTCTGAGGAAGGCCGACGGTGGTTCGGTCTCGTGGGCCAGATTGAGGAGAAGATAGCTGACCTGGAAGAAGATGTTCCAGACCATACAGCTCAACCCTCTCTCAAAGCCATTTCTCAGAGTATCACACTGCTGGAGAGCCGGAACTTGAAGCCATTTGGTGCAGCTCGAATCATCGAATATGCATTGAGTATGGCACCCCGCTTATTCGACGGCAAAGGGGCTGCAACGCTCTCCACGTTCTTCACTACCCTGGTTCGTGATGATGCTGCCAAAGCTGTCACCTCGCCCTCCTCGAGGTACCTTCTCTCTTCGCTTCACCTTTTCGGCTCCGTGTCAACTCAATTCGCACCTATTTGGAACTCTTGGGTCGAGGCTGTCCTCGATCTACCATCAGAGGCTACTCGTGATGTCGCCCTTGCATCACTCATCTCCAACGATAGAGGAGCCGTTCTCGCCAAGGGAAACATGGACTTGCAAAAGCACATTATTGGTCAGGCTGTTCTTTTGGCGGTCGGTGGTAGCAATGATTGGGAATTGTTGGAAGCTGCTGTCACATACCAGACTCTTACTGACAGCAATTACCGAGACCTTGTTCAAGCTCTTGTCGAAATCCTTGAGAAGGAACCTTCGAAGACGGAATCAACACTCCAAGCCTTGGAGATTGCTGCCAAGGGTCGACCTGAGCTGTTCTCCCGCGATGAACGCGTTCACACAACGTTGGTAGCTCTGCTTCTCGGTCTTTCTGAGCTTGAGGACTCCGCTATTTCTTCAAAGGCGACTGCCATCCGCACTCTTCTCGATACTCACACTGACGGAAAGCTACCTGTTATAGCTGTCGTTCAAGCCAACCTCGAGCGAGCAGGAACACAGTCTCTGGACATTAACACGTTGGTGTCGCAAGCATACAACGCGGTCTCGAGTGATATCCCGTCCGAAGAGCTCTTCCCAAGTACCAACGTATGGATGAAGGAACTTGCGCCATTATTGGAACTGTCTGTAAATCCGGCTCTATCAATTACTAACAGCATAGGTGGTGCTGTTTCCTTGGTGAAGGGAGCCCCTCGATCTACCAATCTCAGAATTTATCGGGATAGAAAGGGACGTGCCATTCCTACAAGAATGGCTCTTTATGTTTCTCAGCTTTCGGAGAAGCTTCCATTGTCTCAGTTGCCCAAACCCTTCCAGCTTGAGCTGTTGTATCTTCAGTGTCTGACTGTGCAGCTCATCTCTGATCAAATCACCTGTATGGAGGAGAACCGGCTGTGGCAAACTCTAAAACATGCTGAAGGTAGCGCACAGGCTGAAGAGTTCGTCTCCAAGACACGTGGGATTTTGCATCAGTTGGCTGCTGATACTGGCGCCTGGAGCGACTCGGAAGAGAAGCCGATCATCCAAGACCTCATTGATCTATTAAGCCAACACTCGCAAGAGCTGACGCCCAGAGGGCTATACAGTGCACGTGCGCTCAGTGAACTTGTTCAATTCCTAGCTGAGGCGCATGGAGCATCATCCAGCTTCGAAGACGCCCTTCTGAAGCCCGATGTTCTCAAGATTGGCCCTACTACCGTCCTGCCAGCCTCGGCTATAATTGCCGGGTTTGGTGAGACTCTGCAGCCCTCCAAGATTGCTAGCAACTTCTGCAATAAGGTTGTGAGTGAGATCGCAGGAGCCAAGGCAGATAGTGACAAGACATTGATGACTCTTGTTCTTCTGTCGCAATGTGCTCAAATTTACGAGGTGGGCGAAATGCCCGTGGCTAACAACCGAATCGTTTTTGCCGTCCGCCAAATAACCTCTTGGCTGGACGAGCCTGAGAGCCTGAGCCCAGCCCTTTGTGCCGAGATTTGTCGAGCATTGAACAAACTGCTGCCTTGTATGAAGGACGTTTACGGATCTTATTGGGAAAAGACCATCGAGTTTTGCATATCTCTGTGGAACCGTGCGCACGAGTTTGAGTTGAACGAGGCTCTTCCCTTCATTCACTCTTCACTCAGGTTATTTAAGACCATTGAGTCTTTGCAAGAGCCTAACGATGATCTCGAGGATGCCCTCAAGGAGTACGCCAGTGCCAAGCCCAGGGCGTTGATTGAGCTGCTGCGACTTCCTCGGGATGCTCGCTCCCAGCCACTTGAGATTGTGGATGCCATGCTTTGCCGAGAGGTCCAGAAGATTTCTCTGAGACATGTGCCTGATCTGTCTGATCTCTTTGGCTTGGTGGCGTCGGAATCGCGGGACATCCAGACAGCTGCGTTCAATCTGCTTCACCAGGCTCTTCCTGAACAGCAACAGCAAAAGTCCATTGATGCTTTGCTGGAGAAGACAGGTATGCGTAACGATCTACTCCACGAAGACCAAGAACTAACATTCGCAGATGCCCGACTGCCCGATGAACTCCTCTCACTTCTTCTTGACGCCCCCACGCTCGAGAAGTACTCTGACGAAATGCTTGCCGAATTTCCCTCTCCTATCCGCGCATACCTCCTATCCTGGAAGCTCGTCTTTGATGCCTACTCGACATCATCATTCAAGATCCGAAACGACTTTACTGATAACCTGAAACAAGATAATTGCGTAGGGCCACTGCTAGACTTTATGTTTGACGTGCTGGGTCACTCAGCTGCTCATCCATTGAAGCTAGAAAAGGTCAACCTCACTTCAGAGCACATCCAAGACTACGATGTGAAGTTGGCAGATTCGGAACCCGAGGAGAAGAGCATGCAGTGGCTGCTGGTTCATCTCTTCTATCTTCTCCACAAGTACGCCCCTGGCTTGTTCCGTGCTTGGTACATCGACTGTCGGTCGAAGCAGACGCGCATTGCTGTTGAGTCGTGGACGACCAAGTACTTCTCGCCCATCATAGTCTCAGACGTCCTAGATGAAGTCCAAAAGTGGGCTGATAGCCAGGAACCTCCTGCTATGGACGAGAAGGAACTTGTTGTGCGTGTTGCGAGATCCTCCAGAGAAATCATAGCTGGCTATGAAGTCGACGAGGATCAAGCCGCCATCGCCATCAAGATACCTCAGAACTACCCCATCGAAAACGTCTCTGTCCAGAGTCTCAATCGTGTCGCTGTCAATGAGAAGAAGTGGCAGAGCTGGATCATGACGACACAGGGTGTCATCACCTTCTCCAACGGCAACATCATCGATGGTCTTCAAGTCTTCAAGCGAAACATTCTCGGTGCGCTCAAGGGCCAGACCGAGTGTGCTATTTGCTACAGCATTATCTCGACCGACAAGCGCATGCCTGATAAACGATGCACCACGTGCAAGAACTTGTTTCATAGGACGTGTTTGTACAAGTGGTTCCAGAGCAGTAACCAGAATACTTGCCCGCTGTGTCGAAACCCAATTGACTACCTAGGCTCAGATACGAAGAGACGACAGGGTTAGGAGGAGAATCACTGGATAGTATAGTATAGTAGATAGAATAAAAAGTTTTGTATTAGCATGCCAATGTTTTGTGTTGGTAGAGAGATTCGGTCAATGGTGCGTCTATACTTTGGCACCGCCATCTTCGTTGTCTGAGTTCACTTCAACAAGCTTCATATCGCCATCTTCCTTCTTCTCTCCAGTGAGCTTCACATCCCTGTATTTCTCGTCCTCCGCAGACCTGTCCTACAGCTTGGCACCACCCTCCTCGTTGTCTTCGCTGTCTTCAACAAGCTTTGCGCCACCGTCTTCCTTGTTCTCTACAAATCCACTCTGCTTGTCATCCTTCTTGTCAGAGCCTCCCGCCTTGTCTATCTCGGCATTGTGGCGCTTAGGAGGGTTCTTGACCTCGGAGGGGATGAACTTGTTATTATCTGGTTGAGGTTAGGGATGTTGGTGAGAAGGGCGTTGAGTACGTGCCTTCGGGGGCTTCCATTGTGTCTGTTTGGAGTATTTTTGAAGCGTAATTGGAACGTGTATTTTAGTGTGTTATAGTGTTGGTCTATGTGATAGCGAATTGGGAGATTAAATGAGGCAAAGTGTCTAACGTTGATAATTGATTTGACGGTGAGTTGTTCATTATTGGTATGCAACGCTAGTGCTTCAGCGATACGATGCTCGGCCAATTTACCTCACGGGTTCACGGCCAAGGCTTTGTGAGCAAGAGCCTGGGGATATCTGTCAGTGACGTTGCTAAGGGGGGAGAGAATCGCAACTGACCTGCTCAGCAGTAAGTCGCTGACTGTCGTAGCGAAGGAGCGATGACACAAGGTCGATGAAGTCAGGGTCTACATTCGGAAGAAGGTCTTCCCAAGGACGAGCGGGGAAGACAGTCCATAGCTCGAAAGGTGCGACCTTGAATTTTTTTGCCTCGGGCCATGTCTCAGGCGTGGGCGTACCAATTGTTTTGAAGACGCTGAGGATAAGGCCAAGCTGATTGCCATCTTCATGGACCGCGCGAGACTCGAATATAGGGGTTGGGGGATCGCGGAGCGCTTCTGAAAGCATGACTCCTACTCCCCACATATCAACCTCTGGTCCATAGGATTTATGCCCGAAGAGAACTTCTATCGCGCGGTAAGGACCTGTTCCGATGTCGAGGATTTTAGCGTTTGCTGGTTCTGAGTGGATTGATAGCTCGGGATGCCATGCTGTGCCAAAGTCGGAGAGATATGCTGGACCAGTCGGAGAAGAGAGGAGGACTGCAGACGGTTTGATGTCTCGATGGATGATGCCTTGTGCGTGTATATCCTTCAAGGCGTGCAAAACGTCTCGGAAGATAGATCGGACAGCGTCGAGTGGTAAGCGACCGTTGGCGAGAAGGTCTGCCAGAGTATACGGTATGAACGGAAAGACCAGCACGAATCTCTGCTCCTGATCACGAAACGTTTCGAGGAGAGGAATACACGGTTCTCGCAATCCCTTGAGTATCTTGGCCTCCCTCTGCGGATTATGCGGCTCAATATCCTGATAAGTCACAATGACCTTAAGCGCCCTATCACCCGACCGAAAGACCTCTGAAGTTACACCATCCGAAACAGGCCTACAGTTCCCATAAGGCCCAATGCGTATCCCAGAGTCACCCTCCACTTCCTCCTGAGGAGGCGAAGGCGTTGGTGTCGAGGTTGGCTGACAGGCGAGATTGTACTCGTCCTAGGCCATGTCAGCGGATCCGCGAGTTCTGGACCGCTGAAGTTAGGCGCACCTGAGTAGAAGCGATTTGGTAGGCGGCCTGTTCTATGGCGATGGCCTCACTCATGCTAGTTGTAGCAAGGGAGGCTTGTCTACGTATGTGAGTTAGTATTTGTACGTTACACATTAGGCTACCTACATTTTTTGGATCGTCTCGTAGCGCTGAGACATGGTCAACGCAGCTTTCCATCCCGGTAGTTCCATTGTTTTGCTTTGCAGGGTTTGCTTAGATAGGTACTGAAGATGACAGGTCAAATTGGGATCTAGAAAGTCAACTGCTGTCAAAGGATTATAGCACAACAGATAAAGTTTCCCCGCCTGTGGCTGAGAGCTGAAATCAGCAGAGAGAACTTAGTTACTGGGATGTCTCAGATTTTGAGCATCTGGTTCCTGGTGGAAAAGCAGATGGGGAACAGGCCCGCTATTTCATAAAGCAGAAACAAGGCCAAGATGACGAGGAGCAGGGGCTATGATAGCTATGCAATGCCTGTCAAGTCAGAACAGATCAATAATGCTTCAGTAGACGCAGTATAAGATACTTGAATGTAGAGCTTCATCTGGGTTGATATTATTCAAGTACCGAGACTACACTATGAGGTCATGTCGGGGCCTCGTGACTCTAACTTAATTTGTTAGGGAACTTCTCGAAGGCCTCTAGAGAAAATTAACCAACCACCAAACGTTTTGCCCATTAACTTAGCTCCACCGTCTCCAAGCTAAGCTACCCCGGCTGAGGAGGAAAGAAAACTCAGGACCTTGACCCTAAGCGACAAGAATACTTAGGCAAATCTAGCCTAAGCTTAGGGGGCACTTGACATTGTTTATTTTGACACCCCATCTTAAGGTCCAGTCTTTTCTTGCTTCCTGAGACCCAGCCCAAGCCCAAACCCGACTCTGCCAGCCCTGTCTTGTTTCGCTCACTTTCAGCGCCAGCCTCTCTCTAACGTTAGTTATTCTGGGTCAAGGCCTTTTTAGCCGTTGTCGTCCCAGCCAAGGCATTAAGTTACTCTTCTGTCTTCTTTTCCAACCTCGCGTCCCGTCCCCGTCCATCCTCGGCTGCATTGCATTGCATTGGCATTGGATCTACGCATTCTGCGGCAATAATACTCACTTACTCCCCAGAGTCCGACTCTTCCGATAATATCACAATCATCTGATCTACTACGGATACTCCTTTGTTACGTAGCTCATCATCGCATACGAACGAACTCAGCTTGTCTCCTCGGAATCTCGACCGACCCCTCTCGCTCAACCAAACCCGCCATGCGCATCTCGTCCTCGAGCGATTAATCCTATAATTAATTCACTACTCCCTCATCCGTATCTATACATAATTACAGTAATCCTTTGCGCTGCCCATCATGGAGGATATGGCCAGGGCCGAGTATCCCGCCATGCTGGTGAGCTTAATCCCCTCGACCTCCAATTCTATCGCCATAGGCGACAATGGAGGCAGAAATCAATACAATACCATGCTGGACTTTGGCTGACTCTTTTGCGCTGTGAGTAGGCAACTCTCCAGCCCAGCCAGGCGGTGCACACTCTTACCGAACGAATGAAGCGCATGTCCCGCGTCAACACCGAAATTGCCGACTGGCTCCAGGTACGACAATCCGCAAACCGCCAATGGCTACGCAACGACATGGCATCACGCTGCGAGCCTCGTCGACATCCCGCTAATCAATTCTACACAGGAGCGCCGTCGCGTGGAGGATCAGTACGTGCAGGGCCTCAAGAAGCTTGCTACCTTCAAGGTTCCCAACTCTCAGTCTGAGCTCGGGTAAACATCCCTCCTGAGGCCTTTGTATCGCAATTACTCACAGAACTGCAGTGTGTTCCAAGCGCCGTGGAATAGAATCATCGACTCGACGGAAAACATCGCCCACTCGCATCATCAGCTTGCCGATCGCATCGAGAGGGACATCGAGCATCCGCTGCGCAATTTTGCCAACCGCAAAGATGTCCAGAACATGAACACCATGTCCAGCAACCTAACGACTATGGCCAGAGACCTCGAAGAGTCCCAGAATCAGGTCGATAAGCTTACCAAGAAAGGAAGCCGTGCAAACACTTCAAAGGTCGACGCAGCTTCTTCCAAGCTCGAATCTGCTACAGGGCAGTGGGAGTCGCAGGCACCTTTCATCTTCGAGTCTCTCCAGGCCCTCGACGAGTCACGAGTGAACAACTTGCGTGATCTTCTCACACAGTATCAGACCCACGAATCTGATTCAGCTGGGCGTGTGCAGGAGAATGCAATGGAGACCCTTGCTCTCATGCTTGAAATCGACACGGAAAAGGAGATTCAGTCATTTGTGCACAGGGCTACGGCTGGCAAGGCAAAGCTTCCTACAAGGACATCAACACGGCAGTCATCTTTCGCAGGCACAACCCCTTCGACTCCAGTTCCTCCAAGCACTGCCGATAGCACCAATTTGCCTGCTCAGAGCGCCCACACATCATCTCCTGCGCCTGTTCCAGCTCCCGCCTCTTCCCACGCAGGCGACGATGATATCAGCGAACACAACTCGGTTCCACAGGAGAAGCCAGGTAGGTTCATTGACAATTCTCGTTTACCGGTCACTAACAGCTTCAAGGTGGTAAATTACGCCGCCTCGGTACCATGTTCGGCGGACGCAGGAGACAGAGCATGCACGCCGGTTTCGGCCAGCTCTCTCCCGGAAAGCTAGGCCCCAGCTTTGGACGCATGGGAACCAGTCACAGCCAAAACGAGCGCGGTGTCTCCCCTCGAGGCTCCTCCAACAACCTCGCAGAGCACCACCGATTGTCCTCTCTAGCAGAGACTCCCGATGTGCCCAAGCTACCCAATAACGAGACCGACTCGCCCAGGCCCGATGCCTCGCATGAGAACACGAACGGAGTGTCGCACAACGGAAATCTGCTCGACAGCCCGATCCCACACACGACTGGGGGTACAGTCAACGGTAACCATGAACCCGATCTGTCAGATGTCCAGCCTCCCCCTGGCCCTCCGCCGTCACACAAGCAGGAGAACCAGTCCCCCGCGCCGCCAGAGCTCGCAACCAAAGACGCTGAAGGATTTACCGTTCCACCACCAATGAACGACCCCATCTCTGAAGCTCAGCGTGAAGCTAAGGAATCTGGCGAAGATCCTGACCAGCTTCTCAAGGTCAACATTCAGCAGACGCCTGTGGAGGATGAGGACCCAGAGGCCAAGATGGCTGCTCTTTCCAGCGTCGCCAATAGTCTCAAGCTTGGACCGGCCACTCGTCGTAGTGGTACAGTGAGAGGACGTCGTGACGTGCGCCATACTATGTATGTGCCACCGCCCAACCTCCCTGAGAGCGGTACGGACTCGTCCCTTGGCGCCAGGCCAACATCTCCATCTTTCGCACAATCTCTTTCCAAGGGAAGTGCAGTTGCAGCCTTGGCATCCGAGGCTAGTATTGCTGGTACCTCTGATACACAGTCCGTGAGGTCAGGCAACTCATTGGGTGGCTTGAACCATCCTCAGCATGCGCATATGACTGCTCCAGGACTGAACACGTCCATCATTGAGAGTGTTTCTGCTACTTTTGAGGATGGCGTCGTCAAGTCTACAACCATTACTGGCGAGATTGCATTCGTCAACAACCCTAGTGACTCTGGTGATACGAAGAGTAAGCAATCCCAATATCACAAAATCACACTCACTAACACATATCAGGCTACCAGACTATACGCATCAACAACTTTTCGGCCCTTGAGCGCATCGGACCGAACCGCATCTTTGTGAACTCATCTCCTGACCATAACGATCAGTTCACCATGGGTTTAGATCACCTCTCCAATAACACACCGGCATTCTCATACCGAGTGTTTTCCGAAGACTCCGAAACCCCTTCACTGGGCGAGCATGCTCCTCTCTCCCTCAAGCCCGCATGGAAGCCCCAAGGAGACAAACTCGGCCTCTTGCTACAGTACCAGCTCAACCCATCATCAAAGCTCACCGCCCCTGTAACACTACACAACGTCGTCATCGTCGCCACCTACGAAGGCAAATCCAGCGGCGCTCAGACAAAGCCCGTAGGAACACACCTCAAGGACAAGCACCTCGTGTACTGGCGCATTGGCGATCTCACCCTCACGACGGAGCCTCACAAGATTGTCTGCCGCATCATTGGCGCAGAAGGCGCAGAGCCCAAACCAGGCCACATTGAAGCACGTTGGGAGTTCACAGCCACCGGCGATCAAGTCATCGGCAGCGGTATCTCCATCTCTAGACTCGACGAGGGCAAGGGCAAAGGGAAAGATGTATCTGAGGATGATCCTTTCGCGGACGACACCGCCAGCACAGAACACAAGTGGGTTGACGTACCTATCTCGAGAAAGCTCGTCAGCGGTAAATACGAAGGACGGTAGTGGGTAGTGTTGAATAATTTTCACGTGCATGGATAGAAAAGACAAGATATTGCCATATCTTGGCGGCGCATTGAATAGCGAGCGTAATGGGGCTTGTTCCTGGGGATGAACTTTTCACTCATCTTCATTTTGTTACCCATCCTCATTTTTTTTCCCTTTAGTATAATTTTCTTTGTATGCGTATTTGTATGTTTAAAACCACCTGACACCTAAGGAGGAACAGAGAGTAGGCTCTTGTATATGGAGCTGAAAGAAACAGAACCATGATGAATCATAAAAAAGGACAATGTGTCCAGAGTCTTTTTGCTACTTCGCTGCGTCTATACCAATTCCTTTTGTCCTTGTACTCCTACAACTATCCTCTTTCATGGGACGTGAAGTTATGCTTTAAATATACAGAAATGATCTCACGCCTTTTTGCTCTTTTTACTATCTTGGTCCTTCTTATACTTGGAATACTTCTCCCCTAGGTAACGCCACGTTCTTGAGAATCCGCCCATCAATAAGCCCTTGATACTTTGCACAGTACTTGGCCAGTTGACCGTTTGCTTGATAACGATGCGCACCGTTTCGTTGAGTTTCTGGGCGTCGTCTGTGGCGATGCGGCGTTCAAACTCTCCGCCCTGCATCTTCTTAACGGCGCCGCCTTCTTCATCCGTTGAAGCTTTCATGAGCTCGTTGAACTCTCCGCGGGGAATTCCGAAGCGTCTTTGGTACTGGAAGTATAGGCGTGATCGGAAGGTTTGGGGGAGTCGTCTGACCATGTTACCACGACGTACGGGATCCATGTCTTGTTGGAGTTTGTTGCCAGCTTCAGGGTTCATGATCCAGTCTGTGTCGTCAATGCGACAAGCACCTGTAAAGTCGACATTGGGAAGAGTCTTGACAAGGGGAGCGTAGAGACGACGGAAGTGAACGATGTTGTTGTCCACGATGTTTGTGACTTTGCTCTTGTTCTCTGTTGGGAGAGCCATTCGTGGATCACCTAGATAGCTGAGACCTGCGATGGTGCTGTAGAGTTCAGCTTCGGTGAATTGTGGTGGGAGGAGAAGAAGAGCTGTCCGGACTGCAGCGATGAGGTTATGTTGGTTCGCGAGTCGGACGCGAGGATGGTCGCGGAGAATCTTGACCGGCTTTTGAAGACGACCAGCGAGGTATAGACTATCCCAGGAAGAAAGGTCGCGAACGAGGTTATCGATACTTGTGACGCCGTACTTGATGAGCATGCCGTTGACCTCGACATAGGGGTTGAAGTAAACGCCAGCACCCCAATTCTGAACTCGCGATACGACACCTGAACCTAGGGATGCAAGTCCCGAGTAATGGTTCCGATGTTGCTTCATGTTGATCGAATGCCAATGCTCAACATGCGACACACCAAAGATAAAGTCCAGCACTTTCGGCGATCCCTTCTGCGACTTTATAAGCGCCTCCGGTGGATTCGGATGCACAGCGCGAAAGTCTGCTTCCGAAATACTAGCCTTGGAAGGGCTCTGCGGAAAGACACCAGAGCCGTAGGCAAAGCAGTACATTATCGGCGCATTGAACTGCCGCAGCATAAGGCGCAAAGCTTCCTTGAGCTCATAGTTGATGATCATGTGTTGGTTCGCGCCGAAGAGTCGATGTGGTAGGTCGGCGAAGGACTTGATGGAAGTGTCGAGGTCTTCCCATTCGCTGCTGAAGACATTGAGTTTGTTGGTTGGTGTTGAGGATGCGCTGCTTGCGATGGATTCGTTAGAGCTTGCACTTGAGCTTGAGCTTGAGGTGGAGGGCTTTGTTGGGTTGGAGTAGTATCGTGTGTATTGTGTTGGGGCGATTTGTCGTAGATGGTAGGATCGAAGGGATATGGCGCGGGTGGTCACGGAGGACTAGAGATGTTAGAGCACAACGGAGAGCTAGGGGGATATAGAGCTTACCCGGAGGCCAATTGAGGCCATTGTTGCAGACCAAAGTTCTCGACAGATGATGCAAGAGGTTCAGTTCAAGGTTACAAGCTTAGAAGGTTGTAAGAGGTGATGTTACAGCTGAAGCTCTCGATGCCGAGGTGATCTGCTGCCGCGGAAGCTTCGGTCCCATTCACTCAAGACCAAGAAGAGCTATAAACAAGCGCAAGCAAAAAGGAACGAATAAAACCGTCGTCATTCAAGAATCGACGTCAGTGGAGCTCAGTTTTGTAAGCGGATGGATCGCAAACTCGACTTCGGTGATCGTCGGGTCCTGGAGCTTGACACAAGGGAAAAGAAAGAGGAGTGGGTCATGAGGAATGTGGGATGGCCAATCAGGAGAGGCTCTGGAGACGGGACAGGGGTCCATCTTTATCAGGTACGGAAGACGTCACTGGGATGATATCGACTTGGCAGGCTTAGAGAGAGCGGTTTGCAAGGATGCGTCATTATGGGGGAGTGATTGGAGAAGTTTCTCAGGGGGTTAGGGATATGTCTGGCCTGAATCTGGCTTGGGATTGGACCGTTCAACGGGTATGTGTAAACTCAAAGAGCTATTGTACTGGCGAAATGCTATCAACCTACACTTAGAAGATGTAACAACAATAGAACCATTGTTGACCAACCCTAGTGCTACAACGATAGCAGTTGACTAACACTCTGTTAATTGCAGGATAGAGACTAACCCTAGCGTTTTCAATGCTAAATTAGCATGCCGTTATACGCCTCCAGAGTTCAAGAAGCTTCGTGGAGCTTGATACAGAGCTTCCTCTGGCATACCCTACACACCACCTGGAAAAGTCTTGGGCAAATCTCTAGGCCAAAACGCTTTCTGGGTATAAGAGCAACTCACAACACTACACAAACACTCAATTTATCTCCCTAGCAAAGCTTCTTACAAATCTTCTGCAACAAACGACCTACTCTTGTGCCGCAATTCTCTTTGAATCTCGAAGCCCACTCTTGAACGCAAGGACCAGCCGAGTCACGTGATGACCTAAGCTACCGTGGTGATCGCAAACAAAGCATCTTCAGACCGCGATCTTTCAATCATTCAAGCAACGCAACCCACAAAACTCGGAAAATGCGCTCCTTTACGCCCAGTGAAAAAGATGGGCGTGGGAGCAGACGAAGCTCTGTTAATGCCAGATTCCGAGCCAGTACGTCTGCTATAGACAGACCTCAGACATCACTCCGACAGTCCAGGGTAAGTCAACACAAAACAAAACAAACATTCCCGAGCTCGAACATATGTTTCTGACCGCGAACCTTGGGTGCAGATTTCCTCTTTTCGCTCGAGTACACAACCGACATACAATCTACTCACAGGTGATTCAAATATTCCTCGACCTCAATCTCGACAAAGCCACGTCGCCGAGTCTGTCCGTCCCGGTTCGCGCGAAAGTCATAAGGAGAACATGGCGCCCCCAGACGCGGACGAGTACGAAAAGTACAGGCGAGAAATCGAGTCATTAAAAGCTGAGATTGGGACGCTGCAATATCGAATTCAGACTTCCGAGCAAGAGAAAGAAATTGCGACGTCAGAACAAAGCAGCAAATTGGAGCAAGCTCGACGGCGGGAGCAAGATGAAGCGCAGCACAGACAAGCCGCTGAGGCTGAACGCGAAAAGGCGGTAGCGCAAACAGAAGCTCTGCGAAGGGAGCTGCAAGACGTTAAAGACTCGATTGATGGTGATAAGAAGCAACTAGAGCGCAAGACTCGTGAAGCGGAGGATGAGGCCCGATTGCTGCAGGAACAGCTTGAGGACTTATCCACAGCGAAGGACGATGCTGCCCGAATTGCCGACCGAAAAGCCACAGACATGGAGATGCAGATTGCCGCGGCGCAAAAGACAATCCAAGAATTTGAGCAGGAGAGTGAGCAGCGGGAGACTGTGCTGCAGCAGACACAAGCTCAATTGGCCGAGAAGGATGGAGTGATCGCGAATCTCGAGGCCGATGTCCTACGACTCAAAGCGCAAAGCGGCGATGCAGAGACGATGGAGATTATCCGACAGGAACTTACCGAACAAGTTCAGCATATCCGAAACCTCGAGGCGACGAATCGTGATCAGCTCTCCGAACTTAAGCACCTACGAGCGTTGAGCAAAGCAGTCGAAGTTGTCGAAGAAGAGAAGCGAACACTGCAGCGAAAGTTGGAGGCGGCGGAATTGGTTGAAGAAGAGCTTGCCGAGGCGCGTATACAACGACAACGATTAGAGGACGAGCGCTTGGCCTGGTCAGCGTATCTTAGAAACGCGGCCGAGACAGACGAGTCTGAGTTTGACTCCCCAGAAGCTGTTGCGAGAGCCCTTGTCGAGGAGCGCTTGACGAATGCCTCGTATGTCGAAAAGGTGGGCGCTCTACAGGCTGAGATCACTGCTGCGCAGAATACCATCCAATCGCTCCGCGACGAGCAGGCTCAACTTAAGAATGAGGTTGAGAATGCAAAGACTGTGGCAAATGCTAGCAACGCCGACAAGGCCCGAATGCGACTGGAACGCCAACGTGCCCTGGCCGTCAAGGAAGTCGAGTACCTCCGCGCACAGCTCAAGACGTTCGATACCGAAGATGAGACACTTCAACCAGAGCAATTCGACCAAGCCCGTGTACAGCGCGTGCAAGAGCTGGAGGATCTTGTCGACAAGTATAAGATGGAAGTCCAGAACCTACACGCCGAGTTATCGTCAATCGAGCCCTCAGCACCAAGCACACCCCAACCCACGACAGGAAGCAAGCGCTCAAGAGCGGAGGATGACAGCTCTCAAGAGCAACTCGGTCAACTCACGCGAAAGAAGCGCATGCTAGAGGAGCAATTGACAAAGTCGCAAAACAAGATTGCCCTGCTGGAGAAGGACTTGTCCACCAGCAAGGAACAACTGAAAGCTGCTAAGCAACAAACGCAAACGCGTGTTTTATCACTCAAGTCCAATCCTACATCGGACTTTGAAGCCATCAAGCGCTCCACCCTCGAGGCACTGAAGAAGGAGAACGAAGACCTCCTCGCAACCCTCCAATCCAAGACCGCCAACTCCTCCGTCCCCATGATCCCAACCTCCGTCCTCGCCGCAATGGAGCGCGAAATCAGCGCCGCCAAGGCCGAAACCGCCTCCGCCGAGAAGCGCACGCGCCGCCTGAAAGAAGTCTGGGGCTCCAAGTCCCAAGAGTTCAAAGAAGCCATCTTCTCCACGCTCGGCTGGACCGTGACGTTCATCCCCAACGGCAAGATGCGCGTCGAGAGCACGTTCTATCCCTCGCAGACAGACGAGCACGAGAACTCGATCGTGTTTGATGGTGAGCGGGGTACGATGAAGGTTGGCGGTGGGCCTAGGAGTGATTTCGCGAGGAGGATCAGTGACCAGATTGGGTTCTGGGTTCGGGAGAAGGGGTGCATTCCTGGGTTTTTGGCGGCGCTGACGCTGGAGTTTTATGAGGAGCATACGAGGGCTTCTAAGTAGGATGGATGTGATGATAGTTAATACCCCTGTATATTTGTGCTTATAATGAAGTCAGCTGAGGATTGTATTTAGGTGACTCAGATGACTCTGTAATGTATCCGTGGACTCTATATATCTTCATGATATGGGCCCCAGATCGGCATTAAACTTTGATGCAGAGCTTCTTAACCGACACGCTGGCTCGGTTCCAAAATCCAGTTATTGAAACTGATGCTTTAGTTCGACTTGACCTTGATGTTGTGACTGGTGCACTATGGTGATATAAGGGCTCAGCCGTAGTTCTCAACTGCAAACAACACATCTAGCTCACGACTTTGACATGATACCACAACAACTGACCAAGTGCTACAGATTAGACGCTGATATGAGCCGTGAGTAGTCTATCAATGGCGAATTGGTCAACGGTCCAGGGATCATCTGGCCGACTTGAGTACCTTGCTGGGGAGGTGAGCTGTGTGCCATTCTTCTGGTTGCTACCTACCTATACCCAGCCAGTCGCAAACTCCCTGAGGACTCTAGCCCAGTTCTACCCAAAATACCAAGCTGATTAGACTGCGTCCATCTAGGTGTAGCATGTTGTGAATTACGTAGTGATTACGGAGAGCAAGGTGACTTGTGATAGTAAATCAGGAGATTGAACCCACGGATCTAAGGGTCAGTAAGGTACGTAAACTTACTGAAGTCTGTTCATCAATGGCTAAAAGATCTAAGTTTTCCTGCCTTCCTTCGCCTGGGTTCTTACGCATGCGCCTTGCACTCCATGGACTCGCAACTTCCTTCCCCAGCAGTGCCTGCCCTCGTAATACTTGGTTAGCTAGGTACCCAGGCAAGTCAATCATGGAGAGACATCTCCAAAGCAAACTTGTACTCTTCAAACATTTACTCTTCGTCCAGCATCATCATAATTCATCAAGACTATACCGCATCATATCAAAACATCATGTACGAAGAGGCATCAGACGATCCTAACCCTTTCCGTATCGTATCCAGACCTTCAGGACCTATAGGGCCTTCAAGAAGTTCAAGAAGTACAACACGCATCGTACTCAGACCTTCAGGATCACCAGGACCTTCAGGACCATCAACAAGTCCAACAAATCCAGCAAGTCCAGAACATTCAGGACCATCAGGACCTTCAACATGTTCAACAAGTTCAACAAGGAAAATACGCATCGTACTCAGATCTTCAAGACCTGTAAAACCTTCAACAAGTTCAACAAGTACAGCACGCACCGTACCTAGACCTTCAGGACCTTCAACAAGTCCAACAAGTCCAACAAGTCCAGAACATTCAGGACCATCAACACGTTCAACACGTTCAACAAGTAAAACACGCATCGTACTCAGATCTTCAAGACGTATAGGACCTTCAAGAAGTTCAACAAATTTAAGACGCATCGTACTCAGACCTTCAAGACCTGTAGGACCTTCAACAAATCCAACAAGTCCAGAACGTTCAGGATCTCCAGAGCCCCAAGACTCAATCATCGTCAAACCAATGCCAAAGCCATCTAGGAAGGTTGTTCCGACACCAACAGGCGGCAATCCTCAGAAACGGAAGCGTGACACTGTAACAGAAGAAACAGAGCAGCTTGAGAATACCCCACCAGCTAAACGTGCTCAGACTGATCAACACTCTATTACCAAGCCATCTGGGAAGGTTGGTCAGAAAATCACACCCGGAAATGCTCAGAAACGCAAGCATGACACTGTGACAAAAGAAACAGGACAGATTAAGGATACCCCACCAGCCAAGCGTGCTCAGACTGAGCAGCACTCTATTCCAACTCCTGTTGAGACACCCTTCAGTATCACTGAGCGTCAAGCCAGCAGTTCACCCCTTAAAACTCCATCGAGGGCTAAAGACATGACATGGCCTTCGCCCCAAGCACACCAGTTTTCAACTCCAGGACTACCAAGGCCTGGAATCATACTTGACCAAGACATCCCCAGCCCTTCACAGAAGCCAGAAAAAGCCCTGCCACCTAAACGGCCACACAGCCTTAGAAAATATGGAGAAGCCCTCCTCTTCACTCTGGAAAGAGTCAAAGAAGAATATCGTGATCAGTTGGTCCAGCTAGTGATAGCTAGGCCTCAAATCAAGGTAAGTTGCTCGGCCGGGCGCTTATGCGGATACCACGGGAAACAAACTCCTGTGGTCCCTGTGATCTATGAATGGTACTCGATAAAAGTAAACTGGCCACAGTTTGTTTTGGGCGACGGAGCTGGCCGACCGGCAGACATATACCACATCAGTTGCTGGGATAAAATGATAAATACAGAAGAACTCTTGCCAAAGAAGCTCTTCCCAAAGATGGTCGAAACCCAAACCGGGGATTTCCACAAGGTTGGACTTATGGCAAGACAGTGGCTGAAACACTCGGGAAAAGTCGATCCGAAAAAGATGGTCCAGAGACTTCATATAATCGTGGCCACTTGGAAGCCTGGAGTTGATGTCGCTGAGCTGTGGCGACTCGACCGTAGCCAATTTTTGGGGCACGTGTCGAAAGAAACCTGTAGTCTTTCGGATATTATCAAGGCGAGAGACACTTATGTGGGAAGTGATGGAAGGCTCCTTTGGTAATACGTAGTTACAATAGAATTATGGGATTATTGCAAGACAACTTCTGACACAGAATCAGGGTGCCAAAATATATTGGTCTAGAGTACTACCAAGATGTCCTTAACCTGCATCTTTTTGTCGTCTGGAAAATAGGCCCCAAGTTTCCTTGCCTCATTTTGATAGTTTCTAGATCAGATCTTGACGGAGTATGAGGTAAGATTTAGCAACCTCAAAGAATGATTGAAGTCGATTGAAATATCCCAGACAGCTCACTGCCAAGTTGGGCTTGGATTTGGACAGAGACATATTTCAACAAACTGGCTCTATGAGCTGAATCGTGGCCTGTTTGTTCGGGGTGATCACTGGCAGAACAAGAAGTGTTGAGAAATAAGATATCTAATACTTGGCATATAACACTAGATTATGCTTATCCTATACCTGATGGTTACAAGTGTATTGCCATCAACAACGTCCACAGCGCTTACAAAAGTCGCCCCTCTGCCGCTCTCTCCTCATCTTTGCCATTCTCTTGGCAGCTCTGTGTTTTTGCTTCTGCTTCTTCAACTCTGTAGCCGGCATTCTTCGACTCTCAGGGTCGTCAGAGCTTGTGGTGCTTGTTTCGGTGGATACGCTATCTTGTCTTTGTTGGGGGACTGGTTGGGAGAGGGGATGTGCTGGGGGATGGTTATGTCCTGGAAGTTGAGCTTGTCCTGGAGCTTGACTGTGCGTCGGAAAATGACCATGCCCGGGCGCCTGACCAAGGACGGGAACCTGAAGGTGTGCTGGCGCCTGAGGATATGCTGGAACTGCGTTGTTTAGTGGTGGAGGAGTGTACCCTTGAGGTCCGGCTGATGGTACAGAAGCATGGCGAAGTCCTGGAATCTGCCCTGGTATAATGCTTTGTTGTGGCATATGACTCTGCTGCGGAGCTGGTGGCTGCACATACGGCATCTGTGTTCCAGGAGGTTCTGGAGCTCCCATACCAAGCCCACAGATCCTTTGTTGCAAAATCATTTCCTGTTCTGCACGTCTTTGTTGTTCTTGAATCTCTGCCTCTTGCTGCGCCAACCCTCTCTCAACTTCCTTTGTCTGCATATCAATGACTTTGTTAATATTATCGCCAGCCTCGTCAAGCATACTGCTAACTTCATCTCTCCTTGCATTGACGACCTCGTCATATTCTATATCCTTCAGATCCATAAGAAGTTCAGCGCTGTGAGTCAAACTTGACATGAGGTCATTGACTATTTTCGCTTTGTTGAGGATTACCATCAACTTTTCTTTTGCGCTAGCATCTTGGGGCATAGGGAGGTTCATGCTACTCATGTTGTGGAAGAACTCTAGTTGAATGGAGAGTGCTTGGTAGGCTTGGTTGGTGAGGAATGGGAATGTGTCGATCAGTGAGTCCCAGGGAAGGTCGGCTTGTGACTGCAGGCCTGGGCCTGGGCCTCCGTTATTCATCGCCGTGTCCATATGAGATTGCATTTGAAGTTCTGAGAGATTTGAAAGGTTAAGCGGCACAGTTCGTTTCTGGCTGGCTCAGTCCCGTTCAAGTGTAGGAAAGGTCTCGCGCAAAAGACGTGGAGGGTTGGGCAGACATATCGTTCTTTTAGAGACATTGATTCAGAAGTGTGACTGACGATGATGCTTTGAACAGTTTGCTGTGTCTATGAACAAATAGCGCTTTTCGTCAGTAGTCAGTGAACGTGATGAGATAGCAAACTTCGGATGGTGTATCTCCGCAAGACAAAGGGATCGGATGACGGCCAGATGTAACACAACGAAAGAACTGACAAACGGCCCATGGGATTGAATCAGCTATACTTAGATGATTGTTATTTTATAGATCTTACCAAACTACGTCAATATTGGCATGTTTTCAAATCTCGGGGCATGATACAAAATTCCAAATTGCTATGATTAACTTTTCCATAGTCATACTCTAAGCTCTATATCTATACCTTCAGACCTTTAAACTAGAACAAAGTGTATCTCAATCGCTTCCACCAGGGAAACGTAGCGAGCTCTGTCCTCCAAGCATTGATGGCCTCCCAATCATGTTCACGTCGGCCCGTATCAATATCAATCTTTTCAATGCTGATCCAACTTGTCCTCTTCCAGAGATATCCTCCAGCCCAGAAAGCCAGCACGATAGGAAGTCCAAGATACTGCATGAAGAAGTCTTCGACAGTACCCATTCCGGACTCCCCAACAGGGGCGACAATGGCCACGTAGAACTGGGAAATGTTAGCTGATGTTTCAAAAATGAAGATTTGGAACTCACCTGAGCAATGAGAATGACAACAACAAAGATCAAGCCCAGCCATGATCCCCAAACGCCACCAATAGCCTTGAACGGGATTTCGTCGAGTGTATGGCCATTATACTTCCACGCCGCTCTAAACCGAATATGCGCAAGACAAATTGATCCCCAGCAAACGAGCATGGCCAATCCCGACAAAGCCAAAAGCCAGTCAAAGATGACAGGACCAGCTGCATCAAGGTTCAAGAAAGCAAGGCATCCAAATGCAATGATGAATCCAACAGAAGGCAGAGGTCGACCCGCTCGATCAACCCAAGTAAAGATCTTTGGCGCGAAACCCTGTTGTGCGAGCGCAAGAAGCGTGCGAGACCCGCCGTACACGGACGCGATGCCGAGGGACAAAACTGACGAGAGGATAACGGCGTTCATGTAGTGGTCGAGACCTTTTAGACCAGAATATTTCCCAACAAGGACGAAGGGCGAAGCTGCGCTGTTGGAGTACGAACTCGAGCTGAGAAGATTCGGATCGTTGCAGTTGATCAACAAACCAACGAAAAGCAGTGCAACGATGTAAAACAAGCAGATTCTCCAAAAGACCTGCTTGATAGCTGCAGGAACCGAGGCAGTAGGATTTCGAGACTCAGCCGCTGCCAAACCCACGAGTTCTGAACCAGCAAACGAGAACGCGGCTGTTACAAAAACAGAGCAAAAGCCCTTGAACCCATTCTTGAAAGCACCGGGATCATGCCACAGCTTAAAGCCCTGGTAGGTATCATAGCTCCCACTAGACGGACCCCCACCACAGACCAACACCAGCGCGATTATCATAAAGATAGAAATCGACGTGAGTTTGAAGCACGCCGCCCAGAATTCCTCCTCGGCGTATCCTAGCGTGCCGAACATGTTGAGGATGGTGATAGCAGCGAGAAACACGGCGATCCAGACTCCGGGGGAAACGTCAGGGGACCAGTACTGGATCGTAATAGCGCAGACTGTGAGTTCAAGAGGAAGCGTAGCAGCCCACTGAAGAGTGTAGTTCCACGCCATGGCGAAACCGAAAGATGGGTCGATGAAACGAGCTGCATACGTGTAGAAACCACCGGAAATGGGATACATGACGGCGAGTTCACCCATTGCGTAGACGACATTGAAGACCATGACTCCAACGAGGAAGAAGTCAATGAACAGCGTAGCAGGGCCCTGTAACAATTAGCTAATATTCGATTGAGTGACGGACTCACTTACACCTTTACTCAACGCCGAACCAGATCCAACAAAGAATCCAGCACCGATCGATCCTCCAATAGCCACCATCTGAAGATGTCTCGGCTTCATCTTGCGATCCAATTCCACAAGCCCAAGTCCATAATGCTTCCTCGTAAACGATTTTGCATTCAATCCCGTCCTCGTCATGAAATCATCCTGCTCATATTCTTCACCCGTTGCAGTGAAGGGTTCCTTCGTAGGAGCGCTTTCATCAGCCATTACGCCCTTTTCCCCAATCACGGGAGAATCAGACACGACTTTTTCAACAGCCATGATGACCAAATTCAAGGAATTACCTAAAAGACGGAAAAGAGTGAGGAATTAAAGAGAGAAAGAAGAAAAAAGTTCTTGCTAAATGGCCCCATTATAAAAAAGATGAGAGGCCCCATAGTAACAACGCTATTAGGCCCACACATGGCATGGTCATGACTCTGGATGCAAAATTTTCATTAAATCGCCTTTGAATCTCCACGATCTAAGGGGGGGAGTCTTGGGTACTACTCCAGATATTGAATTGGTTATTTACGTAAATCTCCATGGGGAAGGGTTTGTATTGATAACGAGGGTAAGAGATTTGTAGGTTTAGCAAGACTCCACATTGAAAGTTGGAGAAGACTGCGTATGCGTATGAGACAGCCAAACATAAAGAATCGAATATATTGGGAATATTCAATGGGACAGATTATGACTCTATGGTCTCTGAAGCATGTTAGTTCACGAGAAACAGAGATTCTTCAGTGATTCGATGGTCAAGTCCAGTGGTTCGACCAATTCGCCACTGTCTAACACCGAGGTCAAACTCTTACAACTGTAATCCGATATCGAGATTTTCGTTTATCAAAAGCCTCATCCAACTTAAGTCAAGGAATGATTCGACGATCAATCAAGATCTACCTCATTACGTTACTCCCAAGTCTAATAAGTCCACTCTTCGAGCCTCCAAGTCAGAAACATCCTTGTCTCTATAACGTAAAAAAGTTGCGGCTCAGCGGATCGTGGTGGAGCCATGATCGGAGCCGATGGACCGTCACTTATTCCCGAGTTGCCTCCATTACCCGGTAGGGTACGGACTAGTGCTACCTGTTTTGAGATAAGGGATAATAAACAGATAAATCAGCAACAATAAGAATGGGGTATCGAGGGAAATGTGAACCGCTTTAACTCACCAGAGCTGATGCATGCCCTACACAAGATCGTTGGGGATAAAGCCCTATTTGCATTATGCACCATAGGAGAGGTCGAAGAAACCGGTAAAATCTTATCCTCTGAGAATCAGTCACGACGCTCTTTTCTATTCTATCGGACCAAGAAAGGCAATTTCCGATTCACCTCAAGCGGCGGTCACCAGTACAGCAACTGGCTTGGCTACCTGGGACCAGTCGCCCCTGCAAACACTTCCATCTATGACTATTGTACAAACATGGCGAGATCAATTTTGTGTGAAACAGCGATGGTCCGTTGTCGAAAGCTATTTATGATGTATTAGGCTCATTATAGGGTGAACTGGTTCCGCAAATGAAATGCCGCTTATTAAGTTTAGTTGGACTAGCTTTTAGGAACTTGACACATTAAGTCGAGAGTTCTGCCGTGAAAGGCACTGACGGCAGTCAATTGCCTGTGAGAGCCTTCTCGGGAGACTCGGGAGGATCGTCGTGATCTAGCCAATGTTGAAAAGAGCTAGTGCCATGAGAGTCAAGGCCTCGAAATTATGGAGACAGAAGAACCTTATACCGAGTTGAAAGTGGGCAACGCGAAAGGGACATGATGATCCTCAAATACTACGCGGCTCGCGCTATTGGAATCTTCACTACAAAGTGTGCATTGAGTGAGTAAGGTAGAGTAGATATTAGGTGTAACTTGAGACGGCGGATGCTGTTACTTGTTTCAAGACGGAACGCCTGACTCTTGCTCGTGGACTTGAGGTCTATAGATGGCATGACTGCGCTTTGCACTATGAAGGTGGTTACTTCTATATTGATAAAAATCAAGCTAGTACTTCCATAAAATGGCCATCAGGAGTGCTTTAAACAAACGGGAACGGGACCATAGACTATCCATTCACGGCCAAGTAAGAGGACAAATGGACCTATCAAGGCACTGCCGAGTCGAGTTCGTCAAACTTGGTCGAAGGAATATATGCTGTTGAGGATGGGATCAAAAAGAACACGGAAATAGTTATCCTACTTCTCTTGGCATTATACGCGGACCGTACGCGGACCACAAGCGAACTTGACTTGCTAAATTCGTTTCCGGCCTGTTCTCAACTGAGAGGATGTAGGATCTATTTTAAGGCATGATTCCGATTGGAGCGCGTCCCTCAGTCCCATCAAGCGAGTACAGATGGCTTTGTGACTGGTTAAAACATATATCGCGAGTCATGATACGTAGTTGATGGGAATCTCATTCGGATTATCGGCGAAGCGAGAATCCACCGAAACGGTCATATATCAGTCTATGTAAAACCTTATTTTGACCGCTAATATTTGAGTTTGAGCCTTTTATGGGGTATTCTACCAATAGACGAGTGTAGAGCTTTCGGCAGTTGTACAAGTAGTTCGATCCCTGATTTGCCAAGAAACTAAAGTCCGATGTACCGATGACAAACCTATGAAAGTATGTGAAATTATAGGAGACTGAGTCTTGGCGATGCTTCTTGGCATCACTGTGAGAAGTTGGAGGATCAAGAGAACCTCGTATTCTGATCATGAGTCTCCTGAATCCTGACAAGTCCTGTGTAGTGATGCCTATTGAGAACGACTGGAGACTGTGGGACTGATGATCTATGCTGTTGACGTACTGAGGAGAGGAATTATTGAGCTGTAATTTTGGGTATAAGTATGTGCCAATGTCTCTTCAAGTGAAGAACCATCACTCGCACATCTCTCAACATCACAATCATTAAGCCAACACCTCAAAAAGCGACTACCAAGGTACATACATAGTCCTCGGAGTTTCTCACAGAGCCTAACAATTCCAGAACCTACCTTAATCCATCAAAATGAAGGTCTCAATCCTCGGTCTCCTGACCCTCTCAGCATTCGCTTCCGCCTGCGCGAGCTACGAAAGCTGCCACTGCTACGACAGCAACGGCATTCCCAACAACGGCGCCACCCAGGCCGTCTGCGACCACTTCAAGGGAGGAACAGAGCCTAACACGCGAGAGTACGGTGCCAACACCCAGTACAAGGAGTGCAACGTCAAGACTTTTGGTGGCGGTGCTTCTAGTTTCGATAACTGCGACTGGAGACGCAGATGTCAGAGTGCTGGCGCGACTGGTGCTGATTCTTCTTGCCGGAGCAAGTTTCCCTAGGTGTATTGTGAGAGATGGAAGCTTGAGTCGTTGTATGGAGTTCCAATGATATTGGTTTAAGCTCGGTCGACTATAGCGGTTCTATAGTCTATACTCAAGTTACCACCACAATTACCAAACTGTATATGATTGCATGAAGGCGTCGCATAAACACTGGAAATCAGAGTGGCATGCCGTGATGCCAGAGTTTTGAAGAAGCGATGAGTAAACACACCAACACAGGCTTCGGTCTTGATTAGTAATTATGTAGTGATCAAAAAAGTGTCGCCAATTATAGCTCATGAGCCAACTTACTAATCTTGGCTAGGTATCTGACGGTTATCCTGCAATCCCTCGATGAGGGTCGCCGAGGTCAATCAGTGACAACGAATGAGACAACCGTGCCACAAGAGATGGGGTCTGTCTTGTGATTCGTTAGCCTGCTGAGATCATGTTTTGCATGTGAGACACGGCATGCATAGTGATGGATTTGGAGCGTAACATAACAAGAGCTGGTATCATGAGTATCAAGTCGGCAGCATGAGTGTAAGTGTTTAGATAAAGGTCCGAGACAGATAAGAATATATCCGAGCTAGTCAGTAAGTTCTTAAACTGACTGGCAATATCCGCAGAATCTAGTCATCAAGGTTCCTTACTAAACAGCTGACTGATCACCAACTCAGAACTCCACCTCTAGTGACCACGCTAAAGGTCTGTAGATAGACTTCCAGCCACAGGCCGATCAGCTGCAAATAGCTCCAAATTAAGACGTCATAGCTAAATGCCTCAACAATTCATGAGGTCGCTCTGTCAATTGGCCTCCGTAGCATTTCAGCTTCAACAAAATTGCGGGGAACTCGCTGATGTTGCTCAGCAAATCTGACCACGTACGGACGCCACAGTAATCAGAATAGGAAAATGATTCGTCTAGTTTGAAAAATGTCTCTGAATTCAAGGCAACGGAGACATGGAATATGCACGACGATGCAGCCAATCAGACCATGACGCGTCCTGACGTGAGGGGAACATTACACAGTATTTAAATGCCTGTAACCCTCGAGCTTCCTAGACCCTTCAAACTCCCATATCCAGAGAACGCCATCGCAAACCATTTCAAAATGACAGTCCACGAAGTCAAGAAGTAAGCAGCATAATCTCTATATCCTCGCATGTCAAACTAAACAGCACACAGCCTCGCCGAGTTCAGGGATACCCTTGAAAAGCACACAGTCGTCCTCGCAGACTTCTGGGCCCCGTGGTGCGGACCATGCCGATTCATCAGCCCCGTTGTAGAGAAGTGAGTCCCGCCGGGCAACATGCATATGTACAACTCAGCTTACTCCTCATTACCAGGTTTTCGGAATCCACAGAATCTATCTACTTTATCAAGGTCAACGTTGACGAGGCCGAGGATGTGTCTCAAGAGTACGGCATCCGAGCGATGCCTACTTTCATGCTCTTCAAGGATGGCGAGAAGGCCAATGAGGTTGTGGGAGCAGACCCTTCCAAGCTAGAGCAGCTTGTCAATGAGTACAAGAGCTAGATATCTACTAGGAATACATTCCTCGGCAGAGGGGCATGCTTATGCCTTGACTGTTGTCTGTGAATAGTGGATGGTTTGAACCTCCAGTGACTCACAGACCTTGTGCTTCATCAAGTCGTATCTCCACGCTCATTTCAACTGTGAAAGTTATCTAACCTCTCCAGGTCAACGTGGGCGAAGTCCGTTGCCAAATCTTATAGCGCCCTCTGCCAAGGCACCAATTGTCTCTAATTGCTATAAGAAAAAGAAGAAGAAGAAAAAAGAAAAAAAGAGATGATGAATGTCTCAATGCAGTTATTGAATTTGCATACTGCCCTTGGGGTTCTCTTTGTTATAATTAGACTCAAGTTTCAGTTAATACACGATTAGCGGCATGTACCCCTATTAACTACAGATTTGGAGCTTCTCGAGTCAAACAGCAATAATGTGAAGTTTGCAAGACCATCATTTGTCCCTATTCATGCCCTGTCTCTGTGACCCTCAGTACCAGATTTTGGTCATGGAACACCATGTAGCTCTCTGACTTCATCGCGACCTCAGGCTCAACGAGCTGGAAATCAAAGACCCGGAGAAGCTAGCAACTGGTCAGTAAACTCTAACCACATCAGTAATTCAAGTAAATACCTCAAAAATAACCTTGTTCAGCTCCATGAACGCGATGGGCTTTCCAGCGCACATCCACCGCCCATATCCAAACACAATCTCTACATCACGCTTCATCTGAGCACTAGTCTCCTTATCGACTTCAAGATATCTCTCGGGTCTAAAGACTTGAGGATCAGGTCCGAAGAGTGCTTCGGAGCGCAGTAAGGCAGAAGCGTTGATGCCGATTGATGTACCAGGGGGGATATACCTCCCATGCATTGTTTCTCCGCTGGCTGGGACATCTTTGAAGAACATGCCCGTTGTAGCTGGACGGATCCGGATGCCTTCGTAGATCACTGCCTGAGAGACAATGTCAGCATGTTCGAATGGAATCCAAAGGGGGATTTACCTGAAGATAAGGAAGTTGCCGAGACTCGACGTCTGTGATTGGATTCGAAGCTCGACCTTCAGATACCGCCTCCGTGATCTCTTGTCTGAGGCGCCGATATATGTGAGGTGAAGCAACGATATAGAGCAGAATTACCCGTATAACAGTGGCAGTGGTTTCTGATCCTGCCACAAACATGAATAGAGATTCAGCCTGACACTCCTCCAGTCGTAAACCATGTCTCTTAAACGAGCCCTTTAGCCAGTCAGCGTATGATCTCCGTACCTAAGAAATGTCTCACCAGCATATCATGCTGCTCATCGGCTTCGGGAGCATATCGCTCGCGAACAATAGTATTTGCCACTTTCATCAGCGGGCCAATCCCCTTTGTATCATTCTCAGTCGGTCCAAACAGCTTCAGAAACATAGGCGAAAAGATCAAGTTTCTCAACCATGGAATGTCTGTTGCGAGCGTCATGACCAACAAATGTTCATTGAGCGCCTTGACAATCCCGTGAAAGTCAGAGTCAGCTTTGAGATACCCGAATTCTTGGCCAAGAGACAGATTCGATATGACATCGAGTGCAAAAAGACGTGTTACTCTTGTTCCCTCCATCGGACGATAAACTCCCTGGGTAGAGATGTATTTCTCCTTAATTAGCCGAATCAAACTGCCGACCTGTCTGTTGACTACGGCTTCGAGATTGGGAGCGTCGCGTCCACTGTAAGCGGGAGATAACTTTGCCTTGACCCGATCGTGTTGAACTGGGTCTGTTATCTGGAACATGGGGTCGTGATAAGGATTGAATTTGCCGCCGTGATACCAGTTTCCTTTGGTATATGTGTTTTTAGTACTTGAGACTTTTCGAATCAAGTCTGGGTCATCAACGAGGACCTCGTTTGGTCCAACTCTGACGAGAGGCCCATAGCGTCGATTGAGGTTGACCAAGTGATCATGCTGTGTTCCGGTGATGGTGATGTAAGCTACCCAAAGATATGAGAATTTACCGAAGAAAGGACCCGGTATATGTCGGAGACGATACCAAGCGAAAGCAGAAGAGAGAATGAACCAAGTAAAGAGGGCAACGGTGAAATACGGAAGCCATGTAAGGCCCCTTTCAAAGAATGGTGAAGCCATGATGATATACGCGCGATCTAAACAGCGACAAGAAAAACAGAAATGATCGGGAATATATAAAAAAGAATCACCTCAATCCCATTTTGCTTTCGATATCGGGCATATGAGATGGCTGTCTTGGCCATCGCAGCTGAAAATGAATAAGACCTGATTGGTAAGTTTACGACGACTGTGTAACCCCAATGATAGACGTGCAGCATGATTACGTGGTTTTCCTTGGTTTAAGGGCCTCAAACAAGTCACGGGATATGCGAGATGATATCAATGTCTTGAAAGAAGTAAATACATCTAGATACGGCGTTTCGTTGTCTCCAATAATTGGTAGATGATATTGAGGGTTGCTTAACGTGCATCCCAGAGGGGGAAAGATAACTCAGGACCGATCCTAAGTAATGAATGAATTTATGTAACTTAGTATGAATTTAGTATACCTTTACTAAGTTTAGGATACCCTTTACTAACTTTATTTCAACACCTTTTTGTTGCTCCCTGAGGGCATCGTCGGGTTACCTAACATGATGGATTAGACAGCGACTGGATCAACCAATCAGAATAGCTCGGATGGACCTTCAGATCTATCGCACGTCATCCGAGGTTTTGACTACTCAATAACGATCACTTCCTCCTCAAGAAGGTTGCTTTACATAACCGAGTAGTTTCCATAATTCATGCAACATTATCTTCCTACAGCACCACCGAAGCACATCATATCTTCATTTCGGGCTCAAGAAGAACATCCGGCAAAGGCGGGGTTGATGCGACCTTGAGATATCGAGACATATAATTTCAACATGTCCGACAGTCACTATGACTCTCAAAATGAGGACAAAAAGCCTCAAGTGTCAAATATGAGCGTCGCAAACTCCAACATTGTCGTGGTTGGTGGCGGTGTCGTCGGTGCTTCTATCGCTTGGCATCTCTCCTCCGAGACAAACGTGACCATCATCGCGGAAGATATCGGAGGAGTGGCCACTCCCAATTCATTCGCATGGCTCAACGCTGCTTCGTCGGATAAGAAGTTCTACTACGACTTTCGACTTCGGTCTCTTCAGCATTGGAGAGAGATTGAGAAAGCTGTTGATAACTTACCTATTCATTGGGGAGGAACAACGAGCTGGGATAAATCGCCCGAAGAGCTTGAGGAGGAGCAAAAGAACCTGACTGCTTGGGGATACGATGTCTTTCGAGTTGATAAGACGGAAATATCTAAGCGGGAGCCTCATGTTGAAGAGACGAAGCTTCCGGAATGGGGTCTTGGTTACGATCAAGAGGGAGCTCTGGAAGCTGACGAGGCGGCTGAGCTATTGATTAACCTCGCAAAAGACAACGGCGCGACAGTTCTCGAGACTAAAGTCACAGGCTTCACCAAGGCCGATGGCCATATCAGCGGCGTTACTCTATCGTCCGGCCAAACTATCCCCGCAGACCATGTCGTCGTAGCCGCAGGTCTAGGAAGCGTCCCTCTCCTCGCATCGCAAAACATCCCCCTCCCACTCAAAAGCACAGCCGGTCTTCTCGTCAACACGAAACCCACCCCTAAAAAGCTTATCAAAGGTGTAATCAACGCCCCCGAACTGCACATCCGTCAAACCCTCGAAGGAGCTTTGCTTTTCGGCTCAAGCTACGCCGGTGGAGACCTAGGCGATGATCCAGAAAAGACAGCCCGTGAACTCTTCACCAAACTTCAACAGTCTGTCGTCGGGGGGGATAAGCTTGAGTTTAGTCACTACACTATTGGGCATCGCGTATTGCCAGAAGATGGACTTCCGATTCTTGGAGAGACGGGATTGGATGGCCTGAGTGTCGCTGTGATGCATTCTGGGGTTACGAATGGGGCTCTTGTTGGGAAATTGCTGAGCAGGCAGATTCTCACTGGGGAGACGGATCCTATCCTGGAGAATTTCCGACTAGATCGTTTTGCATAAATGTGCGCTCGCAGAAGTTACATTCTCGAAAGGATGACGATCATACAACTAGTGCTCGTACTGTAGGATCCTTGCCACTTACGATTTATTGTTTTGAGTGCTGAGGTACCACTCAGTGAGTTGTAATGGCCACTCTCCAGTGAGGATGAAAGTCTATTAGAGGATAGAAAACTAAAGGAATTAAATCCTAAATAATAAAAGGATTTAGGGAATTTATATAAAATTAGGTAAGTTTAAATAAATCTTTTTAATAAATATATTCTAATACATTTTATGAAGTCTGCTTTTCTTGCTTACTGGGGTCTACCTACCTACCTATTCTGCACCGACAGCCAGTGTCATGAAGATTGCTCCTTCTCACCAAAGCAACACATTATCGCTCTTCTTATTTATTTAGAATGCTTTCGCAAACTTCGCTCTTCATCTTCATCATCATCATCATCAAAATCGCGATCGATAATTCTTCTTTTCCATAATGGCTCAGCCGTAAGTTATCGAGCCCCGACTCGAGAGGTTCTTGCTGACAGAATCTGCATCAAGGGTATTCCAATTCCCATATGGTGCTCCAGGTCAACAAAAACTACGTCTGGAAGAAGGTTTTCACGGGACATTTGCAGCTCGTAAAGCATTCATCGACATTACTTTTGAAAACAACATCCCTAGCACAAAATCACATGTGATGCACGTCACCTTCATGAAGAATGCGAATGTCAAGCAACGCGGAGTGCTCGAGCTTTACGACCGGCGTTACCCTGGACGCATTCGTCAAGCTAATGGCACAGCCGCAGCCACAGCTCCTTCGGTTGCAGAAGATGCTGCGTATCGGACACTCGTGCGTCAAGGAAAAATGGATGCTTTTTCGTTAGCCCTGAAACGCATCTACAAAATCGATCCCAAGACCTGCGCGAGCGACTTTCTTCACAGCCACAGGTTTGGCGGTGCCAGTTTTGACGGTGCCGAGTTTGATAGCATGGCAAGATTTGAAGCTGCTACTTGGTACGAGTGTGACCAGCACTTCAAGACCGAATTAAAGGCGTATAAAAAGCTGAAACGACTTCAAGGCACCAGAATACCACGCCTCTATGCACATGTGCGAATTTCACATGGTGACGTTCCCCAAGCTGCTCGAGACGACGCACCATGGGACCAATTTCTTTGTGTTCATGGTCTTCTACTAGAAGACATTCCTGGCCCCACACTCGAAGACTGGCCTACACCTGACATGGCGCCAAACATGTTAAAGATAGTAGCACAATGCGCTGCCGAAACGATATAGCAGATCAGTACATCGGGCGTTCTTCTCAAAAAGACTTGCAAAAATGTTATAATGAAGGAGGATAACGCCCACATCCAAACGCCCTTTCTCGTCGATTTTACTGAGGCTATGTTCAAAGAAGACTTGGACAAGCTTGAGATTAAGAAACTTTCCATAAGTCCCATGTTGTTTGCACATGTCCAAATCCTCCAGCCAACTTTGGAACGCGCATATTAGGAACAGGCGAAGAAGAGACGTTTCCTGGACTTGTTTGCTGAAAGCTTCGAGGAGATCCTTTCTCGGAAAGGAATAGGCCGAACTGGGGTTGTGATTCGCAGTTATCAGACCATAATTGACGAATTCGATCGATGGTTCCAGGGTGAACGGAATGTACGGCCTTCGTACTTAGTAAGGTGATTGAGAGGATGAAGTTGAATGCCGGAATCAGGGCTTGAAGCACTTACCTGTTGTACTGGGCTCGATCCCCTTTGTAGTCACAATACGTAGACATATTTAGTTGAAGGGCACTGCGGACAACCATTGTTTGTTGAATAGACTATCAGCTCTTTTCTTTTCTGTTGTAATCTACAAATCCTGCTGACGGCCCATCCCGACTAATCATGTAACCGAACCGATTTGGCTCATTGAGCACTAGTGATGGCATGTCCTTATTGTCTTCAATCCTCACAAACTGATCCTGTTCCCTCCCCCAAAGATCCTTGCCTTCTCTCACTGCAGCAGCAATTTTATCTCTGTCTCTATATTCCTCACGATTCATCCACCGATGAGAAAAGCTCGCCATCTTGTTGAGAAATTGATCTATAGTCGGAAAACAGCTGCTGCAATGCCAGCCGGCGTTAGTCAGCACGTCCCTCTCGAGGAAGCGAAAGGGACGGAAGCCGCCGTCTCCGTTGCGAAGGTTGGTGGGTTTGAGGGTTCGGTGTCCTTGGTAGTATGTCGCTTGAGGGTGCTGCCACTCTGGACCGGTATGGAGGAATTGGAATGAGTAGTAGTAGAATTTGGAGGAGAGTGTTAGACGGCGGGGAAAGTCGCAGTATTGGAGGACGAGGAGGGTTTGTGGACGGGGTATTTCATCGACATCGGCTACAATTAGAACGTCTCCTTTGTTTGGGGCTCTCGGCCCTTCGAGACTGAGCAGGACTTGGTCGAAGGGGGCGTCTCTTTGCAAGTCTTCGTAGTCCCAGGCGCGATGCGGGTCGAAGCTCGATGGGAAGACTAACTTGTGATAGATTATCTTGTGATGATATCGACGAAACCTGTCCCAGTTCTCTTTGAGGATAAGGGGTTTCGAGTTGGCTTGGAATGATTTGGCTGACTCGACGATGATGAAGTAGTCGACGTAGTCGTACAATGCATCGAGGCGTATTTCAAGGAAATCCAGCTCGTCGTTTATCATGAGCATATCGTAGACTTTGCGCTCGCTTGAGGGACTCTTGGGCACAAAAGCTGAGTAGCCATGGACGGAACAGAGATCATGCGCAGCCCTGGAGGCATAAAGCTCCGAAGTCTTCCGGTCATGATGTGGAGTCGGGCTCAGAAGGTCTATCGACTGTAGCGACTTGGTAAATACTGCACGAGAGCCGCGAAAAGGTCGGAACGTCAACCAGAGCAAGGAACAAATGCCAATGACTAGAATACCTCTAAACACAGCTTTCGGTATCATATTGACTTGATCATGAAGATGGAGAGCGAAATGTGCCCAAGACAAGAAGGATCTGACATTCCCCTTTGCTGTTACCTAATCTGACTCAGGACTGTTGGTCGCACACGGAAGTCGGCATTCATGGTTACATGTGATATCCTGCAGCCAACAACATCTGATTACTGTGATACGAGCAGGACATTGTTGACTTGAGGGAGTTTTAATTGGTTGGCGAAAGGTGAAACGATGTAGTACGCATAAGGGGACTTTTGTGCATCCTTTGTGATGATCAACCAACAGCATAGGCAGCCACGGTATTTCTTTTACTAATGGCATATTGCACCAAGAGGGCCGGGGAGACAAGAAAACTCGGGACCTTGATCCTAAATGACAAAAAGACTTAGGTACCTTAGCTTAAGCTTAGGGGACTCTTTACTAAGTTTATTTTAGCACCCTCTTCTAAAAATGTTTTCTTGCTCCGCGAGGGTACGATCTCAGTTTTAGGGTATAAGAATACTCGCTCCCTTGAGGCGTGGCCTGATCCAAATAAGCGGCAATTGACGAGTCCTGCGTTAAGAATGTGGGCAAATACAAGGTTGTATCATGACGGATGATCGACCGGGCACATTCCCTCTTGGCCAGCGGGAGCTAAACAACTGCCGATCCTAACCTGTCTCCCACGAATCGGGGCATTTTCTACGAGTAAGCATCCATCAATGCAACAGCGTCACTCACAACAGGAGCCACAGCTATCAGTGCGCGCCCTGGAGGATCTAGTCAGACGCTCAAGCGAGACCCAGGAGCCGGTCATAACGCGCTATGGCCGGATTGGCAAAAGGACCCCGATGTTGGCTGACACAGGTACTTTACGAGAGGTCCAATCGCCGATTACGCCGGTACAGGACCTTTTGTTATGCATAATCCTGGAGTGAGCCAGGGATAACTCACTTAGCAGGGATCTCAGCCCTGTCGCCGTTCAGCTTACCTGCGGCCCGTACTCTTTGTAGGGATGTTGGAAGAGGGGCTAACCGCTGATCTCGTCCGAGCAAGTTCGTTGAATTTGTGACGAAGCCCAAAAGGTCGAATTTGAGAGCGTGAGACTCATGTTAGGTAGAGGCAGCCATCCTGTACTTGCTAAGTCCAATGTTTCGTGACTAGAAAATGATAGAGGGCGGTTGTACTAATACAATGCTAGTCAACTCAGAAGGTTCTAGGTAGAGGTTGCTTTAGGTCATTCTATGGACGATTAGTTGTAATCCTTAACATGCATCAAGGTAGCTCAGCTCACATATCTGCTTACCAGGACCATCCAAAGATACATCTTGTCTCTGAATACATGAGAGATTTTTGAGGCCGACATTCTATTTTCCTTTTCCAGATCATCCAAGCTAGGACGAAGTGATGTATCGATCCTATCGAAGTCTGACATGCTTCCCTCTTGAACTTTTACGTTCCTTGGCTAACATATGTGTGTGTTGAGCTATGAGTGAAGCTAAATACTTAGGTATACCGCCCTGTGACGTTGATATTACTTCAAACTGAACTAAAATGCTCATCGAAGGCTTCTGTGCACTTTGAAGCACGAGGCATTCTAATGACAGTATGTGTACCTCTCTTTAAGAGGTTCAAACAGATAGTCGTATGATGCTGCACTTCCACGGACCGTCGGTGCTTAGAATCTGATGTGCATCTGCTCCAGACGCACTGAGGCTTACCAACACGAATTCGCCCCCAGTATTGAACATCAGATGCTTCTGAGTGACGTCGAGAGGTGAATCCTTATTGCCGTAGTCAAGAATGTCTCCGTGCAAGATGTGAGGATTAAGTTGAAAGATATACCTCATTTGAGTCCTTCACTTGTCAGCAACGGCATGCCACCATGTGATTTCCGAGTGCCAATTATTTACATCACGGTGACAATCGCTCTCCTCTCAGCTATAAAAGCTCCCAGTAATCACAACTTTACCAGAGATCACCACAAGCTTCTCCCTCTTCAATAACCACTCCATCAAACACAACCCCTCAAAATGAAGACTGCCTTCTTCAACATCGCCGCTCTGGCCCTCACCATCTCCGGTGTCTTTGCCAACCCCGCCCCTAACGGAATGGCAGTTGACATCTCCGAGCGCGACGGCGTTCTCCAAGTCCGTGAAGTCGTAAGTCCACCTCGCATGTCCAGCAAGTAACTCAAATGTTGATGTTTAAAGCCCCGTGCCGAGGCTGGGATCCAGTGCAGAGAGTGTGTTCATCTCGGTGGTCGCTGCACCATTGGCGATGGAAGCTGCTATGCTTCTGAGCATGCTAGTTGCCGCTGGTGTGGCAATAACTGCAAGTCTCGATGTATCGGTGATGGACAGACTTGTGAGCAGTGGTGTCTTTAGATGCCAGACAATTGATCGTATCTGGCCTTGGCGCTCATTTGCACGTATGGATGAGTGGTGGAAGAAAGATAATAGGATCACGCTCTTTTAACATGACAGATACTTGGAAACAGGCTAGCTAGCTTAGTACACTCGCTTTATTGAAGTTATTGTTATATCTCTGATCGCATTGGGCACTTTTGATCCTGACATTGGACTATGCCTGTTCTGGGTGAATGATACTGCAGACTAGGCCCCTCGAAATGCTGGTGTTGCATGATTCGCGCCTCTGCCTGATATCCTTTTGACTCTGATCAAGCTCTTTCAAGATCAGACCGAGTCCAATTTCCTTTCCATCCTTCGCAATAGGAACCATCTTTCCATCCCGTTTTCTGAAGCGACCGCTTACCAAAACCGCCTCGATATCGCGGGCCTCACTGTACGTCACAATCGCCGCGACTGGTTCCTCCCTCGCCGATGCGCCAAATGCCAAAGATTGATCTCGGGAGAATATCACAATATCGGCCCTTTTCCCAACAGAAATAGACCCTATCTCACTCTCCATACCAACAGCCCTCGCAGCTTCAATGGTCGCTTTGTTGAATACATCATGACTCGTTTGATCGAATTTATCGAGCTTTTGGCCTTTTTCTTTATCCTCAAGAGTCTTTTGGAGACGGGAGAAAAGGAGAGCGGTTCTACCTGCTTGCATAAGAGATGACGATGTGAGACAATGACAGTCTGCGCCCAGGGAGGTGGTGAGGCCTGGTTCGAATAGGAGATGCCAGCCCATTGAACCTTGAGCTTCTGTGGCTGGTGTGCATGCTAACGGGACACGATGTTTCCTAAGAATGCCGAAGTCTTCATCGTCCATGTAGTTTCCATGCGAGATGACAATGGTGTAGTCATCTTCTGGGGTGGGGAATAGAGAGTACTTCTCAAGAGCCTTTGGCACAGAGGATCCTATTTTGTCAGAATTTGTCATATTATTGGTCCTTTTGGCTTACCGAAATTGCCGCTGTGAGATGTGATGAGCTTGACACCAGCATTCAGCGCTCGACGGAATAACTTTTCGACTGCCTGCTGTGGCATATGATATCCATCGAACGAAAGGCCAACGTTCACAAGACCGTTTCCAAAAGGACCTCTCTGGGCTAGATCCTCGACATGCTTGATGAATGGCTCGGAAATAGACATGGCATTCGGGACGCATGATTCGGTATCCCATTTCTGGAGATTTAGGAATGTTTCTCCGTATGCGAATATTCCACGGATGCCAGAGTCGGAAAATGCAGATATAGCAGACTCGGCTACTCTCTATTAGTCGTGATAGAGTGCTGCGATGTTATAGACGTACCGTGCTCGGGAGATTTACAGCCGTGGCAGTGATCGAGAACGAATGTCGTTCCGGCGTCGATGGCTTCAAGACAGCCTGCCAATTGGCCCCAGTAGATATCTTGAGGGGTATAATTGAAGGATTGCAAAAGATCTAAAAGGTCAGCTACGTTATTCAACAGCTAGATATGTACTGACCATCTGAGAAGTATTCCAACCAGCAGTTGTCTGTTCCATAGCCCTTCAGCTGCGTCTGCCAAAGGTGATGATGAGTGTTAATGAACCCCGGGCTAATGATCTTGTCGGTGCAGTCGACAACTTCAGCATGAGGTGGAGGCTTGATTGATTTTCCAATTTGTTTGATAATGCCGTCTACTATCAAGATATCGGTGTTCTCAACGGCTCGAACAGAATCATGTTCGCCATGTTGAATGACCAAGCCATTCTGCAAAAGAAGTGATTGAGGCATGTCGATCTATGATGAACTCTACAGAATAACTTATTCATTTCCACTTCCTCCCCTTTCCTTTCCTTTTATATGCAACACAGCCAGTTAACTACTCTCCTCATTTTCGCCAAGGATCAAGCTGTAGGTGTAAAGTTATAGCAAACTCGGCATGTCAAAGACTGATTATCACGAAACTGGACCTAGAGTTGCATTAGCCTTGGTCAAGCGTCGGAGAACCATGTGGAGGAATATTACGAGGTTATCTGTCAGCAGATTCGGATCTTGAAACGAGACGTGCGTTGCCAGGTTCGTGTTAGTCCAGCCAAGTCGGGGTCTCGGTGTGCTGTACTTGGCGAAAGGCCGAGAATAAACACGAGTGCCGATGCGTTTTTGTATGGCGTATCGGGACTTGTAGTCAGCGAGTGCCGACTTCTCTCCACTTTGCTTCCCCAGATTTCATGTCGATCAAGAAGGATTATGATTAATTGTGGATCTGGCTCGTTCTGAAGCGTTTTGAGTGTCCATAATTTGACATGATGGTAAGAAATAAGACGTTTGTGATCATGACTGAGGTTCTCTTGTTCGGGATGTGGGGGTTCATATCGGGGTACATGCATAGCTTGGTTGACACTTGCGTTCTGTACGCTGAGAAATATGTCGGCTGTTAGCAAGTCACTTCTACTTCAAGAAATCGATCTTATAATAAAGGCCTTCCTTCTTCTTATTGTTGAAATGTTCAGCATCATGATCTTTGGGGATCGCCGTATTCTCCCTGTCCCGTGTGAATGGAGTCTCATTAGCTACCTGCGCTTAGCTCTCTGTCCACTAACCCGCAATCCACTTTCACAATTTTGGTTTGCAATTGGGTCAGACAACAACAAACATCCGACAGTCAATAGAATCGTAAACGCAACATCCGAGCTACAAAGAATTCAAGAATTCTCCTCAGCAGCTGATTTATAAAAGTGGTAAATACTATACGGATAAGCTTATTCAATTGAGTTACTGCCCGTCGCATCATCTCAAGCAATGCTACCTCATGGGTCACCATACGCAATACAACTCTATTCGTGCGCCGTTGAAGAGCTTCCCCGAAAGTCAAAATATAAAATCACCCTGTGAGAATTATAGTCAATCGCATGACTCGAAAGAGCCATGATGTGTTGGTGAGCATACGTTACCTACTGGCTAGAGAAACCTTGGACTCCAAAGGAGAATGCCAAAAATGCTAGCTTGAAAGGTCTCCTGAATTTAAATTAAATCTCTTCAATGTATAACAACGTTATCCATGTCCTTTTTCCCACGGGGATACATTGCAAAGGCAGTTTGGCCTCCTAGGTATGCCAAGTCTCGTTCAACAGCGGTCACAATGCAATATTCAAGGATCATGCAAACCTGTATCCGCGAAGCTGGAGCCAAAACTGCTTGGGATACCTAAGAGAACATATGCAACTTCTACATACGTAATAATCAGTAATTGTCCAATTTAGAAATCATCAACATGTTCTTCACTGCCCAGCAATGGCAAGGTCGCGTACCTTACCTAAGGTACCTACCTAGGTACCTAGATATGATTGTCACTGATTCATGTTGCACAAGATATATGTGGGTCCCCTGCCACTGCCTCGAGCGAACTCTCTCTTAACCTGTGTTCAGCCTTCCTCGCCCTTTTTCCATCATACCACGACCTCATCTTCATCATAGAATTACGCTCGCGATGGATCATATTCCCAACGAGATTCTGAGCCATATTCTCAGCTATCTTCTCACCGACAGACAAAAGCACCGTCTGCACGAAGACTCAATCGATGACATCTTGCCCGTTCGCCTCGTCTGTCGCCTATGGAATGATCTAGCAACCAAACATCTCTTCCGAACATTCACGCTCTAGCAGAGTGATCACACTATCGAACACGACTTTACTTCCTGGCATCAACTTCTAGAAACAGACTCTATTAGGGACGCTATCCGAAGCGTCAACATCGAAACCGCGCCGTGGGATTCTCAGTTGCCAGACGGCGGTACCATTCTTGTTTGGCCGGATTCTTGGCTCGAAAATGGTCACTGGCCTGAGTTGGTATCCGCTATCAACCGTATCCGCGACATGCCAAATCTCAATTCCATCACTTTGCGCTTCTCCTTTTTTTGCGTAAATGCATACCATGACGATACAGTGTTCCAAGAGCCCTCAGGAACACGCCGAAGGACTCTTGAGATTGTATCAGAAGCACTGCGGGATCGTGAATCCCATCCCGGGAGAAGTACCATTCGAGAGCTAGTCTTGTGCAACCTTGAGGATACCCCACTGCCAACAGATCTGACCCACAGTTTATTACGAAACATCGACCGACTACACATGCGCTTCGTTTACGAAGACGAGGATCAAGAGAGTAACGTGTTCTCAAAATATTTGCAAAAGACACTATTGCCTTCGGTCGCCGAACGGCTGGTTGAGCTGACCCTTGCTGGTTGGCTCTGGGGTGCTATCCCAGCCGAATTCAATCCTAAAGGTCTATCATTTCCACGACTTAAACGACTGAAGCTGGATAAATACATCATTCTTCGACAAGACCAATTTGATTGGGTGCTTGACCAGCGGTCCCTTGTTGATCTTCAGCTCTACAATACCAGCATTGCGACACATTGTGCTTTACTTGCTTCAGATCAGGACGATTTTGAAGAATGGGGCGTCAACCTACATGGATGGAAAGAACTGGCAAACAACCACGAAGTGAACGGCCCACCCATTGGTTCCATTCTCAACATGCCACATTATGGAGAACTCCGGCCCGGTTGGTATATGAGTGACTTGCGATGGTCCAACATGTTCGATCGCATCCAGCAACATTTGCCACTGTTGAGAAACTTCACTTTCGAACTTTCAAAGTGGGAAGATTTCTCAGAACACTATCCAGGGAGCCCGGGCATGTACTGTATGGACGAGAGGTACTGGACTTACGGGGAAGGAGTCTGGTCAACGATGTGGTATAAGCCAGCAAGGGAGCATGAGTGGACAGCGACTTGCTTTTTTGAGGACGACATGGCAGGAACCCCAGTGGGTTTATACGAGCGTACTGAATCAGCTGATCGACAGGCATTGGAGAAGTTGATGGAAGTGACACGCAAGCGACGTGAGGGAAAATAGTGCGCTAATGGGGGGAGATCATCCATGAGGTAAAGCGGTTAGAGGAAGAAAGCTTGAGGCCTTTATTGCAGGTGAAAACATGACAAATCAAAGCCCTTCTATGTTATCCTGAACTTAACTCGGGGTTTTGTAACTTCGAGAGGTTCTAAGTCTGTTTGCTCCTTGAAGCGTGGAATAAGTTGGGGAATTGTGATTCATTTCCATGTATGATGTAGACTGTGGTATCTATGACAAACAACAATCACCACTCTCAAATACTCTCACCTCACCAATACTCCGTACACCGTCCCAGAAACATGGGCCAAGACTCAAGGATGCACAAGTGAAACCAAACGAGGAAAAGCCTCCAACCAGGGTGGTCCTAGTTCCCAATTATTGAGATCACATGCAATGGCCTCAAACTCGGGGCTTACGCAAACCTGACCGCCTTGAACAGCCATCAAAGGACACCCTGGCGGCCACTTCAGCTGAAGAGACTCGAGGTATATCTTGACAGAATGCCTTGACTTGATACGTGGATTCGTACACAAAAAGTCTCGCAGGTCGGGCCAAGGGATGTAATCGATGCTCACAGGATGAGGATATGTATTCTGGACCTCGGTAGGAAGCAGCCACGGCGGTACATCCTTGAGAGTCATAGGATCAGGATGTAAGCGCCACTACGCGAAGGATTAGTATGCAGGAGACAATAAGGCAAAGATGAACTTACTCTCATGAGACGATAGGCAAAGAAATACACCCCGAACAAAGTCTCCACACTAGCCATCTCAAAACCCTTGAGAAACGAGGTCAGAAAACATGTGACTGCATTATCCCCGTAAGAGTGAAGCGTCATGTTAGGCAGCTCAGGGTTCCTCGGCAGGGACCTAGCGTGGAGCGGATCCTTGGGAAAAGCAGCATGGGTCTCGTAGAGAATCGCGAAACTCCGATACTCGAGACAATCGGCCTGCGAGTGATGCTGCACTCCGCATCGGCAATCGACGTGCGACGGCGTGGGGAACAAACTCGACATTACCTCCGGAACCTCGGCAGGCGGGATATCGTGGTGGTCTGCCGCACATGGAGCACCCGCCGGCGCAGCTCGTCGCCCTGCGGGGAAGTCCGGGGTCTCGACACTCGTGTCCATCTCATAAGCCTCGCCAGGGGGTTTCTGCGAAGATCTCTGCTGCAGGGCCACCAGATCAGCGCTCAACTGCGGGAGCGTCCGGAGCTGCGCGGAAACGGTATCGAGGTTCCTTCTGATCTGTGCAATGTCTGCTTCCATGCGCTCCATGCGCTGCTTGTGCTCCTGCCGGTTCTCCCTGTGCTTGACGCGATCTGCCAGTCGCTTCTGGCTCATCTGAGCCTCTGTGCGCACCCGTCGCTTGGACGAGCCGCTGGGTGGAGACGCGGACATGAGAGGTGAGTCGAGGTGGCTGAAATAGGGAGGTGGTCAAAAGGTCATATAGTCTGGCTGTCAATATTCGAAAGGGGATATCCACTGTTTTGAGCGAGGGTTTTTGGCGATGCCTTGCGTGATGAAAAGCTCAACGGTGAAGAAAGAAAAAAAAAAGGGGAGACGCGTCCGACGTCGACCAGTTAAATAGACTTGAAACGAGGTTACGATAACCCCGTGTCGTTTACTTGGCGCTGAAGATGAGAGTGTCAGGATTGACACTAGGAGGCAAGGTAACTATGTCAGGTGTACATACATACACGCACGTGTAGAGTAGAAAAGGGTAAACGGGTAGCAAAAAAGCGAGCGTTGAATTTCTTTGCTTTGGGTGTGCGAGTTTGGCTGCGACGGGAGGCGAAACGCGGGGTAAAGCGCCGAGATGAGCACCGGATTATTCCCTGTTTGGTCCTAGCGGCGCAGGGGTTTGCCAGGTCTGTTGGGGAGGAATTATTGGCGTGATTGGCTGGAGCTTGTGTATGATTATCAGGAACTTGATCTTGACAGTTGCCGCGTGCTTTAAGCATAAGGTTAGGCAGATTGGGTTTATCGGGTACCTACCTGGGTTATGTATGTTTTGTCGCTTCAGGGAATTTAACCGGTTGAAAGGGAGTGGTTGCTTGATGGAGGAGGTGAGGGGCTAACCCAACAAAGTAGAGGTGATCTTGCATACCCTGGAGCTGCATGAGACTAGGAACTATTGCTCTATGGCAGGATGAGGCGTATGACGAAATCTAAGTGAAAGATTGTATTCATTCACTCGTGATGACAACAGTCTCATAAATAAAGGCATGTTGTAGTCTTCTATTAGGCCTTGAGTATTGTAAACTTCTACTGATGCAGAAGTTGAAGAAAAGTCAAGCAATTTTGGCTTTTGAGTTCAAAAGGACTGCATTAACTACATTGAGTTTGTAAATAAGCACATAGCGTGAGACTATACCAAGTTCTAAACTCGATTTCTCAGCCCTTTTTCGTCAATGGGGGCCATCGCCTTCGAACTCGGATATTCTGATATGGTTAGAGCAGAAAGAAAGTAATGTCTCACCCTGCATGTTCAGTTCAGTGGGTATTTGAATTATGTCACCGAGATGAGGTTATAGCATCGACAGGGTTTACGAGAGGGAACGGTGCTACATGCAGGAAGATGGATAATCTAGCCCAATACAGTGATGTAAACAAGTGAAGAGGATGCAGTATGCATTTGAAGCGCCTGAAATGATGGAACTTTTGCAGAAGCAACGCTACCCTCCTGGTACAGTGTTTTATAACGCACAAGCATTAAAGGTCAAGACAAAAGAAATCGCTAGAGTTATTTTCAAGTCCTTCAAAAGTCAATTAATAGAAGAAATAGTAGGAGCCTCGCAAGATCTACCACGAAAACTTCTGCCCAGTTGCCTCCTCAGAGAAAGCCCACAGCTTCTCAGCCTCACTGCTCGAAACAGCCAACGGCATCGCTTCAGTACTGATTTGACAGTCAGCAAGAAACGCTCCATAATTCTCACTTCCTTCATGAGTCTCCCCAACACCATTCGCAAGCTTGGGATCCAAAGCAGCAACAAGACTAGTCGAAGCTCCAGCTTCTACCGACTTGGTAGTAAAGAACCCCACCGACCCCATCTTCTTAATAGCCTCCAACGTCTCTCTCGGAAAGTTTCTTCCCAGTTCAGTCGTCCTGATGACACCAGGGTGAACAGAAAGAGTGAGAATACCGTGCTTTTCAAAGAGACGCTTGTTAGCCTCGATGCCGAAAAGGACGTTGGCGACTTTGCTGCGGTTATACCCATCGAGCGGAACATAGGCAGTTTCTTCAGTATTTTCGTATCCCCAGACTTTAAAGAACTCGTAATTTGGCTGCTCCTCTTGAGGGAGGTCTTTATTCTTCTTATCAAAGTTCATGTCGCTCCAGCGCATGCTTGACTTTGTAGGCGAACCGGAGGTGACATTGACGATACGAACGGAACCATTTGGTTTGTTTTCGGATGCTTTGATGAGCTTGGGCATCAGGAGGCAGCTAAGTAGCCAATGGCCGATGTGGTTGGTTGCCAGATGCATTTCAATACCATCCTTGGAGAGAGTGCGCTCTTGAACGGCCATGACGCCGGCGCTGTTGATGATAAAATCAATAGCAGGAATATCAGACCATGAAAGGGCTTCTTTGGCCGCGTTGCGGACGGCTTCTTGACTAGAGAGATCGACCTCCAAGAATCGGTAGTCTACATCTGGGAACTCGGCTTTGAGGTCATCGATGCTCTCCGTTGCCTTGGAAGGACTGCGACCGGCGAGGATGATATGGTCCGGATTTTGAGTAGACTTACAATGATAAGTATGTGGAATATTCCAGGAGGGGGGAACTTACAAAAGCCTGCGCGGTTGCAAAGCCAATACCCCCACGGTTGACTCCGGTGATGAGGACAGTTTTGCCACGGAGACCGGTGGAAAACGCTTTGGCAACTTCAATAGCTTCGGTATTAGCTCCAAAGTCTGTGTGTGTGGTTGATGCCATGGTGATAGATGAGAACGTGTCTTGCAGTGTAGAAGTAATAACCTGAGTATGATGTGGATGTCTATAGAGGTGACTGATGTCTGTATTGTCTGGGTGCGATCATCCTCTGTATATATACCCAAAGAACTCTTCCTTGAGCGTCTGAATATTCGCAAAACATCGAAGCCTTGCTCTCAAATCATCCAATACAAGACTTGCTACCCGATTCGGAAGCCATCTCAACATGTCAAATGGAGATCCTGGCGCCACTATAGTCTCACTTGAGCCAATGAGAGATTTGCTACCATATTCGGTTAGAGGTCCTCGGCACATTTCAGAGACCTCATTGGCTGGTTATCTTCCCAGGAGTGAAACTTGAACGGAGTTAACGGATTTCTTTCATTTGGCCTTTAACTCCATGAAGTGATTACACGTCCATCAAGCGGACTTGATCCCATAGCTTCCGGATTGGTTCATCATGGATAGCATTCAGCCACGGAAACTTCGCTAAACATCCCTTCACTTGCTCCCAAGCCATGATGCCAAGCAACGAAGCTTGCTCTCGAAGTGCCTCAATAAACCACTCACGACCATCCGGAAGTGAAACTGAAATCCCTCCCAAGTTGAGAAGCCAGAACTTGACCTCATCCTCATGCTCGCTCAATTTGGACTCAATGGCCTCCTTCACAAGAGCCATGATAAGTCCCCGTCGAGCAATGCGAAACTGCGTATTATTGAAGTGAATCGATATCATAAAGAGGCATAACCCGATATGATAAGTAGACTGAGCATCCTGCTTGAGCCTAGACTCATAAATCGTACGGAATTGGAGCAGTCGATAGCAGATTGATACCAGGACTTCTTGAAATTCAAGGAGATCGAGGGGTTTCTCATCTTGGTGTTTGTTGAGCAGTCTGCACAAGCCCATGGTGTCAGAGAATGCTTCTTGGATGATTGGGCCAAGTTGGTTGGAGTATGCATCTGAGTCTGGCTGTAAATTAAATCCCTTGTATGCCAAACTGCGTTTTACGTGATATATATGGTCTCGATGAAACAGCGGGTGTCCGCCTTGTTGCATGGCAAAGAGAATATCGGTCCTTTAGACATCAGCAACTAGCCATTCAAAATTGACAACATATCAACTCACCGGCAAATCTTGACAGTAATCACAGAATCCCCAATATTCTCTAGCCCGCCACGAAGGTCCACTATCTTCTTCAAACCAGCCATATGTGTCTCAGCAGCCGCGTAATGCTCTGCTGCCTGCTCTTGATTGATAAGAGCCATGATTATCGACATTGTATGATCCGATAGCGCTTCTTTGCTATTCAATCTCACCTTGAGCTGGTCAAGAGTCTGAGATATACAGCTTAGCGAATTGGTGCAGTTGTAGCCTATGCCTAGATATATCTCGTTTGACGCTTGGATGAGCGCCAGAGAGCAGTCGTAAGCTTTGAATTATTAGCCAGTTCAGCATGTACTGGGTCTTATTACTTGCATGCTTTGTCGTGAAACATAATCTCGAGCCATTTGAATTTGTCCTTCTCAATAGAAAAGCCCAACTGAACTGGATAGACATGTCCGACTGTCACGTTAAAGACTAGTTTGTCAGCACAACTCGCCAATTTTCATGAGCATCGACTCACAATCGTCTATCGCTTTCCCAGCAACCTTTGTCACGGGCACAGGGAACGGGAAGCTGAAGAATTGAGTCGCAAGCGGCCTAGGAATTCTTTCCATTGGCCGACACTGAACAACTTGGTTCGTCCGCGATGGTCGATGAAATGTTTTGCCTGCATTTTTGCCCTTCATTACATGTCGTCGCATGAGCTTTTTCGAAGTTTTGTCGGCATTTAAGCCGTCCACGAAAAAGAAGTTTTGCTCCATCTGAGCATTTAGTGGTTGCAGGAGTGAGATTTTATGATGTCAACGTAAGCAAACTCCGTTTCGGTATAGGCGACCGCCTGATGTGCCCGTTCAATACAACCTTGAATTCCGGTATCATGAGTACCTACCTATATAAAACAATCAGCGCCTCCAAATTTAAGATGGGGAATTTCACAATTAATCATAGACCAATTTCAGCTCATAATTCGTCTTCTCATTTTATCTACTCTACATAAACTCGCTCATCTCTCATAATACAGACTTTTACAGTTATACATCCTAAACGGAAACAGATCCGCAAGGACCGCCAGCATGGCTGTGTCCGCTGGATCGCTTCAGAACAGAAGCGACCTCAGCATCCCATCGTCGAGTGTTGTGGGTAACCTTGGGGAGGCTCTTCCAGGTCTTGGCATATCGAGCAACAGAGTTAGCGATGGCCTGGGTGTTGACGAGGAAGGCCTCCTTGTTGAGGTTGTTGATATCGTCGCCAATCTTGTGGTAGTTGATATCGTAAGCGACACCAGCCTCGCCACCGAACTTCTTGGCCTCCTCCTCGGTCTTGAGCTGTTCGGCGCCGGTGAAGAGACCGCCGGAGGGAATACCGTTCTCGATGAAAGCGGCGTAGTCGGAGCGGCCGCTGAACTCGGAGGGAACGTAGCCGAGACGCTTGGTCTTGAAGAAGCGCTCAAAGTCCTTCTCGATGGCGTCGGATCCAGCAGGGCCGGTGAGGTTGAAGGCGCTTCCATCACCGTCGTAGATACCGTAAACATAGTTGGGACTAGCAATCTGAAAATTGTCAGTATTTGATTTTGTTAAAAGAATGTTTTAGAGTCTTACCATATCGAAGTTGAGGTAGGCTCGGATCTTGGCGACTTCAGCGTCAGAACCGTTGATGCTCTTCATGTAAGCATATGAGCCGAGAAGACCAAACTCTTCAGCACTCCAGAAACCGAAGCGGACGGCGTTCTTGACGCGGTACTTGGTGAGAGCCTGGGCAACCTTGAGGATACCAATGATACCGGAACCATCATCGCTAGAGTCTGTTAGCATTGAGGAATTTAAAAAATATGTTGGGGACTTACTTAATACCGGGACCAGCAGCAACGGAGTCAGAGTGGCCTCCAACAACGAGAACGTTGTCGTGGTCACCCTCCTTGGTCTCAGCAATGACGTTGAAGGTAACGCGGTTCTCAACGGTAGCATCAACCTTGAGGTCAACAGTGACCTCACCAGCCTTGGTCTTGGCAAGGATAGCCTGACCATCCTCCTGGCTGATACCAACAATGGGAGCGAACTCGCCAAAGGGCTCACCAAGAGTACCAGCCAACTCGCCAGGAACGTTGTTGTAGACAATGACAGCGGCAGCTCCGGCAGTCTTACCATTGGCAGACTTCTGAGCGAAGGGGCACGTTCCTCGAAGAACGAGAACAACGTTGCCCTTAGACTCGGCGGGGAAATCGCTAGCCTCACAGCCAAGGTTCTCAGCAACGACAAGAGGACCAGAAGCCTCACCAGCGGGGGTGTAAGTCATGATGGCAGCAGTGATATCATCGCCGTCAACCTTGAGGGAGGCAGTACCAGCAGAGTACAGCTCAGTGAAGGGCTGCTTCTTGACATTGTAGTAGCCAGTCGCCTTGAGGGTCTTATAGAGCCAGTCGACAGTGGCGTTGTGACCAGCTCCACCAAAGACACGGGTGTTGCCGTTGGCCGTGGCGATGTCCTGGAGCTTCTGAGCGCCGGCCATGAGGTCCTTGATGTTGATGTCCTTCTGGAGCTTGAGCTCGTTGACGAGGGGCTTCTTGGTGGCGCTGGCCGCCAGGGCGAAGAGGGGGAGGGAGAGGGTGGTGAATCTCATCTTGACTTGACTGGACTGGACTGAGCTGCAAAGAGAGGGATGAGGAGTGAGGAAGGGGATTTCTGAGGGTGGAAATAGTTGATATTTATATGTTGTCGATCGTACGGAATTAAATTTCATTGTAATCTACTCGTCACAAACCCATACCATTTCGTGATAGCACAACGTGCATGCACGGCACTTCTGCATAGCCCGGAAAATGTCCCACGAACCAATGACCCTCTCACGGCCGCGGGATCCAAATCAGGCAGTTCCAGGGATGTCTCTGGCGATCGAATCTTGGCGTCGTGTTTGCTTCCCCGCAGGAACTGCCTCTTCCAGGAACTAGCGCCGACTCGGATCCCACGTCGCCTGGAACTTTTGGAGTATTCGCCAATCCGACCTATGTTGATAACGGCAGGTCGCAGGGATCATCAACGGCTTGGCAAGATAGGCCAATGGTGGTCACGAGAGATAGAGTAATGACTAGCGCAGTGATAGAGTTGGCGCTGGGCATTAAGCATCTTTCTACGCTTATTCGTCGCATCGACAGGGATCTGAGATAGAGATATGGGTGTTTATCAGCCACCGCGAAATGACATGATGATCTTTTCTAGGCTCCATCCAAGCATTCCCCTCTTTCTCGACCCTCGGCGGACTTTTGTAAACGCTTGCAAAAAAAGCCTGTTTGGTCAAGTTTTGGGACTCACCGGTTCTTTTGCCATCAGCATGGTTCAGCGAGATAAGAAACCTTGTCGTCAATTGAGTTGTGCCACAGGCTAGTGTATTTCCGAATTAGTAGTGTTTATCCGAGTGTGGCTGGTTACGATGACGATCTGCACTGTTGTGAGATGAGGATTCTTTCGCGATGCAGTGTTGCAGTGCGTTGGATGATGGATTAATGCGTTTTGAGGAATGATCTACCGGTTCGTTGAGGCAAGATGTAGTGTAACCCAGCCTTGTGAGGCGAATTGACTTTGTGGATGCCATCTCACGGGAATGTGGACTAGATGGGAGAAGATCTGGCTGTACCCTGTAGTTCAACGCATATCAGAGCAGTCGAGGATGTTGCGGTTTACCGGCGCAACGGGTGGCTATCCGTAGTATGGTTTCATTGCAGGGCGGAAGGGCTACGGTCCTCCTGTCATCCAGGCTTTAGGTGTGTCCTTATGGACATGTGTAGGGTTTGAGTTTCTGTCCCAAAAGCTTGGTAACTAGGATGAGGACATGCAGTACTAAGTACGCATTTTTGAAGCTACGGTACTTGATCTTTTAGCATTAAAACGTCAATTATCTTGTCAAGGCACTGCTGATGATCCATTTTAAGGTGTGTTTCATTCTGCGAAACAACTTCAAGAGTAGATTCAGCTTCATACACTCGAATTTCAGTACCTAGCTGGAATACATCGTAGCTCTATCTAATCCTCCAGGCTGTATTCCTCTTCTCGCCAATTTCTGATGTTCTTACCTCCTTTCTCGACCAAAAGTTTTGATACTTTTTTTGGCAACCATTTGGAAGATAAACAATATGCAAGAGGTGACCAGCCTTGGATCGACAAAGCGTTAATATCAATTTCACGATCCAGCAAAAAGGGGCAGAAGTCCCTGTTTCTACCATCCACCTGATGAAGCATTGTTTCCCCATTATGATTTCTGGTATTGATATCAGCCCCCCTGTCTATCAAAAACCTTGCTACATGGAGATGTCCACGTTCAAAAGAACTTAGGAGTGCAGTCTCTCCTTTGCCATCTCGTGCATCTATAATAACTCCATGGTCAAGTAACAAATCAGCGTGAACTATTGACTCTTCAACCTGGTGTAAAGCTGTGGAACCGTTGTTATCTTGAGAGTTGACATTAGCCCCATGGTTTATCAGTAGAGATACGATATCAATAGTTGCCTGGCAAACCCTTCTTCGAGTTACCATTTGGAAAGGCGACGTTCCTTTATTGTCAAGGGCATTTACATCAGCTCCCTTATCGATCAACATTCCTACAATCTTGACGCCATAAGACAAACAAGCGTGCAGAGAGCTACTTCTCTTCTCGGTCGATTGCCCTAAAACATTGGGATTATAAGGCAAACAAGCCGTGTGTAGAGGGGTCAAACCCTTTGAATCTTTGACGTTTGCATCGATCCCACTATCAAGCAGAAGATTGACAGTTCGAAGAATATCCCGGTCAAAGCTTATTCGTACCTCCAGAGCCAGATGTAGAGCAGTTCTTCCGTCTTTGGTCCGGGCATGCGCATTAGCTCCGTAACGTAATAAAAGTTCTATCCCTTCTGGATTGCCCCGCTGCGCTGCATAATGGAGTGGCGTCCAGCCATCGTCATTTATTGCATTTACATTGGATCCCGCAGCCAGAAGGGCGCGGATGACATCTGTATTTGATGCAACGTGTAAAGGGGTACGGCCCGAAATTGTCCTCTTGTCGGCTAAATCTCCGAGACCCAGCAACCTTTCTACAACGGTAACTCTGCCGTTCTCAGCAGCTTTGTGAAGGGCAGTTTCTCCCAGATAATCAAAATTGTTGTAGTCTGCTCCGTGATCCAAAAGCATGTGTGCGATAGAGTCGCTTGTGACTTTATGTGAGCAAGCTTCAAGCAATAATGGATACTTTGGATGGCCACCAAATCCCTCTACAATCGAATTGACATCCACCCCTTCATCTAAAAGTAACCGAACGACTTGCTCATGCCCGTTAACAACAGCAAAACGCAGGGGATCACTGAAATTCAAGTCAACACCAGCTTCTTTCAACAAAGTCTGGGACATATGCCTATGCTTCCAGAGTAAAAGCTTATGTAGCTTCTCGACTACCCAAGAGAAATCGGGAAACACTCTCCTCATGTCATAATCTACTGCATGTGAAAACCCTCTCAGGATATGCTGATTATGATCTTCTGATGCGGCTCTGAGGTTAGCAATCTCATCAGTATAGGCGTGGTTTGTCATGGCATCAAGAAGAGTTGTTATCACTCTCTGATGACAGCCTAATAATGCCCTAACAAAGGCCATCCCAACATATATGGACGTAGTAACTTTTAGCTCCTTTTTAAGATTCAAGACCTGACTGAGGTCAAACTCATTGTCAAGAAGCATCTGCACAGCATACTCATTTCCCGATTGTGCTGCAAGGACAAGGCAATTGTGGCGAATTTTGCTATCTTCTATCCAATCAAGTTTCATATAGTCATTCTTATAATGCCTGTATTTGAAATCAATCGGGCGGTCTGGCTGTGCACCTCGAGAAACGAGGAGTCGGATCATGTCACTACGTCCAGCCTCGCATGCTTTCAAGAGGGCATTGTTTACTTTGCTTGTATCATAGCCATCTGGCGTAGAATCGAGTAACCGTCGTACAAGTTGGTCTGTACCACTAAAGGCTGCCATTTCCAATACGTGGTTGTTGATAGGTTCAGCCTCGCAAGCCCCCCAGCCCATGAGGAGCTCGACTATCACAGTATGGCCATTTTCGACAGCATATAGAAGAGAATCCTGCATTCTGACATCATGTCCAGCCTTAAGTAGATCTTCTACGATCTCGAAGTGGCCATTTTGAGATGCCGCACAAAGAGCAGACGTTAAAAAACCTCTCCCTTCTGCGGTATCTCCGCTTATGTCGGCTCCGGCTTTGATTAGCTTTCGTACAAGCTCGGTTAATCCCGCTTTTGACGCCTTATAAGCAGCACTACCATCGAGATCTGACGTATCAGGGCTAACACCATAATCGAGGAGTACCTCAGCAACTTTTGGGTGCTTATTGAAAATTGCCCCCATCAGACAGACTTCTTTCTCATCAGCTGGAACGTTGAACTTGGCATCTTGCATCATATAGGCGACCGTGTTCTGGAGCCCACCCAGGCACGCGTTAGAAAACCCATCATCGGCTCTCCCATGATACCCTATTCTTGGATACAGCCTTTGATACCGTTCCCTAGAAGAACAATACCAGTCTTCTGATGGCTGTTGGGAGATACGATTTTTTTGACAGTCTGTGCTTTTCTAGCGAATTCACGCCAGACATTTTCCGCGCGTATGGCTAAGGGAAAGTCGGCACGAACACGATAGAGTGGTTCTTTGACACCGCACAAATAACTAATCAATGTCTCCGTAATAATTATCGCAGAACTCAGCTCACAGAAAGCATCAAGCTTTGTCAGATACTCCTTCACAGAAAAGTGCGTGAGATGCACTTCTGCCCAGCAGCATTTGTCATCGTTTTCATCGACATCTCCATCTGAGACTGTTACGATGTGTATCATACCAGGGCAGTATCTTACGATATGAGAAGAGTTGAAAAGTCTATTCTCTGGATCAAACCTGAGTCGGTTTTGATGCCGGTCTGGGCGAGTGGCTAAAATCTCGACAGCCTCGGCTGGGCTCAGAGGTTGCTCACAATTCACTATAAACTGCAACAGGCGGATTGAGTCATCTTTGTATTGAGGAGGTATGCTTTCCATCATACGATCGTATGTTTTGGGTAGATCGCGTGGTAAGGACACGAGAGCTTCACGGACAGCATTTGGAGTTAGACAAGCTTCGAGAGTATCTATCTGACAAGCTGCCCATCGAAACCTAAATGTATCATTAGTATTTCTACACCAAGTCCATTTTTATATTTGATGCAACATACATTCCGTCTGCTCCCTCTCCAACTTTGGCACAGATTTCCTTGCGCAACTCTTCACTCAAGGCTTTCTCAATGAATCTTGGGTTTGTATCAAGGACTGAACGAACATAGAACTTAATGTCACCGTTGACAGCAGTCTTATCTAAGTTTATACAATTCTCTTTTCCAAAGAAACGAAGAGTCTGAGATTGAATGTCGTCTTCAGGCCTGGCGGTCAGGAGCAATTGCACATTTTCCACTGCAAGCCGCCCGATCCAAGAGAGAAGGGAATCTCTTGATCTACACTCATCCAAAGCGTCAATCAAGATGAACGTGCGATCGAAAGTTCTCAGAATTGATTGGATGTATGCTTCCAACTCTGACTCGTCTGGAGCTTTCAAACCCTTTTCGTGTGATGTGAATAGCCCATAGAGCTTCGCTAATGCAATTTCCCCTCCATATTGGCAGAGTTGGAATGCCAATGACCGGAGAAGTCCATCGAGAGTTTGTTTCTCAGCATCGTTGAAGTCGAAGTAGTGTACTAGTGTGATGATGCCATCCATAGCACTGAGATCGTCTAGGATTTGAGAGCTTAGGACAGTTTTCCCGCAGCCAGCCAACCCATGGAGCCATAAATGCTTTCGTGAGCCTGCTTTAAACTCCGTGAAAGCCGGGCTCTGGATGAACCACTGACCAGTGCCATCATGGCGGCGCTTCTTGGCCTTGGCTACATTGGTTGACGACCTTGGTGGCTTGAGCCAGCGTTCTATCTCCAGACGCCGATTATCTGCATGCATAGTGTTTACGGTGGCATTCGTGTCCTTCACACTTGTAGTAATATTTTCCAATTTAATTCCGACTACAAAACTGTTTAGTAACCTTGATCTTTTCCAATCTCAAATGCTTACTCACATTCGCTGATGACTTTCGCAAGAGGCTTCTCCTTCTGTATCTTGGTTGGCGCAATCTTCTGAAGCAACTCCTTCGCATATGCTGCAGCAGTCATTGCCGCAAAACCCTGCCATTCTTTATTTTTGTGTGAGTCGGCATAGTCGCAGATCCCACGGATAATCAGACAGGGGAAGTGGTTCATCAAGCCAGCTGCTTCCGTCTCAAAGCATAATACTCCCTCATCCCTGGCTAACTTATCCCGGACAGTTGCGTCCTTCATGAGCTTATCAGAGCTGGCAATGAGACCATAATGGATCATTGGGTCATCTTCATCATCGCCTCGGCCCTCTCTGGAGATGACGTTTTCCTCGCCACAGTTGTTTTTACATGCTGTAGATTTTGGAGATTCGCTATGAATGTGGCTGGATTCATAGAGCCTGTCTGTCGCTGCTAAGGGACGAGCATACCGTTTCCTGAGGCGAGGTCTTTTGCTGAGTGCCTCTTCGATTCTTTCGTTCAGTTCATGGCCTTGACCTTCATAATCCGCTTCTAGTGCCCCCACAGCGGTCAACAGAAATTGGGGTGGTTGGTTCAATGACCCAGTCAAGTGGAACTCTTGTTGCTGAATTGTCTTGCCGCGGTTATGATGAAGGACTCCCCCTTTCGCTCCCGAAGGGACGCTAACTACGACATCTCCAAGACGGATATCATGCTCAGGGCGCGGAGCGCCACCACCAATACCGACCATAAGTCCAACACGAATATTGGGAAAGGTTCGTAACATGTCTCTGGCTACAGACGCAGCTGGGGCTATGCCGTATTCGGCTCTGGGTAAGGATGCCACGATAACATCATGCTTCCCCATTCTCCCGAAGGAATAGCTGTTGTTGTCTCCGGGAGCTTGTGCGTCTAGAGTCACTTCGTACTCTTCATCAAAAAAGCTTTTTGCCGCAACTAGCTCTGTTGTCAAGGCGCAGATCCACCCAACAGTGTAGGTTGAAGGGCTGCCATTTCGTTGTCTGTTCTCAGAGGGTTGACTTTGTTGAGTCTTGACTATGAGATTTAAGAAATGGCTTGAGTTCTTCCAGATGATGAGAGGAGGGGGGCTTATATAGTCCATTTTGAGCTCTGGAAGGTTCTCTGCTTGTTCAAACAGCACCAGCATGTAAGGCAGCGTACAAACATACAAGAGATGGCTGTGTTTGAAGTTTTTGCAAACGAAGCAATGAAGAAAGTTGGTTTTCCTACTAAGTAGATAACGGTCATCTCTACATGATGAAAAGGCAGGATACCCCGACGGCTTTTAAGCTATCTTATAATGTCACCAATATATCGTCGATTCAAACACTTGAAACGACAAGTGACGGTTACACCGTTCAACGTTCAGTCACTGGTCACATGAGAAGCAAAAGTGTACTCAAATTAATCAGGCTTATCCAGCTTATAAAACGGATATATGCTCTAATTCCAAAGTTTTATGATTAACACCAGCTACAATCGGTTTGTTGAAGCACATTTACGTATCGGGGCGCCTTAAGCGAGCCGCTTGTCGGTTAGTAGAATAGCATCAACGCGTAAGGCAACATCAAACCGTAGCAACCGATAACAATCCAATTTTGTCACCTTCACCAATATCCAACATGGAAGCCGGACATACAATTGCTGATGGTAGTACCAGGCTCCCAATCGAGATCATTTTGTTGATAGTTGAAACCCTGATTCCTCCGTATGATGGGTCGCGACCGATCCTCCCCGCATCACATCCTATCACGAAAACACTCGTGTCTTTGACGAGGGTGTGCAAAGCAATACACCCCACTGCTAGCAAACTCATTTGGCAAAACTGTCTCTACATCGATAGAAAGTCAAAGCTCCGCAGGTTCAGACGTTACATTTCGCAAAAGAGCCCAATCACCGGGCGTTCACCATGTGAAGCCTATGGCTCAGCCAAACTATATCTCAGCCCATTACATTACAAGTTTGACACTGCCTCTACTTATGGGGCTATCGCTCCGTCTGTTCGTCGTGGTAAGGAGAAGCCTGGTCGTATGAGCGACGGCTCGGACAGTGACATGGAAACTGATCAGAGCGATGAATGGGCTAATGGGTCACAAACTGGGGGCCATCGCGCACCTCGTTCAATATCCCCTGTGGATGATGGATATTCGGAATACTCAACTCACAATTGGAGAGACGCGCCAATGCAGGACCTCCGAACGATCCACATTCTCAAAGACGTTCTCATCACTCTTGCACCAGTCCTGAAGATTATCATCGTTGATATGCCCTTGAGAGATTTAAGTCCTACACAAAACGGGGACATCCTGGAGCCACTTAGACAGGGATTTGAGGCTCTGGTCAATATCGAAGAACTTATCAGCGTTAAGGACGAATTATACGTGGATACGGATACTGAAGTTATACAACCTCATGTCTTTATCAAATGGCCGAAACTGCGGCGTTTATGTCTGTACAACGTCATGGCTGCGGATACATTCTTCGAGGATATGGCCTCATGTCCACAATTAGAAACGGCTGTTTTCGTGCGGCCTGATCTCGCCGATGATGTTAAAGGGGAATGGGCGGCGGCGTGGGCCAAAATCAACCGCCAGGACACGAAGGATGACGGTCCGGTGTATCAAGGGCCCAAAATCTCAATGGCTTTCTGCGACTGGCCACCCTACCTATATGACTTCAGTAGCAAGATACCTCACTGGCAAGAAGTAGACCCCGACAACAAAATCATTGTCTCAACTGTGGCTACGCATCAAAGATATGATAGAAGATCAAGGAGAAGGGGTCCGATCGCCTCATGCCAGGATTGGATCAGGGATCACGCTTTACGTGGTACGATTTGGAGTGAAGTTGAGACCAAGTGCCAGCCTGTGACTCCGCCAATAATGTTTGAGGGTCAGGTTGAGGACGACGACGATGAATGGGTTGATGACGACGATGGCGAGGACTGGAGTGACGATAATTCCGATTTATGGTGATAAATCCAAGACTGACTTGAAGAAATTCGGCAGACTTTAACTGCTTCAAGCTCACTCTGCCTGTCAAAGTGACACGCAAAAACCCTGTCAATTTCTCGGTATCTCTCAATGCTACGTGCTCACTGGGGCTTGTCCTTGGTCTCATCAACCTGCAACTCAAAGAAACTCTCAATCAAGCTCAACGTGATCATAGCACTCGAAAAAAGAAGTGAAACCTCATCACCAAACTTGACATCCTCCAATGGATCCCTCACCAACTTCGCATCCCGATCAGCATCCAGCTGTCTCTTGGGCAACTCCTCCGGCAACGGGTGGAACGGAAGGCCAGACGGTAGCTTCTGCGGCTCTTGGGGCTTATCGCCTGGGAATCCTCCAAAGACATCGCCGCCTTCTTTGGGAGTGTCGGGTTTCTTACTCAAGAGCTCAATTGCTTTTTTATAGGCTGCGTTGTCGGGGTCTTGCTTTTGAAGGCCTTCGAACATAAGATATACTGCGCGGATGACACTCTCGAGGGCGCCGACAATCCATGCGTGATGGGACGAGGATGCTTCGCCGATGAGATACAACTGGCCGTAGGCGTTGGGCTTGATGATCTCTGACCACATGTTGGAGAATTGACTTGGTCCAAAGTATGCGAAAGCACCAGACATATTCTCGTCTCTGTACCAGTCGTACGCATGATGGTCCTGGTATTGATCCTTGAGGAGAGCGAGAAGCTGATCATACGTGTAGTCGCTCTGCTTCGAGTGCAACAGCGCAAGATCATGAAGAAGCACAGAGAGGAGTTGCTCTTCATTCTTAGGCGTCTGGGGTGAGATCAGAGATCCGATGCGCTGCGCATCCTGGCCCCAGGTATAAGAGCAGAGAAGAACAGCAGGCTTGTTGGGATCCCAATCCTGGCCTTCGTTGGACTCAATGTTGTAGGACGGATACACGCAAACCCGAAGAGGAAGATCAGTGTGCGCAATCCCACCTTTCTTGATGTTGAATGGAGGCTTCTGCCACCACGCAGTCTCAAACTTGATACCAACCTTGCACGAAGCACCATATCCCAAAGCCCGAATGGCCTGCTTGGTGCCCCAGAGAAGACCCGCGTCCTTGAGATCCATTCTCTGAAGAGCACCGAGCGTCGTACTATTGAACACGGCAAAGTACTCCTTTTCCTTGACAACCTGGTTCTTGTTGATGCGGAGTTTCATCGACGTGAAGTCCTCGGGTTTGCGTTTCTTGCGCTCTTCGACTTGCGCATCTATGGCGACAACTTGGCTGTTGTACTGGACAGGCTGTTTGATCATTTTCGCCATACGATGCGCGATGGTCTGGGCACCTCCATCGATACACCACCAGTAATTAGTGGGCTGGCCGTCGATTGATTTGTGGGTTGCGAAGTCGAGTTCTTCAAGAACACATTCCGTGAGGGATTGGTCATACCAGCCAGTTCCACTGAGAAGTGTCAGTAAAGATGCCAGGGAACCATGCATTCTACTCACTATGTAGCAGACTCGAGCCATTCAATGGTGTTATAGTTGTACCCCGGCCCCTCGGGAATGGGACCAGAATTATCCTTGGGTTTGCCCTCCCTCTTCTTCCTGTCGCCATCTCCTCTACCACGACGTCAGTCTGCTACAAATGTCCACTGGCACACTGGGATACTCACGAAGAGAGGAACTGGCGAGTGCTAAGCTTATCAGCCTCCATGAGAAGGGCCCAAAGCTTGGTTGTCTCCGGTCCCTTTTCATCATTCTCTTCAACAGCCTTCTTGAACTTCTCTGCAGCCACCTTGATGAAGTCTTCCAAAGCCTCACTGACTAGGTCTGAAGGGTTCACTTGGAGTAGGCTATGTTATTGTTAGTGACCTGTCTGGAATGAAGGAAGGAGACGCACTGAACGGGGATCTTGGCTTTATCAGGAAGACCCTCGTTGATCTTGAATGGGTCATTCGCTTCAGCCGTCCAGACGTTCCCGACGCCGGAAACGTCATTGAAGTATGTTGGGCAGACATTGTCCTCATCTCCGATGTAGTATGGGATTAATCCGCCTTTTCCTGGCTTGAGGCCTATGTAATTGAACAGCTGGAAAGTTCTGCAGCATGTGAGCGATCGCAATGACAACGATCCTTGGGAGACGTACCTCTTCATGATGGTGTTGTTGGGGAATCGCATAGCTCCAACATCATAGTAATCATGCTCGCCATGCGAAAATCGATGCGTATACAACCTTCCTCCCAGCCTGTTCATCTTCGCAGCCTCTATAATGTCGTACTCAATCTTCAATCCCTCCTTTTCGCACTGCTCGTTCAGCCAGTCAAATACCATGGCAGTGAAAAGTCCAGCGACACCGGCGCCGATGATACCAATCTCAAGATGGTTGGACTTTCTGGGGACGAAGCCAACACCAGTGAGCTTCTGGGTCTTGTCAAGAATCTTACTGACACCTTCGTCTTCATGAACTTTCTTTGGGAAAAGCTCGGGATGCTCTTGTTGAGCTTGGATCACGCGCTTGGTGGCGGCTTGGACGTCGTCTTCGAAGCCTTTCTGGGCGACGTGTCGTGCCCACATGTGCTTGAAGGCACGGGTATGGAGGTGATGTTCTTCAGCTGGGAGAGACATGATGAAGACAAACTAGCAGTCACAGATAATGGGCTGTTTCCTTTGACAAGGACAGACCTGTTTGCCGGGGACTTGTGCTCTATTTATGCAGAGCCTATTGCTAGCTAGTCTGGCCATGGAGGTTCCCATCCGGAAAGCTCCATCACAACACCAACATAGTGGCTAGCTGAGACAAGCAATGTGATAACAAACGATGAACCGACTCTTTTAGTGAACCCCGCTTCATCTAAGACTTTCATCACACACCGGTGAACTTCCCCGCAGATGACTGCGTTTTCTTACCGACGAAATTATCGATGCGTTCGATTCAAGCCTAGAACACCAGATCTCACGGGCCGTAGCCGTTCCTAGCGGCATCAATACGAACCAAAGGCCCTCCAGCTCTCAGAATAATTGGATGCTGTCCAAATGTGGCTGACTGGATTGAGACTATTGGCGACTAACGACTAATACGGCTATCATGTCTTATGCTGGGGTTAGTGATGATGATGCTTCGTCTGAGGTGCATTAGACTGCTGAGGCTGAGAGTTGAGGGGATGCCTATCCTGTTGAAACGTGCAGATACTGTGCGTCTAGAGCTTTTATGAGATTCTGTGATTGTTGCGAATTTGGAGTATGGTCAGCAATAACACACCTGTACGTTGGAATGGTGTTCAGTTCACCGCACTTTCAGCTCGGCAGATCGATGATGATAGAGGCGTGTATATGCGTTGCGGCTGAAGCTTCCTGGAAGATGGCACACAACACCTTGACCTTCCACTCACTCTGCTATGCACTAACAGTCTCAATCACATTCCGAAACATGCATATTATTTAATTGGTTCAACTACTCAGCTATACACCCTACAACCTCTAGTCACCAAGTGGGTAAGCGTGAAGGACCTGTCCATGGAACAACGTTGCATCCTTCGAAGCCAAGAATACATAACTCGGCGCAATCTCACTCGGCTGTCCAACTCTTCCCAGCTGAGAATTCTTGCCAAATCCTTCCATCTGCTCAGCCGGTCGAGAAGCAGGCTGCAGAGGAGTATGCACAGGTCCTGGAGCCACGGCGTTGACTCTGATGCCCTTCTTGACGAGCTGCTTAGACAGCGATTGAGTGAAAGACGTGATGGCTCCTTTTGTGGATGCGTAGTCTACCATGTGCGCTGTTCCTCTGAACGCAACGGTGGAGGTCGAGTTGATGATGCTACTCTGTTAGCCAGGTTCACACAATGAGGTGAAGACTTACGAGCCACCCTTTTCCATATGATGAAGCGCATACTTCGTCATAGCAAAGATCTGGAGAATATTGCTTCGGAAAACACTCTCGACATCATCCAGATCAATATCTTTGAAGTCTTCGCACATAAACTGCTTCCCGGCATTGTTCACCAGGACATCGATCTTGCCATACTCATCAACGTGTTTCTGGACTGCTTTCTTGCAGGTCTCGTTGTCCATGAGGTTTCCGGGGAATAGAAGACATTTGTGGCCTTCTTTCTCGACCATGCGCTTGGTCTCCTCGGCGTCTTCTTGTTCTTCTGGGAGGTAGACGATTGTTACGTCTGCGCCTTCGCGGGCGAAGAGGACTGCTACTGAGCGGCCAATGCCGGAACTATAGGGATCAGTGATGGGATTTTGTGTGAGGAACGAAATGTCTGCTTACTCTCCGCCTGTGATGAGAGCTTTGGCACCCTCGAGCTTGTTGGCGGCTCTGTACTCGTGGAACTCATTCTTTCCTTCAAGTTTGGTGGACTCGCTAGTCGGGTTCATGTCTTTCTCAGTTCTGTGGTCCGATGTTAGAAGTGAATCCGAGACAGATCAATTGATCGCGTGCGTACCCTGGAAGCTTCTGTGCCTGAGCCTCTGGAACAGGGTCGAATGAACCATCTTTTCCAGCTTGAGACATTGTGTAAGAGTATTCAGTCAATTGAAGCAATTATTCTGTATAGAAATCTCAGATTATGGATGAATGAAGAAATTGGAACAATCATGGCATGCTATTTATGTCCCTGAGCAATGATGTCAGTGTGCAGTGCTTCCATCGAGATTGTCCAGCCCCATCGCGGGGTCACTCAGTGCATCATGATGGCATCACGATTTAGACGGCGGGCCAATTGCTTGTCCAACCTCAACAAACCTTCCAAGCCAAACAATCTTACGGCCTGTAATTAACAACTGATCCAAACGTATCGGATTGTCCCCAAATTCCCTCCCTCAAACACGACAGCTGCACAATCTGCGAATGGTCCACAAACAAATTAACATCAGTCCCAAACTCTCTGACATACCAATTGAACACCTTTGGATCCGCCGCCTCAAACATGACTTTCTCTTGAGGCAACTCCCGTAAAATCTGCTGAATAACATCCGTCCTCCAACTCTTGACATTCTCTGTGATGCCCTCGCTCTCAATCATGATGCGCTCTACTCCAGCGTCGATAAAGCGCTTCCCCATGTGGATTATCTTGGAGGGATCAGATGTTCCGAGTGATGAGAGCTCAGAAGCTTCTGTGTCGCCGCCAGCGCCGAATTGAATACCACATTCAGGTTTGGCGATTAAACCGACGGAGTGGACTTTGTCGACGATGCGGAGCCAGTCGTCTTGGGGGATGGAGAGGAAGCCTGATGAGATTTCGATCACGTCGAAGCCAAGTTGTTTGCACTTTTTGAGATATTGGTCTACGGCCCAGACAGGGTCAGATTGAAGAAGGACGTGTTCCATCCATCCGCCCTGATATTATGGTCAGTAAGGCTTGAGACCTGAGGATTGCAATGAGACGTACAGTAGAGACGTAGACGTTGTACTCGTGGGCGAGATTGATGAGCTCTTTGAGCTTGTCCTCTGGGAACAGGGAAAATGATCCACCAGCAAACTTGAGACCATCGACATGATGACCCATCCTAAGTCTGTCAGCACTCCGATATCTTATATGAGCAGGTAAACTCACGTCTCAAGCACATCCTGTAGATACCGCTTCCCCATCACCGAATAATATGGTCCCCGAATCTCAGTAACTCCAACAGACCTCGGCTTTGGGGGACGGCTGTTGTGACGAATAAAGCCAAAGCCTTTGTCTTTATCTTCCAATAGAATAGGAGGAGTCTCAAGTCGAGGAGACACTGAGAATGGCCTGATAGCGGCCTTGGGGATTGCAGCTGAAGCTCGCCATACTGGGCGGGCGGCTCTGAACAAGTTTGCATGCGACATTATAGTAGCTGTGACGGCGATTATTCTATTCAAGTCTCTGATAAGATTGTTTTTTCTGATATCTCAAGCTTGCGCAGCATGGCCTCCAGTGGTCTCTTAAACTGTCACGTTGTAGCATGATATCATCATGATGCACCCATGAGTTGCTGAGACTGTAACCTAAACACCGGGTTTTGCGTCATATCATCTGTTTAAAGAAGTATTATCATGCAGAATCTCACTGATAATCAGCGGCAGTGCAGTTAGTTGAAACCGGCCAGAAATGGCACCCCGTCCTAGACGGAGCCCCGATCGCCGGATTTGTGGGGACACTTCGGCCGTGACCGCCGGAATGCAATACGGAACCCGTACATTCTATGCTACGAATTTGTAAGTGCCTGGTTGACGCTAACTGGCAGTTCTTAGATCTACTTTTTACGCTGCGCCATCACCGACGGATCGCTTGAAACTCTGACGACTGACGCGACGAGTCGAGACCAAGTCTCCAAGACCGCCCCGATGCTCTACCGACCGTGCCAGAAGAACAATAATCTAAGCATCCGAAACCGACTTCTTAGAACTAATCATCAGTAAAGTTTCGATAGCAATGAACGAGACTGTTTTACAGCGCTGAGTCAATCATCCCAGCCGACACGGTCAGCTCTGTAGACGTACATAGTACTAAGAAACACCCTAGCGTTTAATAGCTCATCTAGCCCTCTTGGCCAAGTGGTAAGGCGTCGCACTCGTAATGCGAAGATCACTGGTTCGATTCCAGTACGGGGCATCACGATTTATTACTTTTGCGTATCGCCATAACACATCATGATCTTTTTGCAACGATTGTTCGCCGTTGGAACAAAAACTTGCCTTTTTGGGAAATTTTCCTTTTTTGGACACGCAAACCGGGACGGGACGAGATGAGTGCAGACCTTTATTGTAATTCGGGTGATTACAGAAGAGTGATTCTCTTTGTTTATGATCGGTTCCGTCAATTGACTTGATAAGAGAGATTTCCATTGTCTTATCAGTCGAGACATCACACTGAAGCTTGAAAGTAATTGAACAAAGAAACATATGCGTATTGGTATCCATCGTTATGCTATAACCCGACATCCATCCATGCCCAATAATGCCCATATACCAACGCCCAAATCATCATTACAAAAGAAATCCATCATATCGTAGTTATCCCTATCCAAACTCCATGCTTCATATCTTCATTAATCCTCTACATCCGCCGCACATCCCTCATCATCAACCCTCTGCTGCTGCTGCTGCTTCTTCCTCATCTCCATCGCCTTGCGCAGTTTAATAGCAGTCTGTATATCGACCTTTGCATCATCCGCCTCCGTAAGACCATACTGATCCCACCCTATCTCATGAAGATCAATACCCAAATCTGCGAGGGACACAAAACCCGGTGCAACGGGAGCATCGCTCTCCCAGAATGAATCGGAGTCTGGGTCTTCAGAGGTAGAGACTTGGCGTGTTCGACGGGGTGTTGTTGTGCGACTGCGGGATTGACGGGTGCGGCGTGGTGTGGATTTGTTGCTTCGTGTGCGAGGTCGTTGGGGGCTCTTTGGGCTTTTTGGTGTTTTGGGACGTTTGGAGACTGGTGCAGAGGGGATTATGGGGATTGGGGGTGGTGAGGTGGGAGCTTTGAGGATGGGGAGGGGTTCGTATATGCCTGGGAGACCGTCGCCTGACATGCCATAGTTGTCCTTCATAAGGAGTCCTTCGCCGTCGCGACGCTTCTCTTTCCATGCGACGAAGGAGTCTATGGAGTCTTCGCTTGCATCGGAGAGGTATAGATCCATGTCGTGGTCGGCGGTTATGGGATGGCCGAGATGTTGCTCGATGTCCATCCTTGACGGAACAAGTGTCTCGGCGGAATAGTCATCCCCAGGTGAGTTATGCTGAGAGTGCTCATGCTCAGGACGCATCTTGATCGATGGTGGTAGAGATGCATCAATAGATGTGCTTGGCGTATGATGACCAATAGGGTACTGGATGCTTGAGAAACCGGATGACTGTGTTGTAGGAGTGATGCTTGCCTGTGAGTTGACATTAAGAGAAGATGTCCGCACAGGAATGTGTTCGTTTATATCATCCAGACGTTGGCTTCGCAGAGCAACGCTGGCCATGGTGCGAGATCGAGGAAACGGTTTGTCAATCGATGAAGAGCTCGATGGACGAGAAGGTTGTGACAGTTCGCTTCGGGGATAAGATGAGAGCGTTGATCCTCCGTGATATGACTCTGGACGAGGATGATGGACATCGTTCCGGTCATATCGGTAGTTTGGTTCAAGATATACACTTGCTCGCTTGTCTGGTCTGAATTGTGCTGGGATAATCGGACACGGCGCGGCTTCATCAAACGCCTCATCCACTGTATCAATCTCGACACGAGTGAAACTCCTTCCTCGGCTTCGACCTTCGCTCGTCTTTGGTCTAGATCTTTGAACTGGCGGTGGTGAAGATGAAGTCTCGTATGTTAAGCCACCGGATAGTGAAGGATGGAGACTCATGGGCCTTGGTTTGCGAGGTTGAGGTTCGGGTTCTGATGGAGAAGCAAAAGCGTTGAAGGACCTTCTCCGATCCCGCATCGATAACGTTCCTGGGTTGAGGTTCGATTGTGACTCTCGGCGACTTAACTTGCTTGATCTTAGCAGATCATTACCAATTGAGCCAGAGAATGACCTCCAAGCTGATGAACTCGACGGTCTTGACCAAGCCTCCCGTATCGTCCCCAAATCACCATGCGGAACACCCGGCGCAGGCGCAGCATCATCCTCTTCTTCTTCATACTCGAACGACTTCAACTCCCTCCCCCCAGAAAGTCGATAGAAGGCTTGAGCAGCAGCACTATTAAGGTTCACGCCATTCTCGCCAATATTCCTCTCCGCAACGTCCTCTCCATACTCCCTCGCCCCCGAAGCGGCCACCCGCGATCTAAAGTTGGAAGGCCTGAATTCCCCCTGCGCATCGAGAATGTCTATAAACGAATTCCGCTTATCATGTGCTGAATCTGCTGAGCTCTCGCGCCGATGGTGTGTTGGGATTGATGGTACGGGCGGTGGTCGTTCGCGACCTCGTGTTGGTCGCTCTGGAACACTCCACGCTGAATTGGAGCTTCGTATGCTTCGCGAGAGGGAGAGTGGGCGGGATGAGAGACTGTTGGCTTGGTTTGGAGCTGTTGTTGGGCGGGAGGGAGATGGGCCTCTGAATCGGGGGACCATGGGAGGTGGCGCGGCTGGATCTTGTGATAGCGTTGATAATTGGGCTTGGCTGCGTTTTCTGGCTGCTCGTTGCAGCTGATCCAATACATTTGGTCCATTTCCAGCGACTGGGTATGTTCCTGGTGCTGTTAGAGGGACTCGTATAACATGTCTGCGACGGAGGTTACCTTGAATTGGTGGGATTGAAGCCACAGTCGAATTGTACGCTTGACCCTTGAGCGAAGCCCTGTTGCTATTCTTCCGCGCAAAGATATTGCTAAAGAAGCCCATGATGAAATCGCCTTACCCTGCCATGTGGCAGGTCGGCATCAAAGATAATCGCAATGATTTGAGAGACCCTGAGTGAAAGGGGACACCTCAGCGCTTTTTAAAGATGAGATGTTCGCATTCCGATCAGAAATGAAAAAGGGTACGCGCAATCGGGGCGCCAAATGAAAAGGAAAACCAGGCGCTTATAAGTACAGTACAGCAGGTACCGTATCAATCAAAACGGCCCAGGCGAAAACGTGAGACTAATGCAAGCCCCGTGAATTGGAACCTGTTTTTTTTTTTTTTGTTCTTGTGTCGTGTGGCTTTAGAGTTTAGGAGGATGTGGTGGGAAGGTCTGGTCTATTTGTTTTATTCCTCGCTGTTTGGTTTGGTTTGGTTTGGTTTGGTTTGAGAAGCTTCTTTGGAAGGAAAAGGTACATACATATCATGCATGGGCTAGTCTAGTCTAGTCTAGTCTAAAACAGACAAGACGCGGGACAGGGGGTGATGACGCCAACGAACGAGAGGAAGGGATCCATGCAACCATGTTTGGAGGTGGAGGGTGCTAGCGGAGAGTGACAGGCCACGATGGATCTGAGAGCGTTGAAGAGTCAAAGAGTGAGGGGAGGAGGATGAGGGATGCTGTGTCTTGGTCATGAATGAAGAGAATACCTTGACGTGGAAATGCCTCTCCACCAACTCAGACATTCCACATACAAAGCTGAGACATCCTCACTTCTTTGCAGAGTAGATCTGCAGCGGGAGAGTGGCCGATTATCCCCCAGGATCAACCACACTCAGGTCAATTCAGGTCAGGTCAGGGGGGCGTCTGACTTGCATCACCCCTGAACCTGAGCCGAACTCTGTATCCCTGGACCAGCCTGGACCGATATGGACGGATGCAGGGACCACTATTCTTCCCACTCAGGGGCTTCAAAAGTGTCACGGAAAATATCACCAACAAATGAGATGCAAACATGATGAACGCTTTAGAGGGCTTGGTCAACTGCCATCTGGGGCTTAACCGACTGACGCCATCAAAACGGCCTCCGAATCAAGAAGTGATAGACCCAAGAGAACGATGCTCAAACGAGAAGCTGTGTGCTTACCTGATACACAGCCTGAAGTAAACGCGAGCACCAATCGAGTCATGGCTGTAAGCGACCAAAAGGAGATGGGAGGATAGGCGAACTCACTGATCCCAACGCGAATAATTAATTACGCTGTGGTATCGCATTGTCCGAGACAGAATGTCGGCATCCGAGTCATTGGGTCGATTATCACAATAGCCTTGTCCACGTTGCAGTTGAGAGTCCCACGGTTACATTCTACGGACACGGGGGACGGGCCGCTGCTGGTTTTTGAGTTTGATGATGCTCGTCTATTAAATTGCCGTGTTCCCTGTGTATATGCGTTGTGTTTTTGTTTGTGGCAGATACTACCTGTCCGTATTAAGTGTCCACCTTTGTGTTCTCGTCGCTGTAGCTCTGTGGTGTCTCCTCGTCGTACGGATACGGACGGAGAAATTGACGGATTATTCGTGGTGAGGGTCACATTGTACAAGAAGATCTCAATCATGGACTTTGTTAGTAACTTTAGTGCGAGCCCGGTTCCGCGCGTTGGGGCCAATCTGTGATCATTTATCTGTGCACACGGGACAAACCCTTTATCAACGAGCTCAAAAGATGTCATACAAGTCACTAGTTAATGTGATCGTGTCACGATGTTCATATCGTTTCAATCATGTTTCTATATGCCTGGATTGCTATAGCAGGAGGGTTACATATCACTTTGCTTTTTACTTGCAGACCCATGTCACTATAGATCGTTTCGGATCTGTTTCTCGCGTTGAGGTGACACAATCAAACTAGCAGAGACTAAATATGGCAGCGCTGATCAAGAGACTAGGAAAATATTAGGACAATGAGATCTGCACTCAAGGCTGGTGATTGTCTGTGTCTTTGATAGGATTGGAGGGACTAAAATGCCATTAAAATGAGTGAGATAAAACTCCTGGCTTGGTGACGGTTACCCTACATCTTGGCAACAAACGGAGCGTGCTCATCGATGACGTTCTATAATGCCTGAGATTATAGCTGAAAGGGTTCTATAGGAATTGCTTCTCTTGGTAATTCTGAAACTGTTTGTATGGGTGGTTTATGCATAACTCAAACGATAGCGCAATGTTGTTGCAGCTGTACCCAGAAATGTTTGTATGCCGAGGATACAGGCTGCAGGGCTAGAAGGCGTTCAGGCGACGTCATCAGCAAAACCACCCCGCCAACTCGACGTGGGGCATTTCTTCCCTCCATCATCAGCAGCTTAACAATCACCAACCCATCTCAACACCATCACAACCTCCCATCCCACACCAACAACCGCCAAAATGTCTTCAACAACAGACCCCAACCCCTCCGACTCCCGCCCGGCCTTCATCCCCCTCGAAGCCAACCCCGAGCTCATGACAACCCTCATCCACAAACTCGGCGTCTCAAACGCCCTCGCAATGCACGACGTCTACTCCCTCACCGACCCAGACCTGCTCGCCTTCATACCCCGACCCGCGCTCGCCCTGCTGCTCGTGTTCCCCGTTAGCGCCGTGTACGAGAGTCACCGCATGGCTGAGGATAGTCTGGCCGATGAGTACAAGGGCAAGGGGGATGCCGAGCCAGTGCTCTGGTGGCCGCAGACAATTAGGAATGCCTGTGGACTGATGGGGCTGCTGCATGCTGTTTGCAATGGAAATGCTAGAAGTTTCATCGGTGCGTTTATTTGTTAGAGGGTAAGAATGAGGCTAATGCGTGGTAGAGGAGGATTCGACGCTCGATGTGTTGATCAAGAAGAGTATCCCTCTTGATCCCCACGGCCGCGCAAAAGTCCTCGAAACCACACCTGATCTCGCAACAGCGCATAAAGAAGCCGCTTCACAAGGCGACACGCCCGCGCCCGCAGCAGAAGACGACGTGGAGCTACACTACGTATGCTTCGCCAAGGGCACAGACGGTGGACTGTGGGAACTCGACGGACGAAGAAAAGGACCTATTCGACGCGGCGACCTAGAAGACAACGAGGATGTGTTGAGTCCAAAGGGCTTGGCGCTGGGTGCGCTGAAGTTTTTGGAGAGGGAGGGTGGTGATTTGAGGTTTAGTGCTGTTGCGCTTGCGGGGTCTATGGACTAGGATTGATACCCAAGAGGCTGGATTAGATTTGGGTGAGATTGAATAGTACAGTTCGATCTTTTCACCTGTAAAACAATATATCGTTGTTAAGCTAGGAGCTGAGGGGCTGGAGTAATTTAGCGTAGTTATTTTGAGAAGCTGAAGAACAAGGCAGATTCTTGAAGCCACGTCTAATCTCAGCTCCCCACTCCAAGGCAGCGACTTTAACAAGATATAAAACAGCAAATCCATTCACTTTCTGGTCAATCTTTGATTCAATTCAATCATAAACATCATGCGTAAGTTTTTATCAACAGTGATCCTTTCAATGCTAACCTCCCAGGCATCGCACGTTGGCTCTTGGGCGGAGGCCGTGAACATGTCGGCCTCATTCTAGGCAATGACGCATCCGGCAAAACAACATTTCTATACAGACTCAAGTTCGGGGAAGCTGTACAGGCCCTTCCAACAATTGGCTTTAACGTCGAGACTATCGACCATCCCGATGGAGAGAAAGTCACCCTCTGGGACGTTGGAGGTAAAGCAACCTCTCTGGCCTCCATCATTTACTAACAGTCTAGGCTGCGATGCTATCCGTCCCCTTATACGACACTACATGACCCAAGATCGCTTCCTAATCTTCATCCAAAGCTGCACCGACACAGACCCCGATCGCGTTGAGTTCTCACTCGAGTATCTCCGCATGGGGATGAACATGATGCTTGAATACGGGGCAAAACACATGTTTATCATCTTCAACAAACAAGATCTCCTCTCAGAAGAAGAACGACCTAAGATCGTAAAAGATCTAAAAGCAAAATTTGAAGCTGAGATTAAACCATACGCTGATAAGCTCGATATCAAGATCTTGGATACTCCTGGTCTAAGTGCCCTTTGGGGCTGCGAGGTGCATAACGTCATGGATGAGATACGAAAGACCCTAAAACCGAAGAATGCAGCCAAGGATACGAAAGCTGAGATTGAGCTGAGAGAGAAGGGCCCGAGTGAAGAGGAGCTTCGCAATAAGATCAGAACGGCCAATGCTGAGAGTGCTGATGCAAACACCTTTTGGGACTTGTTTCTAGATGGGGGTTTGGAGGCGTGGGATCATTACACTCATCTCAGAGCGGGCTTCTTTGTCATGCATGATTGTTTTGGAAGAGGCTTGGGACTCTTGGAGTGTGCTGATGAATTCATGAAGCATTTGGATCGTCTGCGGGAGGGAAATCCTGAGAGGTTCCGCAACACAGCGCACAAGTATGTTACCCATCCACTCCCTATCTCTTGTTACTGACTCTTTAGAACAATGACGATATTTTGGCTTCACCAAATCCAAGTCGCTGCAATAGAATACCAAGCACATTCACTCGACAAGTTCCCCTCGCGAGAGGACTACGCTGACATCGTATTCTCAGCACCTCATCTCATGAACTCAGGCCTCTGGAGAACATACTACTCCAAGGACCTATTGTTCTCGCAACTAGCTAGGAATAACTATAGTCTTCCGGATTTACAGCCTCTTCCTACGATTAAGCAGGTCACTTCTACACCTTTGCAAGAGAAAGTTACAAACGATGTTGATCGACTGCCCCGGTTTGCGTTCTCGGTAGTTCAAAAGACTCTCTCGTCGAAGCTTAGACGGGGAGGGGTTGTCAAACAGGCCCTTGAAGCACTGCAGTCTTCGACGATGCGGTTGAGAGCCTCGGATTCTTCGGTTCCTCCGTATTCAGAGACACAGGCGTATTTCTGGATTCAGATCACCCACGCTTATACCCGCTCTTTGGAGGTTGAATCGTCCGAAAGTCAATTCACCACTTACGAGGCGTTCAAATCCCTCTTCGACATCAAAGGCGACGAGTGGAAAGAGTACTACTCTCAGTCAGTTTGGGAGAGCATCGCCGCTCGAATGACGTTCGTCAATCCCGACAAGAAACCCCTCCCCAATATCTTCAACCTACCCTCACAAGCAAGAAAAGACCTCGCTGTCTCACAAATGATAAACGCCACAAACCACCGATCAGCAAACACAGACCTCCCACCATCCGAAGATCTAGAATTCCTAGCATCTATCCTCATCGACGAAGCAAAACTCATCCCCGAGTCCGAACTCAACGTCGCCAGCCACGCAAGCCTCATGACTTTCCTATTCAACCGTCTAACAGAAAAGAATAAATCTACCGCTACGAGCACAAAGCGCGGTGATGCTTCGCTCGCGTCGTCGACGGCGCTGGAGATTGCCAAATGGACGGGTTTGACGCAGGCTATGTTCTGGGTGCAGCAGACCCATATTGCGCTTGCTGGGCGGAAGGAGATGAGTTTTGAGGAGTTTATCAAGGGGAATTCGGTTCTGGCATTTGAGGAGCTGCCGTTTGTGTATTATTCGCCGCAGCTTTGGGGGAGTGTTGAGGCGAGGGATGGATATGTTATGCCTGATAGACGGGGGCTCTCTAGCATTGTAGCCGGGAAAGGCAGGCAGTAATGAATTGGTACATTAGGAAATCAGAAGAGATTTAGTTGTTTAAGAGTTCTTGGATATGGGATATGCTATCGTTTCTAGAGTCAAGGTGAAGCTAGCTCAGTCATGTCTGTCTCAATCATACACTTGAAGGACCAGGAATCATCAAGGCAACGCTTTTAATTGCTCTATGATCTTTGTCTATGCTTCTAACGCTGTAAAACGCTTCATATATAAACAAATGTCCTCAACCCTACCGCCAACTTCAGCTCAAACAGCTGTTCCATGGTCAACCTCAACATCCCCCCCTCCAAGCTGACAATCACACCCCAAAAACCTCTTGGCCGCCTCAACATCCTCACCAAACGAACCAAGTATCTTGAGCGCCTTCTCCGCAGCACGTTGCTTGGAGTATCGTCCACTCTCAGATGTGTCATCCGCGATGACCTTTTGATGCACCATAAACACAGCGCACATTTCTGTATCTTTCAGCGCCGCCATGCCTTGGTCAGCACTGCATGGTACAGCTTCTGCGCTGATGCGCCAGTTTGTGCAACCGAATTCCTGGTGCATTTTCTTGGAGAGGAACGTGACTGGGTGTTTGTTCGCAAAGGTATCATAGAGCTTCATGTCTTGGAAGTATGGCTGGATGAACTTGGTGAAGAAATTCTCGACGACCGAAAATTTGTACTTTGAATCGACAAACATGGCTCCAACAAGAGCTTCAACCACATCGGCGTAGACTTTTGGTGCCGAATCTACTTTGAGCCAGAAGTTCTGGCGCATGGGAGTTCCATCTTCCTTTGCCTCTTTACGGGCATTCTCTTCAGCAACCTCAAGTTCCACGACATAATCGCGAATCTGACTAAGGAGGCTTGACGTACTCGAAAGTAGATGTCGGTGCAGACCAAGCTTAACGCAGAGACAGCCGAGAAACTGATTCGATACCATGGCCATCTTGTGTTCCGTCAGCCACTGAGGGTCTGCCCTGGGGAAGTTTCGATATAGATAATCGACAATGGCCATGTCTAGGAGCGAATCACCTAGAAATTCGAGGCGTTGGTAATCTGGTACAGACTCATACGGCCATGAAGGGTGTTTGAATGCGCTCTGTACAAGCTGTGCAGACTTGAAGCGGTATCCTGTCGCTTGTGCCACCTTGTGTACAAGGCTGCGCTGAGAGGCGGATGCATTACCTTCCTGCCACTCTGGAACCTTGTAGGCTTTATAGTAATCTTTGAAAGCCTTCATCCTGTGGTTCTTTGACTTGGTCATTCGCGTCACGGCTTTGACAGCCAGATCCATGTTGCTGTCCTTGCTTGAGAGATATGCCGCTCCAATGAGAGCCTCGCACACATCCGCAATCGTCTTGTCAGCCAGGTTATGCTTCATTGAAGTTTTCGGTGCCTTTCCTTTCTTGAGCGGAAGATCGGGGTACCACGTTCGTCTGTCGAATGCCTTGGATCGGATGAACTCATGGAGTTTGCGATCAACCGCATGATTGAAGAGGTTCTGGTTGCAAATGAGAAGCATGCGCTCAACGTGGTATTTGCACTCATTTCCATGAGGCATGAGCGTGTAGATTGAGATCGTGGTTGCCATCTTCAAGAAGCAGTCACCGAGGAACTCCAATCGTTCATAGTTGTCGCCCATGCCAGTTTGGAAATTAACTTGTTCTGCATCATGGTCCCCAGAGTTGTCGCTGTCTTTGGTCATCGCCTCTAGTGCGAGTTCCGGTGGGATCTCAAGGCCAAGAAGATTGCATGCATCCAAGACAATCAGGACGGAATCTATTCGGTGAATGATTGCTGGAAATGCCATGGCCATAGAGACCACGTCAATGGGCAGCTGCAAAAATTAGAAAAGCTTCGAGGCTGGGGTCCAACTTACAGGAGACACGTGGAGAGGTTCCAGAATGATAAAACACTCCATGTTGACCTTCTCGTCAACCTCAAACTCATCCAAAAGGTTTCGTCGTAGCGAAAGCAACTCCGCCTTGACTACAGGCTGATCTTCCCGCCACTTCACCTTTTGGCGAGATTTATGATATAGACTGTTGCTGTATTGCATGATTGTCGGTTCCACAAACCTATAAGCTCTGCTTCTTGATTCGGGGACTCCTTCGGGTGTGGGATCAGATGGCCTCTTCGTTTTGTCGATACCTTTGATGACAAGCTTACGCCCTCCATCATATGGATCAGTCACAAGCTTGTTAACTAAGAAGTCTTCTGGCGCATTCTCCCATTCCAGTACCTCGTTCTCCCTCACAATATTGACAACATCCCAGTCAATATGCGATCGAGTATCCGACTGAGGATTTTCGGCGCAAGGTGCGAGGAGGTATGGGTATTGGTCGGACGTGGTATCGTATTCTTTGCTGAACACATCGGCGAATACACGATGTGTGAACTTGGTCAATCCGTCCGCTTCTTTGGGGTCGAGTTGAAGAGCCTCCTGCATAGGTGTCAATTCGGCGATAGAAGAATGTCCATTGCCGAAAAATAGAGGAACACCTGGCAGTTTCGGCATTGGCTTGCGCGACAGAAGTATCAACGACCTTCCGGCCATAGCCTTACTAAGGGCGCCCCCGTCCTTGATGGTGATTGCAGTCGCAAAGCATTCAGCCCACTCTCCTCGCTCAGCCCAAATCTCTGGCCGTAATCGCATGTCGTAGTCAGCCTTCTTGTTTGAACTCACAGCGAGCCGTGCGTTTCGCATAGCGTGGACCTTTTTCTTGAATGTCGGCTGAAGATTGCCGTCAACATGCTTGTCTCTGATCAGGATCTTGCAGGCTTCGAATGCTGCAGAGCACTTGGCCATCAATTTGCTACGCTGTTGCGTACCCTTGACAAAATTGACCGGAGACTGGGATGGCATTACCACGTCAGCCAGGTATCGATCGCCAACCTTTTGTACCTGATATTCAACTTTGGCGTAGCTATCAGTTGACAAGTGAGAAGCAAATCTGGCCAGAATTTCGAGACTGGCAGGAAACGTAAGGCGTGCACCTGTCGAGGGTATCTCGTGTACTTGATGCTGCATGCGCTCAACCATCATCTCCATGTCCTCCTCTATCAAATCATCGTGAAGTTTTCGGTCAGCTGAAAGAGAGAGGCAGAACTTCTCCAGGGCTTGTGAGTCCCTCAATGCTTGTTTCGCACTTCGAATATGCGTCAAATTACCCTGCTCCATCATTGTGATGTATCGAGAACGTGCTTGTCGGGCGCGTCCTTTGGATTGCAGGTATTGGATGACGGAGTTGTAGAGATCGAAACGAATCACAAGGTCGCAATCTGGCACATCGATGCCCTCTTCTGCAACCGGGGTTGTGAAAAGGCAGTTGGTGTTGCCGCGCTTGAATTCGTGGAGAGCCAGGACTTGGTCTCGAAACGACATGGTGCCGAAGCTCGAATTGATGGATTGACAGCCAACCTGTAATTGTTAGCAAAGTCAAATGGGAAAGGCTACTACTTACCATGTATGCAGCAGACATTCCTGGGATCCTCATGAAAGGTTGGCTATAGAGATCAGACAGTAAACGGGCCGTGTATCTCTTCTCAACAAAAACAATGCAACGCTTGGTGCCGTCCATTGTGAAAGCGTGCACCAGGATCTCGTGAAGACTCTTGACTTTGGCCGAGAGACCCTCAGCCTTTGGGTCGACCGCACCAAACTTGTGAGCCCGAACAATTTCCTGGACACGCCGGACGGCCTCTGTTGCTTGATCTGCTCTCGTTACTGCAATGTCTCCAATAAATTCCCGACTAGTTCTGGCTGCGAGCCGCTCAGTCTCGAGATCGGTCATTGCAAGCTCCCAATAACGGTCGGCGCACCAAGTGCCGAGGACTGACGAGGCCTCTTTTGTGAATTCGAGCGACAACTTGAACTGTTCGTTGCGAGAGACCAAGGCAAAGATCTGGTCCCACAGGTGCGTCTTTGTATCATCAGGAGCTTCAAGCCTGCTGTAGTTGACAGTTTCTTCGGTTTGCTTCTTTCGATGCATGGTTTCCATCAGCACCTCATCTGAAATCGTGGCAATCTGGCTGTCAAGAGACCTCTCAAGCTCCAAGGCCGTGTCTTTCACGTCCCTGGTTCGCGCGTCCACCGGTGAAGCAGTCATTCCCAGTATGCGAGGCTTTTCGCCTTCGTGTTTGTAATAATACCCGTCCATGATACGAGCGTACGGGTGCTTCTTCTTCGTGTGGTGTGCTTCATCGAAGATGAGGAGGTTTATTCGGGACATGGTGATGAAGCCGCAAGTCAGGCAGTCGAGGAGAATCTGGGCAGTGCAGACTACCACCATGTTTTCGCCAAACTTCTCATCCCAGTATTCTTTAGTCTTTGTCATGCCTTTCATATGGCCCACGAACTTGGTGACTGGGTGGGCTCCGAGGTTGCAGCTGAGGACTGCATGTTGCTGAACACAGAGGGCGACCTTTTCGACAAGGAAAAAGGCGACTTTCTTGGGCTTCCCGATGGCTCGAGCTTCCAACTCTTGTTCGAGGTGATGTCGTAGCAGCAAGGCCGAGATGAGTGTTTTGCCGGTACCTGGGCTGTCAGCAAACTCCAGATGGGTAACGGAAACATACCTGTAGGCAATACCACGAGGAGGTTTCTCTCTTTAGCGCGCTCAAACAGTTCAATCTGGTATTCTCGAGGCGACGCGATGATCTTGTGGCCCTCGTACTGGTTCATGAGCTGGGCGAGGGACTGTTTACTGGGATCGCTGAAAGGAACGGCACTCCTCGCGGCATCTCTCTGTGTCTTTTCTATGTGCGCCTGTAGAGCAGCCTGGTCTCGGAGCTTCTTTTCCGTAATCTTTCGAGGCTTTGACGGGTTCACGATCAGGCGATATCGATCGTCTTCGTCATCAGTGTCGATGTACTCGTGGTCCGACATGTTGAGGAGTGGATTATTTACTGCTGAAGGGTGAAGATACAGATGCTGTAAACATTCGCATAGCGAGGGCGATCAAAGGAATAGAATAGGCCCTTTATCCTGATGATTACGGCGATTAAATGAGAGAATGGGAGACAAGGAAATGATTGTCGAGGTGGCAGGTGCCTTGAGGTGGACGCTACTGAGGGATGTTGTTTGGGCGGATTCTTGCATTAGTGTAACAGCAAGAGGCTGCAACAATCTCAATCACGGGTCACACCATTCTCGTTTATATTAATCTCTAACTAGCAACAATCCTAGAGCAAACACCAGGCAAACAAGAACAAGACGCACACAGACACTATTTCGCAGTATCAATCACTCTAAGCACAACTCAAGTATCGCGATCGTTCTAAGCAGCTTTATGAGGGTATCGAGTAGGTTTGGTACCGAATGCGGGTGCCACATTTGTACCGGCCTCATGGCGTTCATCGTTGAGCCGCATATCAACTACACTTCATGTAATACGAGAACCATGGCCGAGATATCGCGCTATAAATCATCTCAACTTCCCCCAATTTCTTCACACCATTTCCTCGGAATGTCTACAAGGCCTCATTCAACTGTGCTTCTGGTCTCTAGGTACGTACCATTCACCTTCTCCAGACACTGCTGCCTGAGGCCTGATCAGCCAAGGTTAAGGTTAGAATCGCATGTGTTGAGCAAGCCAATTGTTCACAGAGAAGCCATGGTCTCAAGGAAGCCCGTCGAACCATCTCGTGGTCCCTAATGTGCTCAAACCAAAATGATTTTCAACTCAGCAGGAAATTCCAGACCATTCGGTGCATTCTGTCTGACACTGACCTCGCAGAGTTACGTCCCTAGGGGTATGGTGATAGCGAACTAGGCAATGACACAATGAAGGTTCAGCAGCGCAAAAGTTCAATTCGTTTGGAAAACTAGACAGGAAGTTTATAGTACTTCAAACCCAAATAAACAGCCCTGATTCGTTGCCCCGGCCTTGAGCTTATATCGGATTGTTTCAGATGTCAATGCCTAGGTTTTCTCAATATCACGACTACAGCTGAACCACACCTCGGTGGTGCCTCACTTGATGGCTTGTTGAATCGATCCCTGTCGATTTATTCTGTTTTCCGTTCACTTCCACAAGACTTTGGTATGTTTCCTCATGATGGTGTATCTCTGTAGGTCTTTTTTTTCGCATCAATGCCCGTGTTTTATCAAATGAATTACTGATGGAAGGCACTAACCTCTGTGATCTTCAGGAGGGGTTAAAGCCTGCCATCATTGGCACATGAGCCTCATACAAGAGACTCTTTGCCCTGTGTTTGACTCATTTTCTTACTTTTCTTGATGTAAGAGATTTCAGCACAGAGTATATCCCAAAATCAAATAACTCACTCACGTAGCCTCTCTCTGCCCCATTCGCTCTTATGGCTCAAGGCAAGGGCTTGAGGCGTCTCAGTACCAATGTACCATCAGAAGACACCTCCATACATTCGGCTATGCTAGCTCTGCCCTCTTAATATTTCTGTTGGTGACTCAATCGTAGAGTTCAGCTCAAGAGTTTTCAGCTTGAACGAATAGAAGATAATCTTCACTTGCCTCCCCTTATACTTGGTTTCACACTCTCTGGTTCATTCGCTCTTACGGCTCGAGGCAAAAGCTTTGTATGTACGAATATCTTATGAACCTTCAGACTACCCCTTAATATACTTCATCACGCGTTCTTCTTCTCGGTGCTACTTTGAGTGACTCAACCAAAGAGTTTTCAGCTTGGACGAATAGATGATGGTTCTTGGGTGTCCAGCCTGATGCTGGTGACCCCCATGTCCGTGCTCTTCGCTCTTCTCACCAGGAGAATTCTGTGTGAATGGTTGCCTTCATCTTTTTGAAGGTTAACAGTAGCATCACAAATTCTGCCGTCCAATGTGCTTTCATCTTTACCAGCAGTGCTTAATGAACAGCCTCACAGTCGAAAACACTATCTTAGGGCTACACCTGAATGATTTTGTCCCAAAGACTATAAATATCACCCTTCTCGGCAGGCTCTTCTTCTTCTCTGTTCGTATCTTCAAGTTCATCTCTCCTCTCAATACTCTTCCACACATCACTTTTATACTGACAAGTATATTAATACTTGAACAACTTCTACTGCTTTTCTCTTTAATTATCTTTAAGATGTCGACACCCTCTTCACCCTTGGACCTCGAGCAGGACAGCCAGCCTCACCAGGCTGTCCAAGATCATCTTGCTCAGAACACAGAGCAAGATCACGCCGCTTCGTGTTCTCCGCCTCCTGAGGATCGAGAGCTCTGGGGTACACCCCCATCCACTCCCCTCTCCCCGTCCTCTTCCTCTTCCCCCTCCTCTTCCTCCTCCCCCAACGTCAATGGCAACAAGCCCTTGGCTCTTCCCGCTGTTGCTCCTTCGGCTGCGGCAAAAACTGTCTTCCCCAAGGAAGACAACACAATGCCGCAGCCCCAGGAGTCTCAGTTCGACCCAGCCGCGGCCGCCAACGAGGCCCTCAAGAGCGTGTCTCTTGAACTTGAGGAGGCATCCAAGCCCAAGCAGTCCCGGGCTGCCATCAAGAGGGTGACAGCCACCAAGCGTGTCTCCAAGCGCGCCGCCAAGCCGCCAAAGCGGCTCACTCCAAACAAGCTGATGCAGCAAATGGACCAAGAGGGGATGGCGATGCTGAGGCAACGGATAGCGGCGAAGGAAGCTAGGGAGGCCTCTGAAATGGCCGCCCTTGCTCTGTTACCTCCGCCTGTTTACGGACCTCCTGGTCAACCTTACGGCCAGAATCCGTCACAGGCAGCCCCGGGGCTTTACCCTCCAGCCCCGGGTCAATATTCTCAGGTTGCTGGTCCCCTGTACCAGCAACCTTCTTCTGTCCCCCCTGCTGCTCCTCCTCCTGCTTCTCATCTCGCTCCCCCTCCCGCTCCGGCGTTTCCTCCGGCGTTTGCTCCGGCTTTTCCTCCCGCTCCCGCTTCCGCCCGGGTTCCGACTCCCTCTCCACCTCTCCCTTCCGCTCCCCAGGCCCCCAATTACTCTATAGGTCTGGGGATATACAACGGACTGGGGCAGTATCATTCGGCCGCCCCTCAACCTTGGTTAATGCAGCAGCCAGGGTTACCAGATGAGTTTGTGGAACTAGATGAGTTTAACGAACTAGATGATTTTGTGGAACCTTAGAGGAGATTTGAAAAGTTTAGGATGAAGACCCTAAATTTAGAAGGGGTTTTAAAAGTTAGGCCAAGTTCAGGGGTCTGTTTTGCATTCTTGGGGGAGTTTTTGATGAGTTTAGACCTGTATACCGTCTGGGTCCGGAGTTTTGTTACACAACATATATAGATGACCAATTCATTTCATTTCATTTTTGAACAGAGCTATGCAATCACCAAGTGACGGCCCCCCTGAGTAAAAGCAAAATAGGCCAAATCACTGGCACCCCAAAGTACATAATCCAAGTCCCGCTTATCTAACCAGCTGTGAACCATCGCCTCCAATCTAAGCAACATTTCCTCACTGCCAACCTCAACGCCCACTAGATCCTCCCCTCACTCTCCCTCTTCTTGAGACTAGCCTTTCTCGGTCTCCCTCGCCCAGCCTTCTTGGGCGTTCTCTTCTTCGGGTTGTAATCACCATCATTCTCTGGCTCGGGGACATCAATCGGCATGGTCATGGGATCAGCTTCTATCTCGCTCTCGATGTCTTGGGATGCCCCGCTCTGTCGTGTAACTGAGTTTGCTGTTGATTTGCTTCCCTTCTTTTTGAGAAAGCCGGACCAGTTGGCGTCGAGTATCCGCCGAAGTTGCTGAGATGGCGTGGAGTCGTCGATAGGAACTGTTCGGCCTAGGATGGTGGGTGCAGAGTATTGATTGGGTTGGAGTGTTGAACCACTTGCTTGGATGAATGATAAAGGTTCTTCGTCAGGGGCGGGAGTAAAGGCTGGATGCTGTTCTTCTTGTTCCACGTCATGCTCTGGGACCTCTTCCAAATACACCGGCTTCTGGCGCTGATTCATGATGTAGTCGTATCTTGGGTCATTCAGAAACGCATCCTCAAAATGAGATGTCAAAACTGTCTGAGCCTCCAAGCCCCGTCGAGAAAGCCGAGGCGCACCAGGGACCCTTCCAGCTGTTAGTGAAGCACTCCCTCCCGCCTCCTGTCTCGCAGACCCCTCTCCATGCTCAACATCACCTCGATGCATAGATCTCCTTCCACCTTCAGGCCCAATAAGCCCACGGACCTGCTTTTGCTTTGCTAGGTAGTGAAACCCTGTAGGACAATACGCCGAGGCTGGCGGGTGCGGTGTTCTTTCTTCCTCTACAAGAGTAGACACTGTTCTTCCTTGCAAATGGGTGTAAGCTTCGTGGTAATATCTCTGAGAGACCATTTGTAAGATGTTTCGCTGATACGGGAGAGGCACTTCACCAAGCGGTCCTGGGATGAGGGACGTCAGGGGGCGGAGTTGAGCATCTTTGGCAGCTTGTTCATCATGTTGTTCATGGCCTGCAGGCTGTTTTCCTTTATCTCGTGGCTTGTCGTTCTCATTCTTATCTTCAGTTACATCGTGTGTCGCATCCGAATCGTAGCCGTCATCTTTCATTGTAACGTCTTCGTCTGGGGCATCAGCTGGTGGAGGTTCAAGTCTTCTCTTAACAGTACCCAAGAATGGATCTCCCATCTCAGGATACCGTAAGGGGCCCGTGGGTGGTTCAGGAGTGGAAAAATGAGCCATGAGTAGTTCGACTTTCTCAGGGTCAAGCCACCCAAGTTCCAACGAACCCAGCATCTGCTGTTTGTCGATAGCATCCTGGAGGATCTCCCACTCTATATCTAGTCGAAGAAAGTCAAGCAGGCCATTCTCTGTATATTCCAAAAACTCTTCAACTACACCAGCGATCTTGAGTCCCTGCAGAAACTCGACGCCTTTTTGTTTGTCTTGGTCTGGAACATTGTCAGTGCAGAGAAGAGGGCGATATTCACGTAGAAGCTCTGCGACAGTCTGTCTCTTCTCGAGAGCATATTCAAGCAGTTCAGCATTAGGTATCTTCTCAACACTCTCTTGCCAGACCCGCCACTTGTAATATTCGCGGAGGTAAGTCTCCATAAAGTCTTTGACCTGTTGGTTGCTGAGATGCAAGATGAGACTGGTGACTTTTGCGAAGCGGTTATTGTTGCTGAAGACACGGAGGATAATCCACTTCACGCCCCAAGAGAGATCATCCTATTGTCTTTCCTGAGGCCGAGGTGTGGTGTTGTTGAGATGCTCCATGATGGTCGTGTCGAGGTTGAGTATTGAGGACGCGTCGTGAGGTTGCCAGGTCGAAAGCAAGTTAGTAATAAAGCGAAGATAAAAAAGTCTGAGATCCAAGTATCATTTCTGTAGCATTTTGTGTGAGCGATGAGAGCAAAGTGTGTATCAAGAATGAGTGAGAAGAGGATAAGATAGAGTTGAGTTGAAGTGTGTGAATGAAGGACGCGAAGATGTAGACAATCAGGGACCAAAAAACAACCGAGACAGACAATTAGCAATCATGTGACAATTTATAATCCGCGCCTGTTTGTTTATGAACTCCGATGATTCAAGAACTGGTTGTCTCATCGAGGTCCAATTGTCTGTCACTCACTGCCAGGTGTCTACAGCCGCCAGTCACATTTTAACAGTGTGAGTGATCAGCTCATAATATTTCAGTGAGCGACTCGAGATAACAGTTTCTTTCATCTTTTATGAAAGAAGTGATAGCTGCTTCATTTATGACAACAAGAAATCTCAGTTAGGCACATACAGCCAAACCTTAGACACTATCGGCTTCCAGGTTGATGAAAGAGTACATATACGCAATTCACTCATGATCATGGCTTCACTAAGCTTTAGCACTCAAACAGTTTATATTCATTCATTTTCTCACAAATGATGCTGCAAAAACTGCGGTTACAGCGCTAAGCCCAAGTGTACATTTCATTCTTCGGTAACCCATTGCAAGTCGAACAACGCACACTTAGACAATATTATGAGATTAAATTCTAGCTCTATAAGCAACACAACCGAGAACTCCCGGCATCTTTGAAACCATGGAGAAACACAATACAAAACAAACAATCCCATTGCTAAGATGCATCAGATATGAAAATCTGACTTTGCCAATATATATACAGGGTATCTATAACAGACCAAAACGCCATGCCTCTACTCGACCTCGACTCAATCCACCCTCATTTCTACATATCCACAAACGGCGCAAACGATCCACGTCCATTGAATCGATCCTGATCCAGCGCAAACTCTCCCTTGTCATTAGGATCCTCACTCGTGTCCATCATATCGTCAATATGTCGCTTCGTATGTGCGGCGTTAGGGGGTACAGCCTGCTCCATAGCGACTTGCGAGCGCGCCCGCAGAATATCCTCCCAGCACTGCAGCTTCCGCTTGGTGTCCTCGTCGAAAGCGCAGCAGAACCGTTGAATGCTGATGAATTGAACCGCGGTGATCATGTCCTTTCCAAAGACTGCCATGATGTAGGCTGCGGCGATGGCGGCTGATCTGTCGTTGCCCGTCTCGCACGTGAGGAGGACTTTGCCGCGGCGGAATGAGCTTGGATCAACGAGCAGTTCGCCGTTCTTGTTCCGACCCTTGGCTTGGCTGTGATACACGGATAGAAGATGGTCGTTGATCAGCCGGATAATGTCGGGGAACGAACTGATCAGCTTATCGTTGCCCTCCAGATCGATGTATTGGACCTCAATGTCGAGCGTTTTCGCAGCCTTCTCAACACTCATGAGCTTCACCCCCGCCATGCGCGCATCCCTCGCTATCGCAATCATAGTGATGCCCTCCTCCTGCAGCCGCTTGATATCCTTGGCGGTGCTGTTGGGACCAAGGTACAAAAAGTCCACGAGCTTCTGGGCATCACGTCGCTGCTCGTAGGACCAATCTGCCGCGCGATCTGTAGCGATCTGCTGCATGTTCTGTGTGATGATCTTGACATCGTGGGTCGTCAACTGACTCGAATCGACGTGTTCGTACGATGGGAGGAGGATGGGCGCAGCGGAGACACCGCATTGTCCTGTCGGTGGGATGTGAATGAATGGCGGGCTGGGTGCTCGACGGACGTACGGTGCAGATGGCACGGCGTTGTTGGCGAAGGAGGGGTGAAGACCGCTGGACGACTCCATTGCGATTGTCTTGAAGCACGGTATAACTGTAGAGACGGTTTTGCTGTACGAGAGACTGCCTACAGAGCAATGAAGAGTTGAAATTGAAGCTTGGAGCTAGAGTTGTCAGCGTGAAAGAAAGTGGAGAGCCTCGCTCAGCTGAGATGCCCACTCTAAATAGGCTGCTGACAGGGGTCAATGCCTTGAATGACGACAAGTGGAGCAGCCCGGGAGCCCTACGGTCCCTGAATTTCGAAATCCAGGAGAGGGGTTCGATTGGCTACAGCTTGGACAAACAATAACAACCAACAATTAAAGGAGATGATCTGGCTCATTGGACAAACGAAAAAGTCTATTACGAGTGGAGGACAAAGGCGATTCATAGGCTGCTGCCTGAAATTGCAGGCTACCATTTTTGGCGAATAAAGACTACCTAGCTACCTAACTCTGAGGTGCCTACACACACTGCATGTCTCAGAGGCATCAGACAAACATGTTGCACACTCGTCTGAGACATAGGCACGTGCGGGAATTTACCATGGTATTTCATGACGCATCATCTATTGTACAAATGTGGTGATACATTGTTCTAATGATAAAGTTACATCCAATCCATCTCTATACAGTCCAAATCCAACGCCGTTTATATGCCATGTCATGTACTATACAATCATCCTGACGTCGGAGCAGCTGCCTTCCAGTCCAGCTCATCTCCAATCGGTGTATCATCCGACTCTTGCTCCAGATTCTTAAGATCCGTCTCTCCCAATTCCTCACGCGATGTTGTTGTCTTGCGCGCTTCCTTTCTGTTCCTCGATCGGAAGCCCTTGAGGTCAGTTTCTGTAAAGTCAAGCCTCTCCAGTGTATCGATCAACTTTTCTTCAACGAGGGACCGGACGTGGAATGCTAGCTTCTGATCGCGGAACATGCCGCTGAAGCGATAGGATAGCCAGATATACTGGTTGATAGCAGCATGTAGTGATTCAAGTCTGTGGAGATACTCCATCGACGTGCCCTTGAACGTCTTAAAGTCGATATCAAGGTTCTCCAGGGGAATTTCTTTAATCTTGAGAAGTGTGCCGTCTTCGCTGTTAGCGACGATCCTGGCGAGGGCTCGAAGAACAGATATTGCGTTCTGAGCTCGTGTATTCACGGGCAAGTTGGTGAACAAAAGTCGATCATAGATCGTCAGAGGGATGTCCTGGACGTGGTCGGCAATCTCTAGCTTATCTGGAGAGATGTGGATTCTGTACTGCTTGCTTACAGACGCCAGCTCTCGAATGCGCATGAGGATGAACGACAGAGGTGTTCCCTTGGGGAAGTATGTTGAGAAGCGCTCGATAGCGGCAGCCGGGGGTGAAATGTACGCAGCCTCGATATCATCGACATTGGCGTCAAAAGCTCGATGAACCGACCTGAGATCTTGGCTGTCCATTGTTGTGACATAGCCAACCTTTTTCTCCTCCCCACTAGCAACGTCGGCATTTGTCACTGCTTCGGCGGCGTTGCGAACAGTTCGATATCGTCCAGCGCGACCACCAATCTGCTTCAACTCAGGGTACGTGAGCATTCTGTTATGACTTCCGTCAAATTTGGCGACTGCTTCAAGAATAACTCGTCGAATCTCCAGGTTCAGACCCATGCCGATAGCGTCACTGGCAACAATAAAGTCGTAATCGTTGTCAGGGTCATTGAAGAGCGCTGCTTGCTGAACGCGCACTTCAGGTGGTAAAGATCCGTAAATAATCGCACATCGCCGTCCAGTCTTCTTCTCGATCGTTCGTTTCAAGGCGTGCAAGTTTAGACGACTGAATGCGACAACCGCATCTCCCTTTTCAAGACGACTGTAATCACCATCCAGCGCCTCATCCATGGTTTCCAGAGGACTTAGACGATCATATCGGTGCACGATACACTTATCGCCGATACCTGCGCAAATACTCTGGATCAGACTCACAGTTCGATCCTCACCACAAAGATGAACCTCCTTCGCTTGAACACCCAACAGCGCAGATGTCCAAGCGCTGCCACGATCCGGATCGGCCAGCATCTGGATCTCATCAATGACAGCAACATCATACCGCTCATTGAAGGGAACCATTTCGACCGTACAGCTCGTGAAGTATGTATCCGTATCTTCCGGCAAACGAACTTCCTCTCCCGTCAACAGCGCACACGGCAATCCCTTGGCCTTGAGTCTCTGATAAACCTCGTTTGCTAGCAAACGCAAAGGCCCCGCATAAACTCCTCGCTTCGAATTCTCTAACGCTTTCAAGGCTCTGTACGTCTTTCCGGAATTCGTCGGTCCAACGTGAACATGGATCGTGCGCTGCATGGCTCTCGTCGCAGGGAACCACTCGTAAGGAAACCGAAAGTCCAAAAGTCGCTTGTGACTCTCCTCCAGGCCCTTTGAGAAGCGCTGTCGAATGAGAAATGATTGAAAAGAGTACTGAATCTCGTTTGTGAGACCCTTGATATCCTTCAAGATGAAAGCGTCGCGGAGATTCCAGAACAGGGGGTTCTTGACTCGATCGGTGATGTTCTGCTCGGCCATGTCGAACGCTGAGTCTAGCACCTTCATAAACATCGAAGCTTGCTGATGAAGCTCATCCTCTCCTACACCCGCAGCAGACACGGCTGATTTGCTAGCATTTTTCATGACATCTTGAAACTTCATCAAAACAGTTGATCGGAACATTCCATGTCGACCACTTGACTTTTTATCCATGCCGAATCTCATTCTCTTCATATCATTCTTCTCATCAGTTTTGGTCACCTAAGATTGGTAAGTATCATCTCTAAAATAAGAAAATAAGAACATACTGGCTTTAGAGAAAATTCGGACTTTTTCTCCCCAGTCTTTCTGGCTTCAACCTTGTTCAGTCCATGTTTCCTCTTAGCTGCCAGTGGCACTCTTGAAAGTCTTGGTGAAGTTGATATTGTCCTTCTCGTCACCGGAACAATAGGAGCTCGTAAAGCTCCAGCCCGGAGTGAAAAACTCATAATTTGAACACAAAGAGTGAGCCAAACATGCTCCCCTTCAAAAAGAAAAAAAAACAATCGTGAAATGACCCTGTCTTTGCACGAGGGCGAATGCGACCAAGTCTTGCCATCATATGAAAACCCGTCTCAAAAAATTCCCATGAGACGGAGATTCGTTCCGCCGGCCTCCGTGGGTTCGCATGAGGGTGGGGAATGACGCTGAGGCGCTGCGACCAGAGTCGTCATTGTAGACTTGTTACTTGACTCTGACTTGGCTTGACTTGGGTTGATTATCTTGGTTACCTTGCTTCTATTTCTTTCTTCAGCCTCGTCTTGTTGATCCATCTTGAATCGCCTTCATCCTCAACACCACTCAATCACTTCATCAACACTCGGACGCAGACTCAGCCCATCATGGCGTCGTCATCGACTCCTGCGACTCCCCTACTCTAGTGCGTCAATCATCATCAATATTGACAAACACAGCTAACAATCTACAGTTCCTGTATCGCGCATAATACTACGATCCTCTCAGAATGCACAACATCGGCCTCCTCCCAAACCTCATCCCTCGCCTCCCTCATCCTCCCCAAGATCGAGCACACAAACCCTCAAAAGCTCACCTACACTCACGGCCAACACCAAATCCACTATGTCTCCGAATCTCCCTCTGAACATCGCGATTACCCTTCCGCAGGCGGTCTAATATTCCTCGTCATCGCCGACTCATCCCTTGGCCGTCGCGTGCCATTCGGTTATCTCTTCGAAATCCGCAAGCGCTTCCTGCAGCAATTTCCCGAGAGCACTGACTTCTCCGACATGCCCAACTACGGCGCAGCATCGTTCAACTCGGAACTCAAGTCTCTTATGATCGAGTACGGTACTACAAGTGGAGGTCGCGACGATGCCATCGGAAACGCCAAGCGCGAGATCGACGATGTTAGGGGGATTATGACCAAGAATATTGAGAGTCTTCTTGAGCGCGGAGAAAGACTGGACTTGCTGGTTGATAAGACGGACCGTCTTGGCGGTAGCGCACGAGAGTTCCGCGTGCGCAGTCGTGGCCTCAAGCGCAAGATGTGGTGGAAGAACGTCAAGCTCATGGCGCTCTTGGCACTCGTAGTATTCCTCATCATCATGGCTATTGTGATTGCTATCAAGAATGGGTCTGGTTAAGGTAGGGCTTGTGAGCGCGGAGCCATTCCTTTTAATATTTCCTTCTTGTCGAAACTGTGTATTTCCTAGGCGAACAGATGGGACGGACAACCCGGGCAACAGGGTATAATTATGCAACAAAGTCCTCTTTCAATCAAACTGATACCCCAATATCAATCCATCTCTCAATGTTATTCTAATCGTGTAAAAGTGTCGTAATCCACCGCTCCAAACACTTGGCGTCTCATCCTTTGTCGCTGGGTTATCTTCACCCGAATGTGCAAATAAATCGTCGGTTTTGTCTCCGATCCTCCATTTAGAGTCTCATAGCTTCGGTTTTCTCCTCTCACTTTCCTGATAAACATATCCCAGCGTCACAGGACTAGCAACCAATCCCGTAGTCAAGGAAGTCGGCGCTCTTCGGAACCTGTCTGTGAAAAATGCCGGGTGTAGCGAAGAAGCGCAAGGAACAGGTTTGAGCGGCGGCGGTTGTGTCGCCGGAGGACAAGCAGCGCCCATTTCGATATTTTTTTACGGCGAATAAATTAAAAACAGAGACTGAATGACTGTGAGTGAGTTCTCACATTCTCTGGGATTTGGGGACGTAGCATTAAAGAGGCACGGTAGATATCTTACCTTGCGCCGAGGTCACTGTTGATCTTTCTCCACGTGCTTCGGTAATCACACCGATGACCTTAATTCTAGCGGCCGGAATGGAAGACTCGGAATGGATTGATGATGACGGAAGCTCACCGTAGCGTGTAACAAGGACCAGTTGATAAGTCCGGGGAATCGGGGAGACTTTTACCGAAGCGGGGAGCCCTGTACAACATCGAGATAGCAAATATAGCAAGCCTTGGTAATGTGCGATATTGCGGTATTCATTCATTCATTCATTCATCTGATACACTATAACAATGCAATAATACGTCATACGAACGCTCACAATAACTATCCAATTCGCAATCCCATCCCAACTCCAGCGCCTGTAGTCCAGCCATTCCCGTAAGAGGCACCTTGATCATCCGTGGATATACCTAAACATAAGAAACTCCTTCATCCCCGCCATTGCTCCATTGGGTTCTCCCTCTCTTCTGCTGTCGCTGTGAACCTCGGTTGATAATCATCGTGGCTCCCGCGATGCCTCCTGTCTTGTACTCTGTCAACACCTGGCGTTGGCTGGTTTGAGAGAATTCTCTCTGCTTCACCGTCCCCTTCTTCAACGTCTTTGCCATCTCCAAAGACTTTGTCTACATTGCCATCTTTCTCAATTCGTTGCATCAGATCCTGGTCTCCGGGGAAGTAGACTCGTCGAACAGCTTGAACAACCAGATCGATCACAATGAGCACGACAAGCTCAAGCAACACGAGCGTCCACCATTGTAGTGTGCGGCCAAAGTTATCAATAAAAGTGTCCCGGACAATATAAGGGCCAAAACTCTTGGGTTTGATACCTGATAAGGCCAGCATCCACAAGAACCAGCCAGCGACAGATATCAGACAGCCACCAAAGGTCACAAGAGTTTTGGTGTGCACTTCAAGGATCCTGCAACAGTCAGTACAGCTCAAAAACGCACATTGGAGAACTTACAAGAGCTTGATGTTGATGAAGATGACAGCAACAGTGAAACTCACCATGCCCATCGCAAAGATACTGTTATCCCGATCATAAAACATCTTGTCGTAAACGCACCAGGTAAAGTACCAGATCACAAAACTCCCCGCAACACCCATGAACATCCATGCAAAGTACTGCGAGAATCTGAATCCGAGGTTTCTCTGTCCAAAAGTGTACAATTCTGGCACCTTCATCAACGTCTCTGCACGGAGATCCTTCTCGAAAATACCGAGAAGAATAACAGGAAGTGACGTAAAGGCACTGTTGAAGACGGTCAAACTCCATGATTCGTACAGTGAAGTGCCAGAATATCCGTTATAGCGCTGGTAATGAGCTTGTACAATGAAGAACAGGATTTCCTTCCAGAAAGTTGCAAGCACATACTTGCCAGTCCTCATGTAGTTCCACCGGCCATGAACAAAGAGCAGCTTCTGAAGGAATCGGAATTGAGCAATCGAGTAGTCTGAAATTCGAGCAGCCTGTAGACCCTCGCGACCAGAGATACCGATGCCAACATGAGAAGCCTGGATCATACCGATATCGTTCGCACCATCTCCGATTGCCAGAGTCATGCTCTTAGGCACATATCTTCGAATCGAGCGAACGAGGTTGGACTTTTGAGAGGGAGAAGCTCGACAGCAGATGACAGAGTCAGCACGTACAACAAGGTCGTAGAAAAGAAGAGATAGCTCATCATCTTCGTCGATCTTGGCGAGTGTCTGTCCATCGACAACAACAACAGAGTGCGGAACCATGCCACGGCTAACATCATTGAGAGTCGCTTTAATCGTCTCTTTCAGTTCGCCCAAAGCCGCATCAAGAACGTAAACCTCTGACCAAGGTTTACATACACGAGCAGAATGACCAATGTTAATAGCCGTCTCTCGCTTGTCACCCGTAAGCATCCAGACTTTGATGTTGGCTCGGCGCAACTTGTCAATGGTGTCTGGGACTCCCTCCTGAAGCTTGTCTTCGATTGCTGTCGCTCCAGCAAGCTCGAACCTCTGCTCAATAAGCTCTCCAGCGGCTTCGATGCGTTCCTGACGATCGACCAAGCTTGTCTCGGCTTCTCTATACTTTGCTTTCCAAGTGCGATAAGAGTCCTCGTCAATGTAACGGTAAGCATACATAAGAGTTCGAAGACCCTCGCTGGCGAAATCATCGACGTGTTGGAAGCACTTCTCAAACACGGCGCCTTCATTCGCAGCCATTAATTCGTCAATCTTGCGCTCAGCATCGTCGAATGAGGGCATTTGGGCAAGACTCTGTCGGGGGCTCATCATCTCGGTTGAAGTGCGAGGTGATCGGGCAAGCTGTTGTGACAGACGCTTCAGATCAGTGGAGCGTCGTCCTAAGCTCAATCTAAGACCTTCTCGATTAGACGATTCAGCTCTGGATAAACCAAAGCTATTACGGGGACTTCCGTAGGGGCTGCCATAAGGACTGACGCTCTTTTGAGAGTTGATCCGCTGCAAAGCTTGGTCCTGCCGAGAAGCTCGTCGCTGACTTGCCCGACGACCGATATTCTTGGCAGTTTCTTCGGCGAGATTACTCAACTTCAGACGCTGCATGATGACATTGTCAGCGCCCTTGCAAAAGATGCAAATACGTCCATCAGGCATGCGAATGATGATCGACATTCTCTTCCTTTTACTGCTGAACTCGATCACATCCAGCACTTGATACGTCTCGGTGTACAGAGAACCATCTGCATCCCGGGCCTCCAACTTGATAGCTTGTGCAGGCCGATCAATGACCAGATATCCCAGATCTTTGGCAGCTTCGACAAGAGCAAGTTCATCAGGCGAGGCAGCTTGGAATGTGATGTCGCCATCATCAGTTCTCTCAGGAAGACAAGTGTGGCAGAGAGCAATACATAGCAAAAAGTGCTTTGCCTTTCGAGAGAAAGCAGTGTTGGGCTTCCTTTGAATGTAATCAAGGAGATCTTCTGTCTTCATGTCGGCGTTCTCAGCTGTGTTGACTGTGGATTGCCAATGGCTTGCAGATCTTGTCGACATGGTTCGAATAGGCTCTGGTCGAGGTCCGCTTCCACTTGTATCATCGTTTCCGTCGAGAGTCTTGACATGGCCTGTATTCTTTGCCGCAGAGAAGCTTGCCTTACTTTTACCCTTTTTTGGTCGTTCCGACTCTTCGATTCGTCGGCGCATCTCCTCCTGGTCTCTCTGCACGTCCATATCATGCAGACAAGCAACACCAGCGACCGACATTTTGCGAAAGCGCATGATGTTCTCTGTTAGAGTGCCCGTCTTGTCAGAAAAGACATAGCTGACTTGGCCCAGATTCTCGAGGATAGTGGTTGTATTCGCAACCATGGGCGTATCAGATATTGGATCATACATATCCGCATCATGAAGCAAGTATAGCTGTCCCAGCTTGATAATTTCAAGACTGATGTACAGCGACAAGGGAATCAGCGTGTTGAACATAATAATAAACCCAAAGAAGATTTCCTTAAAAGGGACGCTGCCATTATAGACACCAGATCGCCTGATGTACCAAGCGAAATCCTCAGTTCGATCTTTCCACAGGTAGTAACCAATAGTTAGACCCATTGTGAGCATGAGAACGATGAAGATTTGGACCATGATCATCCTGTTGATAACTGATTGCATAGCGGGTTTCTTGGCGCGGACATTCTTGTTGGCGTTCATTCGGATCTTGCACTCCTCGCCTGTGTTCACGATGATACCGAGGGCCTCAGCCGTATTCCGGAGAGTAGATCCACGGTAAACGACATTGTTCATGGACAGTGGTAGAGTTTCGCCGTCGACTGTTGCTCGACCATCGTAGCTGTAAAGGTCCAGGTTGGGGTTTTCAGAGATGACAGTAGCTTGTGTCGCACGAAGTCCTTCGAGAGTGTTGCATCGCTCGGCGAGCAAGGGACAGGCCTGTTTGCTCTTGAGGTTCGTCTCACCATCAAGAGCCATGGTGTCGATGTACGCAATGCCATTAGGACCGGTAGCATGCAAAAGCACAATATCCGCAGGAACAGGGTCATCTCGACGCAACCGAATGACATCGCCAACACGAACATGCTGCCATTGTACCGAAGTCCAATCTCCCTTTCCACCCAATTTGGCGGTACCTGTGGTGCCTGACTCGAGATCATCGAGCATATGCTCTTCACCACTCTCAGACGCCTTTTCCTTTTTCCTCCTCATCTTCTCAGCGTGTCTAACACGGCCTTTTTCCCCAGTTCCATCCGTCAAAACCCAAGTCTCACTTCGATTTTCCACGCGATCAAGTCGATAACGCCTATAATCATCCCATCCTTCCTTGGCCATGCTGAATGCGACGAATACGCCCAGAGGTGCGATAGTGGTCCATCTTCCGACAGTACTCAGACCAGGAATCATCTGAATGGTACCAACAACGAGGAAGTAAAAGTTTCCAAGCTTACTGAACTGAAAGAGGAGTTGTTTCGGGACGAAATCGTAAATAGTGTAGCGACTTGATCGGATGAAATTGCTGCAGTATGGCTTTCCTGCACGCTCGTCGATAAGACCATTGGCACCTCGCTGCGGTGGATTGAGTGGAATATGACGACCATCGGGTAAAGGTTCGAGGGGTTTTTGGCGAAGAATTGTCTCCAGAATGACCTTTTGGTGGAACTCTCCAAGCTGTTTTTTGGTGCGATCTTTCCATGTTGGTTTTGCGCCAGGTCCAATCCTTCGCCGACGTCTTTCTCGAAGATATTTCTTAATATCGGCGCGCACTGAGGATTTGGTACCGTTTCCGCCGAACCCAAAACTGGTCTTGTCGACTGGCGAAGTCAATTCCTTATCGGTTCTGTCCGCAGAACCGGGAGGTTGGTCAGTCGACAGTTCTGTCCTCGAAGGAATCGGTCGCAATTCGTAAGGGCCGCTCGCTCGCGGACGAGAACCATCATCGGGTCGTCTAGTTCTGGACCTCGATCCAGATCTCACGTTTGTATCATCGGCGGAAGATCGTCGCTGGCGATCATTGTTGGGGTCTGTGTAAGAGCGACCCGTATTCCGTGGTCTCGAGAAATTGGTCGAAGTTCGAGGATATCGCTCATCGAGAGCAGCGAGATCACGGGCTATTTCACCATCGGTGTCATTTCTCGGTTGCGAAGGACGTCGCCCGCTATTATCGCTGGGGTATGGAGGAGCCATGTTAAGGCCGTGGAATCGGCGGCAGCATCTGGAACAAACGTTGGAGATGTGGAGTGGTCGTGGGGACGCGCCGGGTTCAGTTAGATTGGAGCGGTATTGAAACGAGATGATAACCTAGGAAAGGCTTCCGTGTAATCCAGGAGAGAAGAAAGAAAATGAGAGAATAAGTCGACTTGCGGAGGAGTTGGAGAATGTGGATGTTTTGTCAGAATTGAGTTATTAGGCTGGCTGGGCTGGCTGGGCTGGCTGGGCTGAGCTGGGCTGGGCAACGGGATCGTATACAGCCCGAAGCGGCCTTTACTCCAAGCCAAGGATGGTTCTGTAAGCTACGCCTGCCATTCGTAATCCATCCTTCAATCTCCGCATTAAAAGTGTTATCGCCCATTAACTCACCAAAGTTTTTGCTCTCCTTCACTAACAATTCATCCCATCCGGATCTTCGGAACCTCGTCGAGTCTTGATACTCCCCTCACAAATTAACTTTGCAAGCATGACGAGGTGTATTGAGGCGCAGCATTGTAATCATCACCACTTGTAATGCTCGCAGCCCGCGGGTACTGTAACAGACTCTGTGTCGTACAAGCTCGGCCTGATTGGCACCGTTAATTCCAGCCAAGTCGCTAACTCGTAGCTTAAATCAAGCCACCTAATCTGGCGACAAAATAAGCTCATGCATTGAATCCGTTTCACTTAAAAACACTGGGGATTGCAGACCTGGGGAAATAACACTGAGTGACTTATTCAAAGCAGACCCCAGATTAGTCTATTCTTGTCTTTAAAGGCTGACCAACACTTATCACACGTGCAATCCGAGTCCAATCATAGCTCACTGCGCCTCGAAATATACGCAGCTCGATCCGCAGCCGTATCAAGACCGTGAGGAGAAGATAAACGGGTGAAGACTCGAGGGTTTGAGTACTCGAGGATACGCGGCTCAGCCCTGGTGGTACAAATCTCTTACACGGTCCGTTGTTACTCCCACACATCTTCCGAGTGAGCCGCGTCACGACTTGGGTTTTAAGACATTGACCAACCTTTAATCCATCCATCTTGGCACCTCATTAATATGGCACATGCTCTAGCTCATAAATGTGGCAATTATAAGACGATCTGATACTCTGCTTATTTATATAAAAGTCCTCCCCTTTGAATCACATCTGCACATCTCGTCCAAACTGTCAGATACTCAGCCATGCTGATCTCTGCACTTCTGCCTCCCACGGTCCCCTCGGAGTCCGTTCATGTCACCCAAGACTGCGCCTTGTAACATCTCTCACAACGATCCAACCTCCGAATCATCCGTCCCTGCAATTACAACTCACACAGCCTGTCACTAAGCGCTTCAAACTTCGTTACACAATCACAAAAGTTAATCACACAGGTAAACTCAGTGAACATAACCCCATTTTATTTAACAATTCCACCCTATAAAAATACCCATGCCTTCGTGTCCAACTGTAGGCTTCCCTTGAAGTACACGTCTCAATTGACGCCTACCGAGGACAGCAACCCAGCTGCTCATAAACTCCAATGTGCCTCAAAGCACAACAGACAAAGAAAATATCCCAAAGCCCACCATTAGAAAAATGAACCTAACAAAAGCCGCCGGGGCTTCTCCCCAACTTTCGACGTGATACAAAGAAAACAAGCTATCGAAATATTAAACACCACCATCTGTGCTTTTACAAAGACAATGTGTATGCAGATTAAGTCCAAGACAGCGTGCGGTGGTCAAGCAACGCTGCTCAAGGAAAATGAAGCCGAATGACAGGGTCGTCGGTTGCAAAGTGTTGAACAAGACCACCCAAGAAATAGACAAGTCGCGGTAAAAGATTTAAAATGAAAGTACTTCAACGCGGGAAAGAGTTATACGATCGCTGTGTTGTGCCCGACATACATGACCGATGTCAAAGAAGTGTATCGTCATGCAAGTTCATTCATGGCCGTAGTGGGGAGAATCGACCAAACTGACACCATCGGCGTCAAGACTGGTCTGGTAGAATTGAGAAGATGACAAGGAAAGTCGCCTATATGAAGCTGGCGGAAAACAAGAAAAGGAAATCCCAATGGTATAATTTGCCCAAACGCCCCTGGTATGATTGACATACTACAAAACACCGCCAACACCTGTACCCGCCCTATACTCTTTTAGTTTCCTTGGTGAGCTTGGGGCATTGCCTCGGGGGATAGGCTTGAGGGGTCAACTGCGTCAAACTGCACAAGCTGATCCATGTCGAGATCTGCTTGTTGGTGTTGCACGAAACCAGGCGAGGTTGTGTGCATGGGCAGGTTGATGGTGTGCTTAGAGTACATCTCATTCAGGCTCGCTCCATCCTCCGAAACAGCACAAGATCCGTCGTTCATGGGATACAAATCAGCTGAGCCAGGGCGGCCCATCATTGACATGGGGGGGGACTGTTCCAAAATGGAAGGCTCCCCAGGGCTGTTGAATGGGAGAGGAGAAACAGAAGTGGGAATACCTGTGTCGGGGTTAACCATTGGTGACAGGAAACCATTGCTATAAGGTGTGTTGTAGCTCGACTGAGGAATTTCGGGACCAGGGGGGAAGAAGCCTGGGCTGGGAGGAAACTCGGCAGGAGAAGCAGTGGTGGCAGACATGGGGTATTGACGCATGTCGAGGCCGAATCCTGCCTGTGTATCGATGCGCAGATTAGGAGCCATGTTGTTTCCAGGAGGCTGAGGAATAGGCGCAAAGATGTGAGGGTTGTGCTGGGGGGGAGGAGGCATCTCTCCAGGAGGTTGGATGTAGAAGGAAGGCATCGGCTGGTTCTGGAACATGGCGAAATCAACAGGTCCAGGAACTGATCGCGAACGTTGACGCTTGTGGCCAGGTCCAGGACGCATGCCAGAGTGCATCTGGTGAATACCCCACTGCTCCTGGTACATGCCGACATGAGGTTGAAAGCTGGGCTGGGATGAGGGTCGGGCGGTCGGGGAGACAGGAGCCGAGACGGAGAGGACGTGAGGGTCGTTGTAGGGGTGAGGGTTGTGACGGTTCATGAATGACTCGAGAGAAACCAGCTTGGCAAGCTGGCCACTGAGAACCTTGGGGTTTCCGCCGAGGTGGTGAACCAAGCACTGGGTAGCCTGAAGATCCTCTGTGAAATCACCACACTGGAAGAATCCGTTGGTGGTGGGAGATGAGTCCATGAAAAAGTTGGGGGGCCTGTTCAACTCAATGACAATCCCCCCAAGCTTGGTTGGGTCTCCTTCGCCATTCTCGAGGAAGATGTTCTTGATGGAGGAGAAGGGGTACTCGATTTTGTAGCCGGCCTGCTCGTTGTTGATGTAGTAGGTCATGGTGCACTTGTCGGGTGAGTAGAAAATGATGAGATCCATCGTGTTTTGTCCAACTCGAGTCCACTTTCCAATGCTGAGGGATCGGCAGGTAAGATGATGAATCACTGCTGTTCAGTTAATAAACCATTTACGTGATGGGTCGAAATACTCACAAACTTTACCCTGACCTCCCTGGTCGCCACCGAGCATCATGTTACCATGGCCAAAGGGGAGCAGTCCAGTACGGCCGAGATAACTTCCGGCGAGACCCTTGCCAGATTCCATGGCCTGCATAGCGAGATAGGCTCGCATTGACTCGGGAATTGAGTCAATGTCTTCACCAGTCTCCAGACTCTTCTTGGCCAGCAGCTTGATCTTTGCTCGTCTACTGCTGTCAGCGAAATTCTGCAAGTCTCATTCTCTCACATACCTGTTCTGGAACCAAATCTGAACAGACCTTTCGGTCATGTTGATTTCCTCGGCAATTCTCTCACGGACAGTAGCAGTGGGTGTGGGGTTGTTGTTGAATTCCATCTCCAATGTTGTTAATTGATCTTGTGTAGCACGCTGTCGCTTCTGGTTCTTTTGCTGTTGGGTGAGAGTGCTCTTGCGGGGAGGTCGTCGTGAAGCATTGTTGGCGGCTGAGGCAGAGGGAGATGGTGTCTCTTTTTTCATGGAGGCTGAGACAGGGGTCGGGACAGATGGTGAAGATGTTGAGTTGGGTGTGGTGACCTCGGGGACATTGCCCAAGGCCATGGGGTGTTCAATCTCCGTGGCCATTGCTAAAAAGTAGATTGCGAGATGCGATCACTAGATGCAGGTTGAAATTATAAAATAAATGAAACTGGTCGAGATCGGATGCTGTGAAGCGGTTGTCGTCGATTATACTTGATGCAGACGCGTTCAAGTGAGCTGGATTATCAGACAGAAAAGACGGCGGTGCCAAAATCGACGAGTCGGTAAAGGAGCGTAGTGAATGACGCGGTAGTCAGTTCAAATAAAGAGTGTGTTCCTTGATCTGCAGAACAGAAAAGGGAGGTAAGAATAAAGTATCGTGATGGCGGATGTGCCGGTCTCGAACGGTTTTGGGCGTTTTAAAAACGTTGTGGACGTGGGAACGATCCTGGTGTAAGAGCTGTTTGAGCTTGGTAGAGCCTAAAGAAAGGAACGGACCCGGAAAGAGTGACGGGAACCGAATATTGGCTTGAAGATTGAATAATTCAAGAGAGTGACTGAAGGAAAGAAAAGAATGAACAAAAAGACGAGGGAGAAGAAGCGGAAGAAGCGGTCACAAGGAGTGTGGACTGGAGATGCAAGATGGAAAAAGAGAAACGGACGGGGCACGGGGGCGGGATGGGGGGGAGTCTTCAAAGGAGAAGAGCCGTTGCCGACAGAGTCTAGAGGCCTACCTGTCTGTACCTAGTGGCTAGTCCTGCACCTCTGCCTGCACCTCTTGCTGCCGTCCCCTCCACGGGCGGGCACCTCGATCGGAGAAAAGGTACAGGACTCAGACCAAGGTACCACCACTAGCAGGTAGTGTGGGGACACGGCGCCGTGCTAAAACGCTCGGAAACTGGGAAAAGGGAAAAAGGATGGAACCTCGACTCAATGTATCCTGGCGTCAGAGACAGAGGTGCGGGTACCTGAGTAGTGGCTTGACTGAGTTACCTAGCCCCAGGTACCTCTGTCTCCTGACTGGGCGGGCGTGATGCGCTTCGGTGGAGGGTAGACAGCAGCTTAACGCGCCAAGGGGCAGCGACGGAACCGTTACAAACCACAGCGCCGCCGTGTTTGGTCTGCAGTTGGTGAGGACGACAGGGGGTTGATGCATTGCAGCCCTGAAGTCGCCCGAGCCCAGCAATGGATCCCAAGCCTAGCCAGTCATCGTCTCTCTCTTTCTACCCCCTGGTTCCGCTGCCCCCAAAGTCAGCCAGTCCGACTCTTCTCAACTCGTGAGTTTCCTTCAAGAACGAAGGCCTCAAACACGTTGCGCCCCGACGCCAGCATGTATCCAAGTTAGCACAAACTAACCAAAACTTGTTAGATCAGCTAGCAATAGCTCGTCGTGTCGCCACAAACGGTAACTCACAATTGGCCTCCTTTTCAGCCTTGTCTCTTGGTTCAACAATTGAAGTCAGCAGCGTAACCTCCAGATAAGCGATCTCTTCCAGATGAGGAATTTGTCTCGTCCTTGTTCGTCCATCACATCTGATTCTCAGCATCGGACAGGCCCTTCCTTGTGGAAAAAGCCAACCGTGTCACATCCAACCCGCACAATGTGTACGAGGGAGGGGCCTGTTGGCGAGTAGCAAAGCAGGCCATAGCGGGCCAAAACTGCACGAAGACTTTGCCAACGAACCACTGACGAGTGACTGGCGAGAACCACTGGTGTGCACACCCACTCAATCCGTGCTTGGAGTCCACATCCGACACCACCACAAACATCCCAGCTCCCCAACGCACAGAACAGAGACATCCACCCATTTGTCCATTCATCCAGCGGTCGTGACCGGTTCGATTTCTCTTCGTATCAATTGCCTCTTGGCCCAGACTTGTCCGGACTTCGGTCCGTCAGATAGTTCCAAGATATGCTAAATCAGTGCCGTCCCTGGACTGGGTGGCATGCAACCGTGAGCCTGAAGGAATAGACATGCCACAATTGGCAAGTGTGAAAGTTCAGAGGCCGGGTAGAACTTGTGGTTCAAACCCTGGATCAGCATCCAGGGGCCCCGCGAGACTGCCGCTGTTGGGAAAGAGTTAGCTCTGGGTGGCCGGCATCTTTACCTGTGCGTCTTCTTTGTGCTTCAGCTTCCATGACGTGTGATCAGTTGTCAATCATGAATCTCTAATTATTTTTGCTTCTCTTGAGTTCATATTGTTTTTGCCATGTCACATTGGCTTCGCTACTCTGAGTCTGTGTCAAGTTCGATCCGTCTGACACTTGCACTGGCATCGTGAGAGACGATCGGCGTTCTCGTCCCAGACATCAGACCAGGGTATCCATCATGCAACAAAGAATTCAATGTGGCTGACGGCTGCAGTAAATGGATACACCAAAAACTCACGGCCAAGACCAGGCGCAAGGACGCGGCGAGGACCTGAATAAACGCACAATTTGAATGGTCGGAAGTACGGGAGTGGAGTTGAAGCGTCGATGAGAGTTTGTCTATTCCTCAGTTGGGTAGCATCGGTAGGGCACGGTACCTGCATCAGGGGTAAGGTCCCTGCTGAGGTGGGCTCTCTGGGTGAAGTTGTGCAGAGACGAAACTTTTCATAGACGTGCGTTGTGCAGATATGCAGAGTCAATTGGATCATTCCTCTGTGCACACTAATGCAAGGTACGCGCCAATGAAAATTGTGGGTTTATTTTAGGGGACGACAAGTAAACGGCCCCCAAGACGGAGCGGCAAAAGGGTGCTGTGCCCTCCATAATTTGACTCCTTATTGGCCGCCATTCCTGACGTTAGCTCTTCCTGCCAAAATAGGCAACCGAGAAACGGTCCGGTCTTACCCTATCGAACCGTTGTCTGACGAGGAGGGAAGGCGTCACCAGATAGCTTCAGCTGGCGCCACACTTCTTTTTGACCATCTCGATTCTAGTTTTACATGACGTTATCAAATCATGTTGCTCTACTCAATACCGAGATTGATATTGGTCAAGTCATGTCGAATCAGACCGGGACGAACCTGTTTGTCAAGGTTACAGCAACCAATACGACATGACGCACTTGATGGTCGGAAGCACTTGTCATGATGGATGCTGATCATCAGACCCGCAACATGACAGCCGGAAGACTCAGCCAGAAACTGAAGCTCCCGGGCCATCGGTTTATCATCCCGCAAGATTTCGAGCTGGCCCAATGACTGCACAATGACTGGTAACAGGCAATTGACGTCTCCAACATGCCCCTGCTATTAGTCCTAGCGTTCTTCAAGTCCCGAATCCTGTCCTCTCGATGTGAATATCTAAAACTTTTACCGAGAGGAGACGCATGAGCAATGCGAAGATCAAACATATGGCACGTGTTCCCGCCCTTCCCTCGGTTACGAATAGCAAATCCACAGCTTCAGGAGATTTTTGTCCCTTCAGCCACATATCTCGACCTCGCACCTTCGAACAGCCCTGATACTGTACTACATTTGACGTCATGTCTTCGGCTGACGAAGGGTACCGGTACGCATGACTGTCGCCGAAAACCACTGCCGTCAGTCCAGTCTTGGGAGGCCAGTATTAACTCGGGCTTCAGCAAGGTCATCCAGTACTCCATTATAAGATGAGGTAGGATGGGGTCCCTTCAATTACCCGACAAATCTATTTCCAATGGATTTCACTTTGGCCGCACTTAAAGGGTTTCCTATCGGTTCTCAGCACTGTCCCTAGAGAAGATGCGATATCTTTCCCGATGCTGGCAATTTTTGGTTGCATTTGTTGAATGTTAAGTGGCACAGCCAATTGACTCTTCCCTTGATCCACAATTGGTTTCGAGAATTCGAGAAACACGACCCATGGCTTTGGATCGTTACTTCTTTTCGTTATTCAGTTATGAAATTAGAACAATTGCATCTTCAATTCCCATCAAGATGCTGATTTATGCTAGTCAGCCTCGCCAGTCGCATCGTTGATCCTGACTCATCCTTCTTCAACAATCTCGTCAGATCTGCTGGATCCACGTTCCGACAACTCCCATGTCGACAATTGCAGGGGGGAATCCAAAAAGGGGAACGCGATGACATTCTCTGCGGAATCTTTAGATCCTTAGCTCTTTTCAAAGAACCTTTTCACAAAGCAAGCTACAATTTTCGAGGTCAGGTTTATATCGTCATAAACTCGGTCTTTCGTTTCAGAAATAAGCCTCCGATATCGTCGGTAGCATCAATCATGGCACGGGTTTCCTGAATTGTACTCGTACCTGCATCAAAGGATCCAGCGAAGGATCGTACCACAGCAATGCCACCACGCCACGGCATGTCTCGTTGGCATGAAAAACTTGCATGTTCGGGATTTGCTGCGAAGGTGTGTATGCTGAGACCCTGTTCCTGCAGTAGTTCAATCCATCGTCATCTGGTGGGCCACAACACGGCGTACTGTGTGATGTTTTCTCTTGACCCCTTTTCTCGTGGTTCTCTTTGTGCGAAACACTTGCGATCGACGCTTGTTCAAGCAAAATCAGCCTGACATTGGGGCCAAAGGTCGGTCGCGCCTTGGCAACTTTAGCGTCTACCAGATTATTCCGACTTGGCTAACAATGAATAGTGTGTTGAACGGAAGCAGAATGAAAACTATCCAGAGACTATCGGCTTCAGCGATGAACGGTCCTACGGCCACCGCCATCTAACCATAACAAAGCCTCAACGATTGTGGCTGTAATACGAAAAGTCTCGACCTTACTACAGTAAGCATGAAGCATTGACACACACAACATCCTTTGATGGATGACAGGAAAATGGTGCTTCAGAGACATCTTTTCTTTTGCCGGATCCGAGCCTTTTCCCGGGCGCGTCCGGAGTGACATAAAAGATCCGACATGATAGATCAGAAAACACAAGATGCATGTCGAATTGTTTTCATCGTCAGCTTGGTACTTACCAGTTTTGGCACGTTACCCCTGACTTAGACCCCTGGAGTTGCATCTGGGGCATGATACCTTGCAGGATCAGCATGACAGAGCCAACCACCATCGAGCCACGTCTCCGCCAGGCGGCCACATGCCATTGGGTCCACCAATGTTGGAGTTTTACTTCACCCGATCAAGTCTAGGGGGTCAATCGCCCTAAACTCCTTTTTCTTTGAGCTCTGGTCAAGGCAGTTTGTGTTCCTGAAGCTGAGAGCATGCACCCTGCCCACTGAGTTGTGCTTGCATAAATGCCGGAATATCATGAGAGCTTATGGTTGGTGTATTTGCGTTCGACAACAGCACCACGAAGTAGCTTGAGGATTCTTGATGAACAATTCAACCAATTGCACCACGAATGAGCCATTGCTATTTATTCGTCTTACCTCATCACCAGAGACTTTTGCTCTCATGCTCCCAGTTTCTGAGGTCAGAAAGCACAGACAAGAATGAGCACCGTTCGAGGAACCCTACTGTCGATCGAGTTTGGCCGACCCAAGGTCGCAATCACACTGACTTATCAATCCTCTGACCAAATCCGAAAAGTCCAACCGACATCCTGCATGGCGAATCACGAATCCTACCAATGGCGGCAAAGTTCATACTGGAGACGATATGCATATGCATCCATGGCGGGGATGGCTAGGATGGCAGCGCGTCGAGCGCGTTTGCTGACCACTTGATTTCAGTCCTCACCATCTGTTGCAGAGTTGGCATGCACCGCTCAGGAGATATCTCCCTTCAGAGCATCCCTAGATCCTAAGAATAACTTGTCCAGACATTGCATGACAATGATACGAATTCTCAGACGCTGTTGGTAACATGCCAAGCTTGGCGGCTCATGCTAGCTAACAGGTATGGGGCTCTCAGCATCATGCCCTTCAGCTGCACCGCTTTGAAGGACAGCTGAAGCCCCGGCTGAGCACATTTACGCAAGACGCGCTGAAACGTGAGTCGCTCCCCTGTTTGGTCAACATGCGCCAAACAAGGGTTGTGGGACGGACCAGACTAACAAACTGGGGGCGTCTAAGATCTTTGACGTCGTCTATCATGGCATCTCAGGGGATTCACTATTGACTCAACCGCAGTCTCAATTTGGCTTAACCAGCATCACCAGTGGACCCTTGGGCCCGGGGTCGCTTCTTTCCGGCCTCAATTGAACTGTGACCCCGTTTAGTCGATCATCAACTCCATGAGTCGAGTCACGTCAATTCAAGCGGTCGATTTAAGAAAGGGGACAAGTTTATTTACTAACAACAAGCTATGACATATTAGTCGACGCCCGCGACTTTTGGAAGAATCTCAGAATCTCTCCCTTGCATAAGCTACGACACCGCCCAAGACCACCAAGCTATCTACGGAGCTATTGAGCATGTCACCGCGATGTTGAGTCCGGTGATCTGGATGTCACGATCCATGCCGATCTACAAAAACTTTACTATAACGGCACAAGGTTGAGCGGGTTACCTGATGCCACAATGCGCTGCATATTGTCTAAATTGGGAGATGTGTCTGTGCTGGAAAGACATGTGGGATTGAGACTACAACATGCTTTGACTATTCAAACTCAGTGTTACCGCTGTCAGTAAGTTTGTACAGACCATTACCGAGGCGTGTCTGAACTTTGGGTTACCAATATCATGGTGCTTGTCGAATGCCATGAGACTTGGGTCTCATACATACCAGCCAAAGGGTCTCGCCAGCATTGGATATGTACTACGTAAGACCCGGTCCGTGGATCACGATCTGAGTTGTACGATGTGACCATGGTGCAACGGCACGGTAAGCGAGCCGTGCTATGTCGATGCCTTGACGGCCGCAGAGGACTCGGCATAGACAAGGTTAGCTATCGTGCCACTTGTGGGGTCAACTTTGGCAGACTGGGAGTCGCCGTGGTGTATGGGCATCATTTTCTGATATGGGAGGTTTAGAGTTCATCATGATCTGGAAATGATGCGACAAACATTTTCAGGAATCACCTCGCCTTAGAGAGATTCGCCCGATCCCTACCCAGTTCAAAGATCTCTCATCACCTCCTCCACCGCCCTGGCTGCCATTCTTTTCCTCTGTTCCTCCCCCATCCCCTCGCCGGCTTCCCTCACAGCTTGGAGTTTTCTCATCATCTTTTCGATCTTGGCGATCTCATCCTCATCCAGGTCCTCTAACCCAATTCCCCCAGAAGCACCCTCCTTGCTGGTCTCTGCCTTGCTGGATTCTGAGGGTTCCTCAACATCCTGGCTGGACTCCCATATGGCGCGTCGTAGACCTTCAAAGTCTGATTTGTCGAAGCCGAATCCCATCTTTTGAGGATCTAACTCTTTGTCGTCCTCATCGGCCTTGGCTGAGCTCGTTTCAAAGTCACCAAACTCGGAATCCGATAGTGGTGCTTCGAGTTGAGACCAGTCATTTGCTTCGAGGGCTTCTTTTACTCGCGCAACTCCTGTTTTTTCTTGCCCTTGTTAGTAACTTGCTGTGAGCGACAGATTCAACATACCGCCAAATTCGTTTCGACCAGTGTCGCCTTTTCCCCCAAGAGACACAAACTCCAATCCGGCCTCGGCGCAGATCTCATCCCATTCCTCTTCGTTGCCATCTCCTCCCACGCCGATGGCTAGTCCTACGCCATCCCACTCCCATCCCCCCAGTCCCTTCTTCAGGACTTTGCCGATGTGCTCTACTAGTTCCTTTGCCGGGTGATCCTTGGACGATGAAATCGGACCTGCGGTGAAGACTACTACTACACCCCCTAACACGGCGAGCACTTCAGCGGCTTCGGGAGAGAGAAATGACTCTGACCATTCAGAAGGTGAGGCGATTAGGTCAAGCCAGATGGGAACTGTAGCGGAATAGTATGGTGTTTTGAGGGCGAGGCTATGAGTTGTGCCTGCGATGCCGAGGGAAGAATCTGGTGATTCTGGGGCTGATCCTGTGAGGTCTGCGACGTGTTAGTGAATGTTGTCGTGAATTGTGCTAGTGTGTATTTCGTAGATGGCCACCGGGACATCTCAACGAAGTAAACTCACCTTTCACCAACTTTGACAAAACTGCTGTCTCATTCTCAAGAGCAACAGCCAGTATTCTTCTTGAGCTGGAACTCATCTCGGCTTCAGTCATCGTGGCGGCTGTATATGCTTTATCCTTATTCTGTGAAACGAAATGCGATGAATGGCGAAAGAGAGTGTGACTGCAGTATAAGTCTAGTACTTGATGAATGAGATTGGTAAGGGATGTGTAGATGATGAGTGAGCGACATTGGTGGGCTGGAGGGGCTGATAAGATAAGAGTATAGTTACCCTGGACTATTACTCAAAATATTGAATTCGCCAGTACATATCTAATTATCAGTTGGGGGAACCAATTTGCTCTTGAGTGTTTAGCTCTTGTATGTCATGAGACTATTAGGCCCTTTGTTATCATCCGGGTTCCTTTTAACCTAGTGATGTCGTTTGTGTGGTGGTCTAATTCACGATATGAGAAGTCCATTTCAATTCTGCACAGCAAACACAGGACGACAGCTCAAACACAAACGACTAACATTTTGAGTTGGGAATAACTATCGTGAATCATAAATAAAAATCAATGCAAGGAAATGCAATCTTGATACGCCAACGCTTCCATGCAAACCCAGGAGCGAGCTCAATCTAATGCCCCAACACCAACCCAAACACCATCAAATACAAGGCGAATGTCGTCCACTCCCCTCTCCATCTCCTCCCCATCCAAACGTTCGTTGCAATACCTCCAATCCCGCTCTCATCCCCCTCGCGGAATCTTCAGCCCCGGGCGCCACACACTCGTCCACGATATCATCACGGCTCAAGCGTCCTCGTCGCCTCGTCTGAACTGCCTGCTCAATGGGCCGTCGCCAGAGTCTGAACCACTGATCTTCACTCATACATGCATACCGGAGCGTCCCCTGTCTGTCAGGGCGACTTAGCGACCACTCCACGAATACCGTCTCGTACCACCTCGTCCGCAGCGACACCCACGGCCAAGTGAATATCCACAGCAGCGTAAGATAAAACAAAAGAACAATCCACCGTGTGAGGCGCCATCGATTGGTTAGGCAGCGGTTATATATCTCAACGCGTGCATTCGTCGTAGGAAACGTAATGTTGACTTCCCCACGATATCCCGTCCCCCGCACCAGACTCTCCAGTCTAGACCCCACGAGGGCGAAGTCCCAGCCCGTCAAGCGCCGCTCTAGAACAAACACCTTTAGACCGGCTCTGCTCGCACAGTATCGATAGCACCATTGCGCAACACCCGGCGTGCCCTCCTCGGGCGGTCCGCTACCTCCAAATCCCGGTGCGCGTGTCATAGTCGCAGTCCCGCGGCGCACCTTGTCGAAATTGTTGACGGCGCGTATGCGTCTCCACGAACGACGAGTTGCCATCTCTTGATACAGCAGGGGCGTGAGTTCAATGTGGATGTCAAAGTCGATCCCATCCTTGCTGGACTTGCGGTCTAGACCCTGGATGCGGACGTATGGTCTTGGTGGTTCCTTGGCGAGCTCTGAGATGTGCTGCTCGAGAAATTCAGGATCTGTATCAAGACGCTTGTCGAGATAGTAGACTACCTTGTCGTTGGAAGTCCCCTTGAAGGGATGCAGACCAAGGGAGGATGAGCTTGTGGGCAGCAGATCAAACGGATTCGCGTGAGGTCCCTCATTGTCGACTACAGTGTAACTCGGAGGCGGGTCATCCTCTGAGCGGTCCGTATAAGGCGTTGCATTCTGCTGTTGTCGCTGATCCTCAGGGTAACGATGCATCGGCATTTGCGAGGTAGACGTTTGCCCACTCGTCACGCTCTCCGAGTCCAAGTGCGGAGGAGTCTGCGACGTTCGCTGCGATGCCATCCTAGACGCTATCCCGACAGCGAAAAGAGTTAATCGCCCCTGACGGGTTGATGAAGAACGATATATAAAAAAAGTCGGAGATGCTGATCAAGTTCTAGATTCTAGATCCTGATGGAGTGATGAGCACGTGCCCAATTTGACCTCGCCACAGCGGTACACGTAAGTATTGGCTGTGAAGCACTGCTAAAGAGTCCGCGGTAGAAAAATGAGGGGGGAAGAAAAAAAGACAGTAGGCAAGAGGGGGGAATACGAGCAAGCGAATGAAACTATCTTATAAGACAAGAGCTAGAGTTGATGCTATGTTGTCAAGTCGTCAAGGCCAACGAACCCAGTGACCAAGATACGTACCTTGCCCTTGTCAGTGAAGCTGGTGCTGCCTGAGAGGTATGCATGCCCTGTATTGAGTGAGCAGGGGTAATGCAGTTATTGAAACATTTATATGAATAGACACATAACCTACGCTGTATGCACATTAATAGCAGACGTCGTATTAAACTATTCACGTATCGGTTCATGCAATCTCGACGCCGAATTGCGGAGAAGATCTCATCCACTTTCTGGACCCACTTTGGCATTGACGATGGCTTCACTTGATGACACTGGATTACGACTACAATAATATCATGATGCGTTTAGACTCACGCCACACAATATTTTTAGACATCAGCACCAGTCAATGCTCACAACTCATAATTATAGGCATACGCCTTCTATACTTTTATTCAAGTCCACGGCTCACACCACAAATATACATGTACTGAATCCCGGAACCCGTCTCATACTTTTAATCCTCCTCTTCTATACGCGGTAGCCTCTCTTTCTCCTCCTATGGATCAACGTCCACCAAGCGTCCAGAATCCCACTTCTTCTTCGCCGCCTTGAGGAGAACATCCAGCTCACCACTCATCTCACACATACTTCGGAATGTACCATCCTTGTTGTTGATGAGTTCCCATGGGTGAGCATACTCCACCACCTCGCCCTTGTCGAGGACCAGCACCTTGTCGTAATCTACAATGGTCGCTAGCCGATGAGCAATTGTGATGACTGTGCCTGTGAGCTCGCGGATTGTTTCTTGAATCTTTGAGTCGGTGGCGTAGTCGATGGAGGCTGTGGCTTCGTCCATGACTAACACTGTGGGAGACTTGAGCATGGCTCGAGCAAGACACAGAAGCTGGCGCTGTCCTTGGGACAAGTTCGAGCCTGATGCCGCGACTGGTGATTGAAGATTCAAGAAAATGTTCTTGTTGGTCTTGGCAGTTGGTGAGCTTGGCGAGCCAGGGGTTTGTGTAGGCGTAGGTGGCGATGTTAGAGGCTCATCGGGACCAATGAGCTGTACTCGTCGAAGCGCCGCAAAGATCTGATCATCTGTGTATTGATCGAATGGATCCAGGTTGCTTCGAATTGTACCGTGGAACAACGTAGGATCCTGAGGCACAATGGTGATGTTCTCTCGGAGATCTTGCAGACCAATGCTGCCAATCTCAAGTCCGTCGATAAGAATCTTGCCCTTGTCTGCCTCTAGCGCCCGGAAAATCGCCAGGGCCAGAGAACTCTTGCCTGCACCTGTTCTTCCAACGATGCCAACCTTTTCTTGTGGCTCAATTTTGAGTGTAATGTTCTGCAAGACAGGGTTGAGCTCCTTTCGGTAGCTTGTTGTGTAGTCCACAAACTCGACCGACCCCTTACGAGGCCAGTCTGCTGGAGGTCTGCTGTTCTCAATGACAGCCTCCGCCTCTTGCTCGACATCGAGATACTCCTTGATTCGTTCCATAGAGTTCATGTTTTGCTCGTTAATGGCATAAAGGCGTACAAGCCACAACACACTCTCAGTAAAGCTCAAGGCATAGCTCAGGGAAATACCCGCAGCTCCTGCATCCGTCTTACCAAGGTTAAGGATAAGGAACATGCCGGCAAAGAAGGCCACCAAGTCTCCCACAAGATCAGCCCTAAAGGCCAGCCATCTATTGCATGCCCACAGGTAAATGAAGGGTCGACTCTGAGTGTTGATCTTCTCCAGATTGTCCCGGATGAATCTTCGCTCGTCACCATACGCTCGAATGGTTGTCATGCCACTCAATGTCTCTCCAAATTGCTGGAACAGAGGACTGCGCTGAACTGCCTCAAGACGCTTCAGATCACGAGAGGCGCGGAGGTAGAAAGAGGCGACGAGGTAGAACAGAAGAGCAATACCAGCAGCGGCGTACAAGAATTTGGGTGTGATGTATGCAATCAGGCCAACGGTCATCATTAGAGAAATTCCGCAGCTAATCACTCCAATTGCCACGGGTGCAATTTCTTGATCAACCGCCTCCAGATCCTTGCTGAATCGGTTCATCAATTGGCCTAGTGGCGTGACATCAAAGAACTTGAACTTGGCTCGCGTGACAGAGGCTATCAACCGATCGTGAATGCCCTTCGATGCCGTCAAGGAACCCAGGAAGATCCAGAGATCTCTGAAGAGAGCTGCCAGGGCACCGGCAATTCCAATAGCAGCGAGAACGGTCAAGTAGTACATAGCATTGACCCCATGCGGGTGGTCTTGCGTAGAAAAGGACCCATCGAGAGACTTCAGGTCTTCCACAGAGCCAAGTCGGACAACATTGGCAAAGCCGACAGCGTTGAATTTTGTAGAAGAGTACATAGCCGGCATGACCTTTGACTCTGCTGTACCATGGACGTATTGGTTCGCCCATACACGTACCCAGAGGTTGGTGGCCAATCCGGAGACCTGCTGAGAGATAAAGACGAAGAGAGCAACAATCCAGAACCACCAAGGGCCCATGGACTGAAGGTACAGCTTGAGAACGGGCCACTTGACTGACCCGGTGGCCTTGGTTTCTTCCATGGCATCCTTCTTGGGTTTGTTCTGTGCGTCCTTCTTAGAGCTATCAACACCATCGAGAGCATCTCCTTGGCCGTTAACAGTGGTCTCATCATCGCCGACGCTGGAGGGAACACGAGAAGGAATGCGCGAGGGGTTGGCTGAGCCGGGGTGAGACTTTTGAATCTCCTCGCCAAGCTTGCCGGAAGCAATAACCTCAGCTGAAGGACCTTGGATATCAACTCGGCCATTCTCAAGAAGGACCACATAATCGGAAGAAGGAACACAAAGCGTCGTGTTGTGTGTGACGAGGACACAAGTACGGTTTCTCATGAGGGGTCCACGAATGCAGTTGCTAAAGATCCATTGCGCGGTGTGTGAGTCAACAGCGCTGAGACAGTCGTCAAGTAGCAGATGAGCAGAGTTGGAGTAGAGGGCACGAGCAAGAGAAATGCGTTGCTTCTGTCCACCAGAAAGTGTGATACCCTTCTCTCCGACCAGTGTTTCGTCGCCGTGGTCGAGAATCTGGAGATCGCGTTCAAGTGCACAAGCCACAATGACATTGCGGTATCGTTGCTCGTCAAATGGCGCAGAGAAGAGAATATTTTCGCGGACGTTTGCATTAACCAACCAGGCGGATTGCGCGACGTAGGCGATCGTGTTGGCGAGACCAGTCTCAGGATCAGGATGAACGTCTTCTCGGCTGCGGCCACCGGGACAATAAACGCCTCCTTCTAGCAATGTCATTTCACCAAGAAGACCCATCAACATGGATGTCTTTCCAGAACCTGTAGGGCCTGCAATGATGTTCAGTTTACCGATCTTGAAATCAATGTCCAGATCCATGAGTCGGAAAGCACGGGCACTGTCCTCAGCAACAGTGTCTTTGCTACCCCAAGTGAGAGTGGCGTTGCTGAAACCAATTCGCCTGACACCCTCGTCATCCACATTATCCAAGCCAAGCTGAATGTACTTGTCGGTCTCCTCCTCCTGGAGGAAGTCCTCCACACGATCGATGGAAACCTTGGTTTCCTGGACGTGGGCGAACATGTCACCAAACTGGTCCAGGGGGACACGGAGGAGCATGAAGAGTGACATAGCTGTAAAGGCGATTGATGGCTTCAGGGGTTTTTTCTCGACGACCGTGTAAACAAGGAACGAGAAGAAGGTGATGAGGACGGGCACGGAGTTCCAAATAGCTACAGCCAGTGCCCAGACCATGAACCTCGAACGCAAAGCCTTGAGTTCCAGCTGACGCTTCTCGTCAATGATACGGCCAAAGCGCTGTTCCCAGGCAAAGTACTTGATGATGCGAATGTTTTGCAAGACCTCATTGGTGACATTAGTACGCTTGTCGGTGGCTGCAAGAATTCTCTTCGAAGTGATGGTGAAACCCCGAGCAAGACCGTAGTTGACAGGCAGGAGAAGGACCATGACGATGATACCGGGGATGGCACTAAGACCCATGACCTGCCAGAGAAGTACGACAGCAATGACCAGCTGCGTAGGAGCGGAAGCACACAGAAAGTGTAGGTACGCAGTGACTTCGGAGATCTTGAAACTGTCGATAGACATGAGGTTGATGATGGTACCCAGATTGGCCTGCTCGTCACCAGAATCATCTTTCTTGTCGTCCTTGATGCTCTCGTTGGCAGATTCAGCATCGTTGGGAGAAGCTTTCTTATCGTCCTTCTTCATGCTCAAGGCCCGCTTAATCTTTCCAACAAACCCATTCTGTGTCTCGTCTTCCTTTGGAGGGCTAACTTTATCTTCAAGCAGCACCTTGTCCTTACCCGTGGAAGCCTTGCGGCGAAGTGCTTTGGCATAAATGTCGCCGATAATAAGAGCTCGGACACGGATACAGATCTTTCGACCAATCCAGAGAGCTTGGTTATCGGCGTAGGAACGTATTAAATCGACTACAGGAAGGCCAATGACATAAAGCCAGATGACATTGATCGGTAGTTGTGTATCGGTTTTCTCCTCCAATCCTGCATTATAGTCTTCCACGAATTCGAGAATCACTTTCAGAAGAAGGGTTGGCGCAAACGTAAAGAGACCGGCGAGGACGGCGAGGGCGCATTGAATCAGCAGGTCCCGCTTGAAATACTTGAGCAGATGCACCGCAAGAGAACCAGTTCGTTTCATCTGGCGATAATCAGCAATGACAGCTGCGGCCTTGTCCTTTGGCAACAAGTTCCAGACATGCTCCATTTCCATCGGAGCCTTCCAGCCCTTGTAGACAATCGCATCAACCCAGCCAAACACAGCCAGAGAAAACAGACTGGCCAATGGTTCGCGTGAGGGTTCAATTCCGTCCTCCCATTCCAAGCGTACTGTTTTGTTGCCCTTTCTAGTGGTCATTGCCATTAAGAAAAGGAGTGTAATAAGTGCAAACTCCACAATCGTCGTGATCTTGTCCGTTCGGCTGATGTCATCTTGGAGGAAGGCGGATCGAAAAAGAAAGATTGAAAGAACCCAGTTGAAGCCGTAGAGGAAAGCTGTATGGTTCCAAAGATGAGGACCACGCCGTTTCAGGGCACCAAGCACCAGACGCAGAGTCGAGAGGATAAAAACGTAAATCCAAATCAGTAGACCAGTAATAGCTGCAGGGCGGCTGTGACGTCCCTTGCTGCCTTCAATTAGCTGAAGAATGTTCACAGCAATGAGGCCAGCGATGGCAAGTTCCTCGACGACCTGCGAAACCAATTGTCCAGCAGGTGTGTCGGCCTGGACTATAGAACCACGAGTAGTGGTCTTGACAAGGGCCAATCGACCGCCGTTAATCTCAAGCCCATCATCGTCATCAGAATCGTCAACCTGCTCGGGAGGAAGATCGGTATGGCTGTGGCGTCGGTCCTCGCTTGCAAGCTGTTGATACCTAGCTTTGGACTTGGACCAGGAGCTTAGCAGGCGGGAAATGCCTGTCCAGGCCAAAAGCGCAACGGAAACGAACAGGGCGATCAGAGGCAGTAGAATCTGCAGGTAGCTAGAGTAGTACAAGAAAAACGGTCAGCAAGCTTTCCACAGGGCAGGGGTCAAGACAAGGGAGCACAAACTCTACTCGGAAGCAGACGCTAAAGTCATCAATCTCCCATATAGTTCCATTGCACTGCGCAAACCCCATGGTTTCAGAGATATGCTCGTGTCGAGCTCACTGGTGTGGGGGACTGCCGCAGAGGCGGAAAGCAAGAATTCGAGATGTCGCGACAATGAATTGACGGGATTGTGCGTCAAAAGAGTTCTCAGATAACGGGCTCGGGCAGGTGGTTATCAAGACCCAAGGTGGGTTGCACGCGTGCGTCGGACCGGTAGCGGTGGCTGCGGCGCCGGAGGTCTCGAGGCAGTCAAGGTATTGTGCAGTCTTGTCGGAGCTTTGTCGCAATGATCCCGGTCAAGCGTTACTTGCAAGCACCATTGATAGAGCGTGGCGTGACGTGAGCGATTGTAGAACCCGGATGGTCGACAAGAATTGCAATCTCAAGACCGCAGTTGCGCTTCTTTGCGATCGCAGTTTTTGAGTCGTTCAGCGCTCAATCGAACCGTATGATGATGCCGAGGTCGCAGATTGTCGTGCTGATCATCGATCAGATGCCGTCAGAGTTTGTATGCGAACTCTGAACACTCTCCGACGAATGACGTCTTTGTAGAGAGCGTGAAAGGACCAAAAGAATACTCTGCAAGAAACTAAAAAATGAAAGAATATCGGTACTGATGCCAATAGAAGTATTAGATGAAGAATGCAGTCGAAACAAAAAGTTTTTGACCGTGACTTGCAGGAACTAAGAAAAGAGGAGGAAGAGACGAAGAGTGCGGCGGCCGTTGAAGAGAAGAACCAAACCGAACCGAACGAACGGGGAAGACTAGGCCAGGCCCAAACAACACAAGTCCGAGATACGTTATGGATTCACACGCACGCAAGACAAGACAGGACAAGACTTTACTCTTGTTGGATGCACCGGGGGGAGAGGAAAGTGGAGGGCATGTGTCGGTGTCCAGGGAGTGAGATGCAAGCTATGAAGCTTTAGTGGGGCAGCGATGGCCTAGGCTAGGTACAGTTCAGTAGGTGAGGTAACGATGGCTGCGATGCGATGCGATGCGATCCCTACAGATGATGAATGCAATGTTGCCCTGCTCTGTAACTTTGCGGAAGCCTTGGATTCAGTTGTCTCGGTTATTCCTTGACTATTTCTTCGTACAGAATTAACTTTGGGAAAACCTCTAGCCTCAACGATCCATCCTTTGGACCCATTTACCCACTACAAATTTCTCACAAGTCGTCATGACAAACATTGGCAATTAATGATGCGAGCAATCTGTATGTTACCCCAGTTCTATACCTATTGAATACTGTATGACGGGGCTGCGGGGACAATCATCGTCTACTCCGTTTCAAGCAGGTGTCAGATTCTCAAATCAACACAATCAATTGAATGTCAATTGAATGCTACAAATGTTTGCACATTCAAGTACTACTGATTGATAGCGAACAATCCTTGTAAAAGGTCACAAGGATATCGACGTTGAGCCAAAACTCAGACATGTCTAGACAAGGTATTCTGACCACACAGACCCAGTTAGCGTTCAAACTTGAAGATACCTAACCGACCGCTACAAAAGTGCCCTTTGCATCAGGTAACCCGCTCCGACAGCCTTATCTAACAGGTATCAGTCGTGACGTTATGAGACATTGCCTCGGAATTAATACCGACAGACTGTAAAATGATGGACTGACTCGAATAAATAAAGGGCGAGGTCAAAGGGTCAAGGAGTGGTAAACATTGTAAGTTGACGCGTAGGAACGTGCGATATTGAATCAGTACGGAGTAGAATGCCAGTAGTCAAGACTAATTCCACGCACGTACCTGTATGGATCGTGATCGTTGACAATTGAAGTTTAATTGAAAGAGCCTGATTAATACCCAATTATTCTATTGACTGCCATCAAACGTTTGACAATCACCCTCTATCCCTCTGCCTGTATACACCAACGGGCTATGCAGTGTCCCCATTTAAGGCTCGTGATTGTGCTTTCGTCTACCCAGATGGATTGTAGCAGACAAAAATCATCCATCAAGGTCAGACATATTCTTCCTTGTTTGATCAATAATTGCCATTGCATCCTAACCATATCATGCAATTCACGACAAACGTTCCAGTCAATCACCATCACAAACTACCCTAGAAAGAACCATCTCCACAACAACACCACATGAGCTGAAGTCTTGCGTCTCTGTGGACAGGGATCATGTCTTCAACAGCTTACATGCCACCCTGTGGTCTGAGCGCACCCATCACAATTGTGTCCGTAGCTCTACCATATGCAGGACATACGGCTCATCCAATCGCTTATAACTTTGTTTCTCACCTATCAATCGTCAAAAACGCCATTGAGGCTCTATATATACCGTGCTATCATCGCAATCTTTGCAACAATCACATTGTCGAGCAACACAGCCTTCGTACAACAAGATATGTGTCGTGCATTCAGCCTCAACACATGTAAACTGTCGGGTTGATCACAACCCCCTCTTTCGTGATTCGCTATCCCTCACCGCCGGCTATTACTCTCGTTCCTTATCGTTACTCCAGGTCCCTGGGGAGAAACGGTTCCCCCACGTTCTAATGCCGTGTAGCGGTTACATTCAACGTCTTTGACCAATCGAAGTCTGATGACCTTGCAGTTGAACTGGGTGTGTTCCTGTTGGACCGTGACGCGAGGGCCTCACTTCTGCAGGACCGGTGAGACCTGCAGTGCTGAGACAATCCGTGAACAAGACTCTGGTGTAGATACTGTTTACTCCATGGTTGTGTACCTATAATGGTGCACAGTAGGGTTACAGCCATCTCTTATTCATTCCTAGGTTAACTACCCTGCAGACAGTCAAGCGAAATCGGACGTTGCACAATTGGCATTAAATATATGTCATTCATAGATCGTTCTTGAGTTACAACGGAGCTCATCCGTACCACACACGTGGCTTTCAGACATGGCGTCCCTCTCCAACCAACCCGTCATGACAGCTCTTGAGCTATTTTTGTTAATATTGACACGACAGCCTTTAATGACCGTCCCAATTCCTTCCCAGCCAAGATGACATCACTGCCCCGACTCCTCCGGCTTGTTGAGCAAAAAGAAACAAAAACATGTTAACTATTTTATCTTTTCTTCCTCTTTACTGTTGATACACAAACGCCCGTCTTAGCGGACCACAACAAAAGGCGGAATCAATCGTGCCTTAGTTCGAAATGGCTGTTTAGCCCATAATCATGCCCTTCATACCGGCCATGTCACCCTCCTTGGCAGCGATTTCGAAGTAACCGTAGATGATACTGTAATTTGTTAGTGTTGTGCCTAAGAATTGAAGACGAGAAACTTACGTGACAGCAAGGAGAGTACCGGTACCGGAGCCAAGAGCGCCCAAAAGGTCACTGGTGACGGAGAGCGCACCAATGCAGGCACCACCAAAGGCGGCGGCAGTAGGGATGATGCGCTTGAGCTCCTTGTACATGGACTGATCACGGTGACCAGCCATGACGAGACCCTGATCCTTGAGCTGCTTGGCAACATCGCGAGGGCTGGAGCCAGAAACCTCAATCCATGTCTTGGAGAAGAGAGCACAAGCACCGAGCATGTAGACGATGTAGGCGCTCATGTGGATAGGGTCGAGAAGAGCCTCCTTCATGTTCTGGGGAGGAGACATGTAGTAGACGAGACCAGAGGTAGCGTGGAGCTGAGAAGAACCATCCTTGGCCTCCCAGACACCGAAGAGACGGACAAGGAGGTTCTCAGAGAAGCGGGAGTAGAGCATCTGGCTGATAAGGAAGACGTTGGAAGAAAGAGCGGACTGCAGCATGATGGGCATGTTGGAGGTGTAGAACAGGCGGACGGGGTAAGATCCACGAGCACCACGCTGGCGAGAAGACTTGACAGGGATCTCGACGCGGAAACCCTGGAGGTAGATGACAGCGGCGAAGACGGCAATGGTAGCAAGGAGGTTCATGATGTTGGGGAGGTTCTGGCGGTAGAAAGCCTCCTGGAGAGCTCGCTGCTTGTTGGGCCAGGTCATGAGGAGGTGGAAGAGGGCAATGACGGCACCCTCAAACTCGGGACCACGGCCAGTGTTGATGGTGGTGGGAGAGAAAGCCTTCCACATGATGGACTCGCAGATGTTGGTGGCGATGAACAGAGAGATACCGCTGCCAAGACCGTAGCCCTTCTGGAGGAGCTCGTCGAGGAGGATAACAATCATACCGGCAACAACGAGCTGGAGGATCAGGAGGAAGACAATACCAGCACCAAGGTCGGAGGGAGGTCCATAGAGACCGGAGAAGACGTAGACAGTAGCAGTACCGGCGGAGAGGATGAAGGCCAGGAGCTTCTGGGCGGTCTGGTAGAGCTCGCGGTCGGACTTGAGGTCAAGGTTGACGTCGATCATGTGGGTGCCAGCAAGGAGCTGGAAAACCATGCCAGAGGAGATGATGGGGGTGATACCCAATTCCATCAGTGTACCACGGTTACTCGCGATGACCATTCGCAGCCAGTATAGAGGATCCGAGTTGTCGGAGGAGACGATACCGTAGAGAGGCATCTGGCTCATGACCAGGAAGATGAGGAGGGTGAGGGCCGTCCACATGAGCTTCTGGTTGAAGGGGATCTTGGTCTCCGGTTGCTGAACCTCTGGGAGGAACGGCACGAACGGCTTGACCAGATCGAGGAATCGTACTATCGGGCGCAGCCACTGTTAGCTTTTTGTCCGATGATCGCGATACCAATTGGCAATTGCGCGCCATTTCGTGATGTCGCGCGAGCTCAAATGGTTTGAGCTTTCAGCTCCAGACAAGGAGAACAACTTACGGGAACTCATGGTGGGCAACAATACTAAAGGGACAGGACAAGAATTGGACTATTTCATCCAATAAGGGGAAGAAAGAATGGAAAGAAAAGGAAGATGCTGAGCTTGAAGAGCCCAGGCGATTTGAAGGGTCGATGGGAGAATAATTAAAGGAGAGCTGGGGGGGCGGAGGTTGGCGATCTGGCTTCAATGTGCCCAAATTGTAGATGTGTCCAATATTGGGAGTGGAGAGGCACGTGACCTCCAGGGGCGACTCGAGATGGGAGCTCCAGCTAAGGTTCCATTCCCTGAGCTTCTCCAGGTAAAATGTGCCTATAGTTAGCCTATAGGGAGCTCGCTAGCTGTGAACAAAGGGGTTTCAGCCTCTGAGACCAATTGAAGCTAAGCTTCGAACCCCGCCGTAATTTTTCCGTCAAATGACTCCGCTTTGCCTGTTCTGGAACATTTGAGGATTTGACTCAATATTTGTTCATTCACAGTGGAAAACCGACAAGGGCAAGTATCGGTATCAATATTTATGACTTTATTAAATTAGATGCTTCGTCGCCTGGGTCCTCTTCTCAGGCGAAATGTCACTACAATGTCTAGAAAACCTCCAGCAGAACCCCTGGTGGTTGTGCTAGGATCAACGGGCACGGGCAAGTCAGATGTAAGTGTGGCTTCACCCATGATAGAATGGCTCTGACGGATATAGTTGGCAGTTGAACTTGCAACTCGGCTGAATGGTGAAATCATCAATGCCGATGCTATGCAGCTATATAATGGACTGCCAATCATCACCAATAAAATCACCGCTGAAGAACGGCGTGGTATTCCTCATCATCTTCTTGGACATATTTCTTTGGATGAGCAACCATGGGATGTTGATGATTTCAAGAGGGAAGCGACTCGGACAATACGAGAGATTCGTGACCGAGGACGATTGCCCATCCTCGTCGGTGGTTCACAGTATTATGTCGACCCTATACTCTTCAGAGAGGTTATTCTGGATGACATAGACCTGGATATGTCCAAGTCGTTCCCAATTCTTCAAGAGTCAGGCGAAGTTATGCTCCATGAGCTACGAAAGGTTGACCCTGTCATGGCCGATCGATGGCACCCCAAGGATCGTCGCAAGATCCAGCGATCCCTGGAGATTTACCTTCGGAGCGGCAAAAGAGCATCCGAATACTATGCTGAGCAACAAGCACGAAAAGAAGCAGCACAGCAAGATGCCAACAAGGAGCCCTGGGAGAATCTGCTATTCTGGGTCTACTCGGAACGAGATGTCCTGCGAGATCGTCTCGATAAGCGAGTCGATAAGATGCAGTCGAGTGGACTCATGGATGAAGTCCGAGAACTTTACGAATTCAAGCATAAAAAGGAAGCAGAAGGCCAACGTCTCGACATGACAAAGGGGATATGGCAGTCAATTGGATATAAGCAATTCGAGCCATACTTGTCTGCTGTTGACGAGGGACGAGAGGCTGCGGAGCTCGAGAAATTGAAGAGCGCAGGACTTGAAGAGATGAAGTCGGCAACGAGACGATATGCTGTCTATCAGACTCGCTGGATCAGACTGAAGCAGATTCCGAGGATACGAGAGATTGGCCCAGAAGCTATGAACAACATGTATCTCCTGGACAGTACGGATGTCTCTGCGTATGGACAGAACGTCGTTGAGCCGGCTGTAAAGTTGACAGAGCAGTTCCTCAAAGGAGAAGAACGTCCATTGCCGACGGAGATTTCGTCAATTGCTAATGAAGTTCTGACCCAAGTTGGCAACCCACCACCAAAAGCAACACCATGCAAACGTACATGCGAAGTCTGCCACACGGTGTTAATGACGGAGGAAGCATGGAAACAGCATTTGAAGAGTTCGACTCATCGACGGGTTGTTCGCAAGAAAGCTAGAACGTCTTTGGTACCAGTGGAAAAAGCGCCCGAGGACAAAGACGAAGGAGATTCTGGGCCAGAGCTGGGGTCCATGTTTTCAGAGTGATCAATACAAACAGTCAAACCTGCCATGCCGCAACCCGAGTCCGTTCCATGGAGCCGGTATACAATCACGCCACTTACGGCTATGATATGAGAATTATAGTAACGAGTAAAGCTGGCTGCTCAAGGTCGTCGCTCTTGAAACAAGATACCGACACCAGATGCCGTCATCGGATCGACTCGGATGCTAGCCGTTGACCCGTCTGAACGAATAACAGAGGCATTCTATGTTTCGACAGGCTGTTTGACATGTTGTGTGAATCATCAAGTCTGCCTTACAAATCGGAGTGACCCTGAAGTCCTAACCGGACTCCGAAGACGTCCAGTAGACAACTGCCGTTGAACTGTTTCATAGGGCTTACCGTAATTATGATGAGTTGGCATTGAATTCACTATACACAGACGATCTATGCGACGTCCTTGCTTAATCTAGGATCATGCCAGTTTGCATAATGGTCAGCTGGCCTAGGATGAAAGGACGATAATAACCCGCCCACCCGAATCAGGCACAAGACCTCTAATGCGGCAGATCATGATAGAAGTCAGTTTTGATGAATTATACCACTCTTCAGAGCCTGATAGGTTCACCGGACACTCGGTGATATCACGTCCGTGGGGGCATATCATCAGGACGCGAAACATAGACAAGGATACGAAAACCATATGGGACCGGGCTGTTGCCACAACCCGACGAGTGAGCAACACAGAGAATCACGGAAAGGCTGCGGAGAAGAGCTTATAGGTAGTGAACTGAGCGTTACTGAGCGTTACTGAGCGTTTGGGTTTGAGAGGCTAGGTGATCTACCTAGTTTAAGTGGCTTAACCTTCCGGAGCATCCGAAGTTTTACGAAAATATCTGATCAAGAGTTTTAGACGGTTGTGTATGTACAGTATTAAAGGTCTGACGTAGGGTGCTAAACTACAAACCCTTTGGGATAGTATCGGATCAAGGTTTTAAGTATTTAATGTCCGTCAGTCTGCATACGGTAACAGTTCTGATACAGATTGAGTCATCGGGCAGGGCTGGTGCTTTGGTCCGTTGCGGCGGACTTGGATGACAAAAGTCCGCCGCTAAGTTATCCAGCGATGGCTCGAGTTCGGGTCCAGGGGGTCCTCATTGGTCAGTTTCAGCTAGAAGATTCGATTTTAGCATATCGACCATATGAAACTCAAAGGAATGCATCAGCGATTTTCCTGTCAGGCAGCTTTATATCAACCTTGCCCTTTGGATCTCTGCGCCAGGTTTACCGTCTATTTACGGTATAGAGACTCAATAAGGCAACAAAGTATCTGCCTGAACCAATACAGCCCTAAACAAAGGGGTATTTTATTTATATTTATTTTTCTTATATGTACTCCGTACTTCCCTGAAACCTACGTCAATTGATGTGATTGAATAAACGGAATACGCGGATTCCGGTATGCGCGTTTAATTATTATTCAGTCCTTTCATACCACCTTTTATGCAGAGGCAGCACAATCTTCAACAACCACCGAACAATCACAGAGGAAAAACCATAGGCCAGCCCCTGGGCTACCTCCCAGAAGAGACAAGACAAGCAAAGCACCACCTCAGCCAGCCAAACCGGCTCTACATTATACCGGTAGACTCGGCATCTTACGGTATCGTCAGCTGCCCTGCTTATCGTTTTTTTTGCACCAGAGAATTCTGGAGTGTCTGATCGATCATATCCATTTCACATTCATCACTTTGTTTTCCTCTTTTCCTCCTCTTGCAGTCCTGACAGAGCCTTTGTTCCGTTTGCGTTTCTGTTCTGCTGCCCCTCCCCCTCACTCACCTGACCCCAGTGAAACGGACGGAAGCGGGCTTCTGAAGAACCCCAGCTACCCGCCCGCCTGAGCTGTACGTACTGTACTGTGCTGTACGGTACAGTCTTGAGGTGGAGCTCACGCTGGCGTCATAGGATATTTTACTCAACCTTCAACTCTCAACGACGAGACGAGACTCTATGACTGTTATGTGAGGTTCTGCTCAATTCTGCGGTCATGTCAAACAATATCACTCACGGGCCGGGCTCTGTATCGCACAAGAACCCTCGTGTCTTGGCCTGCGTCTTGTGTCAGCATCGCAAGATCAAATGCGATCGTAACACACCCTGTTCAAATTGTATCAAGGTGAGCATCTGCAGCCGCAACTTCTTATCAGCTTTAGTCATTAATGCGACTATAGGCAAATGTCACTTGTACTCCGAGCACTCCCGCTCCCGCAAGGAAGCGCCGGAGACCCAATCAGGACCTTCAGGAAAGACTTGCACGATGTGAGCAGCTCCTAAAACAATACGCCGATGGTTCTGTACCGTCTCCTTCTGCTGTTGGTCACTCGCCTGCTACAAATGGGACCGCAGATACGTATCCTGCGACACCCACCAACATCGATGGCCAGTCCAAGTGGAAACCAACTGGCAAGATGGTCAAGGAAGAAGGCGGGGTGCGATTCATGGACAGCTATCTCTGGGCTAATATCCACGATGAGGTGAGTCTACTGACTTGACCTGCTAACATGCACTAATGCCATTCAAGCTCCAAGCGATGAGGGAAATTGTCGACACCGATGATCCAGAAGAAGCCAGTGTCATGGGCTCTGAAGACTTGAGCCCAGATTACAATATCGATCTTCTGATACCAGCCGATACCGCTACCAGATCATGCGAGGAACTCCAGCCTGAGCCAGTTCACATCTTCAGACTCTGGCAGTTATTTGTCGATCGCGTCAATCCGCTGACCAAGATCATCCACGTGCCATCAGTGCAACCATTCGCCTTGGAGATGGCTACCGATATCAACAAGATCCCACTCAACTACCAGGCTCTGTTATTCGCCATATTTACCATGGCCACAGTATCCCTTACCGAGGCTGAATGTCTTCAGATGCTGGGAACATCTCGGGATGAAGCTCTCCGCCGGTACACCATTGGAACCAAAGTGGCACTCACAAAGTTTAACTTTCTCAAAAACTACGACATGGTGGCTCTGCAGGCATTGCTGCTATACTTGGTAAGACAACAATATCCCTGTGTGACTATTGCTGACGATTCCAGTTATCTCTCCAGAACCGATATGATCGACATGCGGCCTGGATTCTCAGTGGAATGGTCGTGCGTATCGCGCAAAAGATGGGCTATCACCGTGACGGCGACTACCTGGGACTAAATGCCTTTGAGACCGAAATGCGACGACGTATGTGGTGGCAGATCATCCTCCAAGATGCCAAGAACGCTCTAGTTTCTGGCTTGAGCCACTCGCTTCTCCCAAGCAGCTGGGACACCAAGATGCCGCAAAACGTAAACGACGCCGACCTTTTCCCAGGATCAATCGAGCCCGTTCTACCCCGCGAGGGTCCAACTGAAATGGCCTTCTGTCTAATCGGCTACCAGATCGCCAAGTTTCTCGTCAACGCCGAATCACTCCACGGAACCCCCGGACTAGAAGCTGCCGTCATGGGACACGACTTTGAAGGCCAGGATCCTGCCATTCTACCGAGTATTCAACAGTACCGAGATTTGGTGGACAATTTGGAGCAGAATCTGCTGGAGGTCGAAGCTCGTTACATTGATCCAACGGCTGGAAACGTACACATCGCCGCACTCAGCATTCGTCCGATGATCTGCAGCAAGATGAGGGAGATACTAGTCCCCATGAAGGAGCAACCAGAATGGGGAACAGAAATTCTCGACAAGAAGGATAACCTCTTCAAGATTGTGTTGATGAACAATGAGCACAGCACCGATGCTTACGGCGTGATGGACCAAACTGGTTTCCTCTGGTTCCTCAAGTTTCATTTCCAGATTGATATCTTTACAGTCATGACCAAGCAGCTCTGCCAGCGACCGACTGGGTCTCTCGCCGACCGCGCATGGAACATGGTTCAGAAGATCTACCACTACCACACCGAACTCCTCGACATCTCCCAAAAGACGTACTACATCCAAGCCCAAACCGTCCTAAAAGCTTGGAAGAACCGAGAACAAGCCTTCAGAGCAGCTGGCCAGCCCCTCGAGACACCAAACTTTATCTATCGCCTACGAGACGTCGTCAAGAGCGAGAACAGAACCTCAGAACCGTCGCCACAACAACCTGTCGCCCATCCTCCGCAAAACTCACAACAAATGACAGATCTTGATCCGTTTTTGGGTAACTATCTGGATGTGTCGACGCTGAACTGGGATTTATGGGGGAACATGAACCAACCGCCACAGCAACAGCAGAGTCAGATGCCTGTTTCGTTATTCGGCAATTTCCCAATGGGCAATATGGGTTAGGGTTATGAGATTGTACTTATGAAAAGTTTGGTGCTGCTATGATAATGAGCTGGGAATCTCCACGGAGTAGGGTGCATGTTGGTTTTATAGAGCGGCGTTGGTAGGGACGGATACCAGGGAGCAATGTATCAATATATCTTGTTAACAGTTACAAGTCATGAACCACAGAATTCTGGGCCTTGTTATTGTTCCGATATCTGGCTAACCATTCCTTTCCCCTCATAGCTAGTCCTTGATCTTCCGACAGCCCATCCTTGCAACCCCTGCCTTCGACATCCTCAGTTCTGAGCATGAGCATGACGCTCACGAGTTGCTTCAAAAACCGGATAAACATGTCCCGCACCATTGCTCCCCCGCACAAGAGGATGGTTCAAAGCATCATCAGGTATGGCGTCCATCTCGACGTCAGAGTTGGCATCCGAATCGTCGTGGTCGCGGCTGCGGGTACCAGTAGGTGATTTGGGACGAGAGCGCCAGTGGCAGAAACAAATTGCTGCAAAGAATATGGCGACGATGGCTGTGCAGCTGATGGCGATGGCGATGACTACACTGGTGTCGCTCATGCGGCGGTGGATGGTGTTTGTCATTGTTGCGGTTGACTGAGATGTTAGTGGTGATGCGAGATAGGGGGATGGCTTACCAAGAGGACTTGACTTTGTTAGCAAGCACACGGAGGATTCTTCGCTGCCACTTGGGTGACTCGAAAGTGTTCGCAAATGGATGGTTGGAAGTTTAAAGGAGACGAGATAGTGACAAGCACTACTACTGAGCAAACACTATAACGGATCGATGTATCAGGTGAATATGTTTTTTATTCATGAGTAGCAAATGATAAGTGAAGAAGATAATAGACTTGACCAAAAACAAGATCATGTAGCTGTTTGAAGATGAACAATGTATGCCCGCGTCTGCAAACATGTCACCTATATCTGGGACTGGGACTGGGACTGGGACTGGCAGCCACATACTTACAAGCATTTCGAAACAACCTCAATTTCTCTTTTATCTAACCTACCTGAATATGAACCAGTACTCACCATAACTTACCTAAACCTGTGCCGTAGCTGGTCCATTCCCGCGCGCAGTATTACGTCTCGCCGCTGATATAGCACGTATCCGAGCGTTTGCTTTCTTCTCCTTCCTCTGCTGCCGATGAGCCAGATACTGCATGCAACAGCACGGAGCAATGAACAGTAGAAACAGAGCCACCATGCCGACTGTCAAGCCAATGATGACTATCTTGTCGGAGTGGTTGGGTTTGCCGTGGTAGTGCTGTGTCAGGGCATCGAGTGTGGCCGTGGCCGTGGCCGTGGCAGTGGGAGAGGTGACGGTCATGAGAGTACTTGGGGAAGCCATTTTGATTGTGATGGAAAGGAACATACCTGTTGGTGAGTATCTGGTCTTTGTGAGCTTGGCAGATCGGTTGGGGTGGGTCAGAAGAGGATGAAGTTATATAGGGGTTTAAAGGCATGTGAGGTGACAGCGGTGAACATGGCGATTTACAAGCATTGTAAGAACAGGGCGTTGTTATCGCCTTGAACGCGGGAACACCCAGTCTCTTCATAGCCTGACGTCAGTTTCGTTGTCTTTGTTCTGGCTTCAACGTGAACTGAGCTATGATGAACTCAAGAGCTTCTTCAAGGACGGCAATCATCTAACAGAATGGCGAGTCCTTGCGCAGTTCACTTACACAAACTCCAACTCCCATGACATTGCTGCGGTGTATGTTCTTATACCTTGAAGACGGCATCCAAGCCGTGATGCCATCGTTGTCCAGTGTTCAGTAGTACGCTACAGTCATAATCAATTGGCATTCACGTTGAGCACCTCAAGTCGTCAACCGCAGCCACTAAACAAGCAGTATAATCACGGGCACACTATTAACACACCTTCGAGCGTCAATATCACAAGCACATATGCATCAGAATGTAGATCTCAAAAATGAAACGACACCTAGACGGGAAAACTAGGTGTCGAGATTAACGACGGATCCAATTTCCCAATATTCTTCTAAGAACTGTTCTCGAGTCCAAAGACCCTGCCTACAATGCTGTCCACTCTCTACACTAGACAGCGTGCGGCGAACGTTCTTGTCTATCTGAAGAAGAAAGGAAAATCCAACCACGACAAAAAAAATCGCGTCAACAAAACTCACGATCCTGCTTAGTCAGTCACACTATGCACGTGAGAACATGTCACGTGCGTTCCGAGATGAGGAATTGACATCATCCCATTGGCTGATTGGACCGAGAAGCCGAGGAGGCCCGTTCCGATATCTCGAGAATAGGAAGCCATCATCATTGATACCCAGATACTGTACGGATCTCGCCCTTGAAGCATCGACGCTGACGATCTCGTTGACCGGACCTTGGCTGAACCCTTTCTCTTCGGAATCGATAGATACTCATAATCCGCCACCATGCTCGCTCAACGTGTTGGCGTCGCCGCTCTTCGTCAAGGTACTTTCGCAACCTGAGCCTCGACATTCCGAATCTAACAGCTCTATAGGCGCGACCAAGCCCTTCTTCGCCCAGAACATTCCCAAGGCTGCTCTCGCTGCTGGAATCTCTACCTCTTCCCCCCTACGGTACGTCCCCAGCATCAATTGAGCCTCACACATCTGACATTCGCAGCGCCGTCGGTTCTACCAAGGTTTCGCAGCAAGACGGCCACCAGATCCTCGTCAACCAGCGCCTCAACCGTCCCGTCTCTCCCCATCTGGCCATCTACAAGATCGAGCAGACATGGTTCGGTAGCTCCGCCTGGAACCGAATCACCGGCTGCACCCTCTCCGCGACCATGTACGGTTTCTCCCTCGCCTACCTCGCCGCCCCTCTTGTCGGACTTCACCTCGAGAGCGCAAGCATCGCCAGCTTCGCTGCTGGTCTGCCCCTCGCTGTCAAGGGCGGCATCAAGTTCACGCTGGGCTTCCCCTTCGTCTACCACGCCATCAGCGGCTTCAAGCACCTCCTGTACGACGCTGGCAAGGGTTTCGCCAAGACGACTATTATCCAGGCCGACAAGTACATCTGGGCTGCCAGTTTCCTCGGAGCTATTGGCCTGGTTGCTTTCCTGTAAAACACCAAAATTGAAGAAGACGGAAGGGTCTAGATGGCATGGTTCGCAGTGGAGGATACAATGGATAAGGGAAGGAGTACGGCAAGGATGAGAAACTCGTGTACGAGTATTAGCCTGAGGGCATTCCTGACTTTGAGCAAACAATTTTATTATCTGTACACAAGCGCCTTGAAATGCTTGAGCCTGTTCTAACCAACACCTCGTGAGGTATTCGCAACCAAACGCCATTCGCCTGTCGTGAATATTACGTGCCAAATCTCTAATCCAAGAATCGAGCATCCAGTATTGTCCTGATCAGTCTCCGATTACCCGCAGAGGCAATCTTTTCCCCAATGATGGGTCCGATAAAGTCCTTGAGTTCGGATATCTCTGTCTCGACGTTTGCTGCACCATTGACTCCGTTGGTGTCTGATTCGACATGATCTGCCAGCGAAGCCACAGCTTGTACTATGCCCTGAACCAGCATCTCGTAGTCCATTGTACCCTCTGCCTTTTCCTTCAGAGGCTGTAGGATCCCCGAGTCAAAAGTCTGCAAGTTACGTAGCACCAGCACGCGGATTGCCTCTGGACCTCCTGCCTCCAACAGGCCGTGGATGGCCCCGTAGAGAACCGCAGGGGGTTTGGTAGGGTCGAGAAAGTATTTGAGGCATGTCCTCGTCAACTTGGGTCGTAGGAGTGTGTTGGAAGCAGAGTATTTGCGCGCAATTCGTCCAACCAGAGATGCAGCCAACTGTCGGAGATCATACTGCTCTTTGAGAGCATCCGTTCCTTCGTCAGTGCCCAATTTTCTCGCCATCAGACAAGTGAGAGCGGGCGCCGACAGGGGACTGGCGTAGGGATCCAGGAAAAGGCTCTTGTTCTCGATGAGAGCATTCGTCAACTCCATCATCTGCTTGAGAGTGAAGGTGTCATCGAGGTGGTGTGTTACTCGGTCCATGATGAAGGTGATGAAGTATGGGATGAGCTGGTGCAGACCAGGGTCGTCTCTCACGGAACCGAGAGCGGCTTGCCGTAGGCGTACCACTTCTTCGTCAGGATTGTCGTCGAGAACAGCAGCCTGGATTTTGTCAAAGTAGAGTATGAGCTCCTTGCTCACAATGTGCTTAACAGATGGTTTCATGGAGACATTGTCATTGCCTGCCAAGGCGGACAAGGCAGGGTTCGCACCAGGTCCCTTGGGGAGCAGTTCCTGCGATCGAGATTCGGAAGTCGTGGGGTTCTGAGGGATGGAAGGCTGGACACCTTCGATGGCGAGCCAGTGCGCTGAAGACGTTAGGGTGGAATCGTGCTTCGACCAGAAAACGCACCTGTAAAGCCCATGTCGCGCGGCACCTTAGGCAGAGGCGCATTGATGAGCTTTTCAAAATCGACCTCCTCATCCTCAATGTAGAACAGCGGCTGGCCAGGTCCGAGACTGGCCTCGCCGTATCGTAGCGGACGCGTAGAATCGTAGCCGTAGAGGGGCTCTACGTCGAGCGCCCTGAGCGCGAGGGAGATGTCGTTGACGGTGAGGGTTGTTCTGCGGGCGGCGCGCATGAAGCGCAGAGACTCCACGATGACCTGGCCGATTCGGTATTCTACGTCCTGTGCCAAGCACTTGAGCGCTTCTTCGTTGAGAGAGCTGATGCCGACCGACTCTGCAACATCCTTGACGTTATCAGGATTCCAGAGCAGTTTTGGAGTATCGGTAGCCATGGCGCAGCGAGATGCGCAAGTAGGCGCTGAGTTAGGTGAGGCGATTCAGAGTGCAGCGAAGTGAGTTGGGATTGTGTCGGAGAAGGAGTAAGGTATACTTACGGAGTTGCGTGAATGTGAAGTTCGATGAGGCTGAGATGGAGCTGCGCATTTGATAGTGTGGCTTGATAGGTTAGCGCCACACTGGAGATGCCGTACCTAGTGTGGATGGAGCAGACTACCTATAGACTACATAGGTGTGTTTGGCACTTCATTTGACGTCGGAAGAGAGCCATTGTAGAGCTAGAGCACCTTTGGATACGTTTTTTTGCGACGACCAGGGATGAACTGATACGTCTTTTGCAGAACTCATAATGTCAGTGAAGAACTTCCCACTTGATGGTCTTTCCTGGTCTCAATCTATCCTGCTAGTGGACTAAGAAAGCGCAATTCTGGTAGAACGAAGCCGCCATGCTTAATGCATTCCTCCACGCAAAGCAAGATTCCCATCAAAAATCGTAACAGTTTTGACGGATGAATGGGACTTGACTGTTTTCTCCATACACCAGCACGAAACTCATCTCACCGCCAACCCAGCGAAAATCGAACGCCATGCTCGGTGGCTCACCAACGGCGGTCAAGCCTATACAGTCAAAAAGCTCAACTCTTGCACCCGGCTCCATTGACAGCGCATGTGCCTGAATAGCATGCAGTACTGCGCCTCGACACACCGAGGCCCATCTGTAGAAATTGGTCAGTCTTGAGAGCATGGGCTACGAATGAAAGAGCCCACCCGTCCTGGTCTGTATACCAATTGGTAAGGGTAGATGGAGACAGGCTCTCAACCTTTTGTGCTATCTTCAGTTGAAGATAGCGGCTGCGACCAAACCCGCCAGCCACGACGACATGCTGGAGACCCAACGTCAGCAAGTTCAACTTCCATCCGCCTTAGACGTTACTTACTTTTGGGCCATTACCTATCGCTCTCCCGACGTTGGCTATTTCTGATTCTAGCAAGTTCAGAATCTTGCCGACAACTGGATCAAACACCGAATTGGTGTCGTCGCTAGATTATAGTGCTCGTTGAACCCACGCAGTCCCGAAGTCCGTGCCCGCGTGTATGATTCGGCGGCGAATGGCCTGTCCTTGGGGAACGGAAGATGCCATGTCGTTAGAATATTGACTGATGGATCTCAAGAGATTGAAAGTGCAATTTCTGCAGAGGTGCGAGACGGTGAGGGGTTGCTTTTGATCTGAGAAGAAACGGGGCAGCTTGGGTAATACCACAAGCAAGGCATCCAAACGATCTGAGATTTTTGGGATTTATGGACAACATGCTTCGTGTCTGCCACTATCCGATATATCAGATTCTGGACCGGCCAACTACCATAAGCTGTGAGACCGGTAAGGATGAATATGATTGCTCACACAGTCAAGGAAGCGCAATATCGGCCAGTGAAGCTGCCCTCCCCTGTGGTGTGGCACAAGGCAGAAAACAGAGTCTGTGAGTATCCTTGGCCTGGTCTGAAACGGGCATCTCCTCCAACTCTATGGCGTCCTTCGGGAACCGGCGTCTGGTTTGGGGCCTATGCCCAACAGCAGGATACGTTAGTTCAGTGGCATACGGCACATGCCAAAGGCTGCAGTGGCTTCCCTCCTCGGGTATGGATTCTCGATAAAGCTCGTCCAAGGGGGGCAGAGTACTCGAACTGTGGATGTCACGAGGACGAAAAGAATAGGAGGGAAAACTGTTTCTTTGTTCAAGAGGTGGCCCGACATGATGACTAGCACCAACACGTCCTTGGACTATTGAGTAGACCGATCAATTAAACATTGATCGACATACATCCTCCTGACACGATTCATTCCGAAGCCGATGATGTTACCTTCCGTTTGTCTCAACAATCTTAAAGAGAAAAAAGCAATTGCAAGACCAGCTTCAGTGGTTGATCATAAGGCTTCTGTTGTCCCTCCCGCCTCACAATGCGACCCAACCAATACGGTCAATAGGATGCATTGTTTGTTCAGCCACCCACGAAAATATTCACCCAGCCGTATGTAACACACGGATAATTGCTTCCTTGTTCCTCGGCCTTTGGCTTATTTCTTTGACTTGCTGCCCACTATAGGGGGCTCGGCTGCGCACAGAATCGTGACAAGGAAGAGTACATACATAATTTCAGAGACAGCCTGATTTTACGCAATTGCGTTGCTGCTGAATGTTTGTTTCACCATAGCGCGGCGGGCTTCTCTCTCTCAACATGACTGCCCCGCAGAGATCTAAGCGGATTCAGGCTCTCAGCGAGCTACCGGAACCCTTGAAACCCTCGAAGCCCTCGAAGCCCTCGAAGCCCCAAGGAAACATCATCCCCAGAAGAGAAGAAGGACTACTGGGAGCCAGCGCGAAAAGTTAGAGGGACAGAACTCCAAAGGACATTCCAAAGAGGGGGCTCCTAAAGAACAGGCCACAAAAGAGGCTCCAGTGGTCGATCCGGCCGCTCGTTGGGTATGGTACCACCCGCATAGACATAAGCAATTTGTCTCAAGACTAACGTATATCAAGGCTGAGCTGGAAAAGAAGCAAGCCGACAAAGCAAAAGAACAACACAAGGAAAACCGTCGAAAAATTGAACAGAGCAGAATATATCTTCATGAGGTGTTGGCTCTCGACCGCAAAGACGGCTACGCACAACAATTCTGGGGTGACCTTGCAAGTAGCATCAAGTGCCTCGCAGACGAATCTCGCTTTTGGGGCAAGCCCTGGGACAGCCTCGGAGAGGACCTCCAACAGAAGTTCCTTGGATATGCCCCTAACATAGAAGAACTTTTTGATGTGCCCGACATGGCTCCCCTTGTATTCCAACGATGGCTCTGGGAGGTTATCGATGAGAACTTCTTCTCAAAGAAGAGTAAGGATATAGTTTGGGCTTCACCTTACTGGGAGGCTCAAGGAACCTTGGAGCGCTACTTGCAAGGTATGGAGGGGCGAGATCTATGGCTATGATTATCGACACAGCACTGGCCCGAGTAACAGAACACGACTTCTCCTACGATGATGTAATTGCGTCTCACATGTTCCCACACTGGAGATACACCACGATGCAGTTCTACATGTCACTCAAAGACTCGCCACGGAAAAGTCAAAGGATTGATCCAGCCCGTGTGGTCCCGATCACTGCCAGAGCAATTGGTCAGTACTTCCCACAGGAGCCCGAAGAGGAATCCATGAAAAACGATTATTAAACAACCCTCCAAAACCTTAGCGATGCAGTAGCCAAGATGGACTTTTTCTTCAGCGCCAATCTGACCGTCTTCTCCCATGTCTTTCACCACCCCACGACTCAACAAACCTGCGGGTTTCCCTACTCGCCTAAGCTTGAAGGAGTGAAGGGCATGTTCATGAAGGCAATTGGCGGAAGTGACGCAGCCACCGGACGAACTGTCGATCTTGTAGTCGAGCCTATGCTGCAGCGACGTGGGGATCCCTTGGGGTTCGATTACAATGTTAAAACGGCTGTACATCCCATGAAAGTTTGCGTGGCTTGGCTCGAGGCCCACCGCAACCAGCCAGACTCGCCAGAGGTAGACGGAGAGGAAGAACATGGGGGAGAAACAGATGATGCGACTGCAGAGGAGAAGAGCGAGGAACATGGCGACGATGATTCTGAGGATGAGGGAGGCAAAGAAGTAGAGGGGCTGATACAGGAGGGTAAGGAGAGCAGGGAGGAAGTAGACAAGGAGGAGGATGATAAGTATGAAGAAGATAAAGGGGTAATGAAGGAGGGGAAGAAGAATAACAAGAATAAGGAGAGGGCAGACAACGAGGTTAAGGATAAAGGCGTGGAAGAAGACAATCTAACAAAGCAGGAGGATAGACAAACACAATAGATATAACCAAAAGCAAGAAAAAGAAAAAGAACAAAGGGAAGCGCTATTATCGATAAGCATATAGAAGCAATTACTACTATTACTCTTATTATCAAACATCACCAAGCTGGTCTTCTCCAATTAATCACTAGGAAAACATGCTCTAAGCTATAAGAGCCTTTAGAGATTTAGTTTCTATATTAAAACTAAAGTATCTACAAACTGTGTAAAAAAAATATCAATCTCGGAGTTACAGGCCCCGGTCACCACTTATCCCACTCCATCTTTGTTTGTCTTTTCCTTTTTCTGTCTTGCTGGTGTTCCCATCCTGCAACTCAAGCGTTCCAGGCAGTAAGGAGACCGGATTCGATCCCACGAACTGTCCCGGAAAGCGGCGAGAGATCGGTCGTACACGCTTTGTTAAACCGTTAGGCCAAAGCGAGCTGCCGCCACTTCTGGTGATAGGGGTTCAGCGTCTCTGACAGATAAAGCTATGGCGGGGGGTGGTTGAAGCGTGGTGGTTAGAGTGTTGGCGTAGTGGTTGGCAGTTGTTGGCAGTGTCACGGGCAGAGTGGTGGATTGGCTGGAAAGTAAGGCGCGATGGCGTCTGATATGTGAGTCTGCGAGCTCTGATAGTGTCTGGAACTCAAGGGGTCTGGAACTGTTAATGGTGATGGTTGAGACTGGAGGGATGTGTTTGTTGATACTCATGCCAAGTCACATCCATGACCCCTTTTCTGGAAACCATTCAATCTAAATCGTCCTAAATCTTCTCGAATTTAGAAAAGGTATCCCATACACAAAAAGGACTGACAATAGATGGCATCACCCATCCAATTGCAGAGGCTCGCAAACCGGCAACATACCCGCCGCCGCATGCTTCAAAATATAGGAAGCCAGCTTTTTATAAAGCTTCGTTCTACAGCCATCGGCCACTCCATGACAACTCTCAGAATCACAGGTTTCCAGATCCATCGCTTCAATAACAATGGAAAGATACTCTGCACACTCCTCCTCATCCTGACCAAAAGGAGCGAGACATCCTGCCCACTTGAAGAGTATGGCGTTGAGTATGAGGCGACTCATTTGGCCGTTGGCGGTATGAAATGGGTGAATACTGAAGAAAATGTGACTATACTTTGCTGCAAGCGCCACAGGATCAACTTCTCCTTTTATCCCAGCAGCCCGGATATCATCTCGGTAGCTGGCCATCATCTTGTCCATCGCAGCGGGAATACTGTTGGGGTCCATGTAGGGACGGGATGTTGCTTGCAGAGGAGATGTGCGGTATTTGCCGCTGTACTCGGTATTATATGTGCCTTCAGTCTGATTGAACTCATTTGTCAAGATGCGATGTGCTTCCTTGATGATATCCTCGGACAGATCGCTCTTGGTGGTTTGCCAAATGAGATATTGAGCTGCCTTGACATGCTGTGCCAACTCTCGATAGATTTCCACGTCGAGAACTAGGAGGTCTAATGGATCACTGATGGGGCCTTCGAAAATGGTGCGGCAAAGCTCGACTGTGGTGTTGAAGCTGAAACTGACGTCTTCCATGTTGTTGGAGCCATGGACAAGGCGATAGATGCTGTCCAAGATGTGTCGTTGCATCTTGTCTGGATCAATGGTTCTCTCCAATGAGAGTTCGCGGAACAATCCATATAGATCCCTGGGGTCATCTTCCGGAGACCTTCTGACATAAGAACTCTTGTCCATGGTGATCAATAGAGGGTGTGTTTGCATGGTCGTTGAGTGGCCTGTGGCGTCGTCTTGTACAGGAGCCATGGTTCTTTGACACAGTAGACAATATATATTGGAAATATTATTTTTCGTTATTTTGTTGATGTTGAGAGCTCTTGGTCACTGGTAGATGAAGATTGTTTGAATTGATGAGTGAAAAAGACGGAAAAGCAGCGATAGAAATACGTCCCTACCTGAACTTCTCTACCTCATCTGGCGACCCGGTGCCTTGAGCTTATTTTCTTCAGAGCTAAATTTAAAATAGAAACCTTGTATCTAAGATATCTCGTCCCGCTCTCGTGAAACTAAGAAGCGCAGGTTGACATATCGCAGGTTTTAGTCCACCAACCCAACAGTAAACTTTTCCCATGACTCCTTAATCTTATCCTTCGCCGCCTTGAGCTCCTCGACATCCCACATACACTCCACGAACCTCCCACTCAGAAACTTGGCCTCATCGCTCGCAGCCCAAACAGCAAAGTCGCTCGGAAGTGACACATCCTCCGGAACAAGTCCATATTCCTTGACGACATCCACGAGAGGTCGAGTGATGGCCGTGTCCATGATGAGCCCGGGGTGAAACTGTATAACGACCTTGTCGCGGTTCTCATTGGCGTACCATTCAAACACTTTGTAAGCTCCAAGCTTTGAACCGCGATAGGCTGAGAACCCGGGCATGAACTCTGTGTACATTGCGCTGGTGGATACGTGAATGACTGTGGCTCCGGGAGTGGCGAGGGGGTCGAAGGCACGCAAGAGGTTAAAGTTTCCTTTGATGTTGATCTCAAAGGTGAGCCACCAATCGACAGGATCTGCCACGGTCACATGCTCGGTCTTGGGCATGTATCCAGCGTTTGCGATGAGAATGTCGATCTTTCCACTGATTGCAGTGGTGTAAGCTTCGAGGACAGACCGTGTAGAGTCAGCGTCGACAATGTTGACTGTATAAGTCCAGACTCTAGTTTCGGGGTATTTTCCCTCGATGTAGGCTTTGTTTTCGAGGAGTGTCTTTTCTGTTCGGCCAAGAAGAGCCAGGTTGGTGATGCCTGATTTGGCAAATGACCTGGCAATGCTGGCCCCAATACCAGAGCCACCGCCTGTGATTACAGCATTCTTTCCTTTGGTGGAGAGCTCGGGACGAAGAGAAGAGATGGACGGATATGAAGTCTTGTGGAGGGTCTTGACTGGAGATGCCATTTTGTGACGCTTATTGAGGATGAGATGTGCGAATGAATAGGGAATGAATTGAGATTGAATGAGAGCGATTGTACTGCTCATACCCTACTTTATTCTACTCTATATACATATTTTAATTATTCTCATCCTCGTGAATCCTTCGCTGAGCATCGTGAGTTCAACGTTGAGTTGCGTTACACATTATTCATGCGCTGACGCCTCACCCTTGCTACATGACTACCCCACCAGCCACCATAACGCCTCATAACGTTATCAATCCTCTCTTGGTAAGTCAGCAACGTTATTCCTCCAGCATCGTCATCGCACTCCCCATGCCATTGAAATGTCGCCTCCGGGCAATGGAGATACTTCTGATGTATGTGGATCTCACAATTACCAAGCAGAAACTTTTGTTACAAAACACCACCTAACATGCATGGACAGCCAAAGCGGGAGCGCAGCAGAGTTGCACAGCGCGAGTATCGCAAAAGACATGCCTCAAAGTTCAACACTCTGAAAGATGAAAACCAGAGGTTGAGAAATGCTCTGAAAAGAGTTGAGAAGGTCGCGCTGAAGCGTGGCGGAAAGGACCAGGAACTCGAGGCGGCGTTGGCTGAAGCGAGAGAAACTCTTGGAGAAGAGAGCGAAAGCCGAGCCTTGACAACTTCTGGTTCAATAGACACAGATCCAATCTCAGCTGAGAGGTTATCATATCTTTCAGGGCTGTTGTCGTCGGATATCATGATTCATGCTCAGTCACTTGGACAAAACACCGCGCCTCCTCGTCTAAGTCTGGAGCAGCAACTCTGGACTAACACGGACAGATTGGCACGTATATTTGAAGCGCCATCAGATGCAGGCAAATATCTCGGTGATGGGCTCTACACATTCGCAGGAACGCTGTACTGGGCCTGCACAAGAAATACGGTGTCACTATGGGAGACATACAAGCTCAACATGATTGGTAAACCTGGACCCCCAGCCCAAAACCCCATGGATCGATTGTTCAACCACTCAAAGCACCTGAACGACCGAAGATTCCTGCTTTCACTCGCTTTGGCTCGACTAGAGTACAAGCACAAAGGCTTCATCGATCTTCCACGCGCAGGAACCGAAATGGTATGGAAGTCAGTGCTCCCCGATCTACGACGGAAAATGGAACAGGAACTAGTCGAGAAAGGACAGGGACCCGAATGGTGGAAGACTCCAGGGGAAGTTGAGAACCATTTGCGCAAGTATCTGGAACCAGCTGAGATTGATGAGTTGCAGGCTCTCGTGGAGGGGAGAGGGTCGGAGGAGGTTCTGACGAAGTATAAGCCTTTGGTTGAGATGATGATTGCTGAATTTGTCTGTTTTCCTGATGGTCCGAGATGGAATCTTCTATATGTTGCTATGGCTGTTGGCAGTTGGAGGAGTGATCATCCGAAGCCTTCAGAGTTGGTGCAAGATTTGAGTGCGAGCGTTTAGGCCGGTTGATGAACGAATAATGACAGTTTCTGTAGTTAAGACAATCACTTTAAAGTCCTTGCAAGACAGGTCTAAGCTGATCTCAGGGAACAGGAGAGCATCAGACCTTGATATAAGGTATCCTAACTCTTGTCGTTTAGGATGGAGGTCCCTAGGCTGAATAATCCCAGATCCATGGATAACAATCGGGACCTGGCAGGTATCACAGACTCCACTGGACCCCTGTTCAACCCCCTGTAGATCAACGCCCCACCGCTGCCCTAGCGACCACCCCAACTTATACCAAACAATCAATCCCAGCTTCAACTTCCATCAGCAACCATCATGACAGACAACGGCCTGAAATCACGTCTGGCCTCTGTCCTCCCAAAAGGCCACGACTTTACGATCCTTCACATTTCAACACCCCCTACAAAGACCGACCCTCTCTACTCTCCACCACCAAACGAACGGCCCGAGCGGACGTACTGCGAAAACCATTTCCTCGCCGTTTCAATCGATGCAGACGGCAAGCAGGTTTTAGTGTTGGGTCTCGAAGTCTTTATCTATACGACTGCTCGGTCGACTACTTTGTTCGTGGCAAAGGCTGATTCGACGGGCTATCTGACGCTTCTCAATCTTCCCAAGGGAACACCGAGTCCTATTCGTGAGATATGCGCCACGTTTGTTGGATTCCTCGTCGAGAAGAGGAAAAGAAAGGATATACAATTCATCGTCAATTTATTCGCCCGCGCGCAAGATCAATATCTATTCCCTGGAAGTGTCGACAATAAGGGGAAACATGTCCTCGATGACCGCGGTCTTATCAAATGGTGGTGTCGCGTGCTCGATCCTCTTCTCGGACCGGCACCAAAATCGGTAGAAGCACCATGGAAGAGTTCAAAGGGATACATCGTCGTGCCGGGTTTGGAACCAAACGAGATTCGAGCAATGACACCTCGAAGAACAGACGCTGCTTGGGGGTTTACGCACCCACTTGAACGAATATCACATTATTATCGGGAATTTGACTGGGTACCCCCGCGATGCCTGATCCCACACTTCCCTGACGATCCCAAATCACGATTTCGAGATGAGCTTGATGAGGAGGCTGCAAGTTCGCAAGCAATGAAGACGCAGGGTAGCTGGAAGAGTGTCAAGACGCTCGACATGTTTTGGGAGATGATGGCTTTTCGTCAAGAATGCTCCAGTGGTCGAATGACAGGATTTATCTGGTTGGTATTTGACGACGAGGAACCAGAGCCAACAGCAAACGAGTCTTTTCCATCGACAAATCCACCGTCAACACCAAAGGCTCAGCGGATCACTCAGATCACACCAACCACAACACCCCGAAAACTCTTTCCTAGCAAGAATCAGCCAGACACCAAGACAAAGAAGAAGAAGAAGCAGAAGAAAAAGCTCACAGGTCCCATCATCCCTCGAAAGCCCCAGATCAAACGGGCCAAACACAATTATCTGCTTGATCGTCCCGCAAACACGGCATATTATGCCTGGACACCCGAAGGACGCGGTGAGAAGATTGTCGACGAGGCAACCTACAAGCGTATTGTAGATTTACTGCTACACCTCGACTTTGCCACCCTCAACAAAGCGGTTGGTAGTACACGCCGCTGGCTGAGTGAAGGCGGAGGCGGGGGCAACTGGGGCGTTGTTGTATCTGGTGCACGTGAGACGCCAACTCAAACGGCACACGACCGCGAGAATGGCGTGAACAACCTCACGGGTCTTGTCAAGAGAAAACGAACTGACTCGACTGTTGATGAGTCTCAAAACAAGGTTAATGTCCTTGCAGATGGCCTCGTCAAGAAGAAGTCAAAAGAAGAGTCCAAGGTTGTAAATGTACTTTCCACTGGTCTGATTAGGAAGAAGCCCAAGGAGTAAGTGTATCTGTAAATTAGCGTTGGGTATTGTTAAGCCGGAGTTGGTATATGTATTGGTCAACGCATTCGTTATCATGATTCTATGCTACCTGCTTCTATCCTCTATCGCACCTGTATCTGCTACTTCTTGAGAAACTCTAGATTCACAGGGGTAATGGCATCTCCACCGCTGAGAACAGCCATGATGTTTCTCATGCTCAGCTCTTCAAAACCCTTGTGGGTGTCGACTGTTCCGCCCGCATTATGGCATGTCACCAACACACGGCCCTGTTTGGCAAGCTCCAACAGTTCAGGGTGTATCTTTGGCTCGTTTGCGTGCACATCGAGAGCCGCGCTTGACAGTGTACCATCTCGAAGGGCTGCGACCAGTGCATCTTCGTTAACAAGACTTCCCCGTGCAATGTTGACAAACCGCGATCCACGTTTGAAGTGTGGCAGAGTCTTTGAGTCGATCAGAGTGCCTTGTCCAGCTGGTGTGCAAAGAACAACACAGTCGCATCGACCAAGTAGACTCTCAAGCGTCTCGTGGTGAGTAGCTCGTACAGGAGCAACGACAGCAGCAGGCTTGGGAAGCACATCATAATAATGAATGTCCATCCCAAAGCCATGTCGGGCACGAGCAGCAATCTGCTGGCCAATGTTCCCAAACCCAATGATTCCTAGAGCCTGATCGCGAAGATTGTACGACTGCATTGTAGCGTCGCGATGATTCTCCTTGAATGCCTCCTCATTGCCGGACATGGCGGATGAGATACACCATGGGAGGACCCGGAATGTTGAAATGATCCCAACGATGGCAAAGTCAGCTACAGCTTCAGCAGCTGCCAGACCAGAATTGCAGTAGATGATTCCTTGTCAGTTAGCAAATGCCTGCAGGCAGTGTGTCAACTTACCTCGTTCTCCCAGCAGTTTCGTATCAGCCCAGTCAAAGCCAGCACCTGCACTCGCAAATACCTTGACACTCTGTGGCAGCAGACTGATCAACTCTTGGTCCCATTTCCCCATTTCGCCTCCAGTTCCCCAAAATGGACGAAATATGGCATCAAAATCGCCCCATCTCTTTTCCTTGAGGGCCTTGATGAACTCTGGTCGCTGTCGCTCTTCAATTGGCGGTCTGATGACCTCACACTGAATGCTGAAGCGGAGATATGTGTCAGGATTGTATATGATAGGGTCTCCGATATGAAGAACCCGCGGTTTTGAGGATGTCATGGATGACCGTATTGAAAGAGATCCTTGAGAAATGAAGGGGAGTTGAGGAGCAGGAGATGTAGCTCGCGGTGTAGAAGCTGGCACCGGTGTATTGGTTGGTTCCGCCATTTTGATGGTCGACGGTCTTACAAAAACAAAGAATGAGAGAGAGTACACTAGATTGCCCAAAATGTTAGGTAGTCAGATATGTGTGCCTGATCAGATCAATGTGTCTCAGTAAGTGGAGCGATCGATAACACTCAGCCGCACGCTCACCTCCACTCGCCTTGTCTGGTTCGACAGCCCCCACGGCAGTGATACCCCTGTCTCCGGCCCGTGAGCTTGACGACGACCCTTGTCAAATGACGGTTCCGAGCCGGATGAGCCCCGGTTTATGTTTCGATGTGGAGTTGTTTGCACCAAATCACTAACAAGAATCGAGTAGAGGTGAATGTATCCAATTTGCTTCATAGGAGGTACAGTACATGTCCAAATGGGAGCCTGCATAAGCCGGTACCGGGATACACAAATACCGGTATATCATCCGGGGCCCCAATCTCGTATCCACCGAGCATCGTGGGGAATTTATTGCATGTTTTCATGTGGGGAGATCTCTTACCGACAGCCTTGCATTCAGGTCAGAGTGGTGGTGGAAGTACAGCATGGCATGACTTTGGGGGGCACTTCTCTGGTCTACAGCTCGTCCGATATATTCTGACCCGACAAGGGAGCTTGTACCTGATTGCTGACATGATCCGACTTCTTGACTGGAAACGTGAACCGTCCAACGTCGACTTTGGTGGGAATATGCCCTGTCTCGAGAGCCTTTTTGATCAATTGGATGGTCGAATTTTCATTTCCATTGACGAGAACCGAGATGCAGACTGGCTGGTACTCTGTCTCTCCAGAAATGTCAGACTCGTAGGGTACTTGGGTGACTGGCTGTGTTAGTAGCTACTGAAAGCCAACACACTCAACTTACATGGAAACGATAATACAGAAGCCCCCAATATTGGTGCCAGTGTTGTAGAGTCGATGCCTTTGTAAATGGTTGGCGGACTAATATGCTGTCAGCCAGGTATCAATGCAGGGAAATGTACATACGCCACAGGATCGTTCCGATGTTCAACTTGAGTATTCCCACATGGAAGGATCACGACTGCGTCTCCCTTGGCATTGGGGGTAGAATTGTGCATAATGTTCTCAAAGAACCATTTCCGGTATACACCGACACGTTCTGTATCTTGACGGTTTTCCTCCTCTGTCACCGACTTGCATTCGTTCCTGGGAGGTCAGCTGGTTCAACAACTGCGCAACGTATAGTCTTACCAGAAGAATTGCGGCGTAGCCTCGATAAACGGCTTTTTGTCAAACTTATGCTTATATTCATCTCGGAAAGTGTCAAAGGAATGGTAGTAATCATAACACCATGACCGGAAAGGTGCCTGAATTGTCAGTGACGTCTTTTTGATGAAGTTGACTAACCTTTTCCATGTATGCTTGCATTCCTTCTCGAGAAGCTTCAGATGGAGGACTTTCTTCCCAAATCTTGCCAACATTGATATACTCGGCTTTCGTGTCCAACAGATCTTGTAAAATTGACACGAAAGTCGCTATGGCTGTTTTCTGTGACTTTTCGGGTGATAAAAAGTCGTCTGGTACGATTATCCTGGGCGAAGAAGCTTCAGAAGTCCCGGTCTTCGGATTTGCGGTGAAATCGAGGAGTCCCTTGAGGCTTCGACTAAAGATTCGAGTTTTGTCGAACCTAGGGTGGTCAGTGAAGTTCAGCGGTAGATCACATTTCTCACTTCGATGCCGTAGCTATGTCGGTTGATAGATTTTCAGGCTGACTCAAGGAGTATATGCCGCCCTCGGACATCACTCTACCATCTGTATGCGGTCAGTGACGGCTTCTCGCGATGACCCAACTTACCGTCAACGCCAATGCTGTAGTCAATCCATGGGTATCCAACCGAGGCAGCAGCAGCACCAACTGAACCACCCTTGGTGCTTTGATACCCATCACCTCTTGCACTCCAAGGAGCTTGTTGATCAACCCATTCTGCACCTGTCCCAAGATGCGATGTCTTTGTTTTTCCAACGATTACGGCTCCTTGGTCCATGAGACTTTGTGCATATTTAGCTGTAGAACTCGAGGCATTTCTGTAGAGAGATTTCCATGCCCGACTGGAAAAGGTTGTATAGGTTCCTTTCAACGATATTGTGTCGCTTACAGAAACACGGATACCAGACAAAGGTTTCTTGGCAGAAGCTTGAGGATGGTAAAGTCTTGATGGCACAGGAACTGCAACTGAGTCACCATAAACGGACGAAGAGGTCAGGGGTTGGAATCTGTATGGTCAGCTACGACTTGCACTGGAGACACAACATACTCGTCAGGTTGGTTCAGATCATCAGGTATCACACCGGAAGTGAAAGCTCCAAATTCATCATCGTACAGTCGCCAGGCTTGGTAAAGGTTTGGACCGTAGAGAAAGTAGGGGCCAGACGGTAACTCAGAAAAGCCATCTAGAGCCCTGATCTGGTCCATATGATAGATCTGTCGCGTATCGACTCGAACCTGACTGTTGTTGTCGCCACTCTTTTCGACAAGAATGGAACCAAAGTCTGGAACAAACACATCATCAATTGAGTCAAAGAGCTGTAGAATTCCTTCGAGATCGCCAAAGATTTCCTCAGTTGAGAGGAGCGTGATTGGAATCAGAGCATCGGGGTTGATGGTTTCTTGAATGGTTCCCTAGACGCGTTAGGATGCGCATGGCTTTCAATCACCAACATACAAGCTTCAGAGGGTGTATCAGATATTGCAGTCCTGCAACGAAGCAGGTCGTGAAGGGAAGCATTGCTAATGCGTCTGCTGGAGACGGCGGGACGTTGACAAGTAACGAACGCTAGACAGACACTTGCATATTCACGGCCACGGGTCTTTTTGAAGAATTGGAACGCGTAAATCAAGTTTGAGTTCTTGTAGGTTCGGCTGTAGGTAAAAGATTGATGAAATGAGATGATGCTGGTGCACGAGGGAAGTTGAGACATTCATGGGGTACAAGTGCAAGAGCACGTACTCATCCCGGCAGCCCGACTTATTCTATGGCTTAATCACAATTTCCCATAAATACTCCTCATCCAAGCAGTCTAGTTACCTCAACATGTTCTCAAATTTACACAGGCAGCATGTTTGACATAAGTGCCATCAACGCTTTTCCAACATGACTGTCTACCTAAGCTCCCCGGGAGGTGAGCTCGGTGAGTCTCGGTGAGCTTATCTTTGTGGGGTATCAAAATTTCCATCCCCCACCAAGCCGAAGTTGCAGATTCAACATCACACTCAAACACCAACAAAATGGCGAAAAAGAAGGGTACGTCCTCTGTTCCCCCCTGCACTCCAATCTAACATGTTCAGCACCCTCAATCCACTCCCGCGCCGCTCGTCGCGCAACAGACATCGACATCGACACCGACAAGTCCCTAAAAGAAGTCAAGCCTCCCCGCGATGCTACCCAGCGGCCCTCCGTCCTAGCAGCGCACCACTCAGCCGGTATCACCAAGAAGGCCAAGCGCGGTCGCAAAGAGAAGATGTCCGCCAAGGCTAGGAAACGTCATGAGAAGGGCCTCGAGATGGCTGCTGCTGTTGTGGAGCGTACCAAGAATAAGGTTGAGAAGAGTAAGGGCCGGGGGAGGAATATTCAGCAGAGAAGTAAGAATTGGGATGAGATTAACAGGGCTGCTGAGGAGGCTGAGGGTGCGGAGAGCGCGGAGAGTGATGCCGAGGTGAAGGGCCGTCGAGTCGATATGGATGAGGATATGGATGTTGCGGACGAGACCTTGTCTGCAGAGGTCACCGCTCCCGCGGCGGTACCTCTACCCGCTGACGAGGATGGCGATGAGATCCTTTAGTTCTTGGGTCTGGACTTGGAGTTTGGTGTCTAAAATGGGCTCAATATCCGGGATACGACAACCGGACTGATGACTTTCTTTATTCGGCTATAGACTTGACTGGCAGATACCCAGAATATGATGTTATATCAAACATTTACGCATCCTTTTGAGCGTCGACCTCTGGTGATTCTTCTTTCACCTGTAGTGTCTCACGGGCCTGTTTTGTGATTCCCTCGAGGTAAATCCTCATCGTCTTCCCAACCTCTCCATCTCTTGGCTTGTACTCTCTCGAGCCTAGTTGCTCAATCAGCTTGTTCACCTTGGTGTAGACTTCCTCTGTGGTATCCTCAGACGTCCGTTTCTTCTGCCCCCTCTTCTTGAACCCCAGAATGAGCTCCACCTTCATACCCTTGCTGAGGAACCCAACCAGCTGCTGTGTCTTGACCCCAAGGTCATGCTCGCTGATGGCCCAGCTCATCTCGACTTCCTTAAGCTTGGGTGTGGTCTGCTTGGACAAACGCCGGCGTTGGGCTAATTCACGCTGACGCTCGTATTCTTCCTTCTTGTTGACAATCTTGCAGATAGCATACTGGGTTGGCTTGTCCTTCTTTGGATCACCTGGGATGTAGGGTGTCACCATGCGAAGTGAATCTGTCTCAGGCAGTCGGCTCATCACGTTTTTCGTGAGAAGAGGTCCATCGAATACACCATTATCGAGAACCATGATCTTTGGGTCCGTGATCTCGAAATCTTGGGGGAGGCGATCGCGACCAGACTTTTCAAACTCCTCCTGGGTAGTGTATCGTCGATCGAAACCTCGGTCTTGGCCCTCATCAGCAAACAGATCTACCTCATTTTCATCTTCGCGTTTCTTCGATTTTTTATTCCGCGCTTTCACTTGCGATGCGGAGAAGAAGCGGTTCTGTATAGGTAGGGCTCGCGGAGGTTGGAACTGTCGTGTGAGGAGACCCTCATGCTGAACGAAGACCCTGTAGAGGGCTCGACGGGAGCTTTGAAGGCATGTAAAGCTGTTCATTCTCGAGGCGCCCTAAAGGAGTGTCTGTCGCGCCGTAAAGGAGTGTAGGCAGTCAACAATGGCTTGAATGCTATGACTGATCTATCGTCTTCACGGTGGGCGGTTGATTTTGGCAGAAACGTCACTGTGGGGTCCTGTCAACTCTATCCAATCATGTGCTCTTTGCCCTTTCAACACCAAGCTCCCGTCTGGATGGATTTGTTGTAATACACTCAACTCAGCCCGTCAGGGCACTCACGATGGCTTCATTTCATTTCGCCCGCCGTCCTGTGCAGACAACAGTATCCTTCCTCAAGGCCGCTTGTCTTGTGCACCTTGGAATCACGTACGGCTATACCATCAGCCCAGCTCAAGGCCCGTCAATGCTTCCAACATTCACAGTCGATGGTGACTGGATTCTATGTGATCACACGCGTCGCTATGGTCGCGGTGTTTCTGTTGGTGATCTGGTCGTTTACCGCATCCCAATCTTCAACAACCAGTGGGGAGTGAAACGTGTAACAGGCATGCCAGGGGATTATGTCTCTGTCGGAACACCAGGAGAGCAAGGAGAAGAGTTAATGATACAGGTACTTATTCCATCCTCGTCCCTAGCCCTACTAACTTTTCAGATCCCCGAAGGGCATTGCTGGATTTCAGGAGACAACCTCCCAGCATCAAGAGATTCACGACATTTTGGCCCCTTACCACTAGCTCTCATCTCTGGTACTACAATAGCCAAAATATTACCATGGAACGAACGTCAATGGATGAAAAATGGACTTCAAAAGGTTGAAGAGCTAGACTAATCACGAGCAGTCTAATGTAAATATGTATCATCTCTTATCTGGGTATAGAAACTCACACCTCTCGTCTAATTACATCTGCTCTCCCCAAATCAACTGCCCAGTAAGTGATCTAGCGATATCTGCCACATGAATCATCAAACAAAGAGAAAGAATACCGTCCTTCAATGCAGCACGTGGCCCTCTCGTACACCGTCAAACACCATTGTTGTAAGAACAATTCTTGAAAGCCCATGACAGGCGATGCAATCCGTATAAAGAGACACCCCTGAAACCAAACATCATTCTTAGAATGTTACATGACGCCGAACACCATATCTCCCAACACCCCATACGCTTCCGCTTTTGAGATGAATAGTCCGCGAATATAGTTAGCCCTCGATGTGAGCCTTGGACATGCTCTGTCCCAGGAGTTCCAGGCAACGTTGAGCTAGGTTGACAACTTCACCCTCATCCTCATCCTCGAATTCATTGTCGGCTTCAATTTGTCGATTTGCAATGCTTCGAATGTGCTCGATGATGTCCTCGGCCTTTCCAATGAGGCCAATGAGAGTCTTGTCCTCGGACTCGAAGAGCTGGAGAAGGGTCCAGACGGCGATGTGCTGGAAGGTAGCATCACCAGACTGCAGGAATCGGCAGAGGTATCCGTGAATTCCACCTTGGGGCTCGGTCCAGTTTTGTACAAAGATTGAGTAGTCACCAACTGCGTTTGTTAGTTTGTGTTTGAATGGCGGTGAGGTTGACTTACCTTTAGAAGAGAGGTTGCCTAGGGCAGCAGCACTGTTGCCTTGGACTTCAATACTTGGCGAATGGGTGAGAGGAATGAGAACACCGCAGACTCCAAGATTCAAGAGATGAGACTTGAGATCATCGCTCAGGGCCAGAACAGCAATAGCAGCGGTCATCTCGGACTGAACAGTGATGGGCACATCAAGAACCAATTGCTTGCACTTTTGAACGGCACCGGCATCCAGGACAAGAGCCTTGTTTCGATCGGAACTGGCGGCGAGATTTCGAAGCGTCGAGATGGCATGGCACTGAATCTCTTCATTGTCGGTAGATCCAAGTAGGTCGACGAGTGGCTTGAGGAAGTTGGTTTCGATAATTGGTGACTCGTTAAGAGGATGGATAGAGATGTTTCGTATACAGGCGACAGCAGAAAGGATAAGCGGTAGATAAGAAGATTGGAGGAGTCGGAGAAGAGGGTGAAGTCCATTGGCACGAACGATATCGAGCTGATACTTTTCGTCGGAAGCGAGGTTGCGGAGAGCTAGGGCAGCTTGGCATTGAACCTTGGGTGAAGTCGAGTCCATGAGGTTGACAAGAGATTGGACCAATTTGGGTTCGCTTTGAGCCAGCTTTCGTCGGTTGCTCGCGTCGACAGCGATATTGCTGAGAGCTGTGGTGCAGTAGTATTGAACGTCGACATCGGGAGAGGAAAGAAGCTGAACAAGCACGGGAATCGCTCCAGCGTTTACCAGTTGTTGTCGGTTCTCATCTACTCTTGTCAGCATGTCATTGCCGTTGCCGTTGCCATATACAAACATACCAGAATGTGTCATGTTCAGCAGAGCGCCAGTAGCATTCCGCTGAACCCGCATATCCCGAGACTTGGCCAATCTTGTCAGAGGACCCAGAGCTCCGGAGCGAGCAATCTTTGCTTTATTCTCCTCATGTGTAGCCAAGTTCGTGATACATCCCACAGCATTGCACTGAACTTCGACATTGGGGGACATCATCTGGCGGATTAAAGGTGTTAGACCACCAAGTTGCACAATGAGAACCTTGTTCTCGGCTACAATTGTCAGCGACTGCGAATGTTGGATCCGATGTACGTACTGTCAACAGCCAGGTTTCCGAGTGCGGCACTGGCAGCTCGCTGAACTTCGATATCGGGACTCTGGAGAAGGAATAGAATAGGTTCAAGGGTATCGCGGTCAACCTCTCGGACATCTACATTGTTAGACCAGTCGGAAAATCGGGACTCTTTCGTACCTCGTTCAGTAATCTCAGCAAAAGTCAAACTAGCACTTCGTTGAAGATCAATGTTTTCCGAAAAGACCAAGGTGCTCAGAGCACGCAGAGGTTCGCCAGAGAAGAAGTCGGTCTCGCCGCGCTATCACAAAATTAGTAACAATTCGAGCAAAATGTAGGAGTATGTACATTTTCGAGATACTGGAGAAGATCGGCTACAGCCTCTCGTTCGCTATCGGCGAGGACGGGTTCATACAAGCCATCGCGGGCTCGACCTATTGCTGTCAGATGTATACGGCGACGGATAATAGCATGCATACCTCCGCAGCACGAGGAGCTGCAGATACCCATGGCAAACAATAGCACAAAGTCTTGATGAAAGAAGTATGTTGAACAACGGTGAATGAAAGTCGGTCTCGCTTTTGATGCAGTATCGGTCAAGGCTCGGTTGTTGACGAAAGGTCATCCACTTGTCGGCAACGTCACAACAGGGATCCAGATTCGAATTATTATTATCGGGCTCGGCTGTCGGGTGAAGACTACAAAACAATCCTCTATCGGGCAAGGTAAATGACTGACTACCACAGAGGCCAATCACTGGCACGAGATAGTGTCAAGATCGCGGTGTAGAAGGGAAAATTAGTTGGCGATTGCCCAGGTGAGAGATGAATCCGAGGGGGAGTTTATCCTAGCCTCACAGTTGGTTGGCGAGGGAAAGAATGGGGATCGAGACGCGCGCCAGGAAGAAGCAAGGTGAGCGCCGTAGCTCGGGTAGGACCTTCTACAGAGCTCAAACCTAAGCTGCCTGAGGTAAGTAAAGCGTGAGCTAAAGGCAAGAACGGATGAATTGGGGAAGCTACTTCCAGGTACATTGGCGTCCACTATAAGTCCACTTCAGAAGAGGTAGCTACAGGGGGCATCGAGGTTCCCTGCAGGAGGTGACCTCACTTGAGGTCATCCGCCGAAGGTAGGGTCCGCCAGGGACGACGTGCGCTATTGTTTAGGTGGTCTAGTGCACGTTAGGTGCAGAGACAGCTGTTACAGTGGACCGCCTCATTATGCTAGCGGCTGTGGAGAAGCTTGGACCGTCTCTTGCTTTTATCCAGACATTTCAACGCCTCATTTTGAGATTATTGAATGATCGTTTGATGAAGATTTATTTCTTATGAAGAGTAGGACATCTACCCATTGTCATAGCTGACATCTACTCAGCGCCTATTTGATGGAAATTCACGGAATGTTGCTGCCTTCGATATTGCGTATAGTACTGCCCTTCTGTCGCGTGGCATGTGATAGAGGCATTTCTTGACGTAAGATACAAATCCGAGGTCTACTTTATGCGACCTGGTCGATACTCGATTTTGGCGAGTTTTGCTTTCCAAAAATGGTAATTCTCATGTCACACAAGCTGTGCTGCCCATGTGCTTATCGTGTCATTGTTGGGTATCAATCTGAACAAACTTTGGCTGCAAGACATCTGCAGCAACTAACTACCCTGCACCACCACAAGGCAGGTCATGGCGGTTGATGTATGAACAGGGATCAAAAGACTATTGGGTGTTTTGAACGACTGGCTGTGATGGATGGGATTGTTGTGAACCGGACAAACTTGTCCTGGACCCTTCTTGCTTTGATGCCTGTGCAGAGGGCTGAAGAGACGGTAAGCTTGGAATGGCCTCGGGGGGCAAGAAAACAGCAAACCTTATTGTAGTTTATTAAAATAAACTTAGCAAAAGTTATCCTAAACTTAGGCTATATTACCCTAAGTCTTTTTGTCATTTAGGATCGAGGTCCTGTGTTTTCTTTCCTCCCCTAGAATGGATTATGCTGAGACATACGAGTTGCTAATCCTGGCTACATCGATATCAGTTCCAAGCTCAACTGATCAGCTAATGGGAATAAAGATTCTGAGATCGAGTGTTGACTTGCAATCTATCCTTCTACATAATGTCTCACCAATCCCTCAACCTGTCAATATCTCTATCTCAATATCTCAGTGACAACTTGCGGGATTTTGACAGGATAAGAATCCTCAAACCATGATAGAATGCACCTCAAACAAACCAGATAGGCCATATTGAACTAATCTGACCAATCCTAATTACCGGAGATGGAATTGTAAAACGGTCAATCTTTGCCAAGACCCGAAGCTCATCGTCGATCCGCCATGACGTTCTGTCTGTCTCCGTCTCCGCCGTGTAGTCCAGGGTCCGGTTAAGATCCAATGTTGGCCATAAGGTTAAGAAGTATGGAGTAGCGTATGCTGTACAGTAATATTATTGCTGGACTTTTGTTGGGCAGACTGTTTCGAGGTGGTTCCCTTATCATTTATTACAAGTCCAAGGTGAGTAAACGGCCGACCGATTGCCGTGACTGATATTTGCTCCTTTTTCCCTTTTACCCTTCAGCACATTCCCTTGCAAATAAATTTGCGCCTTTAATGATATTGAATTATCCTCAACGCCGTCGGATCGTTTTTATCAACTCTAGGCTGATGCTGTCTCTTTTCTTTTCGATTAGCATACGTCTGTGATTTTCTCAGTGATGCGTTATACGTCAGTATTTATCAGGACTTGACAACCTCACTTTCGATCCTCGACCGAACCATTAAATCCCGCCTGACAATTCGAACCGTATTGTGTAGCAGTGATATTTACTTGGAATGGAGAAAAACCCAGAACTTGAACCCGCACGAGGGGATCCAGAAACAAAAGCACCAGCAGATATCAATCTACCAAGCGAACCTCACGAAATCCAAAGTCAAATTGAAGTGACAGAAGCTCAAATTGACGACCCAGCAAAAGAAAACGTCAAATCATGGATCGAAGCCCAAAGCGAAACTCAACCACAACCTCCAACCGAACCGCCAACAGTTGAAGTTGATGATGCTGTCGGAGACCTGCCCCGCGCTGAAAATACCCCCAGTCCAGTACCTGGCGTGACTGGTACGACTGCAAAAGCTTCGACCACAACCTCAGCTCCAGGCACAGATACCCCGGGACAAGTACAAGAGTCAGCAGCCGAAGCCTCATTTGGAGGAGTTGGAGCTGTTTCTGGATCTGGACCTGGACCTGGACCGGCTTTGATAACTCCACGCCGGCGGGCTGCATCAACCTCCACTGGCCCCTCCACTACAGCCGCCGGTCATGGTCTTGTCCCTCAATTTGTCGCTCCGTCATCCTACCTCCGACGCAGGACTTCACTCCGAAGCCCAATGGCGCCCACCGAACCAAAGCCTCTAAGTCCTCTGGACAGAGATCAGTTACAGGGTCTGGTATGTTCATCTGCCTTTTGTCTGTCGCATCCGTTTGCCCGTACTTGACGTGGGGCACGCGCGCATCAAAGCCCGACGAGAAGCTAATCTCGACAGAATGCCATACGCGATTTCCTCAAAGTTCGCACCAGTTACGACGTCTTACCTCTATCATTCCGTCTCATCGTCCTCGATACCGACCTCCGCATCAAGAAAGCCATCAGCATCTTGACGCAGAACTGTGCGTCGCCCGATACGTCCAGAGTCTAATGCTAACCTTGCCACAGCAATCGTATCGGCACCTCTATGGAACTCTAAAACCTCGCGATTCGCCGGTATCCTCACGAGCACCGACTTTATCAATGTGATTCAATACTATTGCCAGTTCCCTGACGAGTTCAGCAAACTCGATCAGTTCCGATTGAGTAGCCTAAGAGGTTGTCGCCTCTCCATGCAAGCATGACATCGCTGACCATATCAGACATCGAGAAAGCTATCGGCGCAATCCCCATCGAAACTGTATCTGTTCACCCTTCAAAACCATTGTACGAAGCCTGCAGGCGCATGCTCAAGACCCGCGCCAGACGAATTCCCCTGGTCGATGTCGATAGCGAGACCAACAAGGAAATGGTTGTTTCAGTCATCACTCAGTATCGCATCCTCAAGTTTATCGCCGTAAACAACGAACACAACACCGTCCTCTTGAAGAAAACGGTTCGCGACATTGGCCTCGGTACATATTCAGGCATCGCTACAGCCTCGATGGGCAGTTCCGTGCTTGATGTTGTTCACCTGATGGTCAAGTACAACATCAGCTGTGTCCCGATTATCGATTCTCACGGACGAGTTCTAAACGTTTTTGAGGCGGTTGATGTCATCCCATGCATCAAAAACGGTGCCTACGAAGACTTGGATGGCTCTGTCGGGGAAGCGCTCTGCAAGAGATCCGACGAGAGCCCCGGTATTTACACATGCAGTGAAGGCGATCGCCTGGACTCCATCTTTGATACGGTCCGGAAGAGCAGGGTTCATCGTCTGATAGTAGTGGACGATGATAACAAGCTCAAGGGTATCATCTCGCTGTCCGACATTCTCAAATATGTGCTGCTCTACGGAGTGGAGGATACAAGCAACTGGGCTTGAGTATTGATGAGGTTATAATGATTGCATGCCGCTACGAATAAGGGAGCTCTCAGAGGCGCCGGAGGCAGGCATAGACAGGCGCAAGGGCAAGATGGAAGGTTATCATGTGCATACAATCTTTCGCTATAGACCGTTGACAGGCCTGCATGCATGATACAGTACAGCTGTCTCAGGATGATTGCCTTGGTAGTGTCAGTGTTACAGTACAGCAAGAGAGGCTTTTCGGCTTCGGGAACCGAGTGGCTGTGAATATCTGGGTGGGATTGGTCAGGTCTCATTCGATGCGACATGCGGATGACGGTCAAACTTGATGCTGCACTCTGACGACATTGGTGTTATCTACCCATTTCAGTATTTATCAACCATTTCCCACTTTGGTTACTTTTTTGATGCTATTCATATCCAGTTTCTGTGCACAAAGACTTCTGTGCTTCTTTGTCCTTGTGCCACTTGTTCTGCCCTTCTTCTGCCTGCCACTTGCAATCACTGCCATCACTGAAAACTTCCCCATTCACTTTGCCTGCGTTCCTTCCACTTTGACTTGATCGGTCAGATCCTTCCGTCCTTTCGCAATGAAGTTTCCACTGTTTCGACATTCACGAATCTGTTGTGACACGTGAGAATTTTGTTCAAACACCATCAGCTTTTTGACTGCCTTTTGATACGATATCTTATCCGACAAATGTCAGAATCTCAGCATTAATCACATCTACTTACCGCAAGGCTTTTGCCGATGGATCAACATTGTCACCCGCCTCTGGGCCACTATTCTGCGCCAGAGGCTGGCCCTCATCGACTATTACCGTCCAGGAGTAGCTTGTCTCTTCAGGCTACGATACGGCACATAACAGACCAAGGACCTGTACGTACCAGCAGAACATGGACGAGTAGTGGCGATCATAATATCCTAAGCGATACCGACGAATTGGGCGATCGAGCCACCTTTGTTCAAGAATACAACCGCCTAGCAAGAAAGGTGAGGGCCTTGAAGAAGTAGAGACCAAGCTGACGACTTAGAATGGGGTGCGAATACTGGTGATTGACGACTTTGACTCTAGGCATACTGTAGGTTGTCGATGGTGTATCTGAGCAATCACTGATAGCCCAGGGAAACGGACTTGGTAGTCCTCGCAAGCAAGGATGGCTTTATCGGATCCTACGGTCCTCTTCCAATCATCCTGCAGCAGATACACAACCACGACAAGGACCTCGCCATAAACGCAGTGTCTCCGATCTCGCCCACAACTTGATACATCGTCGAGACCCCAAGATACTCGATCTGCAGTCGATGGTCAGAATATGCGGCAAGAGCATGCTCTACCTCCCACCTGAATACACACCCTCTGCCTTGATACTCCCAACCTGCATTCGAGCTACTGCGCATCACATCGCTCAACATGTAACTACTCGGGGGATCTTCCGTATACCGGGGTCAATCAGAGTAGTCAACACGCTGTTCGATTACTACTGCTGTACCGACAATATCGACATCACAAACACCGTGCGATGCGCAAACCTGCCGATGCATGTGCAGGCTTCTGTCCATGATGTGGCGTCGACTTTCAAGCGCCTCCTTTCGGTAATACCCGGCGGGATACTCGGTTCTTTGGCACTCTTTGATGCGATGGTCGCAATCCATTCGCAGCTACAGGGTGACCCAGAGTTCCCTCGCACCAAACAGACCAAGGTTCGGGCCAGACTCATCGCCTTGGCTATCGCAACTGTTCAATCTCAATTTCGGAGGGAGCTCATATGCGCCGTCTTTGGACTTTTGAGTCTAATTGGAAGAGTGGCAGAAATCACCCCCAGAGAAGATGAAGAAGGCCGATCACTACCCACGGGAGACCTCATGGGCTACAATGCACTAGGCATCGTCTTTGGACCTCTTCTCATAGGCGATTTGCTTGGACTATATTCTATGAAGCTAGCCGCCCCAAAGGCAGGGATGCTGGTGCTTCCATTGAGATCTCCTAGATCACGACAAGATCGGAATGGAAGAAAGACACTCGGCAACGAACTTGGGGCACCTCCAACAATGGACAAAATTATCATCGCCAATACCATCGCAGAAATGCTTATAGTCAATTGGAGAGATGTGGTGCGACAAATGAAATCGCTTGGCATGAATCGACCGCACCCACGATCAAGTCAAGACGATCCCAACGAGAATAGTTTTGTTATCAGGAAACCACAAGGTTGGGATCGGGAATGGCGAGGAAGCGAGGGAGATCAGATTCCACGAGAAGACAGCCCAGAACCGCCTACACCTACCCTGGGCATATCTAAGCAGCGGTCGCGCAGTCGTGGGAGTTCAGCCTCAAAGAGACTTGCAGCTAGGCCCAACATTGGCTGCTTAAGTCCAACTGTGGAAGAAAGTGTTCACGACGAGGATAAGAGCCAAATACTAGAACAACCAGGGGAAGGGAGTAGCTATGTTCAAACGCCGCAGAATTCGCAGATGCCGACAGGTACAGTTCACTTGGAGGACAGCAAGGATGCAACGGCGAAGGATACCCCAGGCGAGAGTGCGCACATCGCCCCAACACCCACCCCGGCTACAAGGACCAGAGGACTGATCAACCGAGATGGTTCCCATCTGTCTCAGGATGATGTGCCACCTCGGACGTCCTCAAAAAGAGGAACCAAGCCAACCCCTATTCAACAAACCAGTCCCGAGGAACCAACAAGCCAGGACACTTCGAGAGTCTCAGCAACGGAGACCCCTTCAATTGAACGAAAGGGTGCTATAAGAAAGAAATATCCTGGAAAGGCAAAAGCCCTAAAGCCACGTCGACAGTCGCTTGCAGTTGAATGGACAAAACCTGCCAGGTCATCAGATACCTCCATGGATAGGCCAGGTTCAACCAGTCTGGAATTTTCATCCGAGAAGGAGGCTCTTGAAGCTGCACTAAAAGCGCATTTCGAGGAACTCAGAGAGTTGGATTCGATGGACCAACGCAAGAGTTCAGCCTCTACAAACGTTGATCAGAACTCGGAGATGTTGACTTTTGCCAACACTCCCAAGGTTTTGCACTTCCCAATCGAAAGGCTAGAAGAGGAGAGCGACTACACTATTCGCGGAGACAAAACACGAACACAGACTTTACAGGAAGCCAACTCTGCCTCGACAACACCAAGACAATTTTATTCTCCAATGCAGGTGCCAGCGAGTATTGCAGGAGGCAGCAGTTCCATGGGGCTGGCCTCCCCAAAAAGCCAGGTTGGGACATAGAAAGTCTCTTCTGGTGCACAGGAGGAGTTGCCTAATGGATCACAGAGTCTTGAATACGATGAGACACAAAAGCAAGCCAAGGGCATTGGCACTGAAACCCCGGAACGACGACACTCTCGAGTTATGTCTTTGCCTGCCGAAACACCAAAGACTGAGAAACAGCGTACTGCATCCTCTCCCTGGTTCTCTGTTCCAAAAAGAAAATCGACGGCGTTAACACGTCCAAATTTGACGCCAACAGACAATCCAGGAGGCGTCAGAGCCATGGCTGCCAAGTTTGAAACCGATCATCCAACCGAGACATCTCCAACAAAACCCAGGAGTGCGAGCAAAACTCAAGATCTCATATTACAATTTTCACAAGAGTCACCCACAAAGAGTATCCGGTCCACAAGATCCATTTCAACCTTGGGACACAAACGGAATGTTTCAATTTCAAGCCAGGACCGGCGTTCTCGACCGTCAGCAACAAACACTGTTAGAGATGAGGCTCTTGACCAAAACTTGCGAGCCTCGATCAGGGAGGAGGCAGCAATGAGGGCAGTTGAGCTTCAACAAGCTGACAAGGGACAAAAGCCAAGCTCCCAGGAACAACCGGAAATGTTAGCTCAGCGACAGACGATCCCTAGGAGGAAGCCAGTCCCAGGCAGGGGTAAAGAGGCATCATTAGAGAATCCACGAAGTCTGGGAACCATGATGCCTTATCCTGAACAGCCTCCTATCGCTCAACACCTTAACCTTATCAGACCAGCATCATCAGCATCGAATACGCAGTACGGGGCGGATCCGTCAGTTCCTCAAAATATTTCAACCCCTTTTCAACGTCCCGGCAGTACAACTACACTTCATGCACAGATTCGAAGTCTCCAACGACAACTAGACCTCAAGACAGAAGAAGCAGTTCATTTGAGAAGGCAGCTTGAGGTGCAAGGAGATGCAGATGTTGGAACATTGAGTCAGCAACTACGAGAAGCCAAAAGGGAGGCACAAACGTGGAGGGAAAGGGCAGAGAGCGCAGAACGAAGAATCAAAGTGTTTGAACGATTCACAGCACGACTCAAAGCGATACGAGAGGCTGTAGGAGTCAACACGAGAAATGCCGACACAGACACAGCCAAGTATTTGGATGGGGGTGCGAATGGACAGAAAGAAAACACCTTCTTGGAGAGTACCATGGGTTACGAGAGTGACAGTTCAGGGAGAACAGAAGATGCCGGTGTCGTCAAAGCCCGGATACGCCGTTGTCTCCATGGCTTGACCGATGGTCCCCCAGACAAACCATCCTTTGGACTCGACGAAATCCAGAATCCAGAAAGACCAAAGCGGGATATCAGCCCGAGTACAGTCGAGGTCTGGATGGCGGCACAAGAGTTGCTACAGCTTGATGAGGCCCAGGGGCAAAGAGAGACGAATAACTGAATTCTAGAACAAGATTGACGGTGTGGCAAATAGACGTGCGTCCAGGAACATTGGTGGTCCGTCTCACATGACAGGCTGTGCAAGGGTCTCCATCTGAAAGACCCTGGTGGCAAACTTGACTGTACCTTTTTGAATGTATCAGTTAGATTTTGTGGCAAGGGTGTCTGTGTATCAGAATATCACGGACTTGTCCAAACAACTCCATTAGGTAAAATTTCGATTGTGAATATCATGCTGTGTGAGGTACACCTGCGATGAAAACCTGTTTCACAGGAGGCTCTTGGCCCCGATAAACCGATCACTTGAGCGAGCTAAATTCTGTGCCACTGCAGATCAGGTTAATGGGATTTTGGAATCTCGATTTCTCTTGTATGCATTTTTACAGACACTGTGCTAGATACGGGATTTCAATTCATGTGCCGAGATCATTGGACACCTGATTGGGCAATGTCGATCCCGCTTTTAGCTCCAAATTTATGACTTGTCCCTGGTGCAGGGAAACTGTCTGATGGATGATGATGCGAACGAATGCTTGTATACCTTTGCGAGTGTATGGCTGCGGATGACTGAGGGAAGCATGCTATGGTCTCTCGTCAGATGCTCGCTTGATTCGCCATCTACCTGCGTCATCTCGGTTCATCGACACATGAATACGCCCAATTCCCTCAAGAACGGAATCGAATAGGGCAGATTCTTCAGGGTCCTCTGGTTTAGGGTTTCTGTTGGTCACGCCAGCGGGACGGCTGTCTGCCCCCGAGTAGCGGCGGGAGGATGTTGAAAATGCGGGGGACTTGAGAGGTCCATGTGAGAGGTATTGATCTTCTTGTGTCATCGGCGGAGACGGGAGCAGACTCGCGGAAGACATTGACGGCGGAGAATAAGCGGGGGGCGTATAAGGCTGAGCTGATGGTATGTAGGATTCTTGGGTGCTCTCTTGATCATAGGTCTGCGAGGTTGAATATCGTTGGTTGGGTTGCGTACTGACGGAAGAACGCCGAGACATCTCCACGGAACAAGTGCGAGAGACTGTGTCTTCTGGTGGCGATGGCAGGAGTGAGCCTAGAGAAGGATTTGGAGTCTGTGAGATGTGAGAAGGCCCAGATGGGTAGAGCGGAGTAGAGGATCTTGACTGAATGTCACGGCCAAGAATCATATCGGAACTGGATGTTGTGAAAGACATTGCGGTGGTAGGTCTCGTCTGGCCATATATCGAATGCGTATGATGCTGCAGTCTCTGTGCAGCACTGTGTAGGGGTCTCGAAGATCTGATAGTTCCAGTCGAGGCTGAATCAGGGGTTGTGATTGATTTTCCATCTTGGCCGGCGGAATAAGCTTGTCGTTGTCGAGGGGGAGAAGTGACGGCGCCAGCCTTGGTAGGCGAGGTCCAGACCATGGCCACACGTGGGGTGTATGCCTGCGAGGACTGGTAAGGGCCATGATCTGTCTGACCCCGTCAATTGCCTGCAAAGATGGATGGATGCTTGTGTGTCGCCTGCACAACCGAGCTGTACAAACCAAAATCTACACATATTAGCTGTCATCTGAAAACGGCATAGTGAACTGAATCATGATTTTCAACTGCCGAGCACAATGGGGAACGAATTTGCATTTTGCGTGATGTTGTAACGTCGGTACGCCATAATGACGACAGAAAGACGAGCTTGTTGACTTACCCACACCAGTCCCCAAATCCCGGGATGTCAAAACCTTGATCGACAGGTCCGGATTGACTTTTCCAATGACTTGCACAGCGTTACCATTTGTGAGATGTGCATCCTGAAAGGTTAGCTCAGTGTTGCAGTGCATTCTGATGTCGTGACACTGACACCAGATTTGATGTCAACTCACCCTGTTCAACAAGACGGTGACTGTGCCCTCTGAGTCAAGAGTAGCCTGTTCACCTCGGAGCTGCGTAACCTTTCCCACGAGCATGACTACTTTGCCAACAAAATTGTCAAGATAGGCAGCAGTGATGCGCGGGGTTGAAAGTTGCTCAGCCATAGTGTTTGGTTTTTGTTTGCGATCAAGCTAGAGAGATAAGGAGATGAGAAAGATACGCGAGCAGACAGGGTTTGTGTCTCAGATGCTTGGTTGACAGGCAAGGAAGCGATGTTGGTGAGAGGTTAGACGATGAAACGCATGTAAAGCTGTTGGCGATAAATGCGGAGGGGAAGCGCGTCGAGCATGACGCGCAGTCACGTGAGAGAATCGTCACGTGATAATTAGTATTCCTGCCATCGCAGCCTCGCAGGCATCTTTATGTATGCTTTTATCTTCCCTCATTTAAATCCATGGATGGATCCTGCTTATCGTTTGGCAAGCTGTCAATTCTACTCGAGAATTAAACAGCCAATCTCTTCGTTTTCAAAATTAATTCGAGCCACTGGCTGTGGTCGCCTATTCGGACCCTTGCCCGGTTCCTCCGCTCAACCAGGTTCAACAAGTCTCATTCCCACGATAAACCCGCTAGCCAAGCCAAGAAAGCCCCTACGATACTGAACACATTACCCTTGACAGGCCTGCAGCGCATAACCTTATTCGCTCAAGTCAACCCCGCTCCTTGAATCTGTCAAAGCCTAGCCCATGTCGGAGTAAAAGCTCCGGATTAATGCGCTGAGTCGCCGTTGACCAGAGAGGGGGAATTGGGAAGTAAAAGCAGTGAAAGACGCACAGTTTATTAGTCCTACCAAACTGTGTCTTGGTGTTCGGCTCAATGCCACGGCAGACACGCGGTGATGCGAAGGCTGATAAAGTCAGAGACCAAGACAAAGAACTTCATCACATATCCAGGAGTTCATGACCCCTGCAGACATTGAGTTATACGGCATTCCCCGTGTGTTGAAATTTATCAGCTTGCAGCAAAGGCCACGCATCTGAGGTCGATCCTTACTCTGTGTGGGTGCCAAAATCCTGATCACGTTTGTCGATCAGTTCAAGATATCTCTTGTCACAACCATGAGTCTTGTATGTGAAGGATTGCCGGCTTGACTAACCATCACTGGAAGGACCCTGTGTGCATCGGGAGTGATACTTTATTACAGGAATCATTGCAAGAATCAAGTCATAACCAAAAGACATGAACGAGGTTCGTCATGATCTTCAGATATTAGCCCAACGGGTTCTCGAGCTGTCAAAGGATCAAGCTCTTGACTTGATAATGACCATGACATCGAAGCTTGAGTTGCTGGTTGACATGATAGGTGGATGCTGCAATAATCTCGTTCGCTTCGCTTCGCTGCTGAGGTCGGTGTGTACAGTCCGTCTTGCACTGTCTCGCCGGGTGCGGCCTTGACGGACAAGGTTCATCAACATTGATTGGTGGTTGAAAATCACGGACTCCAGGTCCGTTACACCATGATTGGCCACACCCACACATCCCCATATTGAAGATAGTATCTCCGCCAAGGGGCCACTTGAATATCGAAGTACCATTTGCTTCGCAGTTTGTGATTGGAGCACTGGTGGATTTAGAGTCCAAGCACCTCTACCGCTTATGCTAGGCATATCCTACCATCTTTGGCTCAAGGTTCCGAACGGGATGACGTTGTCTTTGACTGAGGGGACTTTTTCCTCACCTCAGCACAGCTGATACTGCTCCCCTATGGTTATGTTTCGTACAAAGCAGAAGATTGTGGGGTCAGCAAGACATTTAGGATCACTTATAACCTCAACAGCTCTGGTATCTCGCAGCTTCGGTCCATTGTCCAGCAAGAAACGATACCCTTGCTCACACTGGCTGCTTTGTATTGCGAATTGAAACCAACGGACTTGGTCCGGACATAACGTTGTCAACATTGCGCACCTCGTTTCCTATCTTCACCCACCAATCTTTTATATATACTCCCAACCCTAGTTGTTGGATACATATACAGAACCAGCTACATTACCATAAACCGCAACCAGGTCCACCGATACACACTACCCCGGGGAACAGGTGACGCAAGAAATTGTTGATAGTGGCCGCATCCGTTGTTGGCGTAATATAATATCCGAATCCCTTCATCTAGCTTTGGTGCGACTGCTGGACTTCTGTTACAGCTACATCTTCTGACTCTCCCATCTTACAATCATCGATTTTTCTGGCAAGTTTGTCAACCTCGGCATCTCGAGTTTGTTCCTGACAGATGTTTGCCTTCCTCCCTGACTTTACCCAAATGGTCAATTCGCCCCAGCGTCTAGATCTTATAGCTGCATAGGCGAAGCCGAAACACACTATTGGATCAACGACCCCGTACGCAGAGAACAGGAACAGACGAGGCAATTCGCCCCAGCGTCCAGATTTAGTTGGAACATCTCCCTCCCCTCCCCTGCTACTTACCGAAACGTTGTACCCGGCCGTGCCATTGAGCTTCAACTTGGGAATTGAGCCTCGAAATCGACTTATTGTATTATCGATCGGTGGTAAACCACCATTCCTCGGTGAGGTCAACTCGGCTGTAAGGTACTGGAGTACTCAGGTACTTACATTGCACCACCGGATTGGTTTCTCCGTTGAGCGCCTGTCTGATTTTCCCATCCGCCCTGCCAACAGCAGAGCTACACTTCTACTCCAACACGGCCATTTCTTATTACCCATTCCCTTCGACATTGCGTTCCTGATACAAGTCCTTCTTTCATCTTCCCTTGATCCGTTTCCTTTCCTGGCCGCCGTTGGTCTTTGATGTTCTGGAACATCTACACCCCCATCTCAACCAATCCGGCCAAGCACCCCCTCCCTGTGCCCGCTCCAGATCTCCCGATCTCTAGAGCTGCACGCTCAATTCCCATCGAGCGAGCTTCCTGACCTCGACTTTGTCTCGAGCGGCTCACCAGTTTGGCGCTTTCTCTGACAGCCAGTGGCAATCAGCTCAGCCACACCAGCCTAGTCGTGCCGCTGTAACCCCAGGTCCCACGCTTCAGCACAGTCTCAACGGTCTTGCAGAGTCAAGATGGACGGACCAAGCCAGGACTTTGGCGACCAAGCCCAGAGCTTCCAAAACAACTTTCCCCTGACGAGCGATGATGCCAATATTGATCCATTACTCAACTGCACAACGGGAGCTCAGGCGTCCCCGATCGTTAGCAATCCCATGAACGACCAGCTTCTCATGGGCTCCAACATGTGGAACCCGATGAACAGCCCCGTCAACTTCTTCCCTCCCTCCATGCCAGCAATGGCACCATCAGCTTTGAACAACAGTCCAAAAGTACCCAACGAAATGCATTCAACGCCAGAAACCCCATTCAGTGAACCCACGTCTGGCGGCCCAACACGGCAATCGAGCAAATCGTCTATCCCTTCAATAGATTCAGCCAACACCGACACCAACCCTCGGCGCAGTAGCAGAGCTAAAAAGACTCAAGATCAACAGTCATCAGTGGAACCTGTCGCCAAACCGCGTCAAAAACGAGCACCCAAGGAGCCATCACTGAAGGAGGAAGATGAGGACGATGATGATGGACTGGATGAGACGCAAAAACGCAGCAAGTTCCTCAAACGGAACAGGATCGCAGCGTCCAAATGTCGTCAAAAGAAGAAGGTGTGGATGAGAGAATTGGAGGAAACCACAAGAGATTTGGAGATTGAGCACAATGCCCTACACGTCCAGTACACCGACCTCATGGGCGAGTTGACCACCATCAAGAATCAACTCATGGATCATGCTTCTTGCAATGATGCCAACATCAACCAATGGCTTGACAACGAGGCAAAGAAATACGTTCAGCGTATTGCAGCACAGTCTGCGCAGACCGGACAGGCTCCTCCAGTATCGCCGCAAAATGTACCTGGAAAATTTCGCAATACGCATCGTCGTAGCTCAAGTGGTATGCCGAACCTTGTTCAAGCATACGACTCATGAGTTCATGACTGACCATCAGCTAGTTGCCACCTCTATACCGCAGTCGGTAGAATCAGAAATCATCTACGACCACGCACCAGACGACTTTATTGATGCAAGAAACTGAGTGAAAATCGATGGGGCGGACGCTACACCGACGGAGATGGTGGTTTGAGTTTAGAAGTCAAGCTATTTTGACCCCAACTCCACATGAACACAACAGCCTTGCTATTGTGACTTTGAAATTCCTTCGACTCGACAACGGGTGATATCGACATGCCGAATCTTGGGTCAAAGCTAGATGAAAGTCCTCAGAGCTGCGACAAACACGAACACGAAAAGAAAAAAACCGAGCGAGATGCTTCAGCGGGAAGATACCCTTACAAAACCTGGCTATGGTGCGGCAACAGTACCACGATTGGCCGTTCCCATAACAGGAAAGGCGATATGGCGCATGTACTGAAAGGAGTTTGGCAAAAGGGGTACAGGCAAGGCAATATTTTATGACTTGATGCTTTCACGATCATGATCTGATTTGTGCAGATGGGATGTACGATTGCTATCTGGGCCGACGAGCATCAAGTTCTCGTGGCAACCGGTTTGATTCTTGGCCCTTGGCCGTTAATTTGGTAGCCTATGGGAAGGAATAGAGGAGAGACTTCCTGTCACTATGACAGGCTGCCCTGAGTGCTTTCAGGGTGGGTTATAATGAATACCATGACGAGGGGGACAGGGAGGGTAGCACAAAAGAAAATATTCAAACCTGAAGAAGGAAACGATAGCCGTTGATGACAAACCCGTTCTGAGCAAATGGTCCGCAGGGAACAGCCTGTGACGAGGAGACTTGCAATCGAAATGATGACTGACCATCGTAAGTGCCAGGAACTTTTGCCGACATGGAAAGATCCGGACTCATCAAGGACACGAGATCATGTTAAAGCACAAGTTGGGGTTTAGGGGTTATCAAAGGTAAAGTTTGGTGGCAATATCAAGCTTTGCCACAGCCGGGCCCCTTGATGACCCTAAACTTGAACATATGTAGAAGTTGATCATCCTGACTCCGCATTTCATACCAATTAAGAGCATATGTGACTGTCGTTGAGATCGTGGCGAGTATTGCCACCGGACAAACGTCTGACTATAGTTGAGGCTCATGATTGGTGGTGATACGTTGAAGCAAGACACCGGCTGCAGGTAAGAAATAATGCGGCTGAAGCCAATCGGGAATAACGATAATGTAGAGGCATTGGCGTGTCACTGGTGACTGAACAAAATTGAGTTGCACGTAATTTATTTCTCTTGGTACTCTCCATTTTCTAAATGTACAGTATGATACACGCTCATCCATCTCTCTACCTCCTCTTGATCCATCCCCTCGAGTTGGAGATACCTCTGATGTTCTTGGTGTACTTCCAAAGGTGACGGTACTTGGGTCCTTGTCGCTTGGCTTCCCATCCACGGGGCTTGACGGGAGGCTTGAGGCTGTACACGCGCGTAGGTCTGAACTCGATATCTGAGCCGGGGATGTTGTGTCGCGCCATGACAGCCGCGGTGTTTTCATCCCAGACACTACGGAACATGTTGAACCCAAAGGGCGTCGTGCTGAACTTGTCGCGGAAGGACTTGAGCGAGAATCCATCACGCTGGCTGTATAGTTCCTTGAGCTTGGCAACGTCGATCTTCTTGCCGGGTTGCTGCTCGAGGAGGTAGATACCGAGACGGTGGTATGGGGCACCCTTTTGGGAGAATGCGGGGAGCCACGGTAGAGCAAGCTGATCCTCGCCCTTTATCCTGCTCAGAGGTAGCGATGTGTCTGTAGGGCTGATGGGGATGTTGGCGGCGAGGAAGTGGCAGCGCTTGTTGAAGGTATCGGAGTCAGGGTTGGGAACATCAGAGTCGAGGACGACTACAGAGACGAGTCGCTCGCCCTTGTCAAACACTTGAACTCGAAGACGGGGTGCGTTCTCGCTGACGACACTGTCGACGATCTGGCCGGGAGGAATCTTGAGCTTGCGGAAGTATAGCTGGACATCGGCGGTGGGTTCGAGCTTGGGGAGAACGTCGGGGACGATGTTGAACTGCTTGATACGTTGGGTGATGAGACGGTGGTCGTAAGAGCGCCACTTGGCCTCGGCGTAGTGACGGTAGATAGGCTTGTTCATATCGCCTGGGTGCGTTAGTTAGACCCAGACCGTCAATTGGGGTGCCTACCTGTTCCATCTTCAAAACGCTTCTTGACAACAGGGTCATTAGCATCTGCAAGGATCTTGAGCCTCTCGACATATTTGTGCAGACTCTTGATCTTAATATCCTTCATCTTCTGCCCCCCCTTGATATCGTCCGGACTCGTAGCTTCTAACCGAGATATCTTCTCTAGCTCTTTGGTTATCTCCGCCAGCTTCTGTTCACGATCCACCGCCAGAATCTTGCGAGCCTCTTGAAAAGCCTGGTACGGGAGATGCTCAAACGGCAGGTCGCCCGTGCTCCGGATAGCCATTCTTCGTCGTCGTGATCCAATTGGCATCTTTCCAGCCTTCATGAGCTGCTGCTCAAACTCGGGGAGCACCGTATTGGGATCGAGGTCTGCTGCGCTGGGCGTGGCAGTCTGTGTCTCGGCTGATCGTCGAATTGTGGCAGAGGTGAACGGTCGGGCGACGCTGGGCCGCAGCTGCCGAGCGATTGGCCGCATAACGGCCTGGCAGCGCGACATAATGAGCAGCGGAGCGTAGGGCCGTAGACGTAGGACGTTGAAAGTGACGCTGGTGATATCTCGAGATATTGAAAAATGCTCTGGGGATGGTTTGCAGCTTGGCCCCACTAAAAACTCGGGGAACGGAGGATGTTGCCGATCCACTTTTTTGCAGTATCGCATCACAGTTTTGAAGCCTCAACACCAAGCGAACTACTGTCCCCGATCACAGCAAATCTCCCTATCGACGGCGGTTAGGGAATTGATATCATGGCTGGCAAGGGAATTGGGTGCCTGGCTGAGGCCATGGGTGCTCTGCGGGTGTCTGCCAAGGTATGTGAAGAGACTGCAAATCGCTTCAATGCTAACAGATGAAGCCGGCGACACTCAACAAGGCCTTTACAAGGTCAATGGCTACAGAAGTCTCTCCAAAGAACACTGCAGAGGCTAAATCTCCAAACACCACACAAGGCATTCTCGAATCATGGAAGCCCAGTACGATTCCCGTCAGCCGTCAATGACCTTACTGACCACCGCAGTCACAACCGTTCCCGTCACAGTCCACGCCTTTCCCTCGTTGGAACCGACTTCTCTCGAACGATGGGACGTCAACCACCTCTACCTCCCTCTCCGCCGCGATCTCCTCCACCTCGCCGTCGTCTACGAAGGTGACAACACCCGCCAAGGAACCGCCTCCTCCAAAACCCGCTACGATGTCCACGGCTCCCACCGAAAGATGCGTCCGCAAAAGGGAACTGGTCGAGCTCGTATGGGAACCAAGCAGAGCCCCGTGAACCGCGGCGGTGGAAAGACATTCGGTCCTCATCCCCGCGACTTTGGCACCAGCCTTACCCGAAAGGTGTACGACAAGGCATGGCGCACAGCTCTGAGCTACCGTTACCGAAAAGGCGATCTGATTGTGTGTGAGGACGGTATGGATCTTGTGCTGCCGACTGATTACGAGCTCGTTGCTGGAAAGTATCTCAAGGACGGATTGAAGGAGGCGTATCTCAAGCGATACATGACTGGAGTGCTGGGAAACCTTGGCCTGGGCCGTGCTAGCGGTCGAACTCTTTTCGTCACTGGAAACCGACGTGAGGCTCTATTCGGCGCCATGGAACAGCTTCCATGGGAGGGTCGAGCACTGGACCTGCAAGATGTCGATGTCAAGGACCTTTTGGAGACAGGCAAGGTGGTTCTGGAACGAAGCGTGCTCAAGGAGATGATCAGGAAGCACCAGAGCGACTTGGTGAGCAGAGTTGTTGTGCAAGGCCTGGTCAAGGGGCCCAAGCTAGGGACACCAGTGATTAGGGCATGAGCGTGTAAACTACCTGTATTATTTTGTATACAATCGCATGCATTCATCAGTGGACATTCTTGTGAAAGCTAATCTCGTCAAGTTATTATCGTTCGGGTATCGTTAGATTGCCATCTATGAGTACACTATTATACATGGGAGTCTACAATGCTCCGCCGACAAGCGAAACAATCCACATGGCAACTCTGACTTTGAGCCCAACTCTTCGTTCAGTGCGGGCAAAGTCATCTCGCGTTGCCTTGGTAGCATGTTCCTGCAGCCATAGCTGCTCCTCTCCAAGTCTCCCCTTGAGTCCTTCATCGCGGGTTACGATCAAAGCACCCGCTTCGAGATCGTGAGAGTAGCTTCGTTTAGTATAGTTGGAACTTCCGATAATACTCATAGCGGGGTTCTTGTCACCTGGAATTGTCACCCAGAGACCCTTGGCGTGATATGTCCATCCACCAGGCTGACCAACGACACCATAACGCCATTCCTTCAATGTGATGTCGTCATCACGGCCTTGGTGGTGTACGCGATGAACGAAACGGCGAGCGAGGAGAGTGTATGCATCAGGGAGGAGACCCGAGACGCCTTTCGACTTGTAGAAACCGTTTGCCTCAGGAGAAGCTGCGATGACGGTGTTGGAAGTAGAGGCAGTGTTGAGGAGGAGTTTTGTCAGAGAGGGAGCGGGGTTGAAGTAGCCCGCTGTAAAGGTCCATGAGGACTCACGATATGCGGGCAAAGCGAGAGTCTTGAGGATATGTGTAATGACGGGGAGCTCAGTTGAAGTATCTGGTTTCATGACCTGGGACATTTGCCCAAGCATGTAAACTCGTGTATCAGAAATCTCATTCTCAGGCTTGGCTGTCGGATGTAACAGAGTCTGGAGCGTCGATGTAGTGCTCTTGATAAAAGACTGGGGCTTCTCCAGTGGTGAAGGAGCAGAGTTGTTCTCTGGCCATGAGAGTGTGAAACCCGCTGGTTCTGTTGAAGGTTGAACCAAGAAGCTAAAGGATGTAACCCCTGAATGGATCTTCCAAAAGTGATCAGTCACCGCCTTTGAAGCAAAGAGATGATATCGATCTTGACGGTTGGTAAAGTAATCAGTCGACAGATTTGCCCTGAAAAGTCAGTATATCTCCAACCCCGAGTCTTTCGACATACCCAGACATGATGATCTCATCATCAACACCATAAAGCTTCATGTGCTGAAGTCCCCAGCCCTCATTTATCCTCTTGGGGATATACTGTTTCCTCAATCCAGTGAGATTCGGCGTGTGATACATTCGAATTTCTACACGGTCTGCTCCAAACTCCTCGACCAGGGGCGCAAGTAACGATGCACTCGATGGATTAGGTGCCTCTCTTGTCCCTCGCAGCGCATCTGTAAGAATACTTAATTTGACGTCCGGATTCTTCCTCAACGCCTCCTGCAGCGTCTCAATGAGCTCCTTTTCCGACTTTCCAATGTACAGCGTCGACAAGAAGATCCGTCGCTGTGCTTTTCGTATGCGATCCTAAACAATCAGCCCTGCCATTTTCGTATCAATGGTAGTCCAACCTTGAGTGTTTCGTAAAACTCGGCTGGAGTACGAATTATCTGAATCTGCTCCCCTCGAACATCGAAACTCGGTGCCAATCGATCCAACTCAGTCACGAAAGGGGCCAAAGCTCCAGCGTTATTCACAGAACCCTGAGTGTTTCCAGCTGGCATCGCATACTGTCTGGTCTGGACTCTTGCGCTGGGAACTCTGGGCTTGAAACTTGCGGCACGCAGCCTTGTAGTGCATCGTGCACAGCTCCGAGTAAGCATCTCGAATCGCTAACCTCAATTAAAGCTGCTATTAAAAGTGCTTGTATCCGTAAATCGGTAGAATTTCTGGTTGAGCTTCGAGGTACGTACCATGCCGTCACGAACTCAATCTGCCGAGGTTGATCCGCGGTAATCTTCAAACCTCACATCATCGACAAGCCATCAACAATCATTCCGCTGAGATCAATTGTCGCTCAACCGCCATCATGTCGACAATCTCACGAACATTGTCCAACCTGCGCAAGGTTGGAATCAAGGCAAGTCTGCTGTCAACCGCCAATGAGCCAATGCTAACTTGACTAGGACTACTTTGTCCAGATGCTGGTATGTACCTGACCGAACGATCCTCGACTCTGGCTAATGACGCCTGTTCGCACGAATAGTACATCGGTACGCTTCCTAGATTGTCCGTCGAATCATCCACTGACATCCGCAGGTGACACTAAGGCTGGTCGTCTGATTGGCACCGATCGCGCCGGCAACAAGTTCTTCGAGAACAACGAGGAACTCCCCCTCCGAACACGCTGGGTCGAGTACGCCAAGCACGACTACGACGCCGCTCACATTGAGCCCGGATGGCACGCCTGGATCAGCTACAGCGTCGACAAGCCTCCTACCGAGGACCCCCTACTACAAACTGGTGTCCGAGCCTTTGAGCCCTCACGCCCCATCCCCAACTTTACCCAGACCCGCGGCGCTTTCAAGACTTACAACACGTATGTTTCGCATTTCTTAGGAGGCAAAATTCTGACCGTTTTAGTTCCAAGTCCAAGATCTCGGTATGGGAGCCTGTGGCGGCGCCTCGGGCATGAGGAGTGGTCAAATGTATATAAATTCGCCTAGAGGTTCATTGAGAAACCCAAGCATTGAATTCAGAAGCTGCCAGTTCTACAGCTAAAAATGATATAAGATCTAGAAAACGTGCACTCTATGGTCTTCAGATCCTTCTCTTATACGGACTACATAAGAAATCTCACGATCTACGACTTTGCTTCAATTGCAGATTTGATGGCTAAATGGTCAGCGGGATTTGGAAACTGGACGGGCTACTAACCTTCACATGTCACTCTAGCATCTCCAAACAGCATCTTTGCGTTGGGCATGTAAAACATGGGGTTTGGAACATCAGCTGCTCTTGTTAGCTGCATTCGAACAAGGGACGGACAACTTACCATAGCCACTGGCCATGCCTCTCTTCATGACGACAACCTGCTTGGCTTTCCAGGCATGCAGCACAGGCATACCCTCGATAGAGCTGCCCTTTTCCAGAGCAATAGGGTTGACGGTATCGTTGGCGCCAATGACAACAGCCAGGTCAGTCTCGGGAAAGTCATCGTTGATCTCATCCATTTCCAGGACGATATCGTATGGCACGCTGGCTTCAGCGAGAAGAACGTTGCACTGACCAGGCATACGACCTGCGACTGGGTGAATGGCGAAGCGGACAGTGATACCCTTGGATCGAAGAGTCTTGACAATGTCTGAGATGGCGTATTGAGCCTTGGCAACGGCCATACCGTAGCCAACAATGAGAATGACCTTTTCAGAGTTGAGAAGTGCATCGGCAAGGTCATCTACAGAGGTCTGAGTGACTTCTCCCTGAGGTTTAAACTCTTGTACTGCAGTTGGCGTGCCCAAACCTCCGAATAGCACGTTTGTCAGTGATCTGTTCATGGCCACGCACATGATGTACGACAGAATTGAACCAGATACACCGATCAAGGCTCCAACAGTGGTGAGAAGGGGATTCTCAAGCATGAAACCCTCGGCAACAAGAGCAAAACCACTGTATGCGTTCAAAACAGTGATGACGACGGGCATGTCAGCACCTCCAATGGCAGATGTGGTGGTGTATCCCTTGATGAAGCTCAAAACAGTGCTTCCAGCAAGCGCTCCAGCTGCAACCAAGGGGTTCCCTGGGGCCATTGTAATGAAAGCACCCATGGTGGCTGCGTTGCTTGCGAGTAAGCCTGAGTTGATGATATGTCGTCCAGGCAGAATCTTTGGCTTAGACGTCATCCTGCCGGCGAGCTTGAGGAACGCGACTATGGATCCGGTAAACGTGATGCCACCGATAACGACACCAAGGTAGGCTGTGACGAGATGGAGAGTGGAAGGGTCCATGACATCAGCCATGACACTACCGATACTGGTCAAGACGGCAGCAAGACCGACCACGGAGTGAAGAGCGGCGACAGTTTGAGGTAGATCAGTAGGAGTGATTCGCTTTCCAATGAGCATACCAGCGATTGTACCAAGTGCAGCAAGACCACCAAACTGAGTGAGGACCTCAGGGGTGAAGCCAGCAGCGAGCAGACTAGCCAATACACCTGTACCAACACCGAGGATACCGAGAGCATTGCCCATGCGAGCAGTGGCTTGGGAAGCAAGACTGGACACGGAACCAATGCAGAGAACGGAACTGACGAGATAACCGGCTTGGACGAGACCAGCAGCACCAGTGGAGGCAGCAGCCACGAAACCACCACCGCAGACAACGGCAGGAATTGCATAGAGCCAGGGGTACTCAGGGGGGTCGGTAGGTCCTATTCCTGTTAGCTGAGCCGAGTTAAAGATCGAACAGCTCACTCTTGAACATATCCAGCATGCGCTTGGTGATCACGAAACCACCGCCAACATTGACAAAAGCCAGCAAAACACTGAGAGCGCCAAAAGCTTGAGGAATAGTCTCGGGCAGGAATCCACCACCAAGGATGAACAAACCACCAATACCGACCATACCGGAAATAGCGTTGGTGACACTCATCAGAGGAGAATGAAGAGCGGGAGCAACACCCCAGACAGCACGATATCCAATAAGACTAGCCAGAGCAAAGGTGAAAGCGTTCGACATGAGAAGAGGGCTGGTCCATTTTCCAAGAGCCAAGATACTGCCCATACCAGCGGTGACACCAGCAACTTCACGGGTCTTCTTTTGCCAGGGAGTTAGAGCTACAGGTTCAGGGGTCACTTCGGTTGCCTCGACCTTTACGGGTGGAGGAGGAGGTGCTGCGCGAGGAGCGGGTGGCAGGATATCTCCTTCTTGGGTGACGATTGCACCTCGGACGACTTCATCTGATAGATCAATACCGAAAGCGCTGGGTTCAGGAGTCATGGAGAGCAGAAACTTGGTAATGTTGTTGGAGTAGAGGGTCGATGACTGAGTTGGCAGACGAGAGGGAAGATCAGTGTATCCTGAAATGTCAGTAGATGTCGTATTTCAGGGGTTGCACATACCAATAATCTTGACATCGTTGTAGACGGCCAGTTCACCCTTCTTGGTAGCTTCACAATTACCTCCAGCTTCAGCAGCCAGGTCGACAATGACACTTCCGGGTTTCATAACATCGAGGATATCGTTCTTGAGCAGTTTCGGGGCAGGCTTTCCAGGGATCAATGCAGTGGTGATGATGATGTCGACTTCTTTGGCTTGGTCTTTGAACAGCTTCATTTCAGCTTCGATAAATTCTTTGCTCATTTCCTTGGCATATCCACCAGCTCCAGATCCATCCTCTTCAAGTTCAACTTCGATGAACTCAGCTCCAAGAGATTGAACCTGTTCGCGAGCAGCAGATCGAGTATCGAAACCACGGACAATGGCACCCATACGACGGGCAGTAGCAATAGCACTCAGGCCAGCAACGCCAGCACCAATAACCAAAACCTTGCAGGGAGGGATCTTTCCAGCAGCAGTGACTTGACCAGTGAGGAATCTACCAAAGACATTGGACGCCTCGAGAACAGCTTTATAGCCGGCAATGTTGGCCATGCTGCTGAGGGCGTCAAAGACCTGAGCTCGGGAGATACGGGGAATCATGTCCATGGCGAAGCTGGTAGCTTTCCTAGCGGCAATCTTTTCGACGAGTTCTTTGTTCTGAGCAGGCTGGAGGAATGAAATGATGGTCTGGCCTTCTTTCATGGAATCAACCTCTCCAAGACCGGGACCGCGAACCTTGAGAACAATGTCTGAGTTGGACCAGACTTCCTTAGGACCATTGACAAGAGTTGCGCCGGCTTTTTCGTAGGCGGCATCGAGGAAATCAGCAGATGCACCAGCACCACGTTCAACGAGAACCTGCTTGAAGCCTTTTTTCTTGAGGAGTGCAACATTTGCAGGTGTGAGAGCTACACGGCGCTCTCCGGGAAAGATCTCGGTTGGAACACCAACGACAAGATGATCGTAGGGAGTTGTCTTGGGAAGAACCACGGTGGAATATTTGCGAGGAGGTGCAGAATCATGGCGGAACAATGCGAGAGGCTTGGAGACGTCTGCGACAAGAGCATGCTGTCGAGGAGCTCTCAAGGTGCTGTGCCATTGCTTGCGACGAGAGAGGACATCTGAAGCTTATTAGCTATGAGCTTCAACAGTCGAAAAAGCGTACCTTGAACTCGATACCCTTTCAATTGCTTCTGTATAAAGAAAGACGAGGCGCACAGCTCGGAAGCTGACGCTGGAACCGCGGACGAGGCCAGCGGGCGAAGCATTTGGGATGCCATGATTACAGAATCATGAGAGCGATTGCGAAACCGGAACGAGTGGATCGCTTAGCTCCGTCACCTCAAGTGCCGAACTGTCGAGGCCTGTGTATCCAAAAGCGACAAAGCAGTCAAACGTGAGAATTCCAAAAGAGAGGGAATAAAAACAAGAGACAAAACAATCGAGGGGTTGCGCTGCGTTTATTGTCTCTGTGTCATGTGTTTGGTTGTCGGGTACCCCCCGTTCCTCCAGCTCCCGCAGCTTACCTTGGGTAGACCCTGTTCTTCCGGGGTTCTATTAGCCGCCCCGGAAGAGGGGCTCGGTCCACTGACGCCGCTAAAACCTGGGGGAGGGGCCGCAGCATCAAGCGATGCAGGGTGTCATCGAATCATAGACTATCTCATCAGCGGGAGCTTCGGGAGAAGTTGAGTAGCGACATGTTGTGCATCCAGTCAGATGAGTTTGTGGCTACGGACCTGCCTGATCAAGTCTTGCCGAGACGCTTGGCTCCAAATGCAGAGGGTTTCCCCTCCTCGGACGTTGAAATCCGGGCGTGAAACGGTCCACGATGGGCCGAGCATGATGTATGATGTATTTGACGTGGGGTACGTTTCAGCGGCTTATCCATTGGCAGGCTGGTCTGTTGTAGTGCCAGGACCCACTGATCTATGTGAGTTGTGACCTCAAGATGCTTGGTGTACTTGTGTACAGGACTCGGTCAGTTGCACCAGCTTGAAGAAACTCGTCTATTGCGTGTAAGGATCTTGAGTTCATGAGTTCAGTCACGCTCATGATCCCTCATCGCTCAAGATGAAACGCGAAACACTGTCAGACAAAACCCAGCCCATCTCATACCCTTCTACGAGAGGAAAACTCAGGACCTTAATCCTAAAAGATGCATAAGATTTAGGTAAATTGGTCAATGCTTAGGATAACTTTACCAAGTTTAGGATCCCTTCTGCTGAGTTTATTATCCTATATCAAGGCCCGATGTTCTATTGCTTCCTAAGGCCCTTCTACCTTGGCGATTTCTCTGACGGAGCCATTTGTACTATAATACAGTTTCACTCGCAGCTTGATACCATTATTGCTCGTCAGAACCTTATTCGTCACCGAGGTGACAGTATCACAGCTAGCTGATGAGGCGTCGAGCAACGAGAAGCATCAAATTCACGTACATAAACTCTTTCTAGAATGAACAACGATCTATCGTTAACTGCGTGGCTCAAGTGACTGGATGGTCCTGAGTACTGGGTGTACAAACTGCAGAGACGTAAGTTGTCTGACTGACTGAGACATTTTGCTTATGTGCCACTGTCCTAGTAGCTTGGCAAGATACAGAGATCCAGGGATCTTCAGACCTACCTTAGGGTAGCACTTCATGTACATTGCCAAAGAGGCACATCTTGATTAAGATCGCTTAGATTCGATGGGTTTAAAGAGACTTTAAGCGACAGCTGCATCAGATTCTGTCAAAGTGAGCATGTTCGCTCTATTACTGTTTTAGTGATACAGTGACGAGAACTAGGATGACGTCTCATAATCGCGCCAGAAAATGAACGGGAAAGGTCGCTTATTTCTCACGAATGCTTTGCTTATCCTCAGTCATTTAAGGCATCACATTCATTAATACTAGGCGATAGTATTTGGATGAACGACTTAAACTTGCTCTCATATAATAAGTGAGTGAGTGGTACATCTCATAATCACCAAGTGTTGCTTCCCCATTCAGCCTAACGCGGGTGTAATGGTGTGAATCTCAACACCAAAATTGGTCTTGTAATTTAATCACGAGAGCCTCTTCCACATGACCACAATAATCACCCAACTCATAATAAGACTTCAGTCGCAGTCTTCTTCTCATCATCTTTAGTTCAAAAAATTCCAACATGCCTCAGAAAGCACCTATTCACCACTTCTCATATCGCTCTCTAATCATCCCGCCAATCCTCCTGGCCGCAGCAACCATTGTCGCTCTCTTCCTCCACTCAGACGTCAACTTTGCGCTTCTCTGGTCCCAATGTCACTCTCGCGCTCGTCTCCCTGGCGTCAGTCGCATTCCGGGTCTCGGGACGCCTCTATGCTATCTCATCAGCTTCTTCCGCGCCGCGCTTCACTCACTGCGCAGCCGCGCGGTCATGGGCGTTGTTCTAGCCTTTATCGGTGGCCTCTTGACAGTGAGCACCGTTGAATCAGCGCGTATCTGCAATGCGCCGAACGTTCTCATCGCGTATCCTACTGGCCCATGGTTGGTGTTTGATCTTGTGGGTGGTGCTGTCGTCTGGGAGCTTGTTATCATCCCTGCGTTTCTGCATCGCGCGAGAAGTGTTTTGAATGCACAGAGAGATGAGGGCGGTGACGCCCACCAGATATTTACGAGCCGTCACCTTCCTGATAATGAGCTCGTGGCTATTCCTATCAGTGTGGCGCTTGGTTATTTTCTTCCGTCGTTTCTGATGCTGTTCCATACAACTCCCGAGACGATCGGCATCTGGCTCTTCTTCCCGATCTATGTCGAGATCATTCGCCAGATCATTCGTCACACTATCTCTGCACTGAGGAGGGTTGACCCATCACTCGTCCATCTCGCATCGAATCGGTGGTCTCTGCTGTTTGTTTACATACTGCCCTTGATCTGCTCGGTTCTAGCGCATGTTTCTTTCATCTGGAGCTTGGCTCAACCCGACGACCGCAAAGAAATGACAAGGTCGATCATTGTCTTTATTGAAGTCAACGCTCAGTTCATCTTCTGGACCGTTCTGTACTGGATGTTGGTGGAGGTTGGGTGGCGTGTTCCTTTGACAACAATGGTCACTTCCATTGTTGTAGGGCCTGGCGCTGGAACGTGTGTTGGGTGGATGTACCGAGAGAAGCTCATTCATCACGATAATGAGCAAGACAATGAGAGTGACCAAACAGCAGATGAGGAGACGCCTTTGTTGCATGATTGATACCCTTTTACTTTTATAGCCCTAATTCTTATAGACATGCTTCATGACTGATCAATAGACTCAGAATCTTTACAGTTGCAAAACTGTCATGTACAGGTCCAGACCTTCTATGGTACACATATGATACAGATTAACCCACTCACCATGCTCAATCCTGTAGTCTTGACAATATCCTCTCTCTGATGACCTGTGATGCCACTACTGCTCCATGCTGTAATGTGATGGCACCAATGATGGCCATGATGGCACCGTTGAGCACGACATCGGCACCTGAAGCTCGGAGTTTTTGTACCTACTGCACGTTAGTCGAGTTTCTGTGGACAGGAGATGTATGTACCTGTTTGGGTTTCCACCGCACAACATCGATCAATCCCACTTCAGCTGCCAAGCCAGATAGTCTCTCCTTGCCGACAACATCCTTGGGTCCTTTGATGGAGAGATTGTCTACCGATTGTAAATTTGGATGCACGAATGGTTGACGATCAAATCCGTCGTCAAAATTCGGTGTTCCCATTGGACCTTGGGCGACAATTGTCTTTGTCGTCTCCATGACAAGAGCCATCCGTCCTGGTAGAGTCAGCATAGACCACCATTCAGCCCTCGTTCCACCCACCTAGAAGTGCCAATCGGTCGTTGAATCCTCTCCGCCCTTGATCAAAGCTCTTGTGCGTGACAGCCAGCCACTTGAGCTCCTCGGGCAGAAGTTTGCTGCCTCCAGGACCCAGCAGGCGCTCGTACACCTCGTCCAACTTCTTGGGATCGTTGTTGACAGTCCAGACCTTGTTCTGGGGATTCTTTGCCCAGTCGAGTTGCAGAGGCGCCTTCATAGCAGCAGGCGTCTGGCTCCATCGTGGCACGACACCAGAGGAAGACGGGGTCTTGGTCTTGAATGATTCGGGTGTTGAGTCGGTAGCGTAGGTGCGCACGCAAGGCATGAGGGTTCGGGCGGCATTGCTGCTCCGCCAGAGGCCAGAGCGGCAGGGTTGGAGCGCCATGGTGATGAATGGGAACAGGCCGGACTCGAATTGTATCTGATGTTCACCATCGAGATGAGCTAAATGTGAAGCTTGCGCCAACATTTTCTCCCGGTCACGTGGAGAAAACAGCCGTCGCCCCACTCTCGTCAACACCAAGTTTACGACGAGATGGATGATCTGGAGCTTCACTTTTTTCTCCGAGGATCACCGTCGCTAGGTTACCCGTTACTTTGTCTCTTATCAAAAATACGATTGAAATAAAAAAGAATAAGCCAGCAATCTCAAACAAATTGCTTTCTACATACTATCAGATACTTGGAGAAATACAGGGTCTGATCGAAAATTCCCACCCAAATCAGATTCCCATTGCGGGATCTCACATGTACTTAGTCCTCGCCCTCGTTCTTCTTCTCATCCTCATACTTTGTGCCACCCTCTTTATCCTTGATGATCTTCGCCTCCTCTTCTCCGTCCCCCTCCCCATTCTCCTCCGTCTTAACCACTTCGTCCTGCTCACAACCGCCAAGGTATCCAAACACACTTGCATAGGAAATAAAACAGACCGAACTTCGTAATCATATCCATCGGGAGTCCCATAGACCATCAGTATAGGCGACACAACCAGGTTGACAAGCTGACCCTCGTACATGGCATCGAAGCCGTCAACTCTTTCCATCACTTTTCTAGCGTTGGATCCCTTGGCTCTGGGTGAAAATGGAAATCCAGATGGCTCCTTATTCTCGGGGTGATCAAAGACAAGCCGAAGAGTCTCACAACCACAGTCGAACCAGAGCTCGAACTTGACAACCGTTTCTGCGAGTTGTGAGAGCATCTGTTTGAGCCAGGGGCCAGGGTTATCAGGGAGGTATTGGTCAAGCGCTTTCTTCAAGATCTTGACCACGCATCCCGGCTCAATCCTAAGGTCAGAGCTCCTCACTCCTTTGAGGGAGTAATAGAGATCGATTGTGGTGTATCGCCAGTTGGGATACTTGAATCCGGGTCTTTTCGTCGTAGTCGAAATTCTTCTCTACGGCCGAGGTCAGTCCCACAGATTAATGGATTTCTTAATCTTTCTTACCCCGTAAGATGCGCTCGATCGTGGCTTGAGCTTCCCAATAGGGCGAATTCTACTCAATGTCCTGACTCTTTCCAGCGAAAAAGTTCTCATCAACGACCTCCCAGATCCAACAGCTGGATATATGCTCACGTGAGAAAGCGTCCTCAAAGAGCTGTTGGGCATGAGGCGAATATCCAATGAACCTCTGCTGAGCGGGCTCATCAAGACTATCCCAGGAGCGGTCGCTGAAACCAGCTGCCCCTGAGACAGCCTGAATCTGGTTACCAAGTTCCTTCCACTTACGGTAAAGGTAAACTTGTTGATCATCCAACCCAATGGACGTCTGGATAGCCCGTCTGAAGTCTGCAAAACCCTCTTCCTTATCCTTGAATGGGTTCTTAATCTTATCGGTAGGTAATCGAACTCTGGCCTATAGTTCCTTCGACACTGCTGGCAGAAATTCTTCGTCCGGCTGTTGTTCCGAAGCACGGTTCGGCGATGTATCCTTTGGCGATACATCCTTTGGCGGTGCATTCTCCAGCGATGCCTTCAAAGACGTCAGCTCAGAAATGAATATGGTTGGCTGTAAAGTGGCCACTCGCTGTGTCGACCCCTGGGCCCGAAGGTCCTTCCATGGCGCTCTCCCCAGTCTTCTTCTCTTCCCTGTAACCGCATTTTCCTGATCTTTTGACACTCTTGCGATCTTGATGACTTTGTCTTGGTCAGGCTGATTGCCAGACTCCAGTCGCTTGGATCTGCGAAGCCCAGCCATATTGTGAGAAGCAAGAACGAAGCGACCGCCGCTGTGTGAGAAATTTGAAGGAAAGGAGGATTGTTTCCAAGTCTACCCATTTCAAAAGTGCGAGCAGCCTTTCGCGTTATGTACACATCCTTGTCTAAAGTTGATTGCCTTCGGGGGAGGGGGGATATAACATGGCTTACACCGGAATCCAGTCTCTTATTTCCTTACCCCCCCAGATTACCAAAGCCGGGCCACCTATGTCATCCCCGCAACACAGGACCACAAGAGTGCAGAACCAATTGACGCAGACTGCCAGATAAAGGAGTGAGCTTAGGTATGACAAGCGGCCGTGCGTGGCTGGACAAACAACGCCTCTGCTGGGATAGTTTCAGCTCTGTGGGCATCCGCTACATGGACGAGAGGCAAACAGAGACTATCCCCATCTACATTAGAGAAGCTAGCATCAAGCCTGTCAATGAATCTTGTACCTTTAATTTTATTTTTGTAATTGTACTAGAAGAGGGTGATGGAGCTCGTTTCTTTATTGGCGGCAACTCGGACAAAGAAACGACAACTCTCTATTCACATAGCCCGTGCCTCCCGGGTGACGGCCTTACCCTTCGCAATACTTCAGATGGCGTTTCTTATTGGCTTGATTGTCTGACTTTCAATGTGTAGCTCAGGACATGCAACTAAGCTAATGTAGCTGCCAGCAAAGGATCCCGCCAGCCCCGACATTTTCAGCATTCGGGTCTACTGTGGACAGCTGCAGAACGAAGAGACACGCATTCGAGAAGTTTGTAAACTCAGCTGGAAGACCCTTGATGTTGGATCAAGCCCCGACATGAAACCTGTCCTTAAGGCGCCACTACAGATCGAATTCATATGGGATGGGGCAGAGATGGAATTCTCTCTGTACTATGGTGGCATCAAACAGAGCTCGATGGAGATTGTCCGTGATTGAAATGTCTGAGCATAGAGCGAGATTGAAGAATGTGTATATCATGGATGTACCCTAGTGATGAGACGTACCAGCGCAACAATTGACAGATCAATCTTATCCCTTAGAACATCACTGACGGCGTCTCTAATAGATTTGATGGTCCTATTTTGAACCTTGTGGCTAGAAAATGGCGGATTGTACGTGCTCACCAAATCCATCAAAGGAAGGAAAGTCCGGGGTGTTGATTACTTGCCAAAGCTACAACGGTATACATTCCTAAACTGTGGCCACCTCGAGGAGAATTCCATCTTTCCATCTTCAAAGTCCAATACTTGCATTCAGCATGCAGTGCAATTCCTGTTGTTTGATCTATATATTTGTCAGGTAATGCATGAGGCCACTCCTGAAACACCCACAAGCAGGAGCAAGGTGATCTTCACAAGAGAAGCCAACTAACGTAGCAGCTTTCCGAAACGATTAGCTGGCATGCCCTACAGAACTCCAGTTCTCAAAATCCACTTTATGCCTGACCAAGGAGGAGTCTAGTGGGAGGCGGCGGTAAAGCCTTCGGAGCTCTTGCTGATCTTGAAGCTAGTGTCGACTTGGGAGCCTCTTGAGTCAAAGGTAGTCGTGCAACCTTGGGAGTATCAGAAACAAGTGGCGCGAGAGCAATAGCCAGAGCTCTAGCGATGGCAGGTGCTAGTGCAATAACTGGCAGAGGCGCCGATAGTGGGATGGGAGCAGCATAGGGTTCAGGAGCAACGCCAGGAACAACCCGGGCCGTAGAAATCGTCACGGTAAAAGGGGCAGAGGCGACAACGGGAGGAGATGCCACCGCCGGGGTCCTTGAAATTCGAGGAGGTTTTGCAGTTGACGGGATGATAGCGCTGTCTATCAAAGATCGAACATTTGGAACAAGTGCGACCTTGGGAGTCGATCGAACTTTGGGTACACGACCTACACTCGGTGTCGTTGTGACAAGGGGAGCATCGGCGACGGTCGGAGCAACTCCAAGCTCTGGAGCCCTGGCGACATCGGGAGTGACATCAACTTCTGGAGCCGGCAGAGTCTGCGAGACCTGACGTGAAGGAGGAGCCGCATCGGTGGCCGAGACCTGTCGAGAGCGAGGCGTGATACCAGTACGAGAGACTTGTCGTGAACGAGGCAAAAGCATAACAAGAGGACTCTCGGGGATAGCAGGTAAGATACGTGCTGGAGTTTCTGGGCTTCCTGGCGCTGGGCCGGTTCTTGGAGTGGTCACCCGGCCGAGCTTCACAGGGTCGCCATCTGGTATCTCCGTTGCTGTGGGAGTGACAGGACGATTGAGAGTTGCATTCGATCCCTGACGACGAAGAGAAGCGTTGGAGCCCCGGCGGCCCAGAGTTGGAGTCGTGGGACGGCGACCGATGGTAGGCGTCGTTGGACGACGGGTTGGAGTACCGGGACGTTCTGGTTGTCCCTTACGAATGGGACTGGTTCGTCTTTGAGAGGACTGTGTGCCCATTGCATAGCGAGGGGAGTCGGTCATGTTGACACAGATGTAAGTGGAAAGAAGTATTCTTCAAGCTGATCTTTAACAGGCACAAGTCGGAGGGAGACTGAGAAACCCTCCAGCTCGACTGAGAACTGCGGCATTATATACCCTTCTACAGGCTGCCAGCTCATCATCCCCGTAGTCAACTCTCATTCTGAAACAGAATTCGCGGGAAAGTCCGGGTAGGTGTTTGCTTTGCTTTTTCTTTGGATGAATCAAAATCCACGATTCGTCAATCATGAGGCAATGATGCGCTGACCAGGATCTGTAAGTTACCCCTGTCTTGACGGCTGATTAGCTCCCGGATGATGTGCAGCTCTAGGGAGACTGGGGCATCCCTGTCGGATCCATGGATGTTAAGCATCCCAGCAATTCTAACGAGCATATTCAGCAGCTAATTAGAGATCAGTTCTAGATTCTTTAGGAGAAACGAGCGAAAGTTGCATTCAGTACTGCAACAGGGTACTACTTCATCTTCCTCCAACTACTCTTACCACTCACTACCGTCCTCTTATTCTTCTCTGGAACCGTGTATCCTCCGTCCCTTTCTAATCTATGTCTTTCCCAAAAGTCACTCATCTCCTCTCTCAAAACCCTCTTCCCACTTCTTGAGTCTCTCTCCTCCCTCTGCCGCTCATTTCGTTGTGGCAGCATATCAGCCACCTTTGCAACAGCAGGCTTACACAGTGTTCTCCACACCCAGGACATCATGTGTCGGTACACATGAACAAGCCATTTGATCAGAAGTCGGGCATTTGTGCTAAAAGCTGCCACGAGAGAAAAGACCACTAGGGCGAAACTTGCGGGCAACGAGATTGTGCCGATGGTCTTGAGCGACAGATTATTCTCGCCACCCCATTCTTGAGTGTTCATGCCGAAGAGACCAGTAAAGAAGGTCAGTGGCAGAAAGATGACTGTGAATGTGGTAAAGATCATGACACTGCGACTTTGTGCACTTGCAAGGTCGGCATGAAGCCTACTCAGCCGTACCTCGTCAACTTGCGCCTGTCGCTGGACCATCTGAAGGAGTTTGTCGTAGTCGTTTCTCGTGCTCCGAACTCTCTGAATCATCTCTTGAGCTTGGTGTGTATACTCCGAGACCTTTTTAATCGCTTCACTGAGGAACAGTCTTCCGTTTGCGGTGCGGTCACGCAGTTCCGGGCGAGTGTAAGTGGAGAGCATAGAGCTGACGACTTTAGACTGACGTTCAAACAGATGAACCAGAATCAAAAGTTCATCTTCGATATCTCGAAGCTCGAGGAGGGCAGATGTGTTGTCCCGGTTATCCTCTTCTGCTCGACGGCCCTCGGCCTTATGGCGCGCTCTGATGGAACGAGCTTTGTTCTCAACTGGCTCGTAGGCTGACGCTTTGTCACGGAATCCCTCGGCGCGAAATGTTTTGAGCGAGGAGGTGAGTTTTTCGGTCTAAAGGTTAGCAACTTTCATAGAGTGGTGGCAGCGTGATATTGCGGTGAGTGTGACATACTAGAACGCTGATGGCTTCTTCAAAGATTCGAAACACTTCTAGGTCTGGGTGCGAGGATCTGTCAAGGAGGACAGTAACAGCATGGAGGACTGCTAATGCTGCCAGGTCCAGAGCATTTTCGCATTGCCGGGTGAGATCGACGTTGACTTCGTTAAAGATGCTGTCGCGAAGATCTGCCTGCTGATACAGAGGCCCTTCAATAGCATCACCCTCTCGCTTCGGGAAGAAGGAGAGCAGGGTATCTAAAGGTCAGCTGAGCTCCGTACAGAGATATATGACTTACGAGAGTCTATGGCCCAAAGCCACAGCTGATCCACCATGAGAACATTGCCGTTGAGTATAGAGTCCTCGCAACCCTCCTCGTCTTCCCCATCCTGGCTACTTGTCTTGGATCGTCGACTACCACTTCCGCTACTTCCAGAACTGCTGTTCGACATTTGTCCATGAAGTCCTGGGCCCAAACCGGGAGCAAATGTCCGTTCCTTTGTCAATTTATACAGCATCTGATCATCATCTCGCGACCGAGTGTCCCTCAACGATGGATATCCGTATTGATCTAGTGTTCGACGACAGTTGACCGGTGGATCGTGGCCCAAAAACTCCCAGATCACCTGCGATTCAAGAGAATCAGACTTTGCCACAGTTTCGGGAACCGGTCTGGCTCGTCCATGGCCGAGACGCTGAAGGATGAGTTCTCGTCGGCGAATGAGTCGTTTGTACGAGTCAAAATGAAGATATGGGAGGAAGAGACAAGTATAGATTCCACCCTCTGGTTTGGGCGATATCGATGACTGCTTCGAAGATCGACCTCGAGGTGACACTACATGGTCAGCTTGATTTCAAGGCAGGACTCAACTTACTGTGCCGAGGAGCTGAAAAGTAACAGCCTGGTTTCGCAAAATACGCATAGTGTTGAGAGTGTCGCCCTCGGGAATGCCTTGTCGCCCAGAAGTCATTGTTAAACAGGGGGGCATAGTTGCGATTGTTTGTTGTCTGCAGAGTCTCGAATATTTTCTACCCAGGTCAGGCATCTCATCAGTGAATCATCTTCGGACTGCTTACCGTCACCCAGCTAGGATTGTTGTATGGCAAATGAACCCACATAAACTTGCGAGTTTCAATCTGAGGTTTCGAAAACGCAACAGGTACTTCATCCACGATTACCGTCTCACTGGCTCTCCTCTCGCCATTATTCGCGGCCTTTCGGATAGCAACGATCGCTTCGGGAAGCTTCGGAGATGCATCGATATCGTCATCGTCGCTGAAGCCCTCGATTGTGCTTCGACTTCGCTGTGAGAATGGAGGAAAATCTTTGTACTCGTATTGCGAGGCTTGAGTTCCCATGCTGACAGACCTACTCAGAGATCGCCCCATTCTTCCTCGAGGAGGAGGTGATAGACGATCGACAGCCAAATCCTGCTCAAAATTGGCACGGATAAGCGGCGATGGACGTCGCATTGGTGTTGAATAGTGCGTGGGTGGTGAAATAGCCGCCGGTGATAAAGGTGTGGCAGGGGATCTTGCTCCTGTAGGTGCTGACTCTGATCTTGTCTTTTCTGCATCAACAGGCCGTATGATAGGGGATGCAGGAGGAGACTCGACAGATCCTTGCGAGATCCCAAGGGGATTGTTGTGTGCTTCGTCAGCAATTTTCTCAGCCGGCAGCATCGTTGTTTTCCCTCGATTCCTCAGGAACCTCCCTTCATCAACTGTCTCGACCTCATTCAGCCTCTCAGCTAAACACTCCTCTGGTCCCTTTCGCAAGAAATCTCGAAGCGGTAGTCGTGTAGACCAAGCTCGAATCGTCGCCACATCCAATGGGCCTGGAGGATCTTCAAAAAATCCGTGAACCTCGACATTGACCTTTTGCTCAAGATTCAGGGACCAATTTCCGTCCTCACGAGAGTACTCGTCTGCGCGTCCGATGAGAGCCGACAACTGCTTCAGAAACAGACGCATCGTGTGCACATTATGCCGCCCGAAAGAAGCAATATTTGCATGATCACTCTGAAGTGGGAGAATGGTCTCTTGCCGCATGCCGAGTATAGCAGACTTGATTGAGGTTAGTGGAGCAGTAAAGTATACATCTCCCGAGCTGCCTGAAAGGCGAGAGTCGATGGTCTCATACAGCGTCCAGATGCGAAAGTCGTGTGCTATCGATTTGAAGTCGTCGTCGAGTTGGAGGAGCAGAGTGTTTCCAACACGAAGATCGTCGGTTATTGATGTCGGCATAGGAGCTGACAGTTGAAGCAGATTCTGAATACCAGCTGCAAGACTTGGCATGGCAAAGTAACTCGATCCTTGATGAGGAGTGCCTATCCTGTTAGCGTGGTCAATCTGAGATGGATCACGTACCAAAGAATGCAGCTCCATAGCATTGCCTGTAGACATCCTCAAACGACGGATCTCTGCTTGCCTTTGTCAACGCCATCTTGACAATAATACCGCCCACACTATGGCCCACAAACACAACCGGTCTTGTCTGCTTCTCTCGTTTTCTCAAATTTTCCAACTCCTCCAGCAATGCATCAGCCAGGGTGCTCAGCCTCGTATCCTCAGTCGTCGATGGATGCTCATACAACAGAATCCGAGCTCGATCCGCCTCACGACGAAGTCCTTGGCGAACCCATGACGGAGCTGGTCGGTCAGCATCAGATCCTGCACCTTCGGCATCGCGCATGGACAATGCTCCGTAGTATCGACTCATAAGACCATCGCGACTCCATGTACGAAGGGGATCTGCTCCAGGGCATGGAACAGTCACAATGTCGACAGTTGTTTGGTCGTGAGTGAATTCTCCTTCCGGATCAATAATAAATCTGGCCTTTGACACCTCTGTTTCCGCCGATTCTTCGCTAATCTTTCCTTCAGGTTCTCTCTTTGTCGTGTAATCATTCAGTGGCGGAAGTTGATCTGGTGGACTTCCTGGGTTAACATGAACCGAGTCCTTGTCATTGCTGAGCTCCGGCTCAGGTGAGTCCCCTGCATCCATATCAACAGTGTGAGTCCTGTAAATTTCCCGGCGTCTTTGCCTGGGGAGTTTTGGACGAGAGGCTTGAGACATGAGAACGTTGACGAAAGTCATGAATCAGATGGGTTTGTCCAAAGTATCAACGATATACATATCACTACCAGTCACTCCGAGTCATCCGCACAAAACGTCAGCCTGGCTTGGCCCGCTCGTGACAAAAGTCCATTTCAAAATAATATCCGATTCCCATATCAATTGCTGATATGCTAATATTATCTCTGTAGGCTGACTCCGTAGATCCCATAACATGGGTGTCTGAGACAAGATTAGTCAAATGACTGCACCACCTGAACCGTCCCCATGACTGCCTGCTAACCCGTTTCAACCCATCCCAGTCCCACCAATGCTTTTAAAACACCATCAATAGATAACATACCAATATGCGATGCCGAATGCGCCCTCAACTCCGATGAAGATGTGTATCCGAGCAAGCGCCTTTACTGCAGTGAAAAATCCCCAATAGTAGTGCAGTGCACCACAGAATCTATGTAGAGTCGATTCTCGATCTTGCACGTCTGGCCGGGTCTAACAACAAACATGCCGTTGGGGCCAAGATTGAACGTCTTTTCGTTCATGGTGACCCGAATCTTTCCTGAGGCGACGGAGCATGTCCGCAATTTGTCGTCTTCAACAGCCCAATGGTTAGCGCTGCCGGGTTTGAGGACTATAACGTTGAAGCTGACGTCCTCTGAAACGGCGACTGGTTGACCACTGGTGAGGTACGAGTTGGAATAGGCGACGTCTGATATGTTAGCTGGGCCTCACAGACAACGGGAGACTCACTGTCTGAAGATTCATCCTTTATCCTTCCCGGAGCGACCTCCCAATCCTCCATTTCCAATTCAACGCCCATCTCAGGTCTGCCCGTGGCGACTGTTTGGTCTCTGATGGCAACGTCATTCCCAGAGGAGCGTCTTTTTTTCCGCTTTGGCTGGACTTCGGTCATGGTGTCAACACCTTCAGAATCGTCGAGATCCATCGGAGGATTCAGTTCCGAGGAAGAAGATCGAGATGAAGCAGACCCTCGTCCAAGTTTTGGCTCAGGACACCAGTCACAGCCGTTTGAGCGTCGCTGCAGATGACACCAGTATCTACACCCCACGCAAGATTCTAGAGCAGAAAATGCCTGCTTCGCTGTCGCAGACATGCCGATCGGGAGGCGTACGCAGGGCTGCGATAGTCTTGCGGATGGTCGGGTGGTATTAGCTGTGCACTGCTCGCTGCCAACCACACATGTGCCTACGAGGTATGCCACTGCACAGGAATAATGAGTGATGTCCAGATTGCTTCCCCGGTGGGTATGCTTCCAACCCTCAGGCAGCTCACGTATGCGAGGCAACGTTAGCATGAAATTGATGTCCTCTCGTTGATGAGACTTTTGGGCTGGACTGAGGTGTTGGTGGAGATATTGCTTAACCTCCGATTCTTGCACAGCTGGCCGGTAGGGAGAATCCTGTGAGCGTGTCGTCTTCCTCTCCTGTTCGGCAGCCCGAGACACTCGGTTTTGCTGAAATGAGGCGAATACCGACAACCCTGGGTCGACTGGAGGTGGTGCGTCAGGAGGAAGTGGGTTTCTGGAAACAACGATTCCAGGTGTACCTCCAGGACCATCCTTCTGATAGTTACCGACCTTGGTCAATGTGCCATCTCCGTTGTCATTGAATGTCGTTGAGCAATGGCCAGCACCGAAATGTCCACCAAGACCAATCAGTTTGCCAAACACGCGGCGGCAATCTCGCACAGGACATATGTATGGAAGTACAGGGTCGTCGTGGAGTTTGTAGTTTGCCGGAATGAGTGCCCCACGAGCAGAGGTAGCACCACCTTCGGGGACTGAGTATGTTAGAGCAGCTCGATGCAGTGATTTGGACTACCTACTTGGATATACAGAGTAGGCTCGGCCGGGTTCAGCCATGATAATTGCCTCCAATCGAGGCTCAGGTGCAAGAATATCCGGTGATCTTGCTGGTCCAGGTGTTGGCGATGGTGTCCCTTGGCCTGTGTACTTTTTGAGCAACTCGGCCCCAGTGAGAGCGACCACGGCAGATTGAGATGAATGATGCATGGCGCTCTTCTTGATAGCCGCCCCGTTGATATCTGCCAGTTGTCTCGCGACCTCGGCTTCCGTAAAGCGACGAGCTTCGCGGATACGGGCGTAATCAGCGGGAGTCCTTTTGGGGAGAACGGATGAAAAGTCTGAATGTGAAAAGTCTGGGGGCGTGTTTCTCTTTCGAGACATCACTTGAGACGATGCAGGTGACTGTTGGAAGTATTGTGCTGGTCATGTCAGAAATGAACGGCGTCTAAGGTAGAAAAGACATACCCTGTCTACGTTCCCATTCAGACTGAGCTGCTTGAATTCGAGGGTTGCTCGATAGGATACCAGCCGCTGAAGCTTTGACTGCTGCGCTTCCGACAATGTCGCTGACAATACGTGAAGGTTCCGGGATGTTGACGTTGGCTTTGACTGAATTCCACGGTTTAAAGCCTGTGCTCTTTACGATTGTAGGGTCTGCATTGCTGGACATTATAGGATCAAGGACTGGCTGCAGGTTGAAAATCTCATGGGGGTGAGAGACGGACTGAAAAAGAGACTAAGGAACGAATAAGAAGCCCTCAAGTCGGGTCGCACAAATGAAATGAATCGATGAGGTGAGTGAGCTGATGATGAAAGTGAATTGGACGCGCCGACGCGAATGAGGTTATAGCGCGGTTAGGGGCAGGATGTACCTCGCTGCAGAATTAAGGTGAGAGATACCCCCAAAAGTTCCCCAAAACGACCTCCGCCAGCGAATATATCACTAACACTGCATATGAACCGTTTGAGCATTACAAATGATCTATTTTCAATTCACTCCACTGCAGCTTCTGATTTCGACATGTCTCATAATGTACAGCTATACATACAATTGTCCACCTATTCTACAGCCTTTCCATCGCATCTGACCACTATTTCTTCTTTGATGCCTTTTTCGCCTTCTTGGCTTGCTTCTGGCTAAGCACCTTGACAGCCTTAATCTCCCCGCCGCTCTCAGCCCTCTTCTGCTCCGCCTTTCTCTGTCCCTCAAGTTCCCTCTCTCTCCTCCATCGTCTATGTCTGAACCACTGCTTTCGTGTCCTGAATCGCTTGGTCTTGAGGCCCGTCGTCTTGGCCAGCTTTCCAATAGCCCAGTTGTCTTCTCGATAACTGTAGTCCTTTCGCAGCTTGAGCAATCTGTCTGGCTCGCCTGCTTCCACACGGTTGACCTGGAAGGGGATTCCGGACGGCGAGATCTCGGGCTGCGCGGCGACCTCTTTGATGGGGAAGGCGGTCATGTTTAGTTTTCGCTTGCGTTGGGCGTGAGCGGGATATGGTAGTGTGTCGTTCTTGTCAAAGACTACACCGATGTATTTGCGGTCGGGATGTAGCGAGGGATCGCGGTAGTATTTGACATATCCGGTTGCCATTGCGTGAATGGTGTGGTCTCGACCCATGATGCAATTCTCTCCAGGCCACCAATGCGTACCGCGCTGTTTGTAGAGGATGTTTCCAGGAATGACGAATTGATCTAAAGGTCAGCCCAGTCCAGCTCATTCAAAGAGGAACCTACCTCCTGTACGCTTTGCACCGAGCTTCTTTGGAATACCCCTCTTGGGCTTCTTCTTGTATGCTCCCTGTGACTTGACCGAGGCAAATCGATGACCTTGGACGAGCGAATTGGCCAGTTGGACACCCAGAGGAGCGACAGGTGTGAAAGCCGGCCTCGCTAGACTGGCCACAGCAGCCAATATTGGCCGCTGCATCGTGAGGAACCTCATGCCGGCGATTTGTGACGATATGGGCTGAGTGAGGTTAGCAACGCTTGATCCTCAATTGATGGAGTTTTTGCGCTTAGTCATCGCTTATCGATAAGGTTGTGGACAGCTTCCCTAAACTCAGCTGCAACATCAACACTGCTCTGTAGAATCATCAACAAAATGCGGTACCTTTTTGCTGTTCTGTCTCTTTTGACATTGGTCAATGCCCAATTCGGTGGCTTCTTTGATCAAATGTTTAACCAGCAAGGAGGCCACGAACATCATCAAGCGCAACAGCAAAACAACCCAAGCGATGCGAACCACTACAAGCAGAATTACGAGAACTGTAAGTATACCTACAACTTTCTGACATTGCTAACATGTTCAGCTGTCTGCGACAAATACCTCTGCCCCGATACCCTCGCTTGCGTCCACTTTCCTCACCATTGTCCCTGCGCCTGGGATGCTCAACAAGAAAAGTTCGAATTAGCTGAGGGACAACGTCTCTGCGTCTCTCGTGGTGGATTTCGGCCTGGTGAAACAGCTCGAAAGATTGAATTGGCAAGAAAGGGATTACTGTGAACATCGACAAATCTCATAACACCACGAACGACAATACGAGTGATAACCGTAAATATTAGGAAATGAAACATGTCCTCTACCAATAAGACTATGTGCCCTTGGTCTCCATCAGAATCTTGAAAGCGAGCGAGTAATCAGATAACACACTCCTCCTCTGCCAACGCCCAATAATGATATCCTCAAAACTCCATCCTAATGCCCTAGCCAGTTCACAGCCCTCATCATGTCTCCCCAGCACCCTACGCAGTGCCGTTGGGCACGCGCGGTACCTGTGGCAGAGGCGGCACCTCACCCTCGTCATCCTCATCCTCATCCGGGAGCGTCTCGGGGTGGCCCAGGAGCTGGGCCACATTTTTCATTTCGTAGTGTCTCTTTCGGAGCTGTTCAAACTTTCTGTGCTTCTCACGCTCCTCTGGAGACATGCCCGCCAGCTCCTCCTCCGCGTTGTGCCCGATGCTGCTCTCGTCGTCGACGTGGACGCTCTTTTCGCTGCGGGGTGACGGCGCGCCCGCTTCCGGGATCTCCTCTTCCGGCTCGCCCAGCGAAAGGCCCGGAATGTCATCTTCACGGCTTGGACGTGAATTCTTAAGACGAGCACCAGCGTCCGCCAGAGGATCCTCGTCTTCGTCCGACGGGTCTTCGGCGGGGTCGTAGTGTTTGGCATAGGGAGTCTTTGGTTCCGTGATCTTCATGGTAGAGGAGCGCTCCTGCTCCGTGAGGTAGAGGTTTGCCTCGTCCCACTTGAGTCGCTGCGAGGGTTCGAGAACGTCTCCGATGGAACTATTGGCGCCTGATTGTCGGCGGGATCCAGAGGGACGAGCTCCAGAGGAAGAACGTCGGTGACCAGCGTTGATCTGAGTGTTGGCGATGGTGAGCTCCTTATCGCTGGCAGGTTGATCGTGGTTCGGCGAGGTGGGAGGAGATTTCTGATACGAGTTCTTGAGGATGCCTGGAACTGTTAGAGAGGTCACAAATAGTCTCAGGCAACTCACCTCGAGGTCGTTGAGGAGGATGGGCAGGAGGCGAGTGCGCCGGGGGAGAATCAACAGCAGAAGCCATTTTGGTATAGTCGGAAGCTTGAGTTGAAAGGGTTAAAGCCAGAGCTCAAGCCCAAGGCGTTGTATCTGAGATATTGTGCGTTCTGAACGTGGTGTTTGCCTGTGATGTAGTCGCGAGATCAGGTTGAAAGATGAAACCCTGTGCTCGTGAGCAGATCATCAGTGAAAAGAGGCGGGGGGGCCCTATAAGATCCAATGACGCAGTGGCCTGAGACCCCAGGATTTGGAGGGGCTGGGTACGTACCAAGCCTTGGTTAATGGCGTGTGATGCTGAATGGACGATGACTTTTGTGAAGACAATAAGGGAGTCGCTGTTAATCCCGTTATTCTAACCTTTTCAGTCGGGGGTTTTTGGTCGTACATAACGGTTGTGACTGGGAATACCCTTGTCGTCCGATTTCTAGTACACCCTCTTTGATGCAAGAAACATCTGGAATATCGTGAGATTACGCACGTGAATGCATGAAACGAGTTCTGCGATTTATATTTGTTATCACAGTCATATTGCTATCACAGTTAGATATTGTAAACATGAGTTGGTACTGTATATACGAGAATTCCAGATTATCTGATCTTGTTGATCGTATATGAAATTGCCGGCCTCTACGTCATTTTCACGATGAAGGGGTCGTCACACAGCCGAATGGTTAGAGGGGAATGGTTGGATGCGATGCAACCTCGTTCGTCATTCGAAAAACCACTCAAACTTGGTTGATTGGCCATCTCTACGATGAGATGAAACGATATTGATCCTGCTTGGTCTAGATCTTGTAAACCGCGCATGCCAGCATAAATCAGCGGCATGCAATTGCCAGCAGGTCCAGATAATGCAGTCCAAAGCACGCCAACTAAACAGGTGAGTTGTGAGTTGTTCTCAATCATCTGCAAGCAGCTTCGCCATCTTTGCCTGCTTATCTTCGAACTCGGTGTTCTTTCTCTTCAAAGACCGATTTTTATCCTCGAACTCGGCGTTCTTTTTCTTCAAAGCACGATTCTCGGCCTCCAACACCTCAACTCGCTCCATCAGCCGCCCGATTTTTCGAACATTGTCCACATCTTGCGAAGATTTGGTGGTGGAAATCTTGTCGGCATTGACATTGCCTGAACTTTTGTTAGCAGATGAACCGTCAAGTTCCCCGCCATTACTCCTTACGTCTCAGCGGAATGTGGTCGTAAGCTGTCTCAGCAAGGTTTCTGGATGCGTATTCTTTATACGTATCGATGCTGTGTTGAGCCGCAGTGACCATTATGCGGCGTCCTTCTGGACCGAGTCGACGAAAAGCCTCATCTTGGGAGACGATTTCCAGCCCGTTTGATGCCTTCGTGTTGCTTCCAGACAAGTAGCTCATCTTGCTCAGTTTTACAGGAATAAATGATCGCGTACTTCTGTTAATGTCAGTGTCGGTGAATGTTGGAGCGGTAGGTGAACATACCTGATAAAGAAGATGATAAATAAGTACAATCAGGTGCAGGTGCCGAAATGGCAATAGATAATGCCTTTGTAGTACTGCACAAAGATCAAATGAGGATGAAGCGAAAGGAGTGAGAGGAAGAAGAGAGGATGATTCAGGAGGGCAAAGAAGCATCGTGAAGCAAGCGCCGTGAATCAGAGTGGAACCTATTTATCAGTGACGGCTGCTGGCACTGGCAAGATCATGCAATCAATACTTGGTTTGTGAGCATCTCCCATGGATCGAGGTGTTCTCCCTCGTACTTCCAAACACTTGTGAGTGACCCAGCCAGGCCTAGCAGTTTGGGCAATTGCTTCACTCACCACTGGTAGCTCGTGGGCTTGTAGGAACTACTTCGTCAAGACTTCACCTAACAAGACTGGATTATAAAGAAGTTCGCTAACTAGTATCAATTTAACTAACTAACGATCACACGCTTGCAGTGACCTACCTAATGACAACATACTTACCGACCATCTCTAGATCAGCAACACCTATCATCCAGCTAATCGGAGCTCTTCTCATTGTGGCCACTCTCCTCATCACGGCTTCCACCCATGCTGTAATACTTGCCAAAGACACGAGTCTCCAGATCAGAAACACCGCCCGTAGACTTACGAGCCTGGCGACGGAAATAGATACGCTTAGCCCATTTCCAAGATTCAATACCGAGGAAGAAGAGCACAGCCTCGACAAAAACAATACCCCATTCCCAAGAGATGGGAGCATGCTTGAAGACGACAGTGTTGAGTCCAGGAATATAGATAATAGGGAACATGGTGACAAAGCCAGCAATAATGGCCCAGAACAGGAAGGGGTTCCTCCAGACGTCATACATCCACTGGGTGAAATACTTCTTGCTCTTGGGTTGCATTCGGAAGAAAGACCTTCTCATGTTGATCATCTCCCAAGCAAGGAACAGGGCGAACCAGGTCAGGCATGCAAATGTTGTTGAACGAGCACGGAAAATGACCTTGCAGTCTTCGCTGTACGTGTTGTTGCAGTTCTCCCCAATGTCAGCAGCACCATTGCCGAAGCCGTACAGCACGAGGACGAATGAGGCGAGGCAAAGGGCTGACATCCAGAGACCGTAGACGACCATGTCGAGCATCAGTTCAGGGGTAAAGACACCTTGCTTCAACTACAGGCAGACGGGTTAGTGGGAATCATGAGAAGGGAACCCGAAGAAGGGACACATACGTTTTGAGGAGGACGCTGCATGATATCTGGAGCGGCAATCTCAAAGCCGAGACCCATATCAGGCATACCAGATGTGATCATGATAATCCAGAGAATCTCAACTGGTGCGAGAGGGAAAACCGACAGATTATCCTTATCCTTGAAAGCAAGACCGATCAGGAGTGTACAGGCTTGGGCAATATTCTCAGCCAAAACGTGCAGAATAAACTTCTGAATGTTGTCAAACATTCTTCGGCCTTCTTCAACAGCATTCAGAATAGAAGCAAAGTTGTCATCAGTCAAGACAATGTCGGACGCTTCCTTGGCAACATCAGATCCAGCCTGTCCCATGGCAATACCCACGTCTGATCGCTTCAAACTCGGCGAGTCATTGACACCATCACCGGTCATGGCGACGAAAGCCTTGCGTCGATGGAGAGCTTCAATCATACGGACCTTGGTCTGGGGGGCACAACGAGCGACGACAAGAGGCAAAAGGGGAAGCTGATCGATCTCATCATCGGACAGCTTGTCAAACTCTGAAGCAGCCATGACCATTACCTTGGAAACATCCTTGGGGATCTCAGACATCTTGGCAGGGAGAATACCAACTTCGAGAGCGATAGCACGAGCTGTTTCAGGGTGGTCACCAGTAAGCATGTGGACGCTCACGCCCGCTTCGTGGCATTTTCGGACGGATGGGGCAGATTCGGGGCGAGGAGGATCATACAGGCCGATGAGACCACGGAAGACAAGGTCCTTCTCGAAGAGTCCCCGGTCAAGCTCAGCCTCATTGTCCTCAACATGGGGAATATCTGTTCGACTGGCGAGAGCAAGAACACGAAGACCGAGGCGAGCCAGAGACTCCATGTTTCTCAAAACATCTTCCTTGATATCATCGGTGAACTCGAGGATTTCGTTACCAGCGGCATAAACAGGGCAAGAAGTCAAGACACGTTCAACAGCACCCTTGGTAAAGACCCATTGCTTCTGAGATTCGCTGTCGTGGAAAATGACCGACATCTTCTTGACATCTGAATCGAAAGGGAATTCGGCAACTTCGTGCCAGCGCGGGTTATCGCCAGACGACAATCGCATGCGGTTCCAGTTGAATCGAGAAGCAAATACTTGCATAGCAATCTCTGTTGGATCTCCACGAGCATGCCACTCGCCTTCAATCTCGTGGACAGTGGCAAGGTTGGCAAGTGAAGCAACATTGAGGTACTCGACAAGACTGGGGTCTTGAGCAGGCTGGGAAGCGGGGTCGATTGATGTACCTTCAGACTTTTCATTCTGGAAGTCAATGTTCTTGGGTTGGTCTTCAGTCAGGGTGATATCTCCGAGGGTAGGGTTGAATGGCTCATTGGAAGCACCAACAGAGTATGTGCCGCGTCCGGGAATCCAAGCCTTCTTGACAATCATGGTACCTTGGGTAAGGGTTCCGGTCTTGTCAGAGCAAATGTCTAAAAGGTTAGCTAAGTCTGTATGACACTGAGTGGTACTTACTGGTCACAGCACCCAGAGCTTCCAAACTCTTGAGGTTACGGACAATGACATTTCTCTGGACCATACGCTTGGTACCAGCAGCCATAGTAATGGTGAGAACAACGATCAGAGAAGCTGGGATCATAGAGAGACCAGTTGCCACGGCATAAATGATGACTTCCCTCTGCGACCTGAAATCATTGGCTGCCAGAACAATAATAGCACACACAATAGCCGTTCCGAGAAGAATAAGTGCCAGCTTGGAGAGCTTGCGCTGAAGAGGAGTACCGACATTGACACCGAGGAAGCGTCCAACAGCATCAGAACCGGTCAAGGTCCAAGCTTGCATCCAGCGGCCAAAGTTGGTGTTGCCCTCGGCATCTCTCTTCGGCTGTCGGCGCTTGGAAGACTTGCCACGGAGAGCAACAGCAATCTGACCAATCTCAGTGTATGTACCGGTAGCGAACACAATGCCGCGGGCTCGTCCCTTTGTCACAGTAGACGAGCTGTAGGCAACGTTGAGTCGGTCGCCAGGGCCGGTATCATGTGGAAAGGTCTTGTTGATCTCTTTGCGAACAGGCAGAGACTCGCCAGTGAGGAGTGCTTCGTTGGTTTCAAAGTTGACAGCCTCTACAAGACGGATATCCGCAGGAATGGTGTCACCAGTCTTGAGTTCAACCATGTCACCAGGGACAATCTCAGCAGTCACGACGACTTGGTTGTTACCGTTACGGACAGCGTGGGCGGTAGGAGAGCTGAGAGAACGCAGAGAGTCCATAGTCTTGGCGGCTTGAAACTCTTGGAGGAAACCAACGACAATGTTGAGGACAATGACGGCGGCTACTACACCACCTTCAATCCAAGACTGGATTCCGAAAGAGGCAGCCATGGCAAGGATGAGAACCTGTACCCCAAAGGGCAAATGAGCGACTCTACCGTTGTCTCTGAGCTTCTTCAAGTATACTTGAGGAAGCCTGTGTGAGGTAACTTACTAGAGTCAAGGCATTGGCGATCTGCCCGATAAAGATTTTGAGAGGTTGAACGCCTTCTTGTTCACCGAATTCGTTTCGGCCATATATCTCGAGACGCTGTCTGGCCTCGGATTCAGTAAGACCATCATCGAGATTGCCGTTCAGCTCCTGGGCGACCTGCTCAAAGGTAAGAGCATGAGCAGGTGCCGACATGGGAGAGTTGGCTTGGCCCGAGATGTGAGGCTTCTCTTCTTCGTTCTGACCCATTTTGACAGTTGATGAAGAGGAATGAGTTGAGGAGTTCAGAAAGAGGAGAGGGAGGAGCCCTTTTAAGGTGTACCGTCACAGGGGAGACATCAAGATACCTTCCAAGTAGGACACCGATGGACCGTGAGATGGATCATGGTGGATGTGCCAAGAGTGACCATCACAGGAGATGCATGCGAAACAAAGGTTGCGCCAAGAGCGCTCAGGTTAAACAGTTCTATTTGGAGGAGAATTTTTATATGTGGAGATGATTGGCATTCAGAGTAATATGCCAAGACGATCCGTCGGAGACGTCCTAAGCCGCATTGTTGAGGCGGTTTGGAGGTTCTGTTGAAGATATTGCCACCCGTTGGTGACTTGAGCGATCAATGTCTAGTCTGAGTACTTTGAAGCCTACAGAGTTTAAAATCAACTCAAAGTTGGAATCCATAGAACTCAAGCAACCTTGTTCAAGCAGGATCTGTATCTGCGCTGGGAATCATTGGATATACAAGGGGTGATGCGCCAAGTTTATCTCGAGAGCTTAAAGTCGCTAGTGGCGGTCCTTGCTTCTTGGCGTTGCCGGGTCCTCCAACCTGGTTCTCTAGATAGAGCACACGGCAATGACATAATTCCACGCTGAAAACAGCTATTCCTGGTATTTTTTGAGACGCACAAGTGCTCAGAGAGTCGCACAAACGTTTCGTGTTTATCATCTCGGTACTGGTTAAGCTTGAAGCCATTTTTAGATCAGATTCTCAGAGAAACGAGGGTATCGGAAAAGCGGGTCTCTCCATCGGGGAGCCGGTCTTCAACTCCTACGTTCAAGGGTCTAAAATATCCCCAGATTCCCGTCTCCGCGATATGTGAGATAAGATTCGGCAATTACGTAGTCTTGGACGTTTAAGAACCAGGATTAAAATGTACTTATTATTCGTATTCATAGCACTTACGTAGGAGAAGAGAAAAGAGATGCTAACATCTTATTCGTCTGTTCTATTCCTCTTGCGGTAGAAGACTACAGCTCCTACCGATGGTACCCTGCCCTGCCCGGGCTGCCCTCCAAATTCGCTGAAGTCGACTCGCCCGCTCACTGATAAAGCCAAGATACCTTAGCGGCCTTGCAGCCTCAGCCTTCTGATACCAACATCAACTTCGCAATGATTGCCAAGCTCCGCCAAGACAATAAACATCTCGTCATCTGCTCTAAAGCTGAATCATTGTCACGGGCTCGAAATACTCATCAATCAATGGCCGGAACTGCTGGTGCAGCCATGCCGTTGCGATATTCCGTCCCGGCACCAAACAATCATTCAGATGTTCTAGAACCGGTCTTGGGCTTGTAGCCGCCACTGCAAGCATGTTAATCAGTCTCGATTGCTATAACTAAAGTCACATGTCGCGACCATCATCAGGCAATTCTCGCGCTTGTCTATTTGACTACTGAACCCTCACAAAACACCGCATTTTCGTTTATCGCTGCAATGGAGCCAGTCGGGATCATTCTGCTCGTGCTTTTTCTCTTCATCATCATCATGGGCCCTCTGTACGTCTTCCGCTGTCAGATTGGCCAATGCTAACTGGAAAAGAGCATGCTTCAGGATGAGCGTGCGGAGAGCGTCGGAGAAGGTTTTCAATCCCCAACCTAATCAACTGGACAATGCGCGCCGAAAGCTCAGCACCGTTACAACCTCAACGGTCATTCCACAAGTGAATCCCGATCCCACCGCCGACATTGAAGCTCAGACTCCACTCTCCGGGTTCGGTGAATGGTGAGTGCATCCACTTCCGGCCAAGGTATCGGAAGCTCAGTCTCCGCTTTCATGCTCCCGGCCGGAGCTGTTACGGGCCGCTCCTGGATCTGACATTCTTAGTCCGATCTGCATAGGTCCTCTTGTTCCAGAACCAGTACATACCGTCAACGCCGACCCACGTCCGATTCTCGAAAAGGTTTCAACGGTGACGTCTCGTGAGACGAATGATAAACCCGGTCCCAGTGTGCAGACGACCGATAAATCAGGCACAAGTGCACAAACGATGGCCGATCCAAGTGTACAAACCGATGAAGCTGAAGACGACATCATGACGATAAACGCATGCGGGCATTCTTTTCATTCAAAATGTCTTTCCTCCTGGTTCTTGATCGAACGATATGATTGTCCTGTATGCAGGGTCCCGTACTACAAAGGGATGCCACGTCGCGAAACAGCTCTGAGCGTGACACCGTTTTGGTGATCACCATCTTAATTGATCACTAATCTCTAGTTTAAATGCTTGGCTTCGATGCCTAGCCATGTCTCAACGTCAACAGCTTGATGATGCTTACAAGCAGCCAGCAAGGGATGGTTCCTAATTAGTCCAGCTCCAGCCACAATCACTTTCAGCATCTCGATTCCCCTTCTAAATGTGTCAGTTATTCGTGGAACACCTAATACTTCCCCGGGCCTTCCGACCGCGTTCATTGGCCGCGCTCATCATTTCTTTCGGAGTATCTCCTACGGTTGATGCAGCCTCCCGTTGTTGGGTGGTTTGAGCGTCACAGCGGAGCAAAGTTGACAAAGTACGTACCGCCACCTGACGGATCGGCGATCCTCCCGCCCACCCAAGTCTAGATGACTTCATCGCCATCAACAAAGCCTGGATCGAGAATTTTGGTCGTTGATCGTTTAGAGACCTCAGCCAGCAATTCAACTGGTGATTCAGGGGGCTTTGTGCCCATCGTGTTACCAGCGACAGTTTGCTCCGGAAATAATGACCTAGCCCTACCGGAGGCAACATCGTTCCCAGACCATGCATGACGCACCCTGCGTCATTGGCTCTTCGGGCCACTTCCTCCGACTACCATTACTTTAAATGTTGGAGAATGTTCGTGGCCGAATTTATCAGGTACTTGGCTGTCGCTTATATCTGCTATCGCCTCATGACCCTCAATTCTTCCTCGTTTATACCACTTGACATATGTCACTTCGTTTCTTGACATCTGCTGGAAGACTCTCCCTGCGACTTTCGGTTCCTAGAGCTTATAGCACGACTACAACCATGACCTCAAAACGGAAGAGAACTGAGGCTCATCCGCCACCTCCGATACCTGAGGTGTCTGATACCCCCAGGAGAAGCAGTCGAAGAATAAAGGATGCTGCCGAACGGCCAAAGTCAGAGACAGATTCCATGAAAGCTGCCAGCCCAAAGAAAACAAAGGCTGTCTGGGATACAGGCGAAGGTGTCGAAGAAGCCATGCGCGAGCTGAGCGAGATGGAGCAAAAGCTGCAGACTGCCGTCAGAAGACAGCGTCTTGCTGTTGAGTCCTCAGATCTTCATGTAACGAAGGAGGTCGCCGACGAACCTGGTATCCGACCGAAGATGTATGCGCCGAACCAGGATACTATTGTTACCAGGGGAAACTTGGATGGAAAGCCAAAGGTTGCCAACTCTGTACCACTGGATGAGTACGACGCCAAACTTGCTGCTGGCGACGTCGCTGATGCCAAAGCTGAAGACGATGCCATGGACCGAGGTGCCAACCGGCCTCCCCCTGTCAACAGTGAAACTCTTCCTCTACCATGGAAAGGAAGGTTAGGATATGTGAGTTTCTCGTTGTGATGTGCAGACATTACTGACTCTCCAGGCATGCCTAAATACATACCTGCGCAATGCGACTCCTGCTGTCTTTTCCTCGAGGACCTGTCGCATGGCCTCCATTGTTGAACACCGACACCCTTTAACAAACCCTGATGAGCCAGAACACCCTACCAAGAATCGACCGGATAAGAACAAACCCGCAGACCACGAACGAGGACTCAAATACGTACAAGATTTGGGCTTGGCGAATGCAAGAGATATTGTCAAAATGATTCGATGGAATGTCAAGTATGGCATCAGATTTATGAGACTGAGTAGCGAGATGTTTCCATTTGCAAGTCATCCAGAACATGGTTACAAGCTAGCGCCCTTTGCGTCAGATGTGCTGGCTGAAGCTGGCAGAGTTGCTGGAGAGCTGAATCATCGTGTAACAACACATCCTGGACAATTCACACAGATTGGTTCTCCGCGCAAGGAAGTTGTTGCCGCTGCCATACGCGATCTAGAGTACCACGATGAGATGCTTACTCTACTCAAACTTCCCAAACAACTTGACCGCGATGCTGTCATGATCCTGCACATGGGTGGCGTCTACGGCGACAAGCAAGCAACCGTTGACCGATTCAAAGAGAACTACGCAAAACTCTCAGACAGTGTCAAGCGAAGATTGGTGTTGGAGAATGACGATGTCGCATGGAGTGTTCACGATCTGTTGCCTGTCTGCGAGGAACTCAACATTCCTCTCGTGCTCGACTACCACCATCACAACATCATCTTTGATCCATCGATAAGAGAAGGTTCCCAAGACATTATAGGCCTCTACGATCGTATCAAAGCTACCTGGACCAAGAAGGGAATCACCCAGAAAATGCACTACAGCGAGCAGACATCCAGTGCAGTCACACCAAGAGATCGTCGCAAGCATTCCGCCAGAGTCAAGACTCTCCCACCATGTGCCCCCGATATGGATCTAATGATAGAAGCAAAGGATAAAGAGCAAGCTGTTTTTGAACTAATGCGAACTTTTAAACTGCCAGGTTGGGACACTTTTAACAATATTGTACCATATGAACGACCAGATGAATCACGACAAGCCGTCAAGAAGAAGGCAAAGAAGGGCAAGAAAGCAAACGGCGTCAACGGAGAAGCGGAGGATGACATTGAAGTTCCTGAAAAGATTGTTAGCGCTGAAGATTTTGGCATGGGAGGTCCTCAAGCAAGAGTGTATTGGCCTGAAGGCATGGAAGAATGGCTGCGACCGAAGAAGCGCGAGATTAAGAAGGCAAAGGAGGGCAAAGATGGAACACCTGCGGTGAAGCAGAATGGAGATGAAGAATGATCATGTCTAATTTCAATCGCATTAAATAGTGTACAATTAATAAAACTGCATGAATGTCAATTGAGTGGTGTCGATTGAGGTGTTGATTGATGTGCCGAATATACAGGGTAGGAGGTTTGAAAAGTTTTCATACCTTCCCAAGTCAACCTGGAAGCCTCAACTTTTCTTCTTCAACAACAAACAATGGGTTCTACAAATTTTGACGGTACAAGCGAAAGCTTTTTACACTGGTTCAAGTCTCTGCCAGATGCTACATTCTCCGACGCCATCAAAATTGTTGATCTTCGTGGTCGCAATGCTGGTCGTGGTATAAGTAGGTGCCTGCATGCCTTCAAAGTCAAGCTAACAAAACAGTCGCTCTCGAGGATATCCCTGCGGAAACAACTCTGTTTACCATTCCGAGAAGAGGAATCATCAATGTTGAAACCTCGGAGCTACCAAAAAGGATTCCGGATGCTTTTGATCTCGACAAGCCTGACGATGACGCACCGGGATTGGATTCTTGGAGTTCGCTTATCCTCATCATGATTTACGAGTATCTTCAAGGTGAAAACTCCAAGTGGAAGCCTTATTTCGATGTTCTTCCTTCGTCATTTGATACGCCCATGTTTTGGTCCGACAATGAGCTTGACCAGCTTCAGGCCAGTCATATGCGACACAAGATCGGCAAAGCTGAGGCTGAAAATATGTTCCAAAAGACACTGCTTCCCATTATTAGAAGCAACTCGGAGATTTTCAACGCCGGGAACAAGACTGATGCAGAGCTTATTGAGATTGCCCACCGAATGGGTAGCACCATTATGGCATATGCTTTTGATCTTGAGAACGACGAGGAAGAGGAAGAGGAGGCTGATGGTTGGGTCGAGGATCGAGATGGAAAGTCAATGATGGGAATGGTACCAATGGCGGATATTCTGAATGCCGACGCCGAATTCAACGTAGGTCATTTCTTGAGTGATTGGCAAAGCTAACAGAATAGGCTCACGTCAACCACGAAGAGGACAGTCTCACCGTGACCAGCTTGAGGCCCATCAAGGCGGGTGAAGAGATTCTCAACTACTATGGTCCTCACCCGAACTCGGAGCTCCTAAGAAGATACGGATACGTTACCGAGAAGCATTCCCGTTATGATGTTGTCGAGATTCCTTGGGACATTGTCGAGTCAGCTCTGTCCGCCAACTTTGGCATCCCAAGTCAAGTCTTGGAGCAGATTGTAGGTCGAGCCGCTTGAAGTTGACCAAGCTAACCTGAATAGCGTGGCGCTCTTGAAGAGGACGAAGAATTTGAAGACACATTCGTTTTGGAGCGAGAAACAGGCGAGGTCAACTCGGACGGCACCTTTGCTGAGTCTGCTCGATTCGAAAGCATGCCCGAAGATCTCCAAGAACAACTCAAGACATTCCTCAAAGGTATAAAGAAAGCACAACCCGATGCTATCCCCGACAAGCGAAAGAGAGACGAGATCCACCAAGCTGTGCTGGCCAAGACGTTGGAGGCTCTCGTAGCAAGATACCCGACAAGCATTTCCGAAGACGAAGCTCTACTCAAACAAGACCTCAACCAACGAACTCGCATGGCTATTGCTGTCAGACTTGGAGAGAAGAAACTACTTCAAGAAGCCATTACCGCAACTTCTGGCGACGTTGAGATGACAATGGACGACGAATCTGGACCAGCCAAGCGTGCAAAGCGTTGATCCAGCGGGGTTATGTGATAGATCTTGTTTCCTCTCGTCTCATGCAAGAGGTGCAGAAGGCGATTGCGAACCATCCGCAAGGCAACAATTCCAATCAAAATCACAATTATCTACTATTTAAATGATCCATATCGCACATTTGTTTCCAACTCTTCCTTCTGATCAGCAACCACATTGAAGAAGCTCAAGCTAAAACACCAGCGAGATACTGACAACAATCGGAGTAGATCAATCAGGCCTCCAGCCGTTGAGATTACGGTCTGACTGAGACGAGCAGAAGTCTGCAGCTCTCATACAAGAAATGTCTCGCTATACGCGATTCCGCTCGCGTCACACAAACATCACCGAAGATGTATGATAATGTTGAAACACGAGTCCACCAACTTGATGGCCTCGCAGTGAGTATTCGATCGCGATTTGCCTCGGTTACATTCACCATCTTACGGTGTACGCCACCCCCCAAAGAGTTGCAAGCGAGCAGTCTACTCGGACTTGAATGAACCCGAACTCAACACCATCAGAAGAGGCTTGAGCATTGGTTGCTTCGAGTCACCTGTCAAGGTTCCCACACGACCAAGACACATCTTGCGGAGACACCGACGTCCTCTGGCCTCAGATGCAGTTCAGCTCCTATCGCATAATCCAACGTTGCCAAGTCGCAAGTCACCAGATAATCATGGGTTAGCGCCAACAACTGATCGACATCAAGATCTTATCTCACCCATTGGCCCGCTTTCTTGACAAATCAATCAGACAACTTACCCGGTGGGAGGGCGGTTGAAGTCTCCATCGATCCGTGGAGTATGGGTCACCGGTGTCGAGCAGAAGAAGCGTAAGAGGGGTCGGGCCGCGTTGATGTTGCATGAACTAGGGTGTCTTCATATTCCCTGCACAGCATTCAGAAGTACCATGAAGCGTGGCACCAATCCTTAACTCAAAAGTCTTGAATGGGCTTTACGGATATGTCAAGATGTCTGGCAGACTGCTGAAGCTGACATGTATGGTGTCGTCATTCTCACTCTGTTGCTTCAAACACCGGAAGTCGATTTCCTCAACGGTAGTGACGGAGAAAGCCCAAATGGCAAATCCGAGATGAGGCTCTGCGGATGAGTGAGTTATAAAATGGTAATTGCTCGAGTGTGATCGACAGATGCAAGTCAACTGCTCATGATCGACAGATGCAAGTCAACTAGTGATCATGTTGAAACAGGTATGCTTAAAGCCAGCTTCAGGCTCAACTAACACTGTCAGAAAACATCAAAGCACAGCTCGAGCCGAAAAGGGAGCTCTTCAAGCCAACCCACCCCAGGCTTCCTGTTCATCGCCAACAAACTTGTCATCCGAGAGCCGGGACGTGACGATTATCTCCACCTTATTCCACCCAGCTCACCAAACTTCTACCGCGGCGAGGTCCCAAGCAAAGTCATGCGGTACTGGAACGGCGAAGTGTCTGAAGCACCAGACTGGCGATGGTTTCGAGACGCTTCCACGCTACCAGCATCCGAAGGGCAACTACTGAGAGTGGACGCCCGCGGAAACTGCATCACGGATCAATATGGACGAGTATACCCGGCCGAGGAGTATAAAATGTTTGGGGTTGCTGCTTGCAATCCACTGCTCCCAATTATGGTCACTGAGCATGATCCTCTGGTCACCAGATCGAACTGGGAACTCCTACGTGTATTCCATCCACCATCAATTCCCGGGCTCTCTCAAGTGAGCACCATCACCAGCAACATGGGTCCTGGGCCTGGTCCTTTGCTACACGTTGCTGGCAGAAATCCTGCGTGGATTCCCGGTCTACTTCCTCTGACCTACAAAGCACCCCGACGTGATGCACAACACTCGACTGGCCTTGGAGGAGAGCTGCCTATCGTCCTGGGGCTCATGGCATTGAATGCACCACCAGGCAGCGAGATGAGCAACCATTCGATAGACAGTGTATTTCTTGGACACAATCGATTATGGAGACACGGAGCTTGGACGAGTCCTGATGCTCCCAGAGGACGTATGTCGTCCAATCGATTGCTGATATAGCTAACAACCACAGATCCCCCAACAGCTTCTGAAGATCCAAAAGGATTTATTGTCAAGGTGTTTTTCGACCCAGACAACCCATACTCAACTCGAGAAGATCTCCGCAGTTTTGAATGGGAGAGGGCTATTGTTCGAGATTGACCAATGTGACAGCTTAAGCTTGAATTGATTTAGTCTATTATTCATTCCTGTATGAAGCCTGCTCTGCAGTCTGCCCCATGTTCGTTATCCCATCCATGAGCTAGTTTCGCTCGATTACGTAGGACTCAGACCGCGTCGGGAAGTCGTACAGCGATATCGCCAGATTGGGTAATGTATCGAACCCAAGGCAGCGAAGGATATTGCAACTACGATTGTTAGCCTTGGTCGGATGTTTGACGAGTTTCGTACCTTTGGCTCGGTAATCTTTAGATACCGAACCTGAATACCACTTGTGGTAAAGTAAGGGATCTCAAACTTGACCTGGATAGGTCGCTTGGCACCCTTACCCACACCTCCGACTCCTCCCATGCTACCACCGAAACCACCCATCATGCCGCCACCTTGCTCGTCATCTCCTCTCACGCTTGGCAGGCCCAGCTCAGCACGCATCAGGAACTCCTTGCCACCACCAAATTGTTTAATCTTCCAGACAATAGCACTCTGCTCAGGGGCGTAATGAACAGACCCAATGTTTGTTCGGAAACGAGGACTATCGGCGTCATCTGGAACGGGAACCACGATTTCGACATTGTTGGCGGTACTGCGGCGCTTGAACTGAGCTCGAGCCTTGAGCATGTATTCGATTCGGGAGCCTGAATGGGACTCGACTACACATTCAACCCAGATCAGGGGCTTGACTTGAGTGTTGAGACGGTAGGACATGAGCTCGAATTCGCCGTCAGGGGGGATAAAGGAGATGGTTCGGTCGTTTTCGAATCGTGATAGTCGTACACATTGGTGGAACTTGACGTCCTCCATTTCGATAGCTTTACCGCGGGTGGCTCGACCGGTTGTCTCAAACATGACCTTGTCATTCAATCCTAGGCGCAACTCGGGCATGCCACTGAGGTAACACTTCATCTTGATAGCGCCAAGAATTTCTGATCGAAGGACGTTGCCGTTCGCAGACACCAAAAGGTTGAGAGACTCGACAACATCGAGGAATACTTCGTTCTTGCGGTACCGGATACCCTCTGATCGCCACGACACAGCGTTTGTGACGGCAATTGGTGGCCGTGCCTGGATCTCGAGCTTGTGAGATTCCTGGGTGATGTACTCCTGAAGGATCTTGGATTCTGTTGTTTGAGGATAACCAAAGTCCATCATTTCGTCAAGAAGTTCGTATATGATGACAAAGTTGTCTCGGATGGATTCTTCTTCTAACGCTTTAAAGTACTCGGTAAAGACCTCGACGATCTTGTGAAGGAATAGGAGGATTTCGGCGGCATTCGTGTTTCGTTTCGTAAGGGCGAGGAGGTAGAGGTTGTTATGGCGGATGTAGAGGTACTATTCAGTTAGCAGAGCCAACAAGCATAGAGACTACCTACGTTGATGCCTTCGTGGGAGAAGCACGGCGGAACAGCAGAGGAATCTTCCTCAGCTTCTGAAAGGAGTACGGGGAACTTTTCAACTGCTGACATGGGAATGTCACCACGATAGTTACGGGCAAGAAGGGTCTACACTGTCAGCGAGGTCACGCTCAGTAGCGTCCAACACACCTTGCCCTTGAGATCTAGAAAGAAGAGTGCGGATGCCATGTTGGATGTCTTGGCGGAGCGGAAAGGAGGTCGCGATAGATGCGACGGTCAAGATCAAGACGAGGAGGTCATGCGCAGTAACAAAGACAACAGTCAATAAGGAGAGGCTGAATAGTAATTAAGGACTATAGAGAAGCGCAGGCAATCATCATGGTCCGAGGCGCAATGGTTTCGTGGTCAAGCTGTTTTGCTGGCATCTTTTGGATGCCTGGTCATTCCAGCTGTGACGACACGGTAGAATGTCGGATATGGTGGGGTAGCTTGAGCTCTTGGTCACGTGAGAGATGGATCAGAAATCTTGATTAAAAGCTTTGGTTTTTTTTTTGTTTCTGCTTGTTTTCTCTTCTCCTCAACGCACCCTCTAGACAGTGCAGACCATTACCTAGCCTGCAACCGAATGGCATTCTGTCATTTCAGCCGTGGAGCCGTTGATGTGAGCTGCGATTTCGTGGTGCGGAGAGGGAACCTGGATCCATTAAGAACTGCCCGAGTATTATTAGTTGCTTTGGCGGTGTCAGAGGAGCCGGACATACAAATTCGTGACTAGACAAATTTGTGACTGAGAGACATGAAATTCGATCTGGGGTAAATGTGGCAGGTGACCGCAGCCTCAACTTTTTGTTGGGGGCTTGACTTCAGGGTCTCTGCTTTGACGAGATCTGCAATCAGGGATCTTGAGGTTGTCACAATTGGACTCGTAAAGATCGTGGCAAAGTTAAATTTGCAAATGCATGTCCAATGAGCTTGTGACCAGTCCATCCATCTCGCGTTTATCACGAAGTCGAACGCGAGGCTGTCCTGTTGTTTGAGTGTCGGTCCCATCTCCAGCTCACAATTTACACAAAACGACAACGACGGAGTAATTTGAGTGTTTGAGAGTAAACTCAGTCCGTGCAGAGATTTCCGTTCAACCGATTCAGGGTCCAAGATGAATCTCAAACTCACCCGTTGGACTATCAAGTGTCGTCCGGCAATGATACCGTATCGTCGCGCTATTGCTACCATCTATCGCACATGTCAAATTCACATGTTGATCAGTTATCGGGGACCAGATACAGGTCCGATAAAGTAACCGAATGCCGACTGGTTTGGATAAAGAGTGTGAATGCAACCTTACTTGAAAAGGAACATATTAGCATCGCTCAAGATGAGCAATCAATGAGCAATCGCATCTGACGTTGTCAGACAATTCCATTGGATGGAAAAATAACATTCAAACGCATCAGGAAAAGGATGTAATCCTTCCTCTGTGGCATGTGCTTGAGTTGATCTTGTTAGTGGACTGCTCATGACTCGGGCGACCCGCTTAACAATCGTGACGATGAGTATCTTGTTTGCATGTGATGTCGGTGCATCATCATCCCCAGTTTTGACACGTGCTAGAGGCCCAGAGGCTTCAGGTACACTTCTTAGCGACTCTAGTCTCGACGTTGGACGTTGAGTCGAATTGATCTTGTGATGCTGCAAAAACCTAGGCCCAACAAATTTATCGCATCGTCAAGCGAAACGCCCCAAACTCGGTATATCTTGTGATGATGCTCTGATATTAGGTGCAGCTCTCTTAGCGATCTTCCCCACTACGCCTCTAAAACAAGTCACCTGAAGCCACTGTAGCCGGCCCGGTTTTTAGTGGGCTATCGTCTTGCGCTGGGCTTGTTTGTTCAGCCGGTCCCTGCAGCAGGAAAGAAGGTCCCGCGAGCGCCTGACGTTAACAGGTTTCTCTTGTCCCCCCACGATCGCTCTCACTCCCAATCTCCCCAACATCTCCGCTTCTTCATCATCATCATTATTATTTACCGTTTCTTTTGTCTTTCTGATATCCTTTGCGGCCACTGGCCGATTTCACTCGATGCTCAGTTGACATATCCGTGTTATCGCCGACCATGGAGCGCAATCACATGCTTCCTGATCGGGAGTCCGAGTCTCGTCATGTCCTCGGACCACCACCTGCTCGACCTCAATCGTTGATGGCGTTTTCTCCTCCAGCTTATTCCAATATCGCTTCACCCAATGCGACAAAGTTTCCTGATGTTCCTACCGATATACCAACTTCTTTGCCTCCTCTGGCTAGATTCGAAGCCGATAGCGAGACAAAGTTATCACCTCTGAGTTCACTTACGAGCGAAATGGCCCTGGAACCGACCAAGACTTGGCTTCCTCTACACCCTATGCCTTATCCACCAGTTCTGGCGCATAGTATTGATAGCCCGACACGAATGGATCTTGACGGGAGCAGCAACAGTGTCGTCAGCGCTGCTTCTCCTGATGTTCTCGATGCGAGGGCTGGTAGCGTCAGCCTTGATGATCCAGATGTGCGACTGGCAGCTGAAGCGCTTGGAGATTTGAGAGCAGGTATGTTGCCAATTCCAACAGCGATCATTTCTAACGTTGTAGACTTTATATCTTCACCACCGCATAGAAACTCCTCTCTTCCAGTCAGTCCACCGACTTCTGGGCTTCAATCGAATCAACAACAATCGCCGCAGCCTGAACCGCTTCTGTCTCTGCTTACGACGACTCATCCATTGTTGGCCAGTACAATTGAGGGCGCCACTTCCGCGTATGGTGGTGCCAAGAACTTCTCACCGCGTTTTCGATCTGGCGCCGAATATGTCGAAGGATACCTGACTCCTATTGCGAATACTGTTGGTTCAGTCGGACGAGTGACTGGTGTCGAAGGAGGTGTCAGATGGTTTTTGGGTGCTGGAAGGCGACAAAACAGCTCAACGTCGGATTTGGAAACCGGCAACAGCAAGAAGCGACGCAAAACGGATGAGGATGAGGCAGTCAGCAACAAGCGATTTGAATCTGAAGGAATGCAACAAATGAGCGATGAACAGATGGATACAGCGCCTTCACCATCTTCAAAGACCATGTCTCGTCGCATGTCAACTACTAGCACGGTTGACACGCTTCCTGCTTACGATGAGTTGAGATCACCCGCATATACCGAGACTGATGCCAATTCACCGCGACCATCTCGGCCAAACAGCGCCTGGCAGTCACGTCTGATCACGTCTACTTCTGGTCTCAGTGTCGCCATGAGCCAGGAGAGTCTGCGCAGTCTCAAATACTGTCTACAGTGGCTTCGCTGGGCCAATGATCACATTGCTCGTGTCATTTCAGCCTTGAAAACAACCCTTGATGAGTACGAAAAGGTGCCTGACGGACAAGCTGGCGAGCAAGCTGATCCTGAATCTCGCTCTCAACTTGCTGCTCGCATCTCAAACCTCAAGGGCGATGTCCTCAGAACCCTGCGAGAAGCCATCAATACTGTGTCGAAATACGCAGGGGGCGCATTGCCCGAAAACGCACGAATCCTTGTGCGACGTCATCTCACTAGTCTACCCCAACGATTCCGTGTCGCCACCATGACCGACAGGAATGCCGGGCAGCAAGACAGCGAGACTGCTCTGACTGAAGGTGCACACAAAGTTTTGGTCTTGGCCAAAGAAGGTCTGGACATGGTTGTCCAAGTAAGTGGTGTCGTAGATGGAACAATTGTCAGCGCTGAGCAATGGCTCGACCGTATGGGCAAAAGAAGAGCCCAAGAAGACGAGAAGCCAATGCTTCCTCGAACCGAGGTTAATGGAGATGTGAAAATGGGTTAATTGGAAACGAAAACGAGGGTGATACGTGCGAGCTCCAATATCACGAAGAGCTCATTTCCTTGAATGACGACCAGTTGGTGATGAGCGAGTTGGATTTCTGGCGTTTGGTTGGCTTTGTAGCAACGAATATGAGCTGCTTTCAGCATGTCATTTGGCGTCTGATATTCAGACGAATGTGATGTACGGGTCGGAACAACACATTACCGACTATTTAAGACTCCTTGGATGCAATTTATTACTCAATCATGGCACCTTCAAGATCAAGATATTCCACCCCTCGAGTCAAAGCTTGTCAACATTGTATAACCGCCAAAGCAAAATGTGACCGCAAAGAAACCTGTGGGCGATGTGCCTTGCGGAGTCTAACATGCAGTTATCCTGGGAGATCTCGAGAGCCGGCCGTAGACTCGCAGCCGGACGCGGAGACCTGGGAAAACCATGACACTCTGGACTTTGAACAGTCCTCACAAACAGACACTGCCCTTCACTTTGATACACTGGACCTTGTGTGTCCGATCAACAGCGACGACATCAAGAACCGATGGCTCAACTCGTATGTTCCTCTGCCTGGACAGTCGCCCAAGAACTACAGTCAAAGTGTCATCAATTTTGTCTATCGAATGCTCAAATCGTATGCCTCAACAGTGATCCGAGGTCGTCTGCCACCATTCATCCATCCTATGCAGCAATCCTTGGTGCCACTCTCGACCTGTTTTACTCTGGTCCGAATATGCGACCCTCTACCTGGCAACGTGAGTATCGCCGCAGATATCCTACAGCGAGAAATGACTAGACTCTACGAAGAGCGAGGAACATATGAAGGTGTCAATCTTCTTGGAGTGTTTCAAGCATACCTCATCTATTCCATGGTTCTGTTCTTTCACCTAGGGCCTTCAATGCCATTTCTTCGTCAGGCAATGATCAACCTGCAGGAAATTGCATGCACCACTTCTCGCGAAGGGCTTGTATGTGTGGCAGAACAACGAGGCGCCCTACCGAAATGGGAATCATGGATCATGGCAGAGGCCAAGAGACGAACGCTGTACACCATGTACTTTCTTGACAATGTGTTGTCGGCTCATGATGGTCTCACCACGTATCTGGGGACTGAGCTGAGGGGACTCTATTCGCCATCGAGCAAGTATCTCTGGCAAGCAGATCGGAATGGATGGGAACAAAGCTACAACTCTCATCTGGCCGAATGGGGAAGTGAACCCTTTCGACTGGATGAATTGTGGCCATTTCCAGATGGAATGAGTGACGAAGAAATAAATCGCCAACGACGGAGGGTAGATCGATGGTTGGAAGATGTCGATGAATTTGGGACAATGTTGTATGCAGCCTCAAGCTGTACTCATGGAGGGTAGCGCTTTGACTTAAATATCCGAAGGAACTCGGGGTCGTACAGCCTTGCCAAGATCAATACTCCTCCAAATCGCCTATAGCCGTTCGAATATGTCATTCAAGAACATGTTTTGCCCAATTACGCCACAGGATCCACGACCTAACTCGTCGCCTTGAGTCATTGCAGCGACCTCAACCAAAGGAAGCCCTGTAACAGAAACAGAGTTCAGCACCAGCCGTTAGTGGCGTTGATCGTCGACGGTTGGCTCCCCGATGATCCACTAGTTAAAGCTTGACTCTCATATCAAGGATTCATCGCCTCCCGTCATTCTACATCTCCATTTACAATGAGTTCGACCTTTTCCACGATATGTGGAATGCAACAGGTCCCGATTCGAATCGAAATGCCCCTCCTGGGGTTGTTCCCGATTATAACAGTCCTGAAGACGTCTACTGGACGTTGAATATTGCCTTGACGACGATATGTGTATTCTTTATTACGCTCTTTTTTATAGTACGAATCTATGTCAAGGGAACGATTAGCCGGAACTTTGGCTTGGAAGATTGTATGTCGATATCTCATGTTAGACAAAGCTAACAGTTTAGGGACGTGTATAGCAGCATTTGTATGACCGACTCTTGATGACTGGCTATTGCTAACCTTTAGATTACCGCCGTCATGTACTGCGTCACTTGCTTTATGAGTACGTCTATTCCCTGTACTCCCTGTCTGAGTACGTCAGTCCTTTCGTTGCATCACTAACAAAGTAGTGGCCCGGTATGGAGCAGGTTATCATGCCTGGGAGATTCGTAAACCAGAATATTACAACTGGTTAAAGGTGAGTAGCCCAAGTGTAACCGATCGATCTAACAAGTCAGTGGTTCTATGCGAGTACGGTTGTCTATATCCCAGCTGCCTTTTTCACCAAAGCGACCATTCTGCTTCTGATGGCACGGGTTTTTGCCGTTGAACCACGAGTCGCAAAAGGAATCAGAATCTTGATATGGGCTCTACTAGTGGCATACATTCCGATTCAAATCCTTCGGATTGTCAACTGTTATCCCATTCGGACATATTGGGACCCGGATGTCAGAAACGCACGATGTCTCAACCAACGAAAGATCTTCTTTTCAGATCTGTCGCTATCAATTGTCACGGATTTGGTCATTCTGTTGATTCCGATACCGTTGACCTGGAAACTCCGAATGTCGATAGGCAAAAGGATCAAGATTGTGTTACTTTTGGGGGCCGGTGGAATCGCTACAGCCTTGACACTCTTCCGAGTTGCTAAAGCGGTTGACTTTTTGAACTCGGATGACATCACTGTTGACTATACACCGATTGGCATTCTAACGTATGTTTTTCAGCCCGGCAACGCTTGTCTAACGATTGCAGGGCTCTCGAGATTACAATCGGCTTTGTCTGCGCCTGTCTCCCCTCTCTGAACCTCCTGATCGAGCATCATGTCCGTAAACGTAGACGAGCACGAAACCCAAATTGGCCACGCGATCGAACACGCACATCCCTGTTCAAGAAGCGCTTCCGATGGATTAGTTCGTCTACAGAACACATGCCCTCTCGACCGAATCGGCCTTCAGATGGAATGATTGACTTGGACGTCGAAATGGCCATGTTGACAGGTCAGCCTGTACGATTACGAACGGGACGAACAGCCAGTGCGGGATCTCATGATATCCGACCACTCGATCATCGACTTAATTCTGGCGACGGACGAAGAGAGGGATGGCTGTCTCAAAATCGGGACGAACAAGAGGTCCAGGACAGCAAATTCATCATGCGGATGGTGGAGGAATCAAGAGCACGAGCAGACGAAGGAGCCAAAGAATCATGGTGTCCAGTCTGGGATGGACCGAGGGATCCCATGGCAAGTCAAGGGAGTTGGAAGTTTAGCGTGCGGTCGCATTAGAGTATAGAGTATACCCAGGTAAATAGAATCGGTCATGATAACGAGAGCTTCCATCCAAATTTGTGGATGATCTCCCTCCAGTCTTGGTTCGTACTCGGCACTTGAAGATCTCTTGTATGCCAGATCAGCTTGAGAGCGTTCCAAACAGCAGATATGTTGCTGATTGGCCATTTACTATCCATCAACATGAAGTGATCCAACACAATCTTTCGTTGTTCGTCTGATGAGCACGCACAACCTGCCAAGAACAGTGGCCACATTGGGAATGATCTTCGAGTCTGTCCTTCAACGATGATATCGGAGAGACAAGAAAGAAGAGATTCGTGGAGTGCCAGAATTGATGGGTGGGTGATGGCTGTGTTGTAGCACACGAGGCGGAGGTAGATCTGGGCAGCAATTCTAAAAGACTCGGCGCTCCGCAAGAGATAGTCGTCTGTGCCCTGAAAAGAGAGGTCTTCGAGTCGCTGTTCAATTTCTTGACCCGTTGTGTACAGTTGATCCTTGGATATGTCGTGGGTAGACAGTGACGATATTTCGTTGATGATGTCGACAAGATCCATTGAGCAACCAATCTGTTCATCAACCAGATTCCGAGAATGCGGGAGTGTAGCCTCAGCTCTGGCCAGCCCAGCCATTGCTTGGTGTAACGAGTCCTGGTGTGTAGGTTGAGTAGTCTCCATCAGAATATATCGAAACCGGAAATACTGGAGTACAAACTCGGCCACATTGGGGTCGACACTGCTCCCAAAACTCTCAAGCAGAGCGAGTGCGCCTTGAAGATGACGGAGCCATGTGGGACACGATCCATGTGCGATCTCGAGAGATGCCAAAAGAACACAGGTGAGAAGATTACCCTCACTGCCTTGGGAGTCTGGAAGAGCATGCTGCAGTTCATGGAGAGTCCGGACTTTGTACTGCATTGACAAAGCGCGGTAGTCTCTTCCGTCTGGGACAATGTTTTGTGCCCATTCTGCTGCGCTCATGGCTAGGACTGCAGAGAACAGGGGACCTTGGAACATTCGGGGGATGACTGATGTACGGAAGCCATTCCGGTTTGTGTCCACGTAGACTCTGCTCCTGGAGATTATTTCGACATCTAATCTGTTAGCGGGGATGAACGGTGGTGAGAATACTTACAGTACTGCACGAGAGCTTTCTCAACCGAACATCCCGACTCAAAAGCAAACGGTGATAAACTGCGGGGAACAGATTCCTGCCTCCAAACAATCCTTCCTCCGCTCGAATTCACAGCAACGAGTTCTTGAGGTGAGAGATTCAGAAAGCTATGGCTCTGGTTATCACTCGGGACCAGATAATGATCAGAAGCTGCGACGATAAACTTTAACGGATTCGAAGCTGAAGCTGGACTCGGAAAGATGCAGTCATCTCCTGTTCTTTGACACCTTCGACATGTTGGTTTCTCCTCGTCACATCTTCGCTTTCGTCTTCGACAGTTGAAACAGCCGTCTCGGCTCCGGGAGCCACCGGACATGATGCATTGCGTGATGGTAGTTGTGTTAGTTGTTGATGGTGGGGAACGGATGGACTTCCGATCAAAGCCACGTGACGGCGAGTTGCATGCATTAGCTTTGCTTTATGTTTCCATATATTAAATACACCTTTATCTTTCTGATTATCTACATATAGTACCGTTGATCTGACGTATGCTTGGCTCAGTAGAGGACTTTTGTTACCCTGCAGCCACAGCGGAGACGGATATTAAACGGCTATACCGCACCATGACGATCAGACGGCACTTCTCTACAATATACAGATCCACGCGGCATTACTACGTGCTACCCTATTTAATAGATCTTAATACAGCATATTTCCCTCAATTTACTTAATATCAACTCATGCTTCTCACTTCATGGCCACATCCCGACGCATCTCCGATGTGGAGGGTTAGCCCGCAGTGGGGTTCTCGGAGTCATACTCGGTCGACATACGGAGGCTAACAAGATACGCCGCAATTCTTCTCACTTACACCAAATTCTCCCCCAATTCAACGCCGTCCATAGCCTTCAACATGGCTAATGATCACATCTTCACCCTGTCATGCCCTGACAAGTCCGGCATCGTCTATGCCGTGACTGGCATCTTTGCCGCCAACAAGCACAACATTCTCGACCTCCAGCAGTTCTCCGATCCCGTCTCCGAGCGCTTCTTCATGCGTGTTCACTTTGGCCCTACCGAGACAGAGTCCACCGAGCACCTCGTCGAGGCTTTCGACAAGCTCGCTGCCGAGTACAACATGGACTACGATATTCGTCCTGTCGCCCGCAAGACCCGTGTCCTCATCATGGTCTCCAAGATCGGCCACTGTCTCAACGACCTGCTCTTCCGCATGAAGACCGGCCAGCTGCGCATGGAAGTCCCCGTCATCGTGTCGAACCACCCCGACTACGCCGCCCTCGCCGAGAGCTACGGGATCGAGTTCCACCACCTGCCCGTCACAAAAGACACCAAGGCGCAACAAGAGGGCCAGATCCTCGACCTCTGCAAGAAGCACGGCATCGAGCTCATTGTGCTTGCCCGCTACATGCAGGTTCTGTCCCCGACGCTGTGCGAAGCCATGTCCGGCCGCATCATCAACATCCACCACAGTTTCCTGCCGTCGTTCAAGGGTGCCAAGCCCTACCACCAGGCGTACGAGCGCGGTGTCAAGATTATCGGAGCGACTGCTCACTTTGTCACTGCTGATCTGGACGAGGGTCCTATTATCGAGCAGCGGGTTGCTCGTGTGGATCACAGCATGAATCCTAAGGAGTTGTCTGAGGAGGGATCTAATGTTGAGAGCCAAGTTCTTGCTGCTGCTGTGCGGTGGTATGCTGAGAGGAGATTGTTCCTCAATGGTCACAAGACTGTAGTCTTTAATTAATAAAAGTTGATTGCCTGTAAGGAGTGTCTTGTAAAAGTTGATCTATGAAAGGTGCTCTATGTTCTATGAATAATGCTCGTTCCCTCCAAACCTCCCACTCGGCGTGTATGGAGGGATAGCGAACGCCGATCACCAATCCCCGAATAGCTCAGCTGGAAGAGCGTTCGGCTGTAACTGATATATGACACCGAAAGGTCACTTGTTCGATCCAGGTTTCGGGGATTCTTTTGCTGGTCGTGGCATCTGGTGTTGAGCATACCATGACATCTCACTTTTTGGTGTCACCAATTGAAGCACGCAGCTACCACCAACGTAAGAAGGTTCACCTTAATGTTACTAGAAAGTTACTGAATTACACATGTAGCTAATTGAGCAGCAAAAAGAATGTTTGCAGCCATCGAAAGACGCAAAAAATGAGTTCCCCGAAACCTGGATCGAACAAGTGACCTTTCGGTGAGATGCTTAACAATTACAGCCGAACGCTCTTCCAGCTGAGCTATTCGGGGAGATCTCCGAAACCGGAGGAATAGCCATTGGACTTGGTTGGGAGTGGAGGTGTAAATTGTACCTATACGCAGACTACTTCTCGAACACAATTAATCATTGGGTTTACCCTAAGCTGGTAGAGTGAGAGTTGAATTTGAGAATTGCAGAAGAATTACTCATATTATCGCAAAGCTCGTGTGTAAGAACAATCACACAAGACGGGATGAAACAACCCCGCGTCATCTGTGTCACAATGCGACACCTCAACACCAACCTTGCACAGGGAACCTCAACCACTGCATCCAGTCTCATACACGGTACACCCAATCCCGCCCGCACGTCTCATTGTCACAGTCCATACTGCCCCATTCAGAACACAGATCTTGTCCACATCTACCCAACTTTGCTCGCCGATCGCCGTGGCTACTCCTCTGATCGTCAGAGCCATCCCCGAGTAGCTCAGCTGGAAGAGCGTTCGGCTGTAACTGTACCGTCACCGAAAGGTCACTTGTTCGATCCAGGTCTCGGGGATTCATTTTTGCTCATTGCAACACTCTGGCATCTCACCTAACAACTCTCACAGTCCTTCCAACCTCTCCTCTCTCAACCTGTTCAACCCTACCCCTAACCTTCTTCCAAACCTCCTCAGCAACCTCCTCCACACTCCCGCCCGCATCAACCACCACAAGGTCCTCCTCCTCCTGTGTCCAGTCCTCACCCCCATCCAACCCAAGTCCCTGCGCCGCAACGTCTTTTCCGCCCATGCTGAGACCCCAGAATAATTCCCGTACGCGTTTCTGCATACCAGATCGTTCATAGACCTCTCCACCCCAACCACCTCGAGCTTGAGCTTGCTCTTCGGTCAAATCGAGGAACAGCACCAGATCTGGTCGGGGGAGACCGCGTTCTGGTGCTCGTGCCCAAGGGAGGGTCAGAGAGGGGTTTTGCTTGGCGGCTGAGTAGACTATGCCTGAGTGATAATACCGATCGCAGACAATTGTAGTACCAGAGGCGAGTAGAGATTGGATTTGTTTGCTGAAAGGTCAGAAGTGAATTGCCACAGACCGGTATACTCACACAGCTTCCCATCTGTTTGCGCTGAACAATAGATGAATAACATGGTCATCCATCTCGACATCACTCTTGAGATACGCATCAATCATCTGCCCAATAGGTGTAGTCCTGTCTACAAACATCAGCATAATTCACCACTTCTTCAGTGACATACCAGGGAATCTCATAACCTTGATCTTTTTACCCTCCTCGACAAATCTCTGCTCCAACAGCTTCACCTGTGTAGTCTTTCCACTTCTGTCCAAACCCTCCAAAATGATGAATGCGCCCCGAGTTGAGTCATCTGCAGTATCAGAGCTCGCAATCGCGGCTGTAGCCAGGTCGTTGATTGAAGCCATGATGGTTGATGAGGGGAAGTGGATTGCTGACGAAATATTCACACTGTTTTGGTTAGTGGTTCACGTGGGACACAGTGCGGCAGAATCAGATCATAATTTAGACTCAGTGAAACAGTTCAAACAGTCAGTCAGTAATAATTAATACTCAGACAATATGTAATCAAAACTATAGCCCCAGCTCTTGGTAGCCTAAGAAGAAAAGTAACGCCGGCCAAACTCCACCATCCGATCCATATCCATCCATTCCATCATTCATTCCATCCGTATCCATTACCGTAACAGTTCATACTTGTTCATGCCTCATGCCTATACAGCTTCATCATGTGCGCTACCGCTTTCCCATAACTCGAAACTTTCTCCTGTTCCTTCGATTGGTTCCAAAACTGCAGCCTTGCTTGACCCTTCTGTGGGCTTGGCCATTAAGCTGTCGATGTCTTCTGTTGACGGATCGATAGGCTTTTCGACCACTGTCGCAGTCGCAGGCGCAGACGCATTCACCTCTGGCTCATCTTCAGGTACAAAAATGACTGATGTTTCATCACATCCTTCAGCGTAAAAGTCGGCAGTGTTCATTTCTCCCAATGCGACACGCTCTTTCTCAACAATCATGTCATCGGCTTTTGGTGCGCGACGAGTTTGAGAAATGTCATCAGGAGGAGGAACATTTTCCTTATCGCGACCTTCAGCACGGTCTCTGTTGAGCTTCCGTTGACTCTCCTCGTCGGATGAAATGTCTAGTACACATGTGCTATGTTGAAGAAGGTTGGTCATCTCCTGTTCGGGTGTGTCCTCGTGAATGTCAAAGAACCAGCTAGCCTTCATGTCTGGCTCATGCAGAGCAGTGATGGGTTCCTTCTTGGCACCATAGCCAGGAATAGTACCCTTGAGAGCAGCATCGAGAGAAAAGGGAGCGGCAGATCCAAGACTGAACGAAGGAGGATCAACACGAGTGTAGGGGCCAGCAGTGCGTCGTCGGCTAGAAGCGATACCAGATCGCTTGCTTCGGGTAGGAGATCGACCAGCAGGAGCATAAATGGGAGAAGACTTTGAGATGCCAGAACTGAGTTTGGCGGGTGATTTAGGTTGAAGAGTGCGTCGGGTCTTGGTAGGGCTCGTGAGGCGACTAGGAATGGCAGATGCAGATACAGGTGTAGGCTTGAGGATAAAAGCAGACGGCTTGAGGATGCTGTCTTTGAGGATGCTGTCCTTTAGGATGTCCTTGTCCTTGGAACCTTTTGATCGCTTGGCAAAAGAAGTAGGATCGACATTTTCAGAATCATCGGTATCAATCAGTTCAGCTTTTCGCTTGCCACCAGTTGGCAGAGCTAATCATGTCAGTGAAGCCCAAACACTCCGCATCTCCACATACCATTTTGCCTATTCTTGAGACTTGTCAAGGTCTGGAGACGAGTCCCATCAAGGGGAGCAAATGGTTGACGAGTGACAGTAGCCATGATGGACCCAGCAGCGAGAAAAGTTATTGTTTATTGTTATCGCGTGAGTCGAACGTGTAAATGAGTGAAGACGATGATGAGTGAAAGTGGGAGAGAGCGGGTAGAAAAGAGGTGCCAAAGGTGGGTTCTGCTGCGGAGGGCGCGTGGAGAAGATCGGTAATAAGGGAGCTTCAGCGCGGAAGTGGGTTCCCTTAGGGCGTCGTGCCTTGGACGTGAGCGCGGACGTGACGGGGCGGCCACTAGAAGCAGGTCACTAGAATGCCTACAGAGGGCAGTGGACCGACAGGTATGAAACAGAATGCAGATTCGCGACCGTGTCAATTACCAGCAGTGCATGGAATAGCCGTCCATGTCCAGAGCGAATTTCAAGATAAGGCCATCTCTGCCTGAGGTGTTTTCCCCTCAATCAATGCAGGTTGGTCACCGCTAAGCACTTTTCCAAAATGATTCGCTCAATGCAACATGCCTGGCCTTGTGGGACGTCCAAAACTCCACAAGCGTCATCCCAGTTTGCTCCATGCCATGCCCAATCGTCGCGCTGAGCGCCAATGCAAGGGAGATTCAGTATGCAGGATGAAGACATTTAATGTAACGCGAGTTCGTGTTCCTTGATCTGTCTAGTCTGTGCAAGCCGTCTCAATCCCGAATCGTCTCGCCCGAACTCATCTCACTGCCCAAACTCAATGCTGTTGTGCCCAGCCAGCTTGCATGGCCGCCAATATGCGACCATGGTCTCATCACAACATTGGCAGACCCGAATTCCAATTGGTTGTCGTCTTTCAGCTGATCTGACCGATCGCCAACCAGCTACTGCCTCCACTGAAACGGGGCCCTGTAAAGTGTAACTTTATCCTGGCTTGTTACTATTAAAGGCCAGACCACCCGCGATCTCTCGCGTCGTGTCCGTGTCGAACCCCCTCTCGATGATACCTGTGTGCAACGCCAATGCATCCAGCTGCAAGTCGGAGGCTGGGAGGCGGGACGGTAACATTCGCTCGGCGTTTGCCACCAATTTGACCTGGTCGCATGCATAGCCTGCCAACTCAGAGACCATATGTGACCGTAAAGTATAGCGCACCAATGCTTCACTAACAACAGACAATGGTCGCATAAGGTTGCAGAGATATATCTATTGTAAGCCCCTATGAAGTGATAATACTACTGTCGTGTCTGAGGTTGAATCATAATAATACACTGAATTGTCTGACCTCTTCTCGCCGCCTTCCTCGCCTTCCTCACTTGTCCTCATGAAGATGGTGTGGCCCACGAGTCTCCGACCTGCTCGGACCTTGCTCATCATCTTCTAGCTTGTGCTGTTGTGGTGCTTTGGTTCGGACCACCGTATCATGGTGCAAATGATGAGCTGAAGGAAATGCTCCCGGCGTCTTTTCGTCTTGCCGAAGCTGATGATCAGGACTGGCTCGGTATGTTTCAACTCGATCGAATCCAATGTCGTGATTGGGTTGGGTCTCATTCGTCTCGCTAGCGTCCTGAAACAAATCGTGTCGATGAACTGCAGGTGGACTGGCAGGCGCCTTTGTATCGGTTCGAAGTTGATGAATGGAGGGAGGATACACAGGAGCAGAAGTGTCATCCTTCAACCGGTGAGGTGCATTGGTTCGATATGGTCCTCTTGGATCTTTGGAGAGGTCGTGACTGTGGTCGAGTGTTGCGTCGGTTGGTGCAACTGGATCTTGAGCGATTGATCTCTCCCGGGGCTTGCCTCGGCTGCTTGCAGATGAGGTTGGAGACGAGCACTCGGATGAACCTTCGGGGATACAGGGGAGGTTTTGATCGGGTTCCGTATCACAAGTGGTGGCCTTGCTGTGCGATCTAGAAGTGCTCAAGGATGTGGTCATTGAGGGTTCGGTCTCATACCCACAGGAACTGCGTCTCCGATGATGACCATGATTGATGAGTTCGTGTTCGATTTGAACGAGGGAATCATATGGATAGCAGCAGCCCCATACACTGTCTTCATTGCGGGTTCCTTCGATGTTGTAGAGATCGCGAACTTTTGTACGCAGATCGGAGATCATGATACCATAGACTAGACATGTTAGAGTGTTTGACTTGCAAAGAGACACTTACAAGGCAGGCAGGCAGCGAATCCCAAGCAGGGGAGAGAAAGGGCCGGGTTATGCAGAGGCGTCGACTAGTATTCCTCTTTTGTGTCGGCGATTCCTTTCTTGCTGACCGTGAATCGGACATGGCCATCCGGGGGTGAATCATATTCAAACGCCCTTTCGAGAGCATCTTTGTAGCTCTTACTAGACCGACCGTAAACAATACAAGGGCAGAGAAATGTTTCCCATAGGATGTTGTTTGGGGCGAGATCTTCATCATCGTACAGCCATTGTCCAGCGAACGGCTTCTCCATTGTGTATAGTGAACGACAGGCGGCGAAGGGTAAGGAAAAGAATGATGATAATGCAGTGATAAACAGTGATGAAGATGAAGAGTTTGAGTGGGTGGTGATGAGAAGAGAAGGTTGAGTGAATATGCATGCAAACAGAAGGTGAAGCACTGTCGCGTTGCTTCCTGGAAATGTGGTGATGCCTTCCCAAGACACGCAAGGTCACGAGAGCAATTGAAGGCAGGAGCTCAGTTTGAACCGCCTCGTTTTTCACCATCTATTTCCACTATCATCCAAATTAATTCATCATTTTGCCAACACAATCGCAATTCCCTCCCGCCATCGTCTTTTATCATCAATCTTCCATCATCGTTCATCAATGGCTCTTCATTCAAGCGAGAATATTGCTGCTATTCAAAAGCCATGTCCTCAATACTGGCACCATCACCATCGTCATTCATCGTCTAACTCCTGACACCCAAATCCCCATCTGCCTGCCACCAGATATCACCATTCTTCAATGTAACCCTCATTTTCAAGCGGATTTCGAGTTGGCAGTCGGAGCGATCCCAGTTGCTAGCAAAGTTTCTGAGATCAGATCTCCGTATACTGACTTGGCTGCACTGGACATGCTGCCATGAAAGACAACCAAGATGATAATCCTGATCCATACCTAGAAATAAGCAAACCACCACTGTCTAAGCGACGAAGTTGAGTTACACTTACAAACACGATCCGAGGCTTACTTGTAAGACAGCCCTCTCCAGGACAAGATCACGGACTGACTTGAGTGCCAGGATGCAGACAGACGTTCGAGCAGATGAGGCGAGACCGAGCGCTGTATTCACCATAATACACTGTTTTGTGGACGGCACAAGAATCGAGGTACTGCGTCAATTTATGTTGACAGGTGTTTGCTAATGAGACTCAGACATATCCTTTCGATTCCTACCATGGCTACACGACTGGCCTCTCCGAAGGTGACTGCTCGTGAAGTGGCTGAGGCAAGTGGACCGAGAACGCTTCTTTGACCTGGTATAGCTAGAATCTTGACTGATTAGAGCATCAAGTTGCCTTCGAAACACCTCAAGATTCTTCTATCGGCCGTGGCTAGTCCGTTCTGCCACCATCGACTAGCATACTGACAGTCAAAGGTTGCCTTGCAACCCAGAAATGGTATCATATATCCTCCAGTCAATATTACACGCCGGTGCTGTTTGCAGTTGAGGACTATGGTTGAGAGTTCATATCAGCAGACAGAACTTGGCACCCCGAGCAGCGGAGAATGCTTTCTTGCCTTGCTGATTCTTGAAGTTTTGAATGTCTGAGGTGGCACAACTGCCCATGGAGAGGATCAGAAGCCCGACAGCGAACTTTGCAAACGTTGTCACGGTTGCGATTTGCAGCGGGACCAGCGTGCCTCTTCAGAGGACTAAGCCTGCCTTCGTTTGGACCTCCGATATAGTTGACCTTGAGCTGCCGCTGATACTATCTAGACTTTGCTGCAGAGTCGCCTTCCTCACCCTGCTTCCACCTTTCAGCTTTCTCGGTGGGCTCTATTATCTGACTAGATCGACTGGCTGACCGGCGACACAAATGGTACGGCATTTGCCAACGGAAGATCAATTCAGCCAATTGTTGACAAGTAGCAACTCTGCTCAGAGGTACTGCCCAATGTGTCACCTGAGATGGTACTGATGAGATAGACACACCTCTTTGGCGTTCAACCGTGACCGCGGCCGGCCTTGCAGTCATAACAAAGGGGACTGCCATGGATCAGCAGTTCGTAGAATGATTCGCTGCAGCAAGCGCCTGGCTATAGCTTAACTTTTGCAGTCCGAGTAACAGCACGCATTCCCTTTCCAAGCATGTTGGTTACGCATGTGAGCCTGCTAGCAGGTCTGCAACAAGTTTGGTGCCGCTGGGTGACTTACTGAAGGAATGTAGACACCTCACCTAACCACGTTCAACTTCAATTCGTCTCTGAGCCAAAGTGAATTCAACACTTGCGATCAACAGGCGGCCCTCGATTGTCGTCTGTGAAGATCTACTATAAGCAACCCTGCCACACACGAGAGGATCAGACCCCTACCCAGGACCACGTTATTCTGGAGGAAATCTGACAATGAGATACAGTTGCTTGATCCGGACGACAAGCTTCTCACAGCCTCAGATGTCGCTCGAAAGATCCCTATGATCATGGGTGCTCATTGGACATACGAAAAAGATGACACTCGTATCCTCTCTCAGAATCCATTGGTGTCTCGACATGACTGGGTAACAGAACTACAACACTCACCACTAGTCAGTCTAGACAACTCCTATACGCCTCACGGCCCGCTCAAACTCCCATTATGATCTCTCAACTTCAATTGATGAAGAGGCTATCGATAACCTGAACGCACTGGCGATCCCAAGGTGCTACCATCGGATATGGCTTCTCTTATGGAAATTGACATTTGACAGTTATGTAAAACACATATTAATTCTTCGGAACCATCAAACCCACGGCGCTGAGGGCGACATCACGCAGGTGCCGATACCAACTTGGTGCTTAGAATGCTTTTATAGCACGAAACGATGACTGAACTCTCATGTACTTTCAAGAAGCTTCTGATGCCTGGGCTCTGGAGTGCGACTAGAGGCGAATCAGAGCCGGCGAGCACTAACCAGCCAGGAATCACCTATGCTCTTCGCCGATTTGTGCAAAAGGTTCAGCCCATCCCAGCCCTCGGTATCAATTGCCTAAGAGTATTGATGATGCCTAGATACCATTGTGGTCGATGAAGAGGCAGCCTCCGCAGCTCTGCCACTCAGACCTTAACGCATACTGACCTATGGCCAGCGTCCAACCGCGACCGACGCCTCTAAGGCTTTGCCGGTGGAATCTCGACGGGGTAACGATGGTACGTTCAAGGGGACTACCGATTGGCAACGGCTTCGAGTTTACATTACCCGTGTAACTGAGCCACGATGATGCCTTCATGTGATGTCAACTGATAGAAATGCAGCACCCAAAACGCCAATTACCATCTTGACCATTGAAGTGGGCCGTTGTCCACAAGCTCATCCATCGATCAACATCTTGGACCGCCAGTGAGGCACCAAGAGGGAGGCAGGAAATTGCCATCGGTTCCAAACTACGTGATCGCTTCTGCGTCCTGCAACTGCTTTTGGAGAATGCTGATATGTCTATAGATGGTGACGACCAACATGAAGCAATACCAAGGCACCAGAATCTCGGTTACTTTACCCTACAGTTGACCTAGAAAGGAAGATGAAGAATGCCGAATGATTCAAACCGGCCTCATGCTCGAATACTAGTACGCAATTCCATGACCATGTCAGATACCTGATGCCGGCAAGACACGGGTATGGACGCTCGAACCTTCAAGTCCTTTGAATCAATTACTAAGGTTCAACGTACACACGACGGAACTATTTCCATCAGCTCCAACGCTCGCTCGAGGTACTACAAGTCAAAGCTATCCGTGGCGGTCGACATTCGCTTCCCAGAATGTCCCTTTAGCAGCCAGTGAGTACAGTCCACATAAATTTGCAAATCCTGTAGAGTGCTGATGCGCATGATAAGAGCGATCGTCAAGAATCGGCTCCTCGACCTCTAGCCGCCTCAGGTTCTGACTCCATTTAGAATGTTCGCAGATCAAGGCAATGCCCCTGACTGTGTCTCACCCAGTTAGGCGCCTGTGCAGGACAGTAGCTCGTTACGAAGCTGCTCAAGCTTTCCTTCATGGTTCAACAGCAAGTGGAAGGCGACTCGTGTTTATGAACGGTGGGACCCCGAGTCCGAACACTCTGTATCAGAGCCATCATGGACTACGAAACAGATGGAGACTACTACACTGAAGAAGTCGAAAAAAAGGCATACGTTTGTTGCTTCGAGTCTGCAATCCTGACGATGCCAACACCTCCAAGTCACATGGGCTGCGACGACGGCAAGGAGTCCATTACAGGATCATTCAGCATTACTCAGATGAATGATTTTCCCCATGCTGCTATCTCTCACCCCAGGATGTCATCTTTCGTCTTTGTGAGTTCCTCAACCCAAAAGCTGGAGGGTTCTGAGGTGACTAGATTAGAGGCCTGATGGGAGGAGGTTCTCCTCACCCATCGCCTCCCCAAATCCCGACCTTGCGATTGAACCTCAACCGTTGAGCCAGACCACGGAAACCTGTTCATTCTGCAGGAGATACGGACGGCAAGTCAGCGATATATGGTGGTTGGGATTGGCTACGAGTCTGCCTGCCCATTCAGCAATAGCCGACGACCCTTTCTCACGTCGTTTAGTCGCCTTTGAACTCCTCTCATATTCCGCGCCAAGGCCATCGATCTCCTTGCTGGTCATTGTTCGAGCCCATTGCCCATCCGGCCCTGAATCATCTGCACCTCTACCACCTTTGTAAGTGAGAAGACGTTCAACTTGCGCCGCTGCTTATCTGTGTCGACATCAGCTAGCTTGCCCAAGCCAACCACTTCAGTTCAGCCCAAGATATCAGATCTGACCTTCCAGTCTGCGCAGTTGAGGTTCGAACGTTGTTAATAATACCCAGGACGATCCAGATGAGGCGTCCATTCAACAGGATATTGTCAATTGGCACAAATATCCAGATTCCAACCACTTCCCCGTTCGTTCTTGATACTCGAATGCCCGTTCCAAATGTGCAAGTCCAGTGGCAAGCGGATGGAGAAGACTGATGACTTGCCAAAACAAACCTGGCGACCGATCAAGCTGAAGACTCTGCCTCTAGTTCGAGATATTTACCTCGAACCCCCCCTGCTCTCTTGATACTGGTGAGTCCTTGGTCACTCTGATCTTTTCATCAGTCTCGACTGTCGGATCAGCTCGCTTTTGAAGACACATGCCACTCAATTTCGAGGCTTTCTAGCCGAGCGGGCTGCGTGAACCCAACGTGATGATAGTGTCAGATAAAGGTGGCAGATCCTAATTCGAACAGCCTGCACAAACTCCCTTCGACGCGGCAATTGTCAACGAATGCATCAAGGTTGTCTTGCACTACAAGTGCAGTGGCTCAGACATGAGATAAGGCCGCTGCATTCTTGTATACTCAGCAAGGCTCCCATGCCATTGATTTTGACGACTCCGAGACCACCGACTGGCCAGATCAGGCAAAGGTGCAGTCTTCGATCTCTGGAGCGTTCGACTATCGGTAAATCACCAAACGACGGAAACATGTGGGACTCTGACTGTTTATACAGTTACGCTGGCGTCAAGTACAGGTCAAGCTGAATAGCTTCGCGTCTCGATACCAAGCTCAGTCTTCCCACCTGCGTATTGGGTTGTCAGCTCCTCCAGCGTTCATGGGATATCCCACCGAGTCCACGCTGTCCGGGTCAAACTACGATGTCTTCCACACTCTACGACGTTCTGGTTGCCGCTGCAAGTCATCCGGTATAACTGAAGAACGCCGATTGAGTACCGAGATACGATGTCAGTAAGCCAAGGTCGAGCTGCCACCTTGGCTTTTCAGTCCGCGCTGATGGGATCGCGTCAACTGTCTCCAGGCGTTGCCAGATGCCGACAACCAGTACGCGCTCGTTGCGGTTCTAGTACGACAGACACAACACAAGTCGAGCCATGTCTTCAGGTGCTAGTTTTACCATCATTCATGACGCTGACGGATACTCCCAAATATTATCGCGCGAGCTGCCTCATGCCACGTAAAGTACTCGGGGACTCACATTTGATGCACCGAACAAAGATCACTCATCCACCATTCGGCGCTGGCCATCGTAGTGAGGACGTCGGAACTCCTATTCGCACATGTTTCTCGTAGGCGACTTCACCTTACTGGTCGAAAGTACTGGTTGGATAGTAGGTACAACATTGACACAAGAACGACACGGTCTTCGAGACGGCACAGATTTGGACGGCAACACTTTCCGCCCGCCCCAATTTCCGATGCATTGCGCGTTCAGACACAATGTCGGCATGCATTGCTTCCAATTTGATGTTTCAAACATAAACTTCAGCGAATGCGCATATCGCGCTGATCAGGCGAGTTTATGCGCCGACATTTACAGGACTTGTTCTTTGACTGGACCAAACACAAAGGGATGATTCGTTCTACGTCGACACACCGAAGTGACTGGCCTCAATCGACAATTAATTGAAGCCGTCAGTATCCCGGCACTTACGACTACCTTGAGACAAAATGCACTCGATTGACATCAACTTGCATGATTCTCTCGTTGTGGCACTGATCTCAAATTAGACCAATATTTGTGGGCATTAAACACCCTGACAGGGATTTGAGTCCCCCACTCAGGAGAGACTTGATTGTCACCACTTATTCGTATCAAGCGCAAACCCGAATACAGTGGTTCAATCAACTGCCGTCTGCCACCAAGTGTCACCGTCATCGGCTGAACCGACTGTATCACCATCAAACCTCAAAAGTGGCAATAGGAACAATAGAAATTCCAATCCAAGTCCGTTTTTGGTAAGGAAAAGCGGCTGCATCAGTGGCAGCAACACAATGACAGCGCCACTGGGCACCCGCTGAACTCAAGTCTAGAATTCTTCTTATCCATTCCTTGGCAATGGAAGCTAATGCAGGGACCCCAGCAAATGCAGAGACCAGGTTCTGGACTTTAACTGAAGAACTCCTCACTTGCATTGAGGGGAACTTGCATTGGGATATTTCGCATCTGGTACGTAAATCTGAAGACTGTCTGCTGTGATATCGGATCTATTATACGCGGAGATTGGGATGAATTGCGACCAGTTACCGAATCCTTATACGCGGGTTCCTTGCTAGACACGGACACGATTCCGAGTGCGATAAGAATACACGGAAAACACAAGTGGATGCTGTGCCGTGATTGAAACACAACCAACGCACAACCATGAAATCGCTTCGATCGTGGCGATATACACATTTGGTGGAAATCTTCTTATTCAGGGCGCTTCTATTAAGACCCTTCTCATGACGCTTCTTTTTCAGGACAGGAATTTTGTGGCTTTACTCCCGCGGTTGAAGCCAAACCTTGTGCCTGTTCCTGGCTGACTTATGATGAAGGTGATCTTGTCATGTGTGAAGTCATGCCAGAATTTGGTCAGTTGGAGCGTGACATGGACGATAGTTAGACACAGATCACGGCATCTCGGCTGCCAAGAAGAAGAATCTTTCTTGGCTTTGCGGAGAGCTCATGGCACAGGTTGAATGAAGCTACAGTGCATTGGCGAGTCAGTGCCAAGAGCCGGCGATTAACCCATGTTGGTGGCGCCGGCGAGAATTAGCATCAGGACGGGTAAATCACTAGATAAACTTGAGCCATTTTCGAAGGGATGGAGGTGTTATTCGTGGGAATCGATCTAGAGACATGCAGCCGTGCCACATGGGATCTGATCTAGGCCATGGCCACGAAGCCAGTTGACCTGACCTTTTGAGTGCTTGTTATCTGCGGGGGAACTCGGCTTCTGCCACGCCCACGTACACAAGGTAGGCAGTGCATTTTGTGATGTCTTTTGTGGATGTTTTGTGAACAGCCGCGTGTTATGCAGGCGGACAAAACCTTGATTGGTGATGCCATGTTTCGATTGAATGGTGATGGTCCTGGAGCAATCTAGAGCGTAGCAATGGCCTAGCCGGGGACCCCCGCAGGGACCTAGCTCGTTTAGCTGGGAGCTCCCACCAGGCCCAAAGGCGGCAAGCCGGCTGTTAGCGCACCCGGTTCGGGCCCAAGCGCTGAAATGTGCAGGGGGCTTGGTTCATTTTGGATTAGTTAGGGGTTCCCTCTGTCAGGTCTCTGTCTGCTGTGCTCCTGTTCTCCTCTTCTACGTCTTTTGTAGAAGTCAGTCGAGCGAGAGTTTGTTCCATCAGTGGCGTTGCATTGCGTTGCGTGTGTTGAGAAAGAACTCATATACAAGGTTCCTTCTCTTTGCCCCATCGCTTACTCTCCCTTGCTTCGACCGTCTTGTTCTATATCATCGCAATCTCGTCTCTTTGGGAGATCCTCTTTGATTCTCTTCTATTTTCTTGGCTTTATTACTCGACCCATCGACCAATTCTAGCGTCCCATCACCGAACGGACTTGATCGACATCCATGTTCTGAAGAACTGCCTGAACTCCTTACCGATTGAGGTTGTCTCTTGCATCTACATTCATTCGACATTCTACATTACCCAACTGCGCAGAGATCCAACCTCGGTTTCACTCAAGTATGTACCAGCCGTTGGTGTCACTGTCACACCAGCCATAGCCACGCGTCACTAACCGCGATAGCTTTTATTCATCCGATCCTTCAACTTGAATCAATCCAACATTGACAACTCGATCTTCATCATGCCTTCAAACTACGAAAAACTCTCCCGCCCAAGCGGCGAGACGAACCTCACAATCCCCGAGAAAGCTGCCACAAATGCGACCGTAACCGAAACCCCTCGCATCAGTACAACATCTACACCCCAAACAGACAAGCTCAACCCTTTCGACACCGACATCGAAGCCATGGTCACAACACGAACATCAGATTCATGCATGCACAAGACATCGAGCACCCCCCTCGCCAGAAAGACCGACTGCCAAGTTTGGCCTGGAAAAGATCACTGGAAGCAACAGGCCAAGGCCGCAAAGGCAAAGAACCGCTGCACCTGCATGGCCAAGCTCAGCCAACGCAATCGGTGGATCGTCAAGGGGTTGATCATCTTTCTCGTCGTGGGCATTGCTGTCGGTGTTGGGTTTGGTGTCAGCAAGCCCCTCAATGCTCCCATATGGGGAGACAAGGACGACAAGTAAACTGCATTCGACTTTGCCCTGGATTGAGAGACAAGGACGATGGCAATCGACTTGCTCGCAGGGATTTGTTTCAGGACTTTGTTATCGCTAGCGCGCTGATTTCCTTTCATGAACGGCGTTGTGGTGTCATTTGAGTTGGCATTTCTTAGGAGTGATGGATTACAGAACATGGGTTATTTATTGGGGGTAGAGCAAGACCAAACTAGAGTCTAGGAATAAAGTCTCGACGGTGCATTACAAACTGAGGTTATCCACACTTGATCTAGCATGCTCATCATTCTCCATGAGGCCCAATTCTCCGGCAGTCGTAAAGGCACGCCAATCCCTGCACACCAGATCTTCAGGAACAGTAGATGCGGCCCGTTGGTCAGTGGGGAACGGAAAGATGCAGATTCGTGAGAAATCACTCTTGATTTGGAAATGGCTGCAAGGAAATAGCCAGTCGAGGCTGGAGATGCTGATGGAGGGGATCCACAGGTACCCGAAGCATCCGATGGGGAATGACCAAAAGATATAACCAACCACCGCCACCATTTTCGAGTGCCTGTCTACCTGAGGTAATACGCATATTTGTTGGAGTCTCTCAACTCTTGTCTTTCTGCATCTCGTGGAGGATCTCGTTGTTGCCTCATTGCTCTACAGACTGATACCATCAAGGCCAGAACAATGAGTACGATAAGAACAAGGCAGTTCAAGGTGTACATGTTGAAGGTTGTTTGTGTCTTTAGTTGATGGACCGGGAGGAGTATTAATAGCTACAAGTGTTTGTTATTCTCTGTTCAATCGAACAGTCACTCTTTGCCATCACTGCTTTGCCGTCACTGCTTTGCTTTGTACTGTAGTGTTGATGCCTGTTCACAATGTCAAAGGATGCTGTAAACGAACATTCACTGTTCAAACACAGTTACCACAAAGCAGTGAATCATTCACACACACACATGATGTATCATAAAAGCCTCTGATCACCTTCATCTCAACACCGTCACATCACACATCACATTAAGACATCCTCACTCAAGATGACCAGCTCTTACCTCCCAGCTTCCTTGACAGGAATCCTCTCCTGGCCCGTCCGCCGAGAGAATGCCCCTGAGTCCAAGAGCGACCGGATCCTCACCATGGGTATTGGCGGCGGCATCATTCTTCTCTTTATCGTACCGCCTACCTGGTATTTCATCGCCAGGACCATTCGGCTTCGAAGGGCTAGGCTTAAGGGTAAAGATGTTGAGCAGGGCGTGCAGACTCAGAGACAGTGAACAGGACATAGTTCGGCAACGGTTCACACCAGGAACTAATGAACACTGAACGACAGTCATGGAACAGCATATTCACAACAGTATATAACTACTCACATCTCCCATCACTTACCCTCATCATTCATCAGCACACCATCACAATGGCCAACTCACTCTCAGTTTCCCTCTCCCTCATCCGCCGCAAGGAGGGCGAAGAACTTCCCGAGGACACAATCACCTACATCATTCTTGGCATCTGCTTTGGCGGTGGTCTATGTATCATGCTCATCTGGTGCATTGTGCTATATTGTCGGAAGAGAAGAGTCAATGATATCGAGCAAGGCCATGAACTGTCGACTGTTGAGGCTGCTCCTCGCTGATGGTGAGTAGTAAACGCAGGCCGTTTGGCTTTGGGATGTAGATAAAAAATAGATTTGTTCACCAAACCTTTGAATCGTGAAATCATATAAAACTGTCTGCAAACTTTCGTGATGAATCATTGTTAAAGCCTTCACATAAACTCAAAGAGCCACATCCAAATGTATCTGAAGACATGCTCCAAGACCGCGGTATCATAGGAGAGTACACAAGTGAACGGAACAGCACCAGCAGGCCACAGTCTACCAAGACCTCAGATGCCATGGACAACATTAATGTCCCTGTCTGCTGCTCAAGTACTTCCCCCACCAGCATTTCCAGGCCATCAGGTCACATCATAGAACACTCCTTTGTTCCTTGGTCAAGCAAGTCAATAAAGCTACTCACATACACACTTTTAATATGAGCCATTCCCCAAAGTTTGAGGTGTATGTTTCTCACTCTAATATGGAACGCACTGAATCACAGCCCGTATAAAATGAGCCCTCGGCACCATGGAACCATCACTAGAGATACACACGATACTCCTACCACTCCTCAGTATCATCTCCTTCAACCTTGCCCTCTGCATCATCATGTGCTACTTCATCCGCCGCAGACGTGTTCCCGACGAAGAAGCAACCGAGCTCATAGAGACCAAGCCAAATCTCGAGCGAGGCATCCTCGTCGAAATCATCTCCATGTACCGTGACGGCACCGAAATATACACAAGGGACAAAGCACCCGCCAGTCAACGTCTGTACTACCATCCTTCACTCAAAGACCCCGAGCAGGCTCACATGTACCTCCACGACGTCCCAATACCCCCCAAACGATCAATAGACGATCTACGAAGAGAACTAGCCGCAGGAATACATTGGCTATACCGATCTCACACCTAAACAATACTCAACGCACATGGTCACATTCACAAATCCCACTACCTCAGACATCATTCATCTACATCTAGCATCCACCAATACGATTAACAGTCGATTGTATCTCTCAAATACTTCAATAGCCCGCCGTGACCACCGACCGGTAAAGCTGGCCACATTAATGCGGTCCTGCGCCAATACCCATGTTTATCTATCCCAGAGGTAAATCCTGACCCCTTCCGTAATTTGCCCTAGTAATCTCAAGTTTGAAGAAAAGGAGACGATCCAGTTGTGTTGTATGCAATGACAAAGGAAATGGTTGCTAGCGACTCCCGTCGCTTGTCGTTATGTTGTCAGTTTCAACATTTACTCGTTATTCGCTCGACTACACCGACTGGTACAAAAGGAGCGGCTCGCCCACGTTTTCGATTTCGGGGATCGTGCATTTCAGGTCGAACGCTTTGGACAGCACAATTTTGAAGATCTATCCAGTCAGCAGAGTACTCTTAAGTCAGGGGATCACTACCTTTTGCACGTTGATGCTGTGACTCGTACTCGAGAAGATTAATGCTGCTCTCATGGCTTTCGCAAACCGTCTCGCCTGTTGCTGTCAGTAAGGTTGGGGTTCCCTCCGGGGGCTCCTAGCGGAGGGCTCTTCCTCGCTGCGCTCGTACCTGATTTGAGATTTCTTCTTGGTCTTGGGGAGGAAAGTTGACAAAGTGGTCGTACTTGGTGCCGACGAGAATTGGAATGGCCGTCTTGTTGAACCCGCGCCCCTGGCGATACCACTCTTTGATGCTATTCAATGTACTCTTGCGGGTGAGATCAAACATGAAGAGAATGGCGACTGCGTCGTTGCACACAAGAGGCAGCATGTTGACAAACTCGCGTTGGCCACCGAGATCCCAGATCGAAAAGGTGATTTCCGTGTTGCGGATGGAGATTGTCTTTTCCATGAAATTGACACCCAGCGTTTGGATATAATCCTCATCCCAGCTCCCCTCCACGTACTTGACCATCAACGAGGTCTTGCCGATCTGCGCATCGCCAACCATGCCGACCTTGATGACAACATGGTTTCGACCGTTGGACGACGGCTCACCGGAACTCTGTCGATAGTCGTTGTAGGCTTGGTGTGCGGGGTTGGACAAGCCACTAGCTGGGCGGGAAATTGGCGGTGCGGTTTGAACGGGGGGAGTGTATCTGGTCGAAGGGTCTTCTTGTCGTGGACTTTGAGCTAGCCCTTGATCGAGGGATGTGCTTTGCTGATGATGGAAGCCATTCGGGTGGGGAGATTCTTCGATACCTCCGAGGGTCTCGTCTTGGCCTGGTGGTGGCAGTGGGACTTCATGGGGAGGTGAACTCATGATGTGTTCCATGGCTGCAGGTTCGGCCGGAGCCGAGGGATTCGTATAGTCGTCCAGCGTGAAGGTGTGACGGTATCGAGGTCAACGGAGTCGAAAGGGTGAGTGATACAATCGAGTCGGACGATGCGAGCAAACAAAGAAATCGGTAGAGAACGTGGTCGGAGAGAGTGACAGAAGAGATCAGCTTGTCAGAGCATCAAGCTAGACAAGTGATGATATCGTGATGCGCGGAGAGGTCAAGACAAGGCAGCTGAGGTGGCGGAGTCGAAAAGCCACCAGAGTGAAACCGTGAGACAGGCCGTTCAGCAATGAGACCTCGGCGGTGGATATCAATCGTGTTGACACTTGTTTTTCTTCCAAACTGAAACCGGGCGATGCGTTTTGTTGGAGCAGACAGTTTGCGCTGACGTTTGGAGAGGATGATGATGGTGGGAGCCTCTTGTTTAGGCCAGAAGCGGGACGGAATTTCAAGGCACCGGTGGTACAAGGCTAAAGTGGAGGGACATTCACCAGCACAACAGGGGATGTAGTATTTGAGATGAAATGTTCTGAAAATAGTTCATCTGTCTTAATTTCGAGATAGACTTTGCTAGGCCCTGCTAATGCGTGAAATGTTGTGATGATGATGGTGGTGTTTTAGCGTAGCGCAGCGCGTCAACGCGTTTGCGGAGGTAATTGGTTGGGATTTGGTGTATGGCTAGCTGAGATTGCGCAATAACTGCGTTTGAGTTGACTCCAGCTGAATAGAATCGTCAATATTTGTAATGATCCCTACTTGATGTAAATAGCAACTGTTATTGTAGGTATGTATATGGTAGCATTTAGTATGCAGGACAGCTGGCACTAAACACCAAATAAACAATGTTCCAAGTTGAACCCCACGTTGATATCTCCGATTGGACTAATGTTTCCATGTCTTGTTTAACGGCCAAGTCTTCCTTGACTCAATCACATTCCAAGGCACAGAAGAATTGGTGTTGAATTGCTGTAGACTGTAATTGCAGACTTCATGATGCTGACTAAGTCGGCTTCCCTCCGATCCACTCGGCCCATCTCCGCATGATGCCGACAAAGCTTGACCCTGATATCACCATCCGCATCATCACAATGGCCTCAATTCCTCGGTCCCTACGCGCTGCAGCCCCTCTGGCTAGGGGGATTGTGCCCTGCGCTGCCATCCGCACGCCAATCCGAGCATTCTCCTCCACCAAACTGAGTACGTGCCCTGGATCGCTACAATGACGACACTAACGAGAAAGGCCTTGCTCGAAGATACACCAAAGACCACGAGTGGATTGATCTGTCCGCCGACAAGAAGCACGGCTTCGTTGGAATTTCTGAGTACGCCGCCGAACAGCTCGGAGATGTAGTCTACGTCGAACTCCCCGAGACCGGAACATGGGTCGAGCAAGGAGATGCTGTCGGAGCCGTCGAGTCTGTCAAGTCTGCCAGCGACATCAACGCTCCTGTGCGTCTACGGGTCCTACAAGTCAACGACAACCTCGAGGAGAAGCCCTCGACCATCAACAAGGTCCCCGAGGACGACAGCGCTGGTGGCGGCTGGATCGCAAAGGTCGAGGTGGATGAGGAGGGTGCGAAGCAATTTGAGAAACTATTGGATGCCGAGGCCTACAAGACTTTTGCTGGAGCTGAATAGAATACAAGGGTATTGTCCGACGCTACTTGACCGTCTCCGGAACTTGTCGGAGCCTAGTGATCTCATCAAGAATACTACCGCCTCCCCGTTCAACCAGAGCATTCGCAAGCTTCCTCCCAAACTTGTCTGCCTCTTCGTGTGTCTTGACAGCTTCTGTTATGTCAGAGTCGACGCCGTGGTCACCCCGAAGGTTGACCACTGTAGCCTTCATATGTAACTTGTCGTCAACCCATTTGGTCTCAACGCCAATGGGAACACTGCAGCCGCCTTCAAGTGCCCGCATGAGTGCTCGCTCGGCCTCACACGCGAGAGCAGTCTGTTCGTTCTCGATCGTCTTGAGCAACCGGATCACCTCCTCGTCATCCGCTCGGCACTCGACTCCCAGCGCTCCCTGACCGACAGCATGAAGAATACCGCCATTGTCAGACTCTAGAAACTGTGTAATGTGGTCTCCGAGATCCATCCGCTGGAGACCTGCCGCGGCGAGGATGATGCCGGTCAGGTCAGGGTCCTCCTCGAGCTTGCGTAGACGGGTCTGGATGTTTCCTCGGTGATCCTTGAACTTGAGCGTCGGGTAACGTCGAATCAACTGAGCAATTCGCCGAACGCTGCTGGTGCCGATGATGCTCCCGTCCGGCAGATCGGCCAGAGTCTTCCAGCCGTGCTTGTCCTGCAATTCCTTCTTGATCACGAGTGTATCTCTCGGGTCCTCGCGGGACGTGACACATCCGAGAACGCAACCCTCGGGGAGAACCGTCGGCATGTCTTTGAGCGAATGAACGACAATGTCGAGCTCCTTGTTGACGAGCCTCTCCTCGAGCTGAGACGTCCAGAGGCCCTTTCCGCCGAAATTGTAGAGCGCTGTGTTTTGGTCGCGATCGCCAGTCGTTGTCATGCTGTGGATGTTGAATTCATGATCGGGAAAGTTCTTCTTGAGCGCATCGACGACGATCTGGGTCTGGGCGAGAGCAAGAGGCGACTTTCGCGTGCCGACGTTTACGACGCGGTTTCTCTGGGATTCGGCCATGATTGCTGATTGACGAGTGTAGGATGACACTCGTACCATGGAGGGGCAGGCTGTTTTCCTACGATGGTGGGGCAGTACAGTGCGGGGTATAACACTGTAGCAGTGGATAACTTCATGATGTAAATGTGGGTGTTGATCGTGATCTCGACCCGAATATGACGAGTTGTGATAAGCGCAAGTACATGAATAACCTTACTAACATGTAGGACATGGGCCATGAGCAGCGGGAATTGTCGTCTTGAGTAACGTTTTTATTTACGTAGTAATGGATACTGGGAGACGAGAGGCAGACAGCGACACAGAAGAACAGACGAGGAGACAATGAAGAATGAATAAGAGTAGGACAAGATGGCTGTATAGGAACCGTGACTATATAAGAAGAGGCAACAGGCAGTCCACATCATCACCATCAACACTCGTTAATATGAAGTTTCAACTTACTATCCTTACTCTGGCCGTCCTGGCCTTTGCAAAGCCTCAGGCTCCTCCTGATCCAGCTCCAGCTCCCCCTGATCCCGCCCCAGCTCCTCCTGACCCTGCTCCAAGCCCGCCTTCAACCTCTGAGCCACCTGCTCCTCCTCCTGACCCCCCAGCTCCGGCACCTCCAGCACCTCCTCCCGTCCCTCCTCCGGCTGATCCCCCGGCTGATCCTCCCGCCGAACCGTCTCAACCTCCTCCTCCATCTCCGCCACCACCTCCGTCCGGACCAGCTCCTGTTCCTCCCCCAGCTACTCCGGCCCCGGCCCCTCCTCCGGACCCAAGTCCCCCTCCGCCTCCGAGTTCAACCGCTGAGCCTCCTCCTCCCGAGGGACCGATCTGCGAATGCGGCTACACTTACTGCTCCTCAGTCCTCAAGACCATGGGTAAGTCCATCGCCCCCCCAATGATCAATACTAACAACCCAGATAATCCGTGGAATGAGGATCAACTCTCGCAGGCATACTGCAGCACGCCCAATGTGAAATGCGACGGCGAATCACCAGCCAGCAGCATAGACAATGCCCTGTTCATCTGCCTCTGCGACCAGCCTAGCCAGAAAGTCGGAAACCATCTCGAGTTTCTCTGCGGCTGCGATAAGTGTCTCGTCGTCAAGCCCGACTACAGAGGAAGATGCAAGACGCCCCCGTTAGCTGGATCCAAGGGCGGCAAGGGTGATGGGAAGGGCAACAAGGTCAGAGGAACCAATCCCCTCGGCTTCTGGATGTAGGTAATCGTGGAGGAAGTCACTCATTTGGTGTTTTTGTTAGATCCAAATTGACCCATGCTATCTTTCCATGTCAATGTGTCGAGCGCAGCGAGGAAGAGCCCTCCGCTAGGAGCCCCCGGAGGGACCTCACATGTTTCAGTTCCTCCAGTGAAACACATTTCTCCAAGTAACCGCATGATTCAAATACTGGCTTACACATCAAGTGGACCGCTCTCTCTTCCATGAGCGTCCATCAGCGGTGCATGCAAATCTCAATCGGCCGCTCCGGGTACGTGACCCCGGCCCGCCCCACACAAAAGCCGGCGCTACACGGGCCAAGTGCCGAGAATGGACGGCTAGGCCCGTTAGTCTGACGTCAGTCGCAGCAAGAGCCGGACGGAAGAGTTTGTCAAGTGCTCGAAACGGTAGAGAATTGGCCCGACTGCAAGGGTCCCAGCGTGGAGAAGTGAGGCGTCTGCATGTGGTATAAAGGTGAGTGCGTCATCCATTAGAGTTTGTCTCATCATAGCATCATCTCATAACTCATCTCATATAACCACAAACTCATACCCTCTCTCAACATACCCATCACAACACACATTCACAGATACCCAATTCATCCACAATGGCTCCCAAGGTCCTCGTCGTTCTCACCAGCCAGTCCAAGATGAACAATGGACACCCGACCGGCTGGTACCTGGTAAGCCACTCACTCACTCACCAAACCCCAAACTGACCACCGCAGCCTGAGTTCGCCCACCCCTACTATGACCTCGTCAACAACGGCGTCGAGATCACCGTCGCCTCACCCGCCGGCGGCGAAGCTCCCCTGGACCAGGCCTCCGTCGAGATGTTCAAGAGCGACGAGGAGTCCGTAAAGTTCCTCAACGAGAAGAAGCAGCTCTGGGAGCAGACCACCCCCCTCAAGGAGTTCCTCGGCAAGGCCTCCGAGTTCGACGCCATCTTCTACCCCGGCGGCCATGGCCCTATGTTCGACCTCGTCAACGACGAGACCTCCATCAAGCTCATCGAGGAGTTCTACAAGGCCGGCAAGCCCGTCGCCGCAGTCTGCCACGGCCCCATCGTCTTTGTCAACGTCACTGTCGACGGTAAGCCTCTCCTCGAGGGCCGCGAGGCTACCGGTTTCAGCAACTCCGAGGAGGAGGCCGTCAAACTGACCAGCGCCATGCCCGTTCTCCTCGAGGACGAGATCAAGCGTGTTGGCGGCAAGTACGTCAAGGCCGACGACTGGGCCGAGAAGCTGGCTGTCGATGGACAGGTCATCACCGGACAGAACCCTGCGTCTGCCCACGCTGTTGGAAAGGCCATCCTCAAGGCCATTGGCGCTTAAATAGTTCATGATACCACGTTGATTAATGAGATAATGTTCAAAATTGACAAACTGTACTTTGTTGTTCCCTCCGGGGGCTCCTAGCGGAGGGCTCTTCCTCGCTGCGCTCGCGTGAAATGATCATATATTGAAGGTGATGGGGCTGAGATTTATATGTTGTTGATACTGTACTGAGGCAAGGGAATGGGACTGCCATTAACCTTGAGCGACAAAATACTTGGCTACATCTAGTCTAAGCCTAGACGATTGTTTGATGAGTTTAGGTTAGCATCCTCTTCTTGAACTCGGTGGGTTGCACTCGTCTCACGAAGAGCCACATTCACGCGTCATCTCTTCGTATGATTCTCAAGTACGCTCTTAGAATAGGTAATACGTGATTCTTATTACATTACTATTACTCCTTCTTGAAAACCTTCTCAAACCCAGTCAAGGTGAACCTATAGTGCACCTTGTTCTCCTTCACACGCTCAACAGCCTCAGCACATCCCTTCTCTGAGATATCAATCGTCTCGACCCATGCAACAATATTCTTCTCAGCAGCCAGCTTGAGCATAGCATCCATCTCCTGGTGGTTACCAAGATGGCTTCCCGTGATCTTACCAGCGTTGCCAGCAAATGTGCCAGCAGTCATCTCAGGAAGCGGCTCATCCGGAATACCGACGTTATGGAATTCTCCACCAATGTTGAGCGTGGACATATAAGTGTTCATGTCGAACTTGTGTGTCATGTCGGCGCAGTTGAGGATGAAGTCGAACGTGAACTTGTACTTGTCGGCCCAGTTCTCATCAGTTGTGACGATAACTTCCTTTGCGCCGAGTTTCTTTGCATCTTCCACCTTTGAGGGAGAGTGTGTCATGGCGTAGACTTCAGCGCCCAGTGCCTTTGCCCACTGGATGCCCATGTGTCCGAGACCGCCGATACCGACGATGGCAACAGTCTTTCCAGGACCGACGTTTGCTCTCACGAGGGGAGAGTAGGTCGTGATACCCGCGCAGAGAAGAGGCGCAACCTGCTCAGACTTGAGGGCGTCAGGGATCTTGAAGGTGAAGTACTCGTGAGCACGGATATGCGATGCAAAGCCGCCATGCGCAACACTTCCATCCGGATAAGTGCAGTTATACGTGTCCACCATATCAGGACAGTAATTCTCGTTCTTGTTCTTGCAGAGCTTGCACTCTAAACACGAGGCCACTTGGGCACCGACGCCAACACGGTCTCCGACTTTGATGTCCTTGACGTTGTCGCCTACACGGACAGCTTTGCCGACGACTTCATGGCCGACGCAGAGAGGCCCTTCAAAGTCGCCCCAGCCGCCTGTGACGGTGTGCACGTCTGAGCCGCAGACGCCGCAGGCCTCAATCTCGACGTCGATATCGCGATCGCCCCATGTCTTGGGCTTGAGGGTTTGTTTTTGGAACTTGTTCCATGATTTGGGGCTGTCGACGCAGAAGCCTTCAAAAGTATCGGGGTAGCCCATGGTGATTGGATAATTAATTGGTGTGATCTATCAGGGTTCTCTATCTACATACAGACAGTATTTATATCTTCACATCTCCTTCCCCTTGTCGCTGTGTGTGAACTTCTCAATGACGTCCTGTTTCAATGTCTATGACGCTCCGTGACAAACGCTCCGGAATATTCACATTAATAGATCATTTGTTCTCCATTTGACTCAATCGGGTAAGCTCTCGAAATCTAGTTTGATCGAGATGCAATCTGAGGAAGTTAGAGATAAGTAACCGCCTTAAAACCGTGGGTCAATGACGTACAGCACGATTGGCGAGATTACGTTGCAATGATGAGTAGTATTCGGGGACCTACGTGATAATTCCGATTAAACTGACAATACATACTTTTCGATGAGAGGATAAATTGACCCGTACAGGCTGCATCTCTGATCCAACACTGTTTGCTCGATGATTGAAGGTCCTGACGTTTGGGTCCCTCCGACGTCTCCCAGATTTGCAACATATCTCGATCCAACAGGCCAACCTGGTCCAGCTTGCGGGTTTCTGACAAACCTCCCCACAACTCCTCGAAGATACTCCGCAAATGTGTAGAGTTGTGGTGACATTGCGTCAAAAGTTGGTGAATTGAACAGCAGGAGGACATCTGAGCCGTGAAACTTGCCCAGCCAGGAATATTTGTTGTCCAAAAGACTTGTGACCGAGGCATTGAAGTAGAATCGCCATGTTGGATTGACGGAGGATGATATGTTTGCGAGAATAGCTTGGGGCTGGATCTGTTAGCTGTGAAGTCGGAAGCATGTGAACTTACACATTGCCAGACAAAGTCTGTATAGATTGCTGCAGCAGTGTCAAAGTCGGTCTTGAGAGTGTGGTAAGCATCAAGAATTAGCCTCTGCTGGGTTTCGTTGACCAGAGGTTCAGAGAGATAGGCCCCGAAGAATGTCTCGAGCGAGATGTTCCTGCTGATCAGTCCTCTGCCTTCTTCAGCGACAGTTCCCATAAGTATAGGAACTCTTGCAACATCGCCATGTCTCCATCTCTCTGCCCTGCCACTCAGAATTGTGACATTATCAGTGACTGGGAGAAACGCGCTTCCCGCTGCGCTCATTGCGTTGATGAGGTCGTCTGCTGGTACATCTCTCATACACTGCAACTGATCCGATTGACAGCCAACTACAGTTGTCAGATTATCCCAGTACGAAGTATCGTGGTGACTGGCAGTGCTTCCGAGGTACCCAACAGACATCTGACCAGAAAACATCATTGCGGCACGGAATGAAGATATATTTCTGCTGACATGAATATCAACAGACATGGCGCCGGCAGATTCACCCCAGATAGTGACTTTGTCTGGATCACCACCAAAAGCGCGAGCATTCCGTTGAACCCATTCGATGGCGAGTTGTTGATCATAGATACCGAGGTTGGTCTCCGAAACTGGTATGTCTGGAGAGTTTGGGAACCCAAAGACTGTCTCGTTAGCAAGACTCAAAGTACGAGCGCAGCGAGGAAGAGCCCTCCGCCAGGAGCCCCCGGAGGGATCTCACACGTTTCAGTGAATCAGCGACTCACCATTTGTTCTGTAGTTGAATGTGAAGACGACGATATCCTCATACGCCGCGAAACCGCTTAGATCAATTTCACCGTTCCCCTGCTGCCATCCACCGCCGCTGATGAACAAGAGCACAGCCTTTGAGTGAGCATCTGCTGGAGCGAAAGCATTGATGAAGAGACAGTCTTCACTTTCGCGGGATGCTGTATTGAACAGTCCTTTGAGTAGATCAATCTCCGGAGTGAGTTCTACAATGTTAGCTTCATTCCATTCATTGTAGATAACTCACCACTCTGGACAAATAGTTGCCTGCATGAAGGACCAAACCTGGTCGCATTCAATGACTTCGTCCATGGCTCAGGCTCCGTTGCGCGGCTGAATCGCTGCGGTTTGGCGGCATAAGGAATGCCAAGAAACTTGTTCACAGGCGAGGCAGCTGGAAGAGTTGTGGTGAGACCAAATATTGGACCTGAGTCGAGGGTAGCTGTTGGAGTTTCAGCCCCGACGTATGGGAGCAAGAGTCGTGACAATGTGAGGGGCTTCATGATTGCTGCGTGGCATAGATGGAGTCGCCATGGCTGGGAGTGTCATTTAAATAATTGAGCAATGTTTGAGTTCAGTGGTTGTTGGTGAAATGCACATCGACGCCGTATTGCTCGGGTTCATGGCTGTCGACACGGAATACGACGAATGCGAGATCGCCGTCAGCAACCGATCCTCAACATAAGCAACTCGTTTGAATGCATGATGCTGTCGGTTATGTTAAAGGATGAATAGACAAACAGTCAGGTACGAATCATTGAATTGCAAACATCAATCGAATCAAGTACAAACACCCAATCAAATACAACATCCATCAAGTCGCCCTCCTTTCACCCTTTGCTGCATCCAATGATCTCTGCTTCTTCTCATCATTTGTATCCTTTACATAACTCGCAACATGCTCAGGCACTTCCACCTTGTTGTACGGACCCGGAATCGGCTCCCCGATCGTCTGATACACAGGCAACACACCCGTCCACGTCGAATTCACCAGACTCTCATTCTCCAAGTCACTCTTATCATCCGTTGTTGATCCCGCACTGATCTTGGCACTTGCCGACGTGATCTTGATCTTGAGTATATTCGTGCTCTGCATCTCTGATGCCAACGGAGGCTGTCGTGTATGGTTCCAACGATCAGCCACAACACTATTGCTGATGAGTTCCATCGCATACAGCTTTTCTTCATCTGATTTGACAGTAGTCGCGTAGCCGTAGATCACAGCAGACCGATAGTTGTAATTATGCGAATACGTCGCCAGAGTCAAGACGAGTCCATCAACGTGAGACGCAGCAACGCAAACTGGCATTCCCTGAATCTCTTCGCCATCAACAGTAGATGTCTGAGCCAGGTTCATGATCCTCGACGACACATATCCGTGAAGATACAGTTCCAGAGGATCTCGCAGACTTGAACTCGGCCGATCAAACGACCCCAGCTGTCCTATCATCGGCAGAACAACCGGAAACGGCTGAGAAGGCGTATTAAACGATACATGAAGAATCGGACATGTATTGACGATACTATGGACAGTCTCGAGGTCGTAAACCCCGTGGACCTTGTACCGTTTGATGGTATTTGTCGAGTCTTTGGGGTACTGAAGATTATGACGGCCCATTTTGTTTCACTGTTTTGACGAGATTACAATACCTACAGTACAATTGGACCTTATATACCCATCCGTATCTTCACAGGCTAGAACTGCCCCGAAAGGTAATTATTCGCGTGATAAGACAGCCTCCAACCTTAGCTCTAAGTTAGCTCGGGTGTATGCCGGACCGGAAAAACCCAACCCCACCTATATCCTGTCTGGCCACTCTCATCTTCAAGATACCCCGCGACATCAAAGTCGCATCAAATCACCATGGTTCTTCAAGATCTCGGCCGTCGCATCAACGCGGCGGTCACAAACCTGACCCGAGAGCAAAATCTCGACGAAAAGGTGCCCTCCAATCCCCATTCTCCATGTCTCCCCCGCTAACTGTCTAGGCCTTCGATGGCATGCTCAAGGAGATTTGCGCCGCTCTCCTCGAGGCAGACGTCAATGTACGACTCGTCGGCCAACTACGGAAATCCATCAAGTCCACCGTCAACTTCAAAGAACTCCCCCCCGCCGTAAACAAGAAACGCCTCATCCAAAAAGCCGTCTTCGACGAACTCGTCAAACTCGTCGATCCCCACGCCGAACCGTTCCGACCAAAGAAGGGAAAGAGCAATGTCATCATGTTTGTTGGTCTCCAGGGTGCTGGAAAGACGACCACATGTACAAAGCTCGCGCGCCACTACCAGTCCAGAGGCTTCAAGGCGTGTCTGGTCTGTGCCGATACCTTCAGAGCCGGTGCCTTTGACCAGTTGAAGCAGAACGCCACAAAAGCAAAGATCCCCTACTATGGTTCCCTCACAGAAACGGATCCCGCCGAGGTCGCAAGGGCTGGTGTTGACCAATTCAAGAAGGAGAGGTTCGAGGTCATCATCGTCGATACATCAGGTCGCCACCGACAAGAATCCGCCCTTTTCCAGGAGATGGTGGACATCCAAGAGGCCATCAAACCCGACGAGACTATCATGGTCCTCGACGCTTCCATCGGCCAACAAGCAGAGTCACAAGCCAAGGCGTTCAAGGAGGCCGCTGATTTTGGAGCCATCATCATCACAAAGACCGACGGCCACGCACACGGCGGTGGTGCCATCTCTGCAGTCGCTGCGACACATACCCCCATCGTCTTTATCGGCACTGGTGAACACATGCTCGACTTTGAAAAGTTTGCCCCCCAACAATTCGTGCAGAAGCTCCTCGGCATGGGCGACATGGCCGGCCTGATGGAGCACGTGCAGAGCCTCAACCTCAACCAGAAGGACACCATCAAGCACATCCAGGAGGGCATCTTCACCGTGCGCGACCTGCGCGACCAGCTCTCCAACATCATGAAGATGGGCCCCCTCTCGAAAATGGCCGGCATGATCCCCGGCATGAGCAACATGATGCAGGGCATGGACGACGAAGAGGGCGGCGCCAAGCTCAAGCGAATGATCTACATCTGCGACTCCATGACCGACAAGGAGCTCGACTCGGACGGCAAGATCCTCATCGACCAACCCACCCGAATGACCCGAATCGCACGCGGATCCGGCACATCAGTGCGCGAAGTCGAGGACCTCCTCACCCAACAACGGATGATGGCCGGCATGGCAAAGAAGATGGGAGGAAACATGAAGAACATGCAGCGCGCCCAACAAGCCATGGGCGGCGGCAACAAGGCACAGCAATTAGCAGCCATGCAAAAGCGGTTACAGAGCATGGGAGGCGCCGGCGGTGCAGGAGGCATGCCCGACATGGGCAGCTTGATGAAGATGCTCGGCGGAGGAGGCGGAGGCATGCCCGGTGGTATGGACATGCAGGCCATGATGAGGCAGATGGGCATGGGCGGCGGCGGCATGCCTGGGATGCCCCCAGGAGGCGGAAGAGGCCGAAGGTGAGCACGCATTATGGAACACGATTGCCAGTCACTTCTGCCCTGTTGACTACATAGCATACGCATCTAAAATTGAAGATACCCTGACCTCAGGGCAAAGCTCCTGAACTTCCAAAGTGTCTGACGAGTCTGATGAGTCTCAAGTGACTGATTCCACACTGTCTTGTCTACTGCATATGATGGATTTCCCTCCGGGGGCTCCTGGCGGAGGGCCTTTTCTCGCTTCGCTCGGGCTTGGTGATGCGGATCTTGACGGTATGCAATATCGGCTGTAGAGGGTGTAGATGAGGAACACACTCTGCCCAGGGTCACTGAGTACACCACACGTTTTCCAACATGAGGACAACACACTGTTCGTCGGCACAGCTGTAGCGGAGTCTTTCGCTATCAAACTAAGCTGTTCTAAAAGCCTCAACCTGTCAAACATGCGGAACATAACAGACTTCCGATGGCACGGAGAAGTCTCTAGGCTCACCAGCTCAAGAATTGTGAACCATCCATCGATTGCGACATAGCTAGTGATATAGTAACCTCATCGACACCGGCTCGACGGACCTGTCATACCCAAGAAAGGGATGTGAGCTTGCGATGACCACGCTTTTTTATTTCATGCTCCCTAAGATTAGTATAGTTAGTCTTATTATGGTAACTTACATAAACTCATCATGAGACTGTTTTACTCTGACATTGGCGTGCATTCTCATTTGGTTGACTCATGATCATGACCCTCAGGCGCCTTGTCCTGACCAAAAGTTCACGAGCGCAGCGAGGAAAGGCCCTCCGCCAGGAGCCCCCGGAGGGACTGCTTCGATCTGCTTAAAGCCTGCAGCAAACTCAGCTGATAGAAATAGAACAAAATGAAAGGCTTGATTGGACGAGGTCGAAGGTGGTCGCATCTAACCGCCGGCGTGGACAAGGGTGAACCAACAGCTTCATGGGTCTCAGACACTTATAAAACCGCAGACAGGAATGACTCAATCAATCTGTACAACAATTATCTCATTTATCGCTCAAATCTGAATACAATATGTCCTCAATTGACGCCGACACGCCACTTCCCTCAACTGAGGGTATCACGGAAAGTATCTCCAGTCCACCTTCCAACAGGCACCGCACTCCTTCTGTCTCTCTTACCCCTCCTGGCGGGACCAGGGAAGAGTCTCATGGGCTTGCATCTGCCATCCACAACATTCGTCTTTCCGACACAAATGGTACTCTCAACTGCTCATCGAGATTCCGCTAACATGTTAAGGACACGCATCTCTCTCGCCCGAACCAAGACGTTCTAGAAATGGTACTCCCCGAAGACGGCGTTCAAGCACTGGGGCGGTTCAGCAGCACGATGTCGCCGACGAAGAACTCCCTGATGATGCATTCCATTCCCCCGAATTCCAAGGAGCTTTCCGAGATGCAAAGCAGCTAATGTCCAACATTCAATCTGTGCTGGGAAGCTCAAATGTCCACGAAGGATCCGAGTCGACCATGCGAAAGCTTCACGAAGAGGCTGGCAAGCTCGCGGCGTTTGAGTACCCAGCAACTCGTACCGTTGGATTCGTAGGCGACTCTGGTGTTGGTAAGTTAGCATGAGATGTGATTACGCCGCTGACAATTGTAGGCAAAAGTAGTCTGCTTAATTCACTCCTTGATACAAAAGGGCTTGCCAGGACTGTAAGTAGCTGCCCAGGTTCAGGACGACGCTGATATCTCAGAGCAATAATGGAGAAGCTTGCACCTGTGTTGTGACAGAGTACCGTTATCACAATCTTGACACGCTGGACATTCGAGTCAATCTGTTCTCGACGGAGGAGCTCAGAGATCAACTCGGTAGACTCCTTCAAGTTTATCGCACGTTTGAACTTCATCAGGATGAGATTACTGATGCCGCTGAACGTCAAGACATGGAGGCAAATGCCAAGGTGGCCAAGGATACGTTTCGAGCCATGTTTCGCGGTCGACTGACTGATGAGGCATTTCTGATTCGTGAGACATACGAGGATGTACTCGAAAGACTGACTAGCTGGGCATCTGATGCAAGGCCGCCTTTGAGAACTTGGACAGGTCTCTCGCCGCAAGCTTGCTCCGATGTTTTGATGGAGCTCTCTTCTGAACCGGCATCAAGAGATTCCCCAGCGACGTGGCCCTACATCCGAAGCATCAAGTAAGTACATCCCTGGGACTGAACCAACTAACAAGAAAGGGTCTTTTTGAATGCGCATATCCTCAGTCGAGGCTTGATCCTTGTTGATCTACCCGGCCTTCGCGATCTCAACTCTGCTCGAAGGAACATCACTGAACGCTACCTCCTGGAGTGCAACGAGATCTTTGCAATCTGCAACATCGGACGCGCAGCCACTGACGAGGGTGTTCATCAAGTTTTTGACTTGGCGGACCGTGCTCGTCTGTCGAACGTCGGCATTGTCTGCACTCGTTCTGATGTAAGTGGCAGTAGGCATGTGTGAACTCGCTGACTTTGTAGGATATCGACCCTGAAGAGTCAATCCGAGATTGGCCAGGTAGAAGGGCAAGGCATATTGAGCAGCTGCTGGAGCATATCGAAGCGACCACCAAGGAAATCGACGAACTACAGGCAGATATTGATGACTACGAAGCGAGCGATCTATCCGAACTGGAAAGACAGGAACTTGCGGAATGCCGGGAAGATCAACGGCAAGCAAGGTATGTTTTCGACAGTCATTGGTAACTGCTAACAATTTCAGCACACGCAAACAGAACTACCAGTTTGAGTAAGTTGGCAAATGTCAAGACCGACTAGCATAACGACTAACATTTGCAGACTCAAACAATATCTGATCACAAACCGCAATCAGATCATCACCGACTCACTCAACACCACCTACGCCGGCCGCGTGACACCCTCCAGAGTCTTTTGCGTGAGCAACACAATCTACTGGCAGAACAGAACTGCCAGAAAGTCAGAAGCCAAAAGACATCTCGACCTCAGTGGCATCCTGCAAGTCCGAAAACACTGCATCTCGATTGTCGCAAACAGTCAACGACGCATCGCCACCCAATACATGAAAGACCAGATCCCTGCGTTGCTTGCTGACATTGAACTCTGGGTCCAATCTGGTGCTCGGACTGCGAGTGAAGAACGTCGCGAGGCGCTCTGCCAGACCCTAGACAGTGTTGAGCGTCGTCTGAGGAAGGTATGAGATTGGGAAGGTTGTGTTCCGACTGACTCTTGTAGGACTTTACATCGCGTGCTTTTAGTCGTCTAGCGAGAGGATACAACGAAGACTTTGGGGAATACGTTTGGAATAGTGAGTGCCTCGACTTGGTTGGGATTGCACTGACCTTTAGATCGTCACATTTCTTCATGGAGCCGGTCAGCCAAAAGTGCAAGCCAAGATTGGGCAGGGGTACGTTTCTCGCGATATTGTTTGACCAAGCTAACAAATTCAGTGGCATCACAGTAAGTTGGCAATGCGGCCAAGGTTCAGCACTAACGAATAGGTTCTTATTCTGCATTCTGTCGGAACTTTGGGAACTATTGTACCCCTGCGATCGGATCACGAAATTGGAACGAGGAGGCGATGGGCGAGATGGCCAGTGATCTTGAACGGCCCTGGGAGGAAATGTGCGGTGCCCTACAGGAACGGCAGTTGAATATGCTTGAGAATGCCGACGAATTCGCAGACATGGCTATGGAGAGACTTGGTAAGTCGTACACCACGGACTGGGCCTGCTGACATGAGTAGAAGAGCATGATTCCATCGATTCTTTAACTCGGGCTCTTGAAAGCCGCCAGAGTATGTTCCTGGCTGCTATCGAGAAAGTCAATGACGACTTTGAGAACAACCTCAGGTGAGTTGGTTCATCGATCGCAGGTGAGTAGCGTCTCTAACAAAACAGAATCCTCCGCATCGAGTCACTTTCCGCCCTTCGAAGCTCACTCTTCGGGAAGTCAATGGAACCCTTCTACAACAAGTGCAACGCCGAATCTGGTACGTTTACATACCGTCTACTGACGCGGCTAACCCTCCAGGCCGAGGAAGTGATGCTCGTCGAAAGGCAATCATCAGAGGAGCTTTGAGCGATCAGGATTTGTTCACCAAGCTCATGGGAAGCCTCAAAGATAGTTTCAAGGCCACTTCAGAGGCTACTCAGGCAAAGATACAGGAAGCGACCGTGGAGTATCTGCGCGTTATTGAGCAACGGTTTGACCTCGTGCGGAGTGAGAACGTCGCTCGGGAAAGCGAGCAGGATCCCGACTTTCGACTTCGGGTTGAACGAATTGCGCAAGCTGGAAGGGAGACTATGCAGAGGGTTCACCAAGTTATCTGATGTTGCCAATTGACTCCGATCCTCAGATTGCCTATTCAGGAAGCGGGGCTGGTTGTAAGAAGGCGTTACATCACTCACCACCTTCTGAGAACATCAGGATAAATCATTTCATCGAGAATTATTCGAGAATTATTCTGCAAAAGTCTGTGTCATCCAAATGTCTGCTCGCACGATGCTTCGACACGGTCTGCGCCCGTTTTCTCACGTCTCCCGCCGCTACATCTCGACTCGAGATATGACGGCCTCAGACCTGGAGAAACTCAAGGTTGACCAATCCCGATTGATGGACACTCTTCACGACACCTGCAAATGGGGAACCGGACTCAGATGGGGAGAGTAAGTCTCGCGCCCCTTGTCAAATGAAGCTAACAGAGTAGCAACCCGACCGACACCGGAATGTCACGGCTGGCACTTTCGGACTCAGACAAGACAGTGCGCGATTGGTTTGTCGAGACCACAAAGTCTCTTGGATGTAAAGTGACCATTGATTCAATTGGAAACATCTTTGCAATTCGACCTGGCCGTAAAGATGGCCCTCCCACTGTGGCTGGCAGTCATTTGGACACTCAACCCACCGGCGGTCGATACGATGGGATCCTCGGCATCCAAGCAGGAATCGAGATGCTCAAGCTTCTTCAAGACCACGACGTCGAGACAGAATATCCTGTCGGTGTAGTAAACTGGACAAAGTAAGTCACCAGCCCAGAGTCGGCAATTCTGACCATCCAGTGAGGAGGGCGCACGATTCCCAATCAGCATGATGGCCTCTGGTGTCTGGGCTGAAGCGATCTCACAAGAGCGCGCGCACGACTTGAAGGAAGTATCCGGTAACGCAACAGTCAAATCTGAGCTGCAGAGAATTGGGTATCTCGGCGACACGCCTGCAAGCTACAAGGCCATGCCCATCGGGGCGCATTTCGAACTTCACATCGAGCAGGGACCGATTCTCGAGAGGGCTGTAAAGAAGATTGGTGTCGTGCAAGGTGTTCAGGCCTACAAGTGGTTCACTATCGACATCACTGGACGAGGTATGTGAACGAACGCGACCAGAGGCACAGCTAACAGATCAGATGCCCACACTGGCTCAACCCCATTCTCCGACCGAGCCGACGCTCTCTTACTCGCTGCAAGATTGATCACTCACTCCCACCGACTGGCAACAAAGCACAATGCCCTCGCGTCAACTGGCATTCTAAACCTCACTCCCGGGAGCACCAACACCATTCCCGGCCACGTTACCTTCACCCTTGACATCCGCTCTCCATCCGATGAGACAGTCGAAAAGCTTGAAGCGGAACTGCGCCGCGACTTTGATCTGCTGGCCCAGGGAACAGACGTAGACGGATTACTGGCCGGATCAACTCCTGCCCTACCACTATCTCTCAAATGGCGGACCGACACAATCTCAACTGCGACAAAGTTCCACCCCGATTGCATCCAAGCAGTCAGAGACTCTGCCGAGTCTATCCTCGGAAAAGACGCTGCCGTCGACATCTCTAGCGGTGCTGGCCACGACAGTGTCTACACGAACAAGCATTGTCCCACCACCATGATCTTCATCCCATGCAAAGGTGGCGTCAGTCATAATCCGGAAGAGTACTCGTCTCCCAAAGAGTGCGCCATTGGAGCGGAGGTTCTGTGTCAGGCAGTTGTTAGATATGATCGGAAGAGGGTGTAGCAGTCTACCGCTACTTGGTGGATGTCCCTCCGGGGGCTCCTAGCGGAGGGCTCTCTCTCGCTGCGCTCGGGTTGGGACAGGGCTTGCTCGAATTCATAGTTTAGGCAAGTTATTCTAAACTTAGGTAAATTGTCTTAAACCTAGATCACTAATAATAATATTAGGAGGCACTAAAAGTCTTGAGATCCAGATGTGAAGCACTTGTTGACGGTTCATGTTTCTAGCGGCGTCGATTCATTTCTTATAAATACCCTAAACCAGCTCAAAATCACAGCGCGGACTGCGAAACAAGTCCACAAGAAAGTATCTTGCTGATTAAACTAGCATTTTACTATGAGATAGACTCAGAAAATGAGTAGATCAAGCACGCATATACACGCCAGTGAACCAGACGCCAGCTGAATGTCGTGATGATTGAGCTTGCAGTGACGACACACAGTATACGCACGGTACCGCACTGCCACTCATTCCCCGCTCACCTCGCTCACTCAATCTCTCATTCAACTCAACCACATGCTCCGTCACCCTCTCCGCCAGAGCTTCAAGCTGCGCTCTCATCACTCTCTCACCCGATCATTCACCATGTCTCAGAAAACACAAGAACCCGTCATCACCAAAACCTCTGACCTCCCAGTCGATGAGGCAAAGTGGATAACCCTCAAGAAGATTGAGTATGTCGACCAAGTCGGAAAGGCACGAACATGGGAGGTTGCAACACGAAAAACAAGGGGAAAATCCGGTGTCGATGCTGTCGCCATGGGAAATATTCTCCTCCATCCATCAAAGCCCGCTTCCACTCTGCTCGTCATTCAATACCGACCCCCTCTTGACGCCTACACCATCGAATGGCCCGCTGGACTCATCGACGCGGAGGAGACTGCCGAAGAAGCCGCTGTTCGAGAATTCAAGGAGGAGACTGGCTATGACTGCAAGGTTTTGAGCGTCAGTCCCGCGCAAGCTGCTGATCCCGGAATGACAAACGCCAACATGCAACTGGCAATGGTGGAGGTTCAATTGGGCGAGAATGATGAAGAGCCGGAGCAGAGACTCGATGATGGAGAGCACATTCAGCGGGAAATTATTCCTTTGTCCGAGTTGTATGAGCGTTTGGTTGAGTACTCCAAGAGAGAGCGCACAGTTGTTGCGGCCAAACTGTTTCACTTTGCTGCAGGCATGCATTTTGCCCAAACTCAGAAGTACTTTTAGACAATCACAATAGACGACAACTATCACTATCCGATAGCCTTATTCGACAGTCATCCCAATGAAGACTCACGTTATCTCAGCTTCCCTCATAATCGCTATCTCCCGCTTCCGCAGCCTCGGGATCTACCCGGCTGAGTCATCAGTTGAATGCAATTGACCCCTCCATCGCACCTTGATCCGTCAACATTCTTGGACCTCATGGACCTCATGGACCCAAACTTGGGATTTTCTCACACGACGGATGGGGAGAGCGATGGCGCATTTGGATTCACGCGACAGCATCCAGGCCAAGATCCCAATGCCGAATCCAAGCCCCGAGTCGCCAAAGCCTGTGAGACGTGTCGGAGAAGGAAGCGAAAGGTCAGTCATCGTCACCTCGTTTATTATAGCGCTAACCGTGCAGTGTGATGGAAACTCTCCGTGCTCGTCTTGTGTCAAGAACAACATTGAATGCGCTTATGTGCTTGAAAGAAAGAGGTAGGTCATTGATCCAGTCGTGATTCGCACGCTAACTTGGCAGGAAACAACGAGACTCGGAGCTTGTATCGAACCTTGAAGATCAAGTCCTTGCCCTCAAAGACTACGTGCGAAAACTTGAGGCTGCATGCGGGTATGCCAATCTTCCAGACTTTGCATCGAGCAGTCTAGAAGATGAGGGTCCTGCGCACACCGTAGACGACAGCCAGAGCTCTGCCATCAATGATGTAAGCTCCATGATGTGGCGGATGAACATCCATGGTGGAGAGACGTCCTTTGTTGGTCCATCTGGTAGCTTCTGCTTCCCCGTTAGTGGCCATATTGAGACACAGTCCACCAGCCATGAGGCACAAGAGAGTGTTCAAGTGCTACTCGACCTGTTCCGACAACACATCAATTCGGTCCATCATTTTGTGTCTCCTCAAGCGATTGAGACTCTCAGAGCGCCAGAGACTCTTGATGGTGAGCTGTTGCAGGCATCAGTCCTGGCAGCAGCGAGTCTTTTCACCAATTCACAGGGGCAGACGTATGCGGACCAAGCTGAGGCTATCGTGATGAGGTGCTGCCGTACAATTCCCAACGTCGTGACGATACAGGCTCTGGCGATATTGACTTGGAGGGAGCTGGCCCTGGAGAATGAGAACAATGCGTGGCTATATAACTGTATGTATCCGTCATCTGCGCTGACACAAGCTAACGTCTCAGCCATGGCGGCGAGTCTTGTAGTTCACCTTGGGCTGCACGTGAGCTCTCTCGAGAATGTCATGCAGGTCGGGCCGCCTTCAGACATTGACAAGAGCGTACGTGTACAGACGTTTTGGTCAGCTTTTTTGATGGACAGGTAGGTCGACGCAGGCAGCGAAGAACTGTGCTTACAGATCCAGAATCTCCACCTCGATGCTTGGACGCAATTGCATGATCCCATGGCGGAGAGTTCGAGCCACACCGTATCTCAAAGCATGCAGCAACCCCACGACAGACGACACAGTCTTTGACGCTCACTGCCAGATGTGGTTCATTCACGACCGATACATGGATAAAATGTGAGGACTCTCAGACAAGTGGAGCAACTGTGCTAACTATGCAGATACTCCTTTGAGTTTGGAGAGCTGGAACATTTCGAACGACATCAACTTCTCTCGGAAGCCAGAGATCATCATATGAACTTCTTCCGCCAGATGGGCCGCGATCTTGAACTTCGAAAGAACAACATGAACCCCCAAGTCATCCTCCTCCATATGGTCTACAACATGTCGCTGCTTCTGATCCATCGGCCATATCTCAGGGAACCGAAAGAGAGTACTGCCCACCAATTATCCGTCCGAACAAATATGACCTCCGCGCATGCCCTCGTCAGATTGATCCGACAATACGAAAAAGAGGCCAGGATTGAGGATGCCCCGTTCTTTGCGATACACTGCATTCTTACAGCTGCTGTGAGCCTACTGCTGAATGCGACATCAACCAACTCTGCCATTCGCGGCCAATCGGTACACCGCTTCCGAATCTGTGTTGATGCATTGGACAGGATGAAAAGATGGACAAGGGCAAGGCGAGGTCTGCTTCTTCTCAGAGAGCTGGCCAACAGGTGGAACGTTGTTTCGGCGTTGCCCATGAGACACAGCGTTCCTCTTGCGCCGACACATGAGACTCCAGCCGACACCAATGATCTCGATTGGGGGATGTTGTTTGCCAATCTTGAAGAGCCTCTGAATTTGGATACCATCGACCTCTCGACGCCTACAGGGGAATGGGTGTTTCACGAAAGCGACTAGAGCAATACATTTGAGACAATCACCCACGACTATTTCACACGAGCGCAGCGAGAAAGAGCCCTCCGCTAGGAGCCCCCGGAGGGAACAACAAATTACCCAAATCTGGTCAAAAGTACAATGAGATACCCCAAGTCGCCCAAGTCTTTCATCACTCCAGAGATCCCAAGCTGTCTCACCACCGGCCCATCCAGCTTCGAATCCTCTTTCCAAACACATACAGCGGAACAGTGGTCAGACAGATACCCAGTGTCAAGGCTCCCCAGGTACTGAAAAAGACCATGGGGCCTTTGGTGGCGTAGTAATCGTTGAGCATAAAGGTGAGGCCGAATGCAAAAGAACTCTTGATAAGCTGTGAAAGTTAGTGCTGATCTTGAAGTAGATGAAGACATACCATTGCCAGACCAAAAGCGCTTCCTGCACGATCCATACACACATCATTGGTGTACGTGACGATACCGGTACAGCCTGCGCCAACACCAAAGTTGATCAGGGCCAGATGGACGCAGCAAACCATTGTGGATTTGGCATGCTCGATTGCATCGCCAAGGCCAAAAGCTCCGATAGCGATGGTGATTGCAGAAGGAATAATGACGACGAGTCGGAACTCGGGCTCGTACAGACCCCCGTTGAACGCGGACATGTAGTGAGCGGCGAGATCAGACATCCAGCCAGAGATCAGTGTTCCCAGGGCAGACCCAACAAGAGGAGCGATGCCGATGACAAGTCCGACCTGGGTCGCGTCGAGGCTGTATGGCGGAGCGCCAAAGATTTGGTCAGCGACAGCACCAAGAACAATGACCCAGGTAAAGGTCATTGACCACATGATGCACCCCCATACGACGGCAGGATGTCGAAGCATGAGAATGGACCTGGCAAGGCTAGGCAGCAGTTCTTTGGCGCTGGCGAACTGGAGATGTTGGACTCCACATATCTTCCTCCACAGTGGTGCAATCTCGACCGGGGTTTCCTCAGCCCTTACAGCCTTCTCATCGGTCTTTTCTTCTCCAACAACACTCGATGTGATCTCGTCCCTGTGCCATTTAGTCTCGGGGAGGAAAAAGACCACCATGGCCAATCCGACAGCGAAGGCGACAGCAAGGAACCAAAAGGCCCAGCGCCAGCCCATGTCGACGATGAGATACCCGCTGATGACCGGGGCGATGTTGACAGAGACGATGATGGCAAAGTTCCACAGACCGACCCGTCTGCCTCTCTGATGAAGAAAGAAGACGTCGTTCACGGAGGAGGTGCCAGCCAGGGAAAAGAATGGCGCCATGGCGACTCCCTGGAACACACGGGCTGCCAAGAGTGACTCGTATCCTTGAGAAACAGCTGCCCAGATGTGGGTGACTACCAGCAAGATCGAGGTCACGACGAAGATGATCCTGCGGCCCCACAGATCTGAGACGACTGCCAAAAAGAAGCAGCTGACACCCATGCCAAGGACCAGCGATCCGTTGAGGAGGGCCACCTTGGAGAGGGGGGTTTGGAAGGTCTGCGACACGATGCCGAAAGCTGGGACGAGAACAGGGCCTACTGCGCCAGTTGCGCAGGCACCAAAGAGGAGGGTCAAGAAGTAAAGCTCCTTTCGGATTTTGGACATGTTGAGAGGGTCATGAGGAGAATTGGAGGGTGCAGGCACCAAGATCGTGTGCATGCCATCTTGGGAGTCTTCGAGGAAGACAGTCCCAGCAGGTTGCTCGGGAGCATTACTTTCGAGAACGCCGAAAGCCATTGTGTGAGTGATGATTGCCGGATATGGACATGGTGATGGCCATATTTATGTCTGATCTCTACAGTCCGGAACACTCCCGAGTGTTTGGCATCAGTATCTGGTTATCGTACAGCTCCACTCGTTAGCGGCGGATGCGAAAGTGCCGCCGCTGATAACATGGATCGCGGGGGATAAACTTTGCGGGGAAGCCGATAAGTGATTAGCGGCGGATGTCGAGATTCCGCCGATGATACGCAACTGATTGGTAGCTTGATGCCATGTCTTGTCTTATAAGCTTGTCAAGCCAGATTCATTCGCATCAGTCAACTTCAAATCAATCTGATTGACTCTTGTACACAATGGCAAAGCTTGCAACCACCCCCGAGGCCACCGTCAGAGTCGCAGTCACCCAAGCTGAGCCCAAATGGCTTGACTTGCAGGGTTCAGTCGACAAAACCTGTGCTTTGATCGGTGAAGCAGCCAGAGGAGGTGCTCAGCTGCTGGCATTTCCCGAGTGTTGGGTCACAGGATATCCTGCTTGGATCTGGTAAGTAGGCATCCTTGAGTTTAGACGCAACTAACGTCAAAGGGCGCGACCAGTTGATACACACCTCACAAGCCGGTACATAAAGAACTGCATGCGTGCCGATGGCCCAGAGATGGCAAGAATCCAGCAATGCGCAGCCGACAACGATATCACCGTCGTCCTTGGGTTTTCGGAAAACTTTCACAATACTCTGTACATCTCACAAGCCATCATCAACTCTGACGGAAAGCTGCTTGCACTTCGGCGGAAGATTAAAGCTACCCACATGGAGAGAACAATCTTTGGTGATGCTTCTGGTGATGCCCTCACGAGTGTTGTCGATACAAAGGTCGGCCGTGTCGGGGCGCTCTCTTGCTGGGAACATATTCAGCCCCTGCTCAAGTATTACCTGTACACCCACCGCGAGCAGATACACGTCGCTGCATGGCCGCCACTGCATCCGCACAAGGGCGAGGAATTGTGGTCCATGTCGAGAGAAGGTATGCGCTCATTCCTCGTTCAGAATGTGACTGACAAACAGGCGCCCGCTCATTATCTCAAACATACGCGATCGAATCACAAGCCTTTGTCCTTCATGCGACGTCGGTCATCAGCGAACAAGGAATCAGTCTCATGAACACAGAGAATGGAGCTGTCATGAATATCCCTGGGGGAGGCAGCTCTGCGATATTTGGACCTGATGGGAGGATTCTAACCGAGGACGTACCCGAATGTGAGGAGGGGATCCTGTATGCCACACTTGATTTGGATGAGATTCTACGGTGCAAGAGCTTTGTGGATGTCTGCGGGCACTACAGTCGGCCGGATATGCTGTGGCTTGGGGTTGATCGGGAGGTGAAGAAGCATGTACAGTAGATCAGACAGAAGAAGATGGATGCCTCAGAGTACATTTATGATGAATTTGGGCGAGGTTTAGGATAACTATTCCACACAAGCTCACTCAATCCCTTGCCCTAATCTAAAACCACATTTGATCGATGAACCTGCAGCAGTGATGTTCCTATGGCTGGCACCCCGTCAATCACGACAGGCATCTCTGTTTGTGTCAGATAATTGCTGCAGAAAGGTAGGCTATTATTGGACTTACTGTAACAGTGGCGCAAAGGAAGAGTGTTGTAGCTTCTCTACTCCGGTTCCTCCTTTTTGACCTGGCGCAGAGGAGTGTGAGGCTGCAAACGTTGCTGTCGATGAGGAGGCTGGCCAGCCTGAGGAGCGCTGAACGCCGGACGCTGGGTCACTGGTCGTGAAGATCTCCCCATTCTGATGGCGTGTTCCTCAGGAGGTGAAGCTCTGTGTTCCACCATGTCTCTGGCAAGCCCACGATCCACGTCATCTTCGGGACGTCGGCCATTGTTTGCTGTGACGCGAACAGGACAGCCATCTTGCTTGGCTTTCGAAACCGCCTCGTCGTCTCGGTAGGGGAACTGATGAATGATCTCCCTTCCTGGACGGCGCATCTTCATCTGCCGAAAATGGAACAGGATATCCGCTTCCTCTTCGCTTACTCCCCAAACTCCGCCTCTAGGAGTTGGAGAATAGAACCGGTTCTGCGACATATTTGGGTTAAGGTTGGCCAACTCCAAAATCGGCCCCTGGTCGGTGGTGTACTCTCGGAGTTCACACCCGTGCGAGGCCTGCAGATGCGTCCTCTTATTAGTTTGATGCCCAGATACGGTTTGGGGAAGCTGGGGACAACTCACATGATCCGAGATGGCGACACTGCCCTGGTTCTCAGTCTCTCTGACGTTGTCCTGACGCTGTGGGCGGTGACGCTGATAGTCAGGGCGTCGATCGCGATGGTTCTGCCGTCTACTGCAAGGCATGGTGGATGTGGTATTGGAAAGACAAAGAAGTAGAAGAGAAGTTTGAGTTGAGTTGAGCTGCTTTGAAAAATGTAAATTGACGAAGTTCTGTGGAGGGCTCGGCTGTGTCACTGGCATGAGGCCCCCTTCACATTCACTGATTCACTGCAGCAAACAATGGCAGTGCGCAACTCGAGCCTGAGGCTAAGAGCTTGAATGAGCTCTCCTCACATGTGGGTCTCTCTCACACTTCTCAACTTTAACTTGGCCATCCTCAGCAAAGGTCGCGTCTACTGTCTCTTTTCCTTTCTTCGCCTTTTCCAACACCCATACCAATCCCACGCCACCGTCAAATCATCCAGATTTGCTACCATGTCTTCCAGTGACAACAGCCATGTCGGTAGAACCCTCCAGGACTTCCAGGGTTGGGAATCCATGTACCAGTCTGCCTTGCGACAAATGGACGAGACTGGCACTGACTATGCCATTGGTTTTATGCCCGACCCTCGGCCTGGTAAGTTCCAAGTTCCGGATATAGGTACAAATGCTTACCTAGTTCCAAAGGCGTCGACGATGATGTTCTGATGATCGTGATTTACCGCGGAGGTTTCTATCGTACCTTCGAACCCCTTGACAACGTCAATGGTGAGTAAATCAACAGTGTCCTTTTGACGACATGCTAATGATGATACAGAGAATACCGGAAACTAGTTTTACAGACCAGCTCTCGTCTTTGAACGATGGTAGAAATGATTAATGGGTTTCTTTTCGGTCCATAGCAGCAAGGAAAGGAATGGAGGACAAACCTAATTCAATACCGCACATTCACAACTGAGTGCTGCTTATAAACGTTTCCCACATTTACGCACATAGATTCCGTCTATTTCTCTTCCGTCCCTGTGTATGTCTGTCGCGAGAGCCATTCTTGGTGTGGACCTCAGCCTGGGTTTTGTGTTTTGTGTCAAAAGAGCAGAACAATGCTACTTGTTGTGTTGTCTTGAGAGATCTTCAAGAAGTGGTGAGGTTTCCTAGTCAAACACACTTGGCTTCTTCCAGCACATGTACCCTGTCAGCCTTGAATGGAATCGTGTCTGACTTCTCAGACATACTAATCACAGGTCACAAAGGTATATGATATCTGGGAATGCTGAGGCAGGGCAAAGAAGAGATGTTGATCAGACATGTAAACGAAACGTTGGCAGTTCTTGAGTCCATAGTCAAGTCTTAGAATTCTTACCCAGGCCTCTAGGAACTTGCATAACCTTAGAATATCTCACCATTACTGCAGGCCAATCATTTAGAACCCTTAGGTAATGTAATATCAGAATGCACTCTGAGGGAAGGTGCACCGTGGGTCAGTTGTACTTCCGTCACGTGTCGTACATCCTGCCACCTTCTTTCAACTTGCAATAATTGCAAACAGTCATTATTGCTCTACTCTCTGTGACCAAAGAGAAATTTCAACATGTCGCAACCTGAAGCACAGTCTGAAGCACCAAATCTTCCTGAACCCGCCAGGGTGACTGCGGAGATGCCTATGCCTGGCAACGAAGCCCAGATGGAGCTGATTGACGCTGTTTCCAGAAGTAACTCTCTCTACGAGTTGTATCTGAGGCTTCCAAGGCTGGCAGATGACCTTGAGAACAACCAGGTCCTCAAAGACAACGAATTCGACATAGTCAACACCGTCAGGTCCCTGAGACGGGATGCAAGTTGGCCTATGTGCGAGCTATTGCACAGCATGTCACCAAAAGTCATAAAGAGCATCATCCAGGGCACAGTCGCTTATGACTCTCACCCAAAACAGAGCGAGGGGCGCTCCTTGATCAACAGTGAATTTCCCTGCTTTGAGACGCCTGTCAAGGGCAGAGACCCCCCGATCCCCGGCGTTTACGTGATTGCTTTATATCGCCAGTTCACGGGCCACAGGGGAGAATTCCTCAATATAGCAGAGATGAAGATGCTTATTGAAGATATGGAGGAATATGTCAAAGGCTATAGGGTCCATGCCAAACTCCGTGCTGATATTCGGGCAGGCATACGCAGGTCGGAGTCCGACTTATCGCGCGATGATCTACTTGCCGTCCGCCTCGTCAGAGGGGTTGACTTCTATGCAGCCTACAAGCCCTCGACCATGTCAGACACGGCCCCGCCACTCTTCATCAAGGATGATGGAGATGCAGCAGAAATCGAAGCCCTTGTGAGGACATATAGGGCTATGTGCCGACCTGACCTCGACCCAACCGAGCGGGTCAGGATGAGACAGAGCCCTCTATACGTTGGTTGCTCGAATAACCTGGGCGACAGGACTCATCGTTACACACAAACTAGTGTAAAAGGCATCAATAAGCCACTAGGGCTTACAATCTCTATCTTCAGGAGGCAGCATGTGCCTGTTGAGCTCGCTGTTAAAGTGGTGCTTCGCACTTGGCAAACTGATCAACTGCCAATGGCGGAACAGTTGATCATGACACTGGCGGGCTCCCTTGTGTATCAGCACGGCTTCAATGCCACCGAGGGTGGTGGTACAGGTTACAAAACCGTCGGTTCTGGCGAGTCCCTCAAGACAAACATGGAATATGTCATGTCCCGAGTAGGTTTTATCCGTGACAACTTCGGAAACACGGTCAATGAGCTCGAGGCTCGCAAGAGGTTCCTCGACTCCCTTGTAGAGATCGACGACGAGTTGACCGAAATTATCGAGACTATGACCCACTGTAAACGGCAGTTGGAGAGCCTGCCCAATATGAATTGGGATGAGAGAGTCCAAGAATTGCGTGAGCTACTGGCGAGCCTGAAGCAAGATCTGGATGACAGGAGAGAAGCATCAAAGTTCTGGAAGCTGATTCTCCAGATCCAGCGCATAGGTGTAGATGCCATGGGGGAGTCTATTGTTAGTATTTGAGTAGTGATAAATACTTCTAAATATATGAGTTACCAGGGCCACGGGGTAAGGCGAGTCAAACATTTGTCTGTTCCTAGTAACTGCAATGATACCAACTGATCGTGGAAGTTGGCCTCAGCCAGCGACCGGGGGATCGCCAAGTCTTAGGACCGATAGATGCTGGATGATTTTAGGGGCCGTCAAGTAGAGATTAAGGGCCATGCTGAAATCATAATATTCTGTGTAGTCCGTAGTTCGTCAGAAGCCAACAGATACATTACCCTCCAACCTAAAGTCTCTTCGCCTCTTCCGTCCCATCCAAAAGAAGTATATAAGTAAGGTAGATCGCTGACTTGGAACTGTTGTCGGGCGAGATAGGTAACACAGGCTAGTCCCTGAGAGTGAAGAGAGTTTAATCAGCACTCACCGCCTTCTACCTCTTTCAAACTCTTCATTCTCTTCTCTGCTTGTCTAGCTTTCTTCTTTTTCTTACCAAACATCAAAATCGGGCTACCTGAATCTCTTCCTACGCCATGGTACTCGGGTTTGCCATGGAAACCGTCACTGTGACAGGCGAGCTGAGGCTGCGCGGGAGATCTGGGTGTCTAGTACCACAGATGAGAGAACTATCCAGGAAGTGGTTATCTGGGCTATGGGACCGCAGGAAATGGCGGTTTAGTTGAAGGCGGAATGATCAAGTGAGATCGTGGACTGGGATGATCTGGACCTGGTCAGAAAACAGCTACCAGATGAGAATTGAGCTTAACGGCAATTGAATGTCAATTGAAGGGGAAAGCCATACTGCACAAAGTAAAAGTCTGGATACAGGTTGTGCCTTTTGGCTGTTCAACTGTAAATAGAACATTCTTTAATGTGTGACTTGTGATCCATATGCTTCTTGTAGTTGAGACGTGGCCGAGAGTGAATGAGCGGAGAACTTGGTCCGAACTACAAAGCCAACTTCAGGCAGCGGTTTGGCTACCCACACATGTCACGACATTTAGATATTTAATCATGTTTGAAGGATTCAATTATTGTAGTCTAAAATCAAACTGCCTTGTCGTTTTAATCCATTCGCAAGTCCCTCTCCAAAGTTCGAGTGTCAAGTTAGGTGTTCCTGCAGCAGACACAACACCGGTCTTGGCCACCCAGGCAAAGATAAGAACCCTTTCTATGTATGCGCGGATCGTAAAATCGTATTCGGTGTGGCCTTGGGCATTTCGACGTCTAGTAGGTGTCGGTCGCGGAATCGAACAGCAGGGAGAGAAAGTAGTGCCTGGATTGTATATGTTAGTTCACAATCACAACAAGACTTGAAAGACAACTCACAAAAGACAAATAAGAATGACGCGCAAGTGGAGCGACATTATGGGCATTGCTTTAATGGCTTTTTCTAGATTCCGACATTGTCGGGATTGAGCTTTTAAGTGACCGATGAAAGATGTAACCACAAAACAAAAAGAATCCATGCATGGGCTGGTGAGAAGAGATCCAGCAGTGAAGATCCACAGGTTCATCATGTACGGATCATCACGCCTCTACAGTCTGCGAAGGATTGCTCTGCAAACCTCCGTATCCTGGAGCATCATCTCATCAGACAAGAGGACAGCACGACTTGCACCTGGGTCGAGAGGAGGGAGCAGATCAGCGGCGGCGTCTTGGAGCTCACGAGGGCTATCCGCGCGAATATGGTCACCAGATGACGAGGCTGGTGCACCAGAAGTCTGAAGCTGGTCACTGTGGGTGTCGCGGGGCAATGAGTCGACAGGCCAATGTCTGACGATGCGCTCAAAACGCAAGGCCTCAAGTTCGACCCTGTTGGCTCTTTCGCGTGCTTCGAGGGCCATCTGCTGAGCCTCAGCAAATGTTTGAGGGACGAAAGCTTGTTGCGACCGGGGAGTGACCTGGGGTTGGCCATTGCTGATGCTCTCTTGAGTCTCTCCATCAAGTCCTCGAGACTGGCACCAGTCCCTGAAAATAGGGGAGGCGCCCTGTGAAAGGACTCTCTCATCGATCGAGACGGTCCATGGCCAAGGATTGTTCATGGTGATCATGAGAAGGTTCGCTGTGATAATCAGTACGAAGCAAGGTATAGACGGTGTCAGTGATACTTACTGATGAGGTTCCATTGAGTCATATCAACACAGTACTCAAAGTAGACCGTGCTGACTTCACGGAGCCCCCGCTCCGCAAGATGCTTGCTCTGGAGCTCGATTGCCTTGGTGTAGGCTTCCTGGATGACACTGATCGAGATCGGAGTGCTCGCGAAGAAAACATTCATGTACTGTCGGCGAGCGCCAGTATCAAGCGGGTCGATATCCGCGGAGTCGAGAGTGACGGTGATCTTGGCCATGGTGGAAAGCTTGTGAAGGAATCTGCTGCGGGGGGTGTGATGTGTAGAAAGAGAAAAGTCTAGGTATTCAGAACTGTAGAGCGCGAGTTGACCTCAGTGGGGCTCATCTTCTGGTGCTTGTTCCACAGCTCACCGGTTGTCCCTGAGTCACGGTCCGCCAAACCAAAGTCTCATATCAGACGTTTCTGCCAGTGCACGCCGCTCCACCCAACCGAACTCTGTCACTTTACTACTGTATCTTGCCTCTCTTTATCTTCCTCTCCTCACGCACCAACTTCATTTTCACTCACGCGTAAGTTCGACAAAGATCTGCCACGGGTTCCATTTTCACTAATACGCTCACAGAACATGAATCAAACATCGAACCGGCGCCCCAAGGCAGGAGGGGTCAACCCCTTGGATACGGTTGCTCGCCGCGCCTATCTCAGGGCGTTTCTCCAGTATCATAGGATCTGGGATGGGCCGAGTTGGGAAAAGTTCTTCAGAGAGGCCGAGGAATGGATGTGCGGTGCTCTCACCCAGAAGGGCTACCGGTCGATCTCGTTGGTGTTCTTCGACCACTCGGTCGATGAATATGCCTGGGAAAAGTACCGTAAGTTTAGAAATCTTGAAGTATAATGGAATCTGACAGCTTTCTAGTCGCCGGGTTCAAGTTCGAGGACCCTTATGAGCGTTGCTGGCCTTGGAAGATCGAACCAGAGGCCAAGAACATGGCTGGTGGCATCTGCCACTTCTACAAGAACTGGCGAGAGCAGAAGGGCATGATGGTGGATGGGCCGCATGTCCAAGCGCCTACCATCGACCCAATGGTCGCATACGCCTCCAACTCGGCTTAGAGCCTTATTTCACCATTCGCCGCCCGGGTTCTGACACCTTGTCCGTTGTGGGTGGTACCGACGGTGGTCAAGCTGCTTTCGAATAGAACAAACGGCACCTCAATCAAGCTCTCTTTACCTTGTCTCTAATACTACCTCTGTTGGTGATTTGCGTGACAGTAGCTCACCTTGAAACACTAGAATATCTGTAACCCCGAGCAAACTTGTAAGCTCCTGAGGTCTTGTTTGCCATCAGAGCCTGGAAGCATAACACATACCTTCCACAGGGGGTGTCAAATAAGTCTCTGTGGCCCTGGACCGAGCCAAGTATTTAAGCTCAGGTATGCTGGGTTAAGCGTGAGAATTAGTAGTCGACCAGGTTGAGACTCAAATCCTTGGAATCCAGGTCACTCATCGAGGCGGTGGTCAACGGTTACTTGCATTAAGAGTCACTAAGGTTCAAGTGTTTGCCCGATCTGGACCTTACATGTTCTGTCATTGGTGGTGTCGAATTAAGCATAACCATCAGCGTGGCTTCCACGTGTGCTTAGTAGCACTGTAGATGATATTGGGAAGGCGATGCTTCCACTGTGGTCAGAGTCCGAGCCCAGTATGGGCCAACAGGCCATATGGATTTTTAAAAGAAACCTTTCCTTTTTTTAAAACGCGAGTTTGCGTATATGTGTCCACTCTTAGCCACAACACGGTAGTCATCACCAGGGTTGGGGTGACAGGCAATTTTGGTAGATGGACGTGGTGAAGGACAAGGGTTCAACAGTCCGTGAGATGTGATTGTTTGGGCCTTTGTTTGGAAATACGGCTACAAGTGGTAGCAGGAAACGGTGGCAGTCAGAGGCTGTGAGAGGCATATTGTATTCTGCTTTGTAGGTGCCCAGGATGCATCCGATTTTTGGAGGTCAACGCCACTTACTACAATTTTCGACACAGGCATTATTCACAAGCGCCCTGATAAGTCAAATGAGTTTAGCAATGTAATCTGAGACAACAACCCTCCATTGATGTATGGTTCAGCTATTGTTCAACCCATATCTTCCAGGTATCACCAACCCCAACACCGCCCCTTCTCGCTCACCAGCGTACAGAAATTGATCGCCACTATCGCTATGGCAGGGATTCATCGGTGTCTCAACTGTATACTGTTAGAATTGATTCAGAAAAATTCAATAGAACATACCATTCAGGCCTCCGGCTCAGTCTTGATGACCCGTCTGCCAACGTCCTCAGATTTGATGCGAGGGCCGAGCATCGCGGGCCAAGCCATACCAACTGGCTGCCAGTAAGTCTCGAAGACTTTCTCGAAACTCGCGGTCTTCGCGTCAACGTCAAACACGTACTTCTCGGGGTCGGCGTCGATTTCTCGCTGGATCTTCTGCATCTCCTGAGACGTCTTCTTCGTGCAGAATGATTTGGACCAAGGGAATCCCTTGACAACACCTGGAATGAATTCCTGGGGGGTACAGAACTCGTACAGGTATGTGTGCCAGGGCTTTGAAGTATTGAGAGGAGGCCTGTTAGCTCGCTGTTGAACGAGGAGCTTGACCTTCTCTTGTAAGCTCATTGCCTTGAACTCCTCACAAGAGTCCACGGCATGTCTCTGGTCGTCACAGATGGGACAGCCGTTCACATGTCCCTTGTAGCCTCTCACGACACAGTCAGTCAAGGCGTGGGACTTGGTACCGCACACCTTGCACCCTCCTTCGACAACTGGCTTCTTCTCACTTGGGGCCTTCTCATTTGGCGCCTGGATATCTCTGCCGAAAAGGTCGACTGGCTTGTTGTCCTTGTCCCGGAAGTCGTTGTTCATGACTACTTTCTGCGTATGGTCACGCTCGATAGCCTCAAACTTGCCGGGGATGATGGTCGACATTGTGATAACGAAGCCGGTAGCTTCGGGATTGTCTTCTTTGAGCCTCTTGGCCATCTTGTCAAGTCCAACTCCAGAGTCTGAATGAATCCAGAGACCTTTGTTGGCGGTACCCGTGTACCAATTGTTGCCGAAGCCACCACCAAGTCCCGTAGGAGTAAGCTTGGTAGCGGGCACTCCGTCCGCGGTACACACACGAGTCATCAAGGCCGTTGCACTGTACTGGTACGCAGTCTCTGGTTCAGGCTGAGGCTAGTTCCAGTGCATAGAGCTCCTGGGCCTGTTTGACGATTGACCGCCTCGCCCGCCTCTTCCACCCACAGTGTGATAACCGCCGCGGCCTCGCTGACCAGGACGCCCTCCTCGTGGGGTCGAAGACCGTGTCTGAGAGGGTCGACTGACGCGTTGCGCCACGTTCAACCTCTCAATTCCTTGTCGAGGAGAGTCCTCCCTCGCACCAGCGTGCTCAGGAGCTCGACCTAAGGGATCATCACGACGACTTCGTCGATCCTGACCGTTGTCGTTGTTGGTTTTGGGCATCGTGAATCAAGTTAGAAATAGTTGTTTCTTTAAAAAAAAAGTTGCTTTGGGCTTACTTCGTGATTCAGATGGCGATGTTTTGTGGATCTTGGAGAATCGTCAATTTTGAAAGAAATGAAAAGTGGGCGTTGCAGAGGCTTCATGTGTATGCCGATGTTTTGTCGAGGTTGGTTTTAGATGGTCCTTCAATTGATGCTAGGACCCATAAATTCTCCAACCGACCGTGACACAAGATGTGGCGGACAACAGGGGCAATCGGCTGTTATTTTCCATGGTGACCACAGACTGCTGGCACCATGTCTAGATATCATTCAAATAGAATTCCAGAGCCTCCATCAGAACAATGAGTAATGAAACATGAGAATTGGGTGACATTAATTCACACATGGACATTCAAGCATAAACAAGGACATGGAAATGCACATGGAGAAAGGCGAGCAACAGTCACAAAGCGAAATAACTATGATGGGGGCGTGAATGGTTGGATTCAACTATCGTTTCCTTCTCCCCGATCCTTCAGCTGCGGTTGCCAGCCCGAAATCCTCACTTCATCGTTTGATTCATGTTTCTCACGCGACAGTTATTTTGTCGCACTAGTTGTGAATGTGGTCTGTATCATTATTAGTATGATATGAGAGGAGGAATCAGTGATTGACTTACCGGGAAGGCCACCAGGGCGACTGGAGATGAAGCGGAGGGCACCGGAGCGGTCCATCTCGTAAATAAACGTCATGGGGTTGTTGACTAATAGTATGAGTATGGTGAATCCATAGTGACAAAGTTTTGGCTTACCAGGCTCATGACCAGAGAGAGAGATGCGGACACGGTCAACATCATTCTCTTCCAGAGTGCTCACGGCAATGGAGATGATCTGCTCCATGTCTGCAGTCACACCGTGGTAACCGCCGCAAGAGCAAGGGGAAGGGTTGCTGGTCTGATTGGTAGACATGATAGAAGAGGTGGAAGTGCTTTGATTGGGAACTTGAGTGGGAGACAGAAGACGGGCAGCCAGGGCCGATCGTGATGGTGGAGGTTGAGGACAGAAGAAGGTCGAGGGGGACAAGGGACAGAGAGGTTATGGACCCAGGCTCAGGTGAATTTGCCCTCATGGCGCTGTGCGTGATTTTCTGCCCTGATGGAAGTGTATAAGAAGGTGGCCAAGTGCAAAGTAAGAGAAGTGCCTGACACTGGCAGCTCATGGCACTTAACCAGGGCTCTTTCTTAGGAACCAGGCATACCATAGGGGTCATGGAACTTAAAGACGTTACATAACTAGGTACATTATTCATTGGCGTGTTGAAAGCGGTTGTTTTGAGGGATTCGTGATTGTAATGATGCATTGTCAAGGCTCTTGTCTAAGTCATTTGGGGCGTGGCTGATGTGCTGTTGACTTTCAGCCAACGTCTACGATCTGGTAACTGTTGTCTGCAATTAGATTGTATAAGATGTAGAAAACGTCACTAAATTCAAGTTTTATGATGATTAATGTCACATGCAAAAACTTTTAGGAACGACAAGTCCTCGACCATGTAAACTAAATCCCCGAGGTCAAAGCAGCGCTAAACACGGTGGGCCTAGAAAGAACAACGTCCCATCTCGAATTGATCATTTGTCTGTCACACTCAAGTTTTTCACCCTCCCCAAGACCTCGCGTTGTTCATTCTACCAATACAAGCTTGATTCTATTCTTCTTTACACACAATGAGCGAACCACGAGGATCCAATGGCACTCGCCCTCAGCCGGGTCAGAAGGAATCGACCAAGACAAAGAAAAGACCAGAAATGAAGGCAAAGACTCCGGTCAGCGAGTCCGCACGTGCCGTCGCCAAAAGCTACCTTGAGGCGCGGCCTCGGTTACTTCCGAAAGACTTGGGGGAAATTATGCGTCCTGATCCAGCGGTCGAATTTTCGAGAGAGAGCCCAGAGATTGAAAGGGGGGCCATGAAGCTGTATGATGCCTCCAATGAGAAGGAGGATTATGAGAATTTCAACCCGGACCTTAATACGCCCGTGGTGAAAGAATTCAAAGCACTATGGAAAGTCTGCTTGCGCGTTTGGCGGATTTCCCCTATCGCTTTGATGTCCCCGATGTGTGGACTGAAATACTTTCCTTTAGGGAGTGGCCGGAAGAGGGCAAACCAAGCTGTATTCTCACCCGAATTCAGCAAGCTGTTTGCGACACTTATCACACATCCTTGCTGGGAGCTTGAGCATGAAGGATTCGTCTTGGCCCTTCAATACTTGGTCAAATGTCGAGTGGATAACCGCAATCCTTGGCCACACAAAGATGCAAAGGAACGCGAATGTCCTGCTATCGATGCCCTTTTCAACATGTTTGATGGATCTGGCTCTGGGGATAGAAGTTTGCTTGAAATGCAAAAGTCCGCGCGTCAGAGCATTGTCGGTGGTGGTGTCTCGGTCTTTTCTGACTTCCTTGACTTCATCGGCCAACAGGTGAAGAAAGATGATACCGAGCAAGAGAAGGCCTACCTTGACGTCCCTGCGTTGCCTGTCACTCTTGGAGATATTAAGGCGCTCACTGATGCGGTGACAAACTTCAACTGGCCTGATGAGACTTGGAGATGTAGCCCGGGAGACGTATACAGCGCTTCCAGAGCGGAGAGGACAACTGGGAAGACTGAATTTCCAACTACCGGTGCCGAGTTGAAGGAGTACCTCGGCCGAAGTCTCAAGGATGTCTTTCGGGATATTGAGACTTACAAGCAAGATGCCAATCCTGAGACCTGCTCTCCCGCCAACGAGGCGGATCATGGACATGTATTGGCTGGCGACGCAGAAGATGTGATTCCGCCCCCCGGTCCTGATACGGCTGTCGATGAAGAGATGGGTATCCCTGAAGATAACCAGAACGTACCGCCTGAGTCAAATCCTGTCCGCCCAGAACACAGATATCGGGCGCTAGTCGATGGAGAGGAGTCGGAGGACGAACAAGCCGACCTAGCGAGAAATCAAGCCAACAAAAGAACTGCCTCAAGGTCCCCACCTCACCCGCAGAGCAGACAACGTGGATCTGGGTACGCTTGGGGCGATAGGAATTTCTCGGAAATCCGCACTGAATCGCCTTATGAGCGATTTGAACTCCCCAGACGACAGGTCCGAACCTCGTTACAGGAGGCAACTCCTCATCCCTCAGCTTTTATATCAAGTCAAATTCTCTCACCAACTACCGATCCCAGACCTGAGAAGCGTATCAAAGTCGTCAAGAACGGCCAGCAGTGCCTTGCGTCTCATTTCAAGGGTGCCGGCCACGATGATATTCAAGAGATCAAGTCAACCCTGAGGCGAATTGAGAACCAGACCACCCAGATCCTCAACAAGGAACAGTCTCAACCGCAAGACACACATCAACCAGTCGTGTATCCTGTGAATGAACGGCGGTATAGTGCTGGTAGAACCCGTATCGCAGAGGCGGCTCCAACTGTCTGCTGAGGTCAACGAGTCCGACTTGGTTCGCGATCTTCGAGCACAGGTTGCCCAGCTGCTTGAGGAGAAAAAGGAATCATCAGACAAAATAAAGTATCAGAAGATGATGATTTCAGACTTACATAAAGATGTGGCTGAGGAGAAAGCTGGCCGTGAAACTGAGAGGAAGAGGGCGGATAATCTTGAGGCAGTGTTGAAAGGCTTCGGGTGGTAGTTGATAATAGAGAATTCTCCTGTAACCTTTTCAGCTAAAACATGTGTGATTACTGTAACTTGAGACGAAAACGAAGTGTTTCAATAAGATAGAAAGTGATGAGGGATTGATTGAAGTCTCTTCACTCTGAGGACCAGTTGGGGTCATCTGCGACGTAGCAACATTCAGTACCATTTCCAAGTGCCGCCAATATCTGTTACCAGGTTATATTCTTTTAGTGTAAACCTTCTGAATCTCAGGATGGCAGATCAAGTACGACGCATGGCTCGCAGAGTGCATTCATACATGCCGACTGAGACGGCACGGAGACTCTATATTCAAGAACTTACTACTTGTCGCCCTCTTATACTCGTGAACCTCTCTTCAATCATCGACTTTTTAGCATAGCATAATATCTGCTTTGTAACCTCTGAAACCATCCTGCTTCTGTATCAAAGTTATCCCACGAGCATGTATCAACGGCCCTCACTGTGATCATGGCAATGTGAACCTGAAGTTCTAACTTCTGGAGGCGCAGACCTATCAACTGCTCACCCATACCAGCCGCTAAGCGCCCTGTTATTTGGACTTAGCGTCGCCTCCAAGCCTGGCGTGCAATCCTCCCTCCACAACCTCATTTCGCCAAGTCCCAATCTTTCTTAGGCGAACACAACAACGTACGCGTACACAGCAACACAGGATGAGCTTGACAGCTGTTAGCGACACCTCTGGGGTGAACCCCTTTGACGAACAGTCCCGTCGGCAGTGGATAAAGGCGCATCTCCTTCGACAAGGAATGTATCACGAAGACTCTCTCGACACAAGATATCGATCGTCCGTGGATGGCATCGCCAAGAAGCTGCATACTCTGGAGTTAGACCAAGTGGGCGAGGTCTACTTCGAATTTTTATGTGATGAGGCCGTTTGGATGAAGACCTGTAAGTACAGCCATCCATTCCTGGTACTCCGTTGAGAGTACTATCTAACTATGTGTACAGATCACCATAGAAGCAAGTTCGGCTTAGCCCCCAAGTGGCCCTTCAAGGAGAAGCCTGGTCGCCACGACCTGAGTCTGGGCCCCTCCGTCCACTATCGACAGTGGCGCCTTAACAATGGGTTGCCTGTTCCCAGTGAGACGGTCGCTGAGGCTGAGGCTCGGGGAAGGAGGACCGGGGTTGCCCACGAGAAGTATGAGGCACAGATGCGCAGGATTGAGACTGCGGCCTTGAGTGCGACAGACGAGGCGCAGGAACTGAGTCCTGTCATCCTCTTGGACGAGCCGCTGGTCCTCGTACCCAGCTTCAGAGCCACCACAGTGATGCCATGGATGAAGCCTTTCCCTTCCATGGATGCCCGGAAAGCAATTTGGGAGGATGTCGGCGATGGAAGGCTCACTGGAGCTGTGCCCGGTCCTGTCGAGGTCGCACTTCCACCATGGCTTGACTTCAATCGTCTTGTCTTGGGTAAGGACCGGGCCATCCACAATAAGATCGAGCGACTCGTCAGCCCCATACTTACCGTCACATGGCGAATTGTGTTTGGTAAGCCGGTTTCCTTAATCGTCGGCGTTGACCCAAAGTTCGACAACTTCAGCGCGTCACCCTCCGTGCGGCTAGAGGTGCGAAGACTCTGGCAATATGTCTGTCACTGGGTACTGTTTGCCACCAAGGGTCACAGCACGACACTGTCCGACCATATCGCGCTTCTGCTTGCAAAGGAAAAGCTTGGACTTCCGATGGGAATGGAGGACTTGGAAGGGCTGGCAACCGCTCATTTTGAGGCCGTCAACAACCTCGCAGATAGCGAGCGTAATGCCCGGGTCCAGCACGAGGCTGAGGAGCAGCTGATTCCCGAGCTTCATGCAATTTTGCAGCAACCACCGCCGGTTGCTCGAGAGTACTTGGGGATATGGATTCGACAAGACATGCTCCGCGCGGACATGCGACTCAATCTTGCATTCAAGTACTGGGTTCGGGCCGCTATTCGGAGCGGTAAGGGGGTGGAAGATGTGTTTGCTTGGCATGGCGCTTTCTCAAGGGATCTGGAGGGAGAGAAGACACAACAAGGTTCAGACTAGGAAACACGTTGGCTTGGATGATGGTATTCGGTAGGCCTGGTGGCACAATCAACCACGGTCTCGATAGGCGAGCCCCCGGCCAACTTCTGCGTTGAGGATGATGGATAGGTCAATGAAAGAATAATTTGACTGCATTCAATAAATAACCAAGCTTGTTTAGAAATGAATTGTAACTAACTGCATGCACTATCGTTCAACCTATTGTTCCAATAGTTGCTGAAGTTCAACAACGCTGGGCTGTTGTACTCATGAGCATCCCAAGCCTTCAAGACTCTCCAGACGACTGACTCGACGATCGACGTCCATGCAATCAAGTAGAGATCCAGTAAGACGGAACTAGTCGAGAAGCTTTTAAGAGTCCAAGCCTTGAGGAGATCAAATACATCAGAAACACATCCGCGCTCTGGAGTCTCTCAGTACAGACGGAAGGGTGTAGAGTCAAAAACGACATGTACGTGGGACGTTCGACTTGAGATTCCAAAGAATATACGAAGGTAAAAATAATGAAAATGAGATCAGAGTTCCTAGAACACAAGTGCAAGATCAAGCAGATTGATGTCATTGTGAAATTGAAAAGGCTGTGAATTTATTCCGTTTCATGTTCCGGCTCGATTGTTGCTGGCCTGAGCCAAACAGTACAGGACCTTATAGTTCACTTTTTAGTGCGGTGGAGACTGCTCTGTACAGACTTCAACTGTCCACCGTACTGCGGCTCAGCGACGGGACAACGATTTTCACAAAACACGGTGAGCTTCGCCACAACAAACGCGGTTTACATATTAATCTCCAGTCACTAGATTCGCCATGACTGACCAGATCGACCCGATTGGTGATGCCCTCGCCAACTTCTTCATCGATTTTCATCACAGGAAGGATTCGGTGCCTGGCCAACCGACTGCTCAATTTGGTCACATCAAGATCCCGCCATATCGCCTCGAGACCAGTATACGAAAGCAAATCCTGGATATGTTTCCAGAAGAGAAGTATATAATGTTCGTTGTTCCAGACATTGAGCCGGAAGTCGAGCAGGGCTATCTCTCTAATGGGCATACCACCATCAAAATCATGGCGTACCACAGACTGTTCGAACATATTCGAAGCAACTTCAACCGAGACGCAAATGAATCCGATCATACGATCTGGCTAAAATATAAGGATCCTGAGAGACGGTACAGGGGCGGCTGGCTACCACAGAAGATTGTCATTATCTTTCAGATTGATCCCAACATTCCAGCGGATTGCGCGATATCACTGGCCGGAATCGTTGAGTGGTCGCTGGCACAGTCGACTCTACCAGATCACAATATTCGGCTGGTGACCCTCTCAGCAGAAGAGGATTGTGACCTTCTCAAGAGACTCCTGGATACCTCAGGTCTCCAATATCACTTCGCCGACCTCGACTTGGCTCAACACGGAGAGCTCGACCCCTTGCGAAACTGCACAATCATAAATTCTAAGTACATGGATACCCAAGTGTCGAATATTCTGGCACGAGTCCGAGGAGAACCTGAAAAGTCTCGTCTCATTCTGTGCTTTGACATTGCCTTTTACAGAGCCTTGGAGGCGAAGCAGAGTCCTGAGGACGACCAGTTCATTGACAAGGGCAGATTCGCAATCGGCTCAGGCGATTACAGCCGTTTGGTCTACAGGCTAGAAGGTCCAAATACTCGCTTGATGTTGATCGCGCCAGACGTTGCTATATTACCACTCACCATCAAAGACTTCGAGGAGATACATGTTGTGCTTGGCTACAGCAAGACGGCACAAGTCTGGGACATTGGGTTGCATCAGATGGTCCGCCGTGACTATCCTCTGTCAATGGAAGACCGCCGCCGTCAACTTTGGTGGGCTTATCAAGGAAATGAAAAGTCTGTTTTTATGCATATACAAGACGGCCTGAGCCCGCATGAATACATCGAACAGGGTTATGCTGGCCCCCGCTTTGTCGAAGCACACCAACTCGGCGGTTTCATTGCTACTGTCACCAGCCTCCCATGGTTCTCCAGAAATCGCGATGGTATCATCAAGACCTTCGCAACCAATCCTTTCGTAGTACGGGAGATCACAGACAGACTAATCAGACAACAAGTGATCAAGTCCAATGGTAGCGCCCTGACTAGCAAAGAAGCAGATATCTTCGTCGACACTTTACCATTGCTAAACTATGACTATCGCCTGGCCCTTTTGGTTGCTACCGAGGCCTCGCCGGTGGTCAATCGCATCAAAACACAGCTGGCTGCTATGCTCACCACTAACCTCGAGGACATAGTCACGTTGGACAAAATCCCCAGGCTACCAGATTGCATTTTCAAGGAATGTCGTGGTTTTGGCCCACCACTGGCGGGGCAAGGTTCACTGTGGCTGTTCCTTGGCTTACTCAGGAACCGGGATCAACACATTCAGGAACATGACGAGTATATGTCTCTTTACGACAACCTCGATGGATTCGTGTCTGTTGACGAATCAGTGGGCGGAAGGATTGAGAAGGTCTTTGGCCGATTGGCCTATCTCGTTGGTCGACATGGCCGAGACATCAACCATCGGCCGTTTGTTTTGATGGAGACTGGTGACAGGACTCCATATGCCCAAAGCACGCTTCTTGACGATTTGCTGCCTTGTTGGATGGAATTTGAGGATATGACTCCATATGACCAACGCATGCTTCATGGTTATTTTCTGCCCCTTCTGAAGGAGACTGAGGAGATGACTCCGGAAGAGCAGCGCGAGCTTCACGGCGATCTATTCAGAGCATACATGTATCAAGCTACTGTATGTCACGAGCAATTAGTCGGCGATGGAAGCCACAGTGGCTCTCCCACGATTTGCACTTTATCCGGTGGATCCAGATGTGTGCTTGGGCCCCCTGACATGTCACCAACCAATTTGATTGACATCCTTGGTCTTCTTCGGGGCAGCGGTGACAAGACAGTCATTGGCTTTTCCCACTCCCTCGAGACAGAATTTGATAACAACACTCTCATCTTGAGAGACTGGACTTTGATTCCCAAAGATGTTGTGTATGAATGGGAAAAAAAGGCTGGACCGGTGGGAAGTGTTCTAGCGATGCTGGAGCCAATTGTTAGCCACGAGGGGTTTGCTGACGACGAAGTTTGAGGGTGATTTCATGTTTGAAGAAAGCCGAATCATTCCTGAATGTGTATGGTTATGGTACATGTTGTATCGCCAATCGGGTTCCGCCTCTAGCTCCACATCGGCAATGGTTGAAGGATGGACAATCATTAGATGTGTTTCTAGTTACACAGTAGGAAAAAGAATGATTGTAGGAAACTTCAACATATTGCCAAATAGTGTTAGCCCGAGTTTTACAGGTCGATTTCAAGACAGCAATACAGAGTTTGCCAAACTCTATAATTAGTGGCAATTTGCCTTCAGTGAAATGGACAAGGACACAGCAGTTTACTCATCTAAACAGGCCTTAAGGTAGTGAGTAGATGCCTGCCAACACCAACAATTGAGGTTACATTTACGCATTGCTCACTGTCACATTGACCAAACCATCTTTGTCGCTTATGAGTGCAAATGATATTGGTAGTGTTCATGAAAAGATTGGCGACTAGCGATTTAGGGGGACATCTCGATGCCTCCTTCGTTTGGGCCCAATCGAAGACGCACGGTGAAACTTCATGGGACTGTTGGACGTCCTTGTGACTCCTTGTGCCATATATCTGCCTGGAATAGACGAGTGCAGTACGTTCACTGAGCTGATATCTCATGCCAGATTTTGCGAGGATGATGGGGCTTGAGCTGGCTCTTGAGAATTGCGAGACAACCATGAGAGCCCTGTTTTGTCATGACTTGCCTGCTGGCGTTTCTCTCCCGCCATTCCTTTTTATTTCGACCCTTTTCCGCTTTTCCATCAACTCAGCAAAGGACTTTTGGCCAATTCTACCGTCTCTCAAACTTTATGGATCTTGGGGAAGTTGATTGCGTCCGTTGGTCCTTAGGCATCTGGATGCAGTCCATGAAAAAGCATGAACTTCTTTAGAGGCTGTAGGAGTCTTTCTTCTCCGCTTGACGTATGGATAGCAAATGCGCATTCTTTGCCATATTCGTTTGTCAAACTTGATATCTAACTCAAATTCAAAAGATGTGCTAACTTGTGATTCCTGACGGCTTAATTATTTCATTCCATGACAAACATGATGATGGCTCAAGTTCCCCATTGTAAATCCGAACTTTTGCTGGAAACATGCAGTATCAGATGAAACGATGACAAGTAACATATGACCTAACAATCAGATTTTGTTTGAGTTTTATCTTTATATAGTTTTTAAATCAGGTTTCTACCTGGACGAGCGCTTGCAATAGGTTTACAAGCATTCGTGTCGTGGAATTGCACTGTTCAGGGTAAACAAAAGAGTCGGGCCCACTCTTACGGGCCAGCGCGTTCAGACATTTGGCTCAAGAGACGGACAACAAGCTCAAACCACCCAAGCTCATACAGTTGAACCCTCAACTGGTTCTCTACGCGCAAAGTTGCCGACATTGACTAAATTACAAACATGAAAATCCGGTTTCTGCTTGACGTGCAACTCCACAATCGCGATGCGGTCAAACTGATTCTGTCAACACGCAAACCACGCGACGGTCCAAGCAAGACAAGCGGCCAAAGCATCATTCTGTTTTGCTGCCAAAAACACCAAAAGGTGAGCGACTTGGCAATATTTGCGCAGAGAACTGACATTTGATTCCTAGACATACAGTCAAGCGAAGCGACGCCTCAAAGTCCGATACGGTCGACCATCATCCCTCACGAAGCCCAAACCATACCCTGCTCTCTTTTTCGACACCGCACCGACCCTCTTCCAATGTACCCTCTCCCCACACGCTTATCTGGAAAGACACCACGCTAGCCCCTGATATTGGCTCGAGCCATGTGGATTGCACGCGGCGTCTGTTAGTGGCGCAGTCCAACTCGTCTATGTGGATCGTGGACAAGGGCTGGTCGTGGAATTGCCTATTCCAGATTGCGTGAATTGCACAATTGGTCACATCAATGTGGGATGGAACCTTGTCTCAGCCACGGCAACGGCTTCTCACCATTCTCCAACAGACTCTGATGATGTGATGGACTACCATCGAAGACGTAGTCGTCGTTCCCAGTACACAATCTCTCACCATGGATCTGAACTTCAATAACTGGTTCCCGTATGTTACAGATGTATGATGGCATGTTTGATCCCACAAAAAGGCCGATTTCTCCAAGTGATGTCCACTTGAGATTGAGATACATTTGTTGAGCATGTTTCATGAATTTGCTACTGTTTTGTCAAGCATACTTGCCAGGACCTCGCTTACAAGTGCATTTCAGCCTCGAATCTTCAGAACTAGATCAAACCTTTCAGCTGTCGACGGCGCAATCCATTTGGTCTTTGCCATGACACGTCATGGTCATCGCAAGCATATGAAGATGCATGGAAACAAGGGTTTGTGATGGAGGAAAGGTCACATGATTCTGCCTATAAATGATCCCTTTCCCTCCCTCCTCCTTCACTCATTCATCTCAAAGTGCGATCATGGTATCAGTCCATATCCTCTCTTTATATATATACATCCTCTTTTATACCTTGGCTGACACCAAGAGGTCCGCTACTCAGTGCCCAGTCACATGAACTCCAAGACTGATAAACTATAGGTGAGCACTTTCATGGACCTCAATCTCTTCCCGATCAAAGCTGATGATCAGAGAGAGAAAGTGTGCGTAAGCCATGAACCGGCACTCGAGTGAGTGTCAAGTCTATCTTGTTCACCTAGCTGACGTCTGAACACCAGATCTCCCCGGGTCATCCGAAGTGACCTCCTTGAAGCTGAGTCAGCCATGAATTCTCTCGTTTCTCAGCTCGACCACGTTCCTTAGAAGATGGAGCCCTCTAGAGCAGACACCTTCATCCCCCACAACCTACACATCTATATATAAGTAAGTTACCAAGCCCACCAGAGTTCTCTGATGACTGACAATTGGCCACATCAGATTATACCCTGATGTTATGCACATGGCTTTCGGCAGTGCCATATATAACCCCTCCGGACAAGAGTGCTCGGCCGTGGTTGATGCTTTTGGAAATGTCTCGCAATTTCCGACATACCAAGCAAGGCGACTTCGTCGCGTCTTGGCCTTGTGCAAGCGGCATCGCACCGACGAGTGCGACTCTTTCAAGAAGCTATCCCTTGCGGAAAAGGTCAAGTTGCTTGTAACCGGTCGGGCTAGTAAGCCTGCGCTGGCTCTCTGGTGAACACTCCTGTACGAGTTCCTCGAAGCGAAGGAGACTCAGCATATCTCTCCACCAACTGGATTTCCTTGGACTGCCAAGTTTGCTATCGAGGTGTTCCAGGGCAAACGCGGGAAACCAGTCAAGGAATTCCAGACAGAGCTTGACGCCACCCAAGACCCAAAGGCGTTGCCTGTTGATACAGCAGTCCGGTCGCTCCAGATGTCTGGAGCTACTACTGGTTCCATGAAGGTCGCCGCTTCCCTCTTCGTGCTCATATCCCACGACCTTGAAGGTTATGTTTGTCTTTACACCCGCTGCGTCATCAAAGTCTGCTGATGCCAGTTAAGCTCAACGTGACCGCGCTTACTTTTCTCTTGACTGAAATGAGCGCCCCAACAACAATCCACTCCCGCCGCCATCACCTCAGAAGCCTGGCCAAAAAACGAAGGGAGAGATTGAGGACCGCCTCATGCGTTCTGAGATCATGCTCTCCCCCATTAAAGGTGTACAGTACCTGCACGTCAGATCGGCGACTTTGTGACCTCAAGTCACCCTTTTACTCAGCCGGCTTGCAGCACACTCGCGAAACTTGTCGTTCACCGGCTCTGGAGTGGTGACCACCGTCTTTTTCTCGGCACCTTGATTATGAACAGAATGGTGAGGGTACACGAGACGGTGACTGATATCGAAGCTGACAAAGACAACCCAGACATCGGGCGGGCTGTTGATTGACGGCGGCACTGACCACGGAGCTGGCCGTGTCGAAGAAGGAAATCGAGTCTTTGCAACCATACATCAGCATCTGGCACCATGTCAAGCGGCTACGGAAGCGAAACCGACGAAGTCGACGTCGGCTCTGAGGACTCCTACACCCCTCTCAGCTCTCTCTCTATCTAGCATCATTGAGGATTTTCAGAACCCCCCCGAGCCGTATTGGCTGGCAGATATCCGTTTTGGCCACCTTGTCGTCCCAAGCTGCCTTAGCGCGGAAGAGACGACAACTCGCGAGATCATCTCTGCAATCCGGGGTCAAGAAATCGATTGTCCCATCATCTTCGTCCATTCTCGCCACAAGCAGCGAATATGCAGGACGGAAATGCTGGATCTTCCGCTTCTTCCACAGTATAACGAAACAACATTAGAGTACGAATGGTTCTCATCTATTCTCGAGAAGAACCGTGCTGGCGACGGAACTGGCAACTGAAAACAGGTCGAGGATGCGGACGAATGGGAAAGTAGTCTGATGCTGCCAAAGCAAGTGTTTGTCGTATTCTCGATTGACCCTTACATGTCTGCCGATTGCGCTCTGGCTCTGGCCGGACTTGTTCAATGAGCTTGCGATATCTCTGAGACACAGTCAGCATCCATTCGAGTTCTCACGACATCCAACCTCTTCGGCAACAACTTACTGTCTGAGCTCGTGAGCATCCGCTCCAGCTACCCTGTCGCTCACTACGAGATACCCATCCCACGGCATGTATACGCTATTCCTGAATACGCTGTCGACAACTCGCGTGGCAATGCAATGTACAACATCATTGAGAACCGAGTTCTAGCCAGAGACCAAGACGATGCACATGCCATACCTTTTGTCCCTCCACTCACCAGAAAGGACGTCTTTCCGACTATTACTCAATCCCTTTCACACAACACCCTGCTCCTCAAGCATGTCAACGACACAGGTCCCATCATGAAATGGCGACTTACATTGCAGTCAACCCAGAAACTGCACGACAACCCTGCCACCGTCATTGAAGTTGATGCGGAGCACCCAATCCCCTCCTTTCTCGATGGCTATTCTCACGCCCAAGTTGCACTCGGCAGGCGATACATGAGAGAGATATTAGACAAGGATATCAAGCAGGGGCTGCCCACGGAGGATGAACAGGTCATATGTTGGCCAAAGATGAGATGAGCGAGGGTGTTTCGTCAAGCCAGAAACAGTAACCAATGAACCAAAATGAAGACGTTCAGAATTGTAGAACTCTTGCTCCTGATCGTCGGGGACCTCAGAAAATATGCTCCCCAACAAGATTCCGCAAAAACTCTCGAGCATCTCTGCCCCGGCAAGAGATACGCAGCAAGTACCTCTTGATGCATCCATCATCCCCCCCAGAGACATTTGCCAGCGACGAGTCTGGCTGTGTGGGTTATCCGAACCCACAGGTATGTGCATGCTGACTTGAAAGTTCGCCGTCTTCGCGACCAGGCTCCCCTTTAGCCTTTTAAAGGCAAATCACCAGCGCGTGACGACGTGAGCGACGGGGTGTCGTCAGCCTACAAGCAATGGCGAATTGATCGGAATTTGCCTGTTGACACCTTTGAACAGGATGCAAACATATTCTCAAGTCCCTCTGTTGCGGGGGCAAATACGCAGCAAATACCTCTTGATGCTTTCCTTATTCCTCCCGGGGATATTTCCCAGTGACGAGCCAGGCTGGATGGTTTCATCCGACAGATTGGCAGCGACTATGCCGAACACGTTGGTGAGAAGCGTTGGGTGTCAGAGCAAGTGGTCAGTCAGAAATTGGCCAGCGAAGAGCAAGGTAGATCGGTGCTGGATTCTTCGAGTACAACGTCGATAAGAATGCCTGGAGAAAAATCTGTAAGTTTTTCCTCGATATTCCTATTGGGACATGCTAACATTGATAGTCAAACGACTCGGAGATCAAGCCCCCCCTTGGCTGTGGAAGGATGGACCTCAGCGTGATGACATGATCGGCCGTATATCGCTGGTCTACAGACAGTGGCGAATTGATAACAATTTCCCTGCTGACACGAACGATGGACCTACAAGCTATATATTAGAAACCTCTAAAGCTCATGGAAAGGCGACTGCCATGCGGTCATCAGCATATCAAATCGGGAAACTCAGCCGTCGGTCCATGGAATCAGAACAGGGTTAAAGAGAGCTGACAGACTTTATTGAGCGCCAACAGAGCGACGCATTTATTTGGCTCACCATCAGTCCTGCCATGTCCATCAATGGCTTCCAATTTTTTGGCGACCAGAATATCCGTGTGTCATGAGCCGTCTGGACGACAGGACTCCTCAACTGGTGTCTTACAGTACGCGCTTGGCCAAAGAAGAGCTTATTTCTCAGCTAAGTAGTCGCCAGATGACCGCGACTCAAGCTCACATCTACACGGAAGACGCGTACATGGAATCATGTATTGACAGGATCATTCACTCATGTTGGTCAATGACATCGAAAAACCCCACCCGGAAAGTTTTGTCACAGCCGTCGTTGATCTCCCATCCTGGGCATGGAGCATTGGACAATAGTTGGACAGATCTCTATATGCTGATAAGCATGCTCAAAGGACACCCCATTATGACCTTTCTTCTGTTCAATGCAGCATGTCGACAGACTTTAGACTCAGGCCATCCCCAACCCGAGGAGTTCCACAAACAGCGTTATATTCAGCTACTGGATGCAATTAGCCTATGGCGACCACAATCAGCAATTAGGGACTCATAACCCTCTTTGGACAATCAGGAGATCATCAGATTACCTCTTGCGCCTGAGGACCCAAGATGCTCCAATGTGGAGGCTGCAATACGTAAAAGATGGAACCAGCAATCAGAGGACCAGGTGGAGGCACGGTGGCACACCTCACTTCGAAAGAAGTCTTCCGGCCTGATCGGTATGAAGGGCATCAAAGATCTCTACTACATAGATCTTAAGAGATTCTGCCTACACTTGCAAGTCCCAGCAATAATGCTATCGCCGGTGAATCGCCTGCAGTTCGTTCCCAAGCGCAACACATTGATCACAAGAGCCACCTTTTCTAACCTGAAGCTTATCTGACACAGCTGATCTTTTATCCAATCCGGGATCTGAGGCACCCGTTTCATCGACACTCTCCTTTACGCTGGGAATTATCGCGTCATCGTCAAAAGTTTCACTGGCTTGTCTTCTAGGAGGATGGCTTCGCAGATCCTCAACGACAATCTGGCGGCAGTGAGGGGCTTCAATTACCTGATACCCTATATAAGCTCCACGCCGACGGCAAATGGCTCATGTCTTTTCTGGCCTGCTCTGTCGCATTGGTGAGCATACAGCTGTAAGCAAATCTCTACCGGCAAAGTCGCAGCTAAAGAGCCCCTTCAATATAAACGACTTGGAGCTTATTGGAAGGCAATCTACAGCATGACTTCGACAGAGCTCAAAATCAGCTACCCCACTAAAGCCGTACACAGCGCCGTCAAAGCAGCCAAGGACACCGATGAACGTGCACCTCAGAGGATGAACGGCGGGCTTATAGAAGCCGCAAACACCGGTCAAGCTTTACCTGACATGGTGCAAAAGCTTCGCATTGCGGCAAGGGAGATTGTTCTTATAAGCGACGCGGGGAGTTCGGTACACGTAGGTGCAAGCAGGTACTCAAGATCGCTGTCAGACCCAACCGTGGCACTGCAAGTCTCTCTGCTGACTAGGTCTCCGACAGCAAGCAGTCATTCAACCCGCGCCATCGCCCCCAATCGCAGGCGACTAGCTGGCCGATCTCGGAAACCCCATGACTCTCGTTATAAGTCTTATGAACCCTCTGATCACTTGACGAGCTAAGGTGAAGGAAGAAAGAGCAGGTTTCAAGGTCCTCCAACACGCTGTGTATGTGATTGAGCGCGTGCCCGTCAACACTATATATACTATCTACTAGCCGCCAACGGTGTATGCAAAGCACCGGCACCCCCTCGTCGCCTTGTCGCTGGGGAAGATGACCACCTCGCGGGCGTGTCAGGGAAATTGAGCATAGCCTCATACTGCGGGTAATGCGAGCCACTAGCTACTCCGCCCATATGACCCCCCCCCAGGAAGCAGAGTCTGAGGCAGAAGGCTCTTCAGTCGCTGCAGCACTTCGCCACCTAGGCCTGCGATTGGCCCCCGATAGTTCGGCAGATAGCCGGCAAGCCATTTAGAGACGGAAGAGGACTCACCAGTACCCAGGTTTACATCTACAATGATCAACGCCTCGGGTCCTTCACTGTCGGCATCAACTCAAACATTCGGCATTTCTCCCACCATGTCTGGCAAACAGGGCAACACCTCTGGCTATGAGATCTCCGCCATCATCAGCAATCCTGCCAAAGCCGTCGCGATGTACAACAAGGTCATTGAGGCAACTGGTTGCACCACCATCATCGCGGAGTTCATCCCCGCCCGCGACGACCAGGGTATTGACCAGTCTGAGACTGATACCGTCTCTGGTAAGCGTGAAACATCTTCTGATTATGCCATACTAACCTATGTAGTCGATGCTGTCAACTCATCCAATTTCTCCGGCGAGAACCGATAACCCCTGCTCCGTTGAGGGTCACTCTTCTGCCAAAAAGAAGTAGTACGGATGTTTACCATGGTGGAAAGAATATTATGATGCTGGTTGGGCTGATGGAGTACGGTGGTGGAATGGGGAGCTTTAGCTGATCTACTTGCAGCGTCGAGAGTCGCATCCTTCAACAGCATTTTGGTGGTGATCGGAAGTATCAAACTCAGGGCGGAGCGACGCGAAAGCTATATTAGGGTATGATAATAGTTAGAGGCTAAAAATTGGCAAATAGCTCAATTGCACGCCGTCCAGAATGATAAGTTCTATCTGTTGATTTCAGCATTCAGCCACAAGTCTCATCTGCAATCCCAAAATGCAACCAATTTCTGACACTTGGAATTAATGATTATAAAATTAGAGTATAATTACTTTTAGAAACGGAGTAATGCATTCTTAATATTTTCATCCTGACACAAAGCCTTCATCTGGTCAAGATATGTGCTGGGTGAGATGGAATGACTAGGAAAAGGGAAGTCATGAAGTAAATTTGAGTCTGATGAGATTGTAAAACTGTGCATTTGCTCCTTTATCTTGGGCTTAGCCCTTCAAGCCGAGAGAGTAGTCCCGTCAGTTGCTACAGTAAAGAAGGAAGACAGTTGCCAGACCAGCTTTAGTGACTTGGGTAATTGAATATGGCATATTACATCAAGGCGCTTACGGGATACTTGGAGCCTTTAAAGAATTAAATCCTGAAACGACGGGAAAGGGTACCTATAAGTATCAAGGTACTGAAATCTTGGTGTTTGCCTGAGGTACTTGTTTAAGTGACTTCCTGGGTACACCTCCTTCCTTCTCGGACTCAATTCTTGTCACCTGAACACTCACTTCGCAACATCAAAATGGAGCGACAACCCGAGATCACGCTGTTCAATTTCGAAACCATTGACTGGCTCTTGGAGTCGGTGGTTGATCGAACCTCTGCGGCCACCATCCGCAGGAAACTCCTTCACGCCTATCAAATCGTTGAGCAGAAGGATGCCAGCGCGATAGAGACGCTTCGGCAGGCAGAGGCTCTGATGTCACAAGCCGACGACAGGTCGAGGCTTCTCGAGGATGAGCGGAATGCTCTCCTCGAAGAGAAGGAAAAGTTGCTTCGAGATGCAAAGCAGCTTACCAGTTTACCTGAGACTATAGATAGCCTCACGTCAACCTTGTCCTCTGCGGCAAAGGAAACCCGAGACCGTATGGCCCAGTCTCTGGAAGAGATGACCAATGCCACCAGATCGCACCAGAGATCAATTGACACCTCGTCTGGTGAGACCTCCAAGGCCATCCGAGACATCAAAGCCGTCGGAGAGAGCCTTGACACAACCTTGAGTGGGCTCAATGAGAGGTTCCAGCACAGCTTGAAGCCGGAGCACGTTGCCGAGTTGACTAATGGCTTCACAGACAGTGTGAAAACACTGACTGAGTCAATTAAAGGCATCCCGGCGAATGTGCGTGCAGGGCTAAGGGATGAGATGACCCTCGAGAGTTTCCTCAAGCCATTTGAGCTTCGCGATAAGTTGAGCCTCAAAGAGGAGGAGCTCAAGAAGGCATATGTGGAAAATCAGCGACTGATAGATCAGTTGCAGACACTCAGAGGCTCCAAGGCCGAAGTAGATCTTCTCCTCCAACAGGAGAAAGACAGAGTCGGCCGGAGGAACCAGTACGTCTCGCAGCTGCAATCGGAGTTAGAAGTTGCCGAGAAGCAGGCTGAGGACATCCCTGAGCTGCATCGACAGCTACAGGAGGCCAGGACGGAGGCCGGTCAGATCCCTGAGATGCAGCGACAGATGCAGGAGATTATGGCGGAGGCTGAGCGTGCCAGGTCTCTCTCTACCGATCTAGACGAGCTCAATTGTCTGTACGACGTCGCTCAGGAGAAAATTCGCTCTCTGGGTGAGCGGCTCGATAGCCAGACAAATCGAATCCTACAGCTTGAAGAACGGGAGACAAAGACCCAGCAGCGCGCGCGGGATTTGGAGGAGTCAAGATCCAACTTTGAGGCACAGATCGAACAGCTGACAGAGAATCTCGCGGATGCCCAAACCCTTCACCAGGAGGCCAAGGAGTCCCTTCAAGGACGGCTCGAAGACAAGGTCGAGCTCCTGAATTCCAAGGATTGGGAGCTCGATAATCTGCGCAGGGATCTGGGCGACACGAGACAGCTCCAAGAACGTTTGAGGGAGGCAAATGCTCAGGTTCAGGACCTTGCCAATCAGGCTAGAGTTTCTAACTCTAATGCCGCCACTTACCTTCAAGACTTCAGTAGCTCTTTGGCCCGTGAAAATTTCCTCAGGGATAAGCTTGACGAAGCTACTGGCGAGGTTCAGACCCTGGAAGCTGAGCTAGAAAATGCCCTGAGGCTCTCCTCCGATGCTGAGACGGAGAGGCAAGACCTTGGCAGGCAGTTGACTGATGCAAAGACCAAGCTCACAGAGCTGGAGGGTCAACTAACCCGAGAGACTCAGCGATCACTCCGGATCCCTGAAGGCAGTCTTGGAGAACTTGCCAGCATGTATGCTGAACTTGCTCGCGAGGTGGTAGATTTGCCGATCTTATCCCAGGCACTTGCTCCATACGACTTCAGAACGCTCGCGCTCGCGATAGCTCCCTTGCTCTTCCGACTCGAGTCAAAGACGGAACTCGGCGTCTTTCTCGATTCCGGGTCATCAGAATGGCACTGCCTAGAGAACGTTTTAGATGGCATGCCAAGGCCCGAGGCAATAAGTCGACGTAAATGCACCGATCATGAGACTGAATGTGTGCTTGTCAGAGTGGCAACATCTGGACAGCGGGCCGTATTGGAGTTCTACCTCCACTAAATTGTAAATTAGTAATTGTGTTAAGTTTAGTTAATGCAGAAACATTGCGCTCGGCGGATCTTTTGTGCTGTCCCAAATGACCTTATAATCTTGAGTGACGAAGCAGGTCCTGTGAACATCGAAGAGCCTCACCACTAGTTGACGCCTTTGAGTACAAGGAGACCGCTCTGGTGGGATATTGCGCTCAATCTCAACATAGCCAAGTCAAAATACACAGTGGCCCAGATGAATCAGATTGTTTGGACGGTAGCAATGATGCTTTCGAGGCTGAATCAAATCCAACGAACCGAACTGAAGCATTTATACTGAACCACCTTAATCTGCCACTATCTTTTGTTGCTTAGCCTTGATAGAGGCAACAATCAGTTCAATCTTTCAGCCTGAGACCAATCACGAAAGAGTACATACATTAATGCTTCAGTCATCCCTGGCGCCAGGACTCCCCCCTCCCACCCAAAACATACCACACCTGTGTTGCCGCTTTTCTATGTTCATCAACAACCAACTCAATCAACCTGCCCTTTTTTCGTATAGACAGTGGCTATAGCGCCCCCAAAAAGCCATATGTGCTGCCACGAGTGATGCCGAACATGCCGATGCCATTTGTGAAGGTGAGATGATCACACATTTGAAGTGTATCACTACGGGATTAATCATTATTCTATGGCAACACATAATATGTACGTAAGAGATTTTCGGGGTTTACAACAACAAGTATTCCTTTCTATCGATATGATATTAATCCCTTATGTAGTGTCCACTGACATGCCTGGGACCGGATAGAGGTCGTTCGCTTTGGTCTATTGCTGTTAAATGTTGTCCTAAGTTATGCTAAATTATTCCAACTTGTCCCAAATATCTGAAATGGTGTTGCATTTAAAATTTCAATTAAATAATCGTTTACAAATTGCCTCCAGCCCCTACCTCTCATGTTTCCTACACAGTCATTTGCACTCGAGAAGTGTATCGCGAGGCTTATAGGACTGGTCCACTCGGGTGATCGAAAGGAATAGCTGAATACCATATCGTTGAGGCTCTTTTATGACTATAAGCACGTACTTACAGTATATCTGTGCAGACTGTGATCACGATGTATTGTATCAGCTACTCACACTATCGTCACAGCGATTTCAGAAGTCACCATCTTTTGAGAGTTCGGCATGAGCTTTGCTTCTTCATTTCTGGCATATCAGTCTATCTAACTACAAATGAGCAACGGCCCACAACTGTCTCTCCCTTGTATCGAGAGGTAGTGCTATAGTGCCAACTTTCTCTGAAGAAAGTTCTATATGCGTAAGCGTGTTATCAATTTGAGCCTCATCAACCCACAGAAGCTCCCGGTTCAGAGGGCTGGCAGCGATAATGCCTCGAGGGCTGTGGTTGAACCCCACCAGAGCGACTTCTGGGTAAGAAAGAGAACAGGCCAAATTGAGGACGGGACCTGATTCTGGATCCCATGCCCCCAAGGCACTCACCAAAGCGGTGGCTCGTGGATCCAGAATGACCTCATTTAGCTCAACGCCGTTCCCACACAAGAGAATGGCGATCTGGCAAACAAGCACATGGTGCATCAGATGAAGGCGCTCGTCTCCCACTGCTCCAGCCAGCGACTCCAGAAGTATCTGGGAAACAGTCGGCACCAGCGGAGACTTATCTACCATCAAATCCTGCAGAGATTGAAGACGGCTCAATAGGGGCTCTGCTGGTGCAGATGGGACCTTCATGATGGCAGCGATATCCACCGCCAGAGAGTGGATACTCCTGTCATCCTCTTGGACGTCCAGGGCCTCATCATGCGACCACGATGGAAGAACTCTCCATGGCTGCCATGGGATAGGGGCTGCCGGAGCCACAGTAGAGTCGGTAAGTACCCCCTCAGCTACGCGGCGCCAAATGTCTGACTCCATATCCAGAGACATGCGACGGAGAAAGACGGAGGCCTGATCGATTTGGCTATCAATAGTCTCGCCTCTAGCTGTGATGAGGCTATTTAGCTGTCCGATCTCCGTGGCCTGACTTACCAGCGATGCCCTTTGTTTGGAGATCTTCTTCTCAAGTCCAGTACGAGCTATTGCAGCGTCGTCAATCTCTTGCCTAGAGGACGCAAGGTCTTTTTGCGCCGTAGTCAGCTCAACCTCAACATATGCAAGGCGCCTTTCGGCTCGGTCCAGCCTTTGAGTGACGTCTTTGGTTTCCGTCTTAGCAGCTTCTAGCTTGGAAATGGAGTTCTCTAACTCTGTCTCCATTAAAGCCTGCTCCGCCTGAGCATGCTGGGCATCGGAAGCGAGCTGCTGCCTCAGATTGGCTACACTCTGGTTATGTTGAGACAGGTGAAATGCCAGGGTCTCCTTCTCATCCTCGGCATCCCTGTGAGCCTCATGAAGAAGTTCTGCCTGGCTCTGGTACCAATCCCCGCTCAACTTGGCAAGGCGGAGCTCCTCTTCCAAGGCTCCGATCCTCTCCTGGGCACTATCTAATTGTTCCTTAGTGCGCTTGAGCTGCTTCTCGAAAGCAGCAACCTTGGCCTTTTCACTTATGAGGTTAGTCTCAGCTTGATGACGATCGCGCTGGAATGCGAAGTTGGCTTTCCTCTTCGTCTCAATCTCCCCCTTTAGAAGAGACAACTCGGTATCTTTGTCCTTAATTGTCTGCTGGAGGGTAGCGACCTCTGGCGCTTGCTGTGCTCCAGTGATCCACCTCTCAGCCTGCGAGTCTGTGGCCCGAGCGAGAGCCTCAGTGACCGCATCTCTGACCTCAGGACTTGCATCTGAAGCAACCTGCCGGATCAGGCTGCGGAGTCCGTCTCTGGAGCCTGTCAAATGCTTGAGGACCTGAGCTGCTGCTTCTCGACGCAGATGACCAGGGGAGTTTGTCAAAGAAGCCTGCGTTGCCCTGACCCTTTGGATGTCTCTTATGGCCGTGATATTCTGATCAGTCTCGGCCTGCAAGGACCGGGAAGCCTCAACGATGGCTTGACATTCCTTTGCCAGCATCATAGTTTCACTACGGCTACGGTTCTCGGAATGATATCCGGCCTCGGCAGCGTCATCACTACCGGTCGGCGCATTCTGCGTCATGTCAGTCACGAGGTACCTCGCCCTGGCCAGCTTGACCTTGACGGAGGCAATGTCCCTACGAGGAATTTCCTCGTGGTGAAAGGGGCCATTGAGTGGGAGGTTTGATCGAGACATTTTGAAGGTGCAATTGGACTCTTGGGATATTTGAAGAATTGCAGTGATCAAAGAGAATGTTTGAAGACGGATGGTTCACGTGGACTGCTGCTTGACATGGAAGGTACCTCCTTCCCAACCATATCAGTAGACATTACATAAGGAATTGGACCTCATGTCACTAGAGGGAGTACCTAATACCCTAGGAATTACTTACAGATACTATATCTTACTGTAAGAAATAAATGCTGCCGTAATAGTCGTACTGGTAGAAATCAAAATGCCAATAGTTCTGCTCGCCGGATGAGGACAACGTTGGCTCCATGAAATAGATGAGGCAAGCGGAATATATGGCTAAGCTTACTAGAATGGGCTAAGTACAACAGAGCGTCGTCGTTCGTGTTAATCTAAGTAGTCATCTCAGTGAAAGTAGCCCTGGTACGAAATTCAATTCGGTTACTAAGGTTAACCTTATGGCGGCACTCATCCCCATAGTTCAATTTGGTCATTATCGGCGACTCAAACGATTACCTACAAAGGTCAACCTCGCTGAGGATGAATCTCGGCTCTTTGCTTGCTACTGACAGTGAAATTTTGACTTCATAAACCTGGCAGACGATTTTTGTCCCTTCAGAAGCCGCGCCGGTGTTGGCAAGATTCAGCCTGCAGCCCCTCGAAGAAAGTCGCTCCACCAAAACGGCTTCAACAGACAAGTCTTAATGCTCCCAAGTTAACCAATCATCAATAATGTTATCTCTGGAATAGGCAATCTGATCTCACGCTAGTCAAGCCCTGGACATGGATCCTTGCTGTTCCTTGTCTTACCCTGGAGGGTCGCTACCACGGCCTCGGGGAGCAAGAAAACATCAGACCTTGATTTAGGATCAAAACGAACTCATGTCAAGTCTTTTTTTTTTTTTTTCACTTGGGATCAAGGTCCTGATGTTGCTTTCCGTCTCAGCAAGGGGCACGGCGACTTTGTGACATGACCTTACGAGGAAGCCTAGCGTGGTATGCTGGACCTTTAAAAAAGTACGAGCTGGAGGCATTTGAAAAGGCTCATTTAACTAAACTTTGGAATAGCTTAATGTGACTGACATTAAGATGCACATAGTAATTTCATTGAAGACACGTGATTTCATGAGTGGCTTGTGACTACATCGTGCCAACGTAAGAAACAGGCAATAGATACACTGGCTTCGCAGCGGTTATTGGGGACATGTCTACATGTAGGGCTATTGTATTAAGGCTCCAGGGAACGGGAATTTTTAATGAAGAAAATTTGCATTGTTGGTACTAGAAGTCAGCTCCGCGGCTCGAATTTGTTAACAATGGGCTAGAAGTCGGTGGTCTATGTGTTCTTTGTCTTGACGAGGGTTTAAACTTTTGCATCGTTTGACGTTGGCCCGTGCGCGGTTGCAATCGTTATGCTTCACACTCTTTAGGACATCTGCGAACGAACAACTTATATCGCCATCCAAAATAACCATAAACAGATATGTCTCTAGGTGAGGTTCTTCATCCGCCCAATCTGGACTCTTTACTTACTATATATGCAGAGAACGCCCAAGAACCGCTCGCCGGAGATCTCCGCCAAATTTACGACATTCACAGCGACAACAACGGGATTGTCGCCATCATCCTGGAGACGCGCCACCCGGTTGCAGCGAGCAACTCGCATAGTACTGGCCTTCAGTGCTTGACAGCTGTTCTCAGGCGCATAAACAGCCATGTCATGCTTGGTCCAGAGGGTCTCGCCAACACCCAGCACTTCCGAAGCGCAGAGGCAGAGAACCCCATCATCCGCTTCTCGTGGCTGATGTTTGGGAGAGATCCGTCCAAGATGGAGATGAGGTACAAGGACTGGATGAGCACGAAGAGGGAACTTGTGAAGCGTCGCTTGAAAGTTTCTGACACCTTCGAGGCCCTCTGTACTTCCAGGATGATGAACCAGTCATACTGGTCGCAGGACGAGATGCGCTTGCTGGAGCCGAAGATGTGTCTCGAGACCTGGCAGGTAATCAATGAAACCACTGAGGAGATCGCTTCGGCGAGCTTGGTGACGCTAGATCGGGACACATCGCCTGATGCGACACTGCAGCAAACCGTTGATAGCTCCTTCGGAATTATCAGACGAGAAGGCAAGCGTACTCTTCATAGGCCAGCGAAACCTTCCATCATCCGTGTCTTGTACAGCCCCGGGTCTGGGCCCCGATTCTCATTCCGGGAGCTTCGTGGCTTCAACCTCCCGATTTGGAGAGAGACAAAGGATAGACAAAACCCTTTTGATACGAGAGAGCGGGCTCGATATGTCATTCTGGCAGTAGTTCGGATGAGATGCGCTCCACAAGATGAAGATTTTGTCCGTTTCTATGCAGCCCACGGGCCAGAAATCGTCCCGGAGTATGAAGATATCCCCTGTGTCGATACTGACTGGTCGGTTGAGGACGAGAATCAGAACCGCTATATGCTGTTCTATGGCCCCCCTGGCCATGGCACTAGCCTCAACGACCCATCCGCCTTCCCAGAGATAGCAAGGCCCTTGGTCAAGGACGATGTTGAATCAAGAGCCATTCATAGCCTTTTCAACAAAGGGATGAAGCCTTACATCGAAAAGGCAATGGCTAGTCGAGCTGCTGCTGTGGAACCTCAGGCTTCGGAAGCAGGAGAGACTCCTGAACCCGGGGAAGTCCATGAGGGTTCACAGAGACAAACAGCCCCGGCGTCGCCCCGTTCGTCGCGACAAGAACAGGGGGAGACTCGATTACCTGGCCGAATGGGCAACTCAAATCGTCGCTCACGCCATTCCAGCGATGGGCAGGGTTCGAGTCGTCCGGCCAAGAAGCCTCGGCACAACTCCAACTCCAACCCCAACTTCATGCCTGTTGGTCCATCCCGAATGCCTAGGCGGGATGAGAACCGTGACTAGCCAAGTCACGAGAGAGGCGCGCAGCAAGACAACCACATTCTCGAGTAGTGATCGAAAACCACGGCGGACAAGGGATGATCACGCAGGCACTGTGGAAAGTAGATAGCGGGTTAATTAAAGATCTACTTTACGCACAAAATGCTTGAGCATAATGAGCCTGTTTTTAAGTACATTGAACTATGTAACTAGGCGCTTTGCAGTAATCAAGAGACTGGCTGAAGCTTACATAATTCATAGGCGGGTGACCAAGTTGAACGCTATATCCGGTAAGGGCACCCTTGGTATTACAAGGAGATACTGCAAACTTCAAAGAGATATCATAGTTTTGAGCTTGACGTGAGAAATAGGTCATTGTAACCGTATCACACTTCAAATCCAGGTCCAGACAACACGAACGATTACGGGGATACAAGAGACTTTGAGAAAGAAACACGATGGTCAGTAGGTCACATGCAGGGAAGCTTGGCATGAAAAGCAATTTCACACAGTTTAGAGTACAGCTGCAGCGGTAATACTTCAATTCCACTATCTAAAGAATTGTCTGCCTCACGCCGAGAGGCTGGAGTAAGGTGCTGTAACACCCTCACGCAAACACTTCAAATTAGTGCCAGTGGTTCTTTCGAAGAAGAGAGGTGTACCTGACCACCGAATGCCCGAAGTGGGAGAGGTCTCCGCTGAGCAAGCCTATGATAAATCCATATTCTCAGGTAGGTTCGATGCTACTTGGTCAGGGGCAACATCACCAGCAATCTGGTCTGGGTCTTGAGGCCCGGAATTCGGTTGCTCAATGTGAGCATCTCCCTGCTGTATAGCGGGGTCGGCGATTGCCAATGAGCTCATGTCCTGAGCCAGCCTGGTAGTCTCCAGGTGAGGGGGGGAAGTCGAGGCCTCTTGCACAGCGGCCTCAGCGGTTTGCTGGACTTGGGGACCAGCTTCGTCTCGATCGCCAGTCATGCCAACATGACCGGCGTCGGAAGGGTGGCCTTCGACACCCTGCACACCGTTGGAGTTACTCTCGGCGTGACCACCACCACTTTCATGGGCCGCAGCTTGCTGGCGGCGTGACTGTCTGCGCCGGTATCCATCCCGAGCGCGTTGCCTCTCGAAAGGGGACTTGGTGCTTCCTTGAGCACGAGGGCGGTTTCTGGGCATTTTCTTTGCGGATATAAAGATTAAAGTTTTGTTTTTAAAAATGCCAGGCTTGTGGGATGATGATGGTAAGTTGTTGTGGATGACTCGCACAAGTTACCCCTCCTTATGCTTCATGCCTCATGTCGACTGCAAATGGAGCCCATAGCGATGGGAGCCCCTCAACGCCTACATGTGTAGCAGCCAGTTCTGAATAAGTACCACCTGGGAATGAAAACATCATAAGCTGGTATACTGCCCGGACTGACTTTGATAGGAGTGTTATTTTCAGTTGATAGACCCCACAGCTGATGGCTTACATCGCGCGCCTCACACGAAAAAATTATAAGGCTCTTTAGTTTAATGATATCCCAGCCACGTCAGTCATCCTTACATCACCAATTGCCTCCACACTGGCCGGGGGAATGGAGAAGATATCTGATCTGTACCCCAGTGATGCTGGGATGGGTAGAATGTCACGCTAGACGCGGCATCACCATTGACTACTGGTTGAAGGGGGCTTACTGAATGTATTGAATCGCGAGAACGAAGGGGTACCTACAACTGTAATTACACCTAACTCACGCCATTTATGCTTCTTATCCGCGATGATGGCAACTCTGGAGGCTGCAGTCCCTATATAAAAACGTTTCTTCGCCGCCAGGTCGGTTCAAGGAAATCCGCATTGCCAGTAACGTAGTTCTACGGTTGATGGCGCTTCTCTCCCAGTTCTCAGTATCTATCATTGAGCTGGAGGGTGGCAGCCGTGTATTAATTAAGTTCTGCTTCCGAACGACTACAGATCAAGGGCTTTGTGCGTTGACGGATATCAAGGTTGTGGGGAGGCGGTCACTCAAAGTGCTGGCGAAGCTTTGAGGCACACTTTCAATCCAAAGCTTCAAGGAAAGCCCTGAACAGCAGAATCTGGCTTTGACACAGGGACCTTCATTACTAAATGATTAAAGATTGTAGGATTTCAGCGAGACAAAATACGTATAGATTGACAGCGCACGACATAGGATTTATGATTCAATAGTTTAGTCACACGTATTCGCATGGCAAGCATGGATTACGGATATGTACCAAAATGAGAGTGATTTCATTCTTTCTATCATAACTACCGCCATGTCTCGCATTTAAGCGGCGTCTCGCATTCAAGCGGAATACAGAGAAAGGGAGCAGTCATCTAGGCAGTGAGTAGCCCTGCGGATTACCTTGGCGTCCATGGAGCTAGAGAGCCAGACCTGGTGAGCCACTCTCAGGCGTTTGGAGCGTTCATAAATGTCTACATCATTGTTGCAGACCCAGGCCTTAAGCTCTGGCTCTGCCTCTCCCAGAGGCTTCTCTATGATGGCCTTTAACATAGGAGACCACTTGCGAATGTCCTCGCGAGCCATGCGGACCTGCTCCGAGATGAGCGTGCAGTTGTCCCGGGCAAAGTAATAAGCAGCCTGAGCGTGCTCAAAGTTCGCTGCTCTCTCGCGGGACCAACTGACAACTTGGACCACTCGCAAGGTTGTGGCCAAGGTCATGGTACCACCCGCAACCGCGTTGATGTACCACGCGACGACATCACACCAGAGGTCGGCCAAGCCCGACATGGCTCCGGGTAGTGCCCGGGAAGCTTCATCCTTGAAGCCAACGACAAGAGCGATGGCCTGGTTGTCATGGGTCTTCCAAGAGACAGCCAGACCTGCTTCGAGGATGTCGTTGTTGATGGCCTCAATATCGCGACCATCCTCTCCAAGAACGAGGTCTTTAAAGTCAAGGCACCGGGGTATCCTGAGCGCAAAGGGAGCGAAAACGGCACCTCCAAGGTAATATCCCTTGCCGTACATATAGTCCCAGGCAGCCTCCCGTAGCGAGAAGTCGATCTCCACGGGGTCGATGTTCCCCTTGGTGCTGGGAGCACTGGCAGCGCTGGGGGCCTTGGGCGCTGTTACAACAGTGGGAGCCTCGGGAGCGGTGCCAGCAGGGGACTGGACTGACTCAACCAGTGACTCTCGCAGTTCCTTGCCGAGGCTGTTAAACAAGGACTGCGGTCCCTCGGGAAGATCCTTTATGGCTGCCATTGGGGTCATCTTCAGACCCGCAAGGCGAGCGGGTACCCTCACCCACGCCTTCTTCGCCTTGTCCAAACGCAGAGGTGTGCCCTCCTTGGTGATCCTTACCGTGTATTCGGCATCGGACTTGGGCTTGGGCTTGGGCTTGGACTTGGATGACTCACCATTGCGAGTCTGGGGGTTGGAGGCAGGGGGGTTGGTGACCTTGGTGGTCTTCTCAGTGGCTTTGCCTTTACCACCGGAGCTGCCCGCCCCTGTTTGAGGCTGCTTGGGGGCAGCAGGTTTGGTGACCACGGGGGTCTTCTCAGCAGCTTTGCCTTTGCCACTGGAGGGGCCTGCCTCTTGCTGAGGCGGGACGGGCAAACCATTCTGGAGTCGCCATTCCCGGTAGGTCCTTGACCAGCCGAGGGACATGTCCTTGTCACTTGGCCCATTGCTCCAAGGCCACGCGGGGGGCTTCTGTGGTTTGACTATCAAAATTGGTTAGCATATACAAAATCCATAAGAGTTGGCAACGTACAGATGTTCTTCCACATCGTCTTGTCAACCGCGTACTCAAAGTACACGGCAGGCGCCTGTATCTCACGAAGTTTCTCGTGGTATTGTTTACAGACCGCGGGGATAGCGGCCTCGCGCCTGGCAGCGATATTGGGAGCCAGGTCGCGGTGGAAGCGCTGGATATACTGCTCAATATATCCACGGCGCTGACCCAGGTTCCCTGGGTCCGGCAACTGGGCCGGATCGAAAGTGACTCGCTGAGAACTCATTTTCTCAGCGGCGGAAGCGTTGTTGGTAAGTGCCTTTGAAGATATTTCTTTTTTAAAAAAATGAGGTTGGAAAGGCAGAGTTGTGATGTTGGAAAAAAAAACAGGAACAGCGGGGTTATGCAAAGATATGAGACTGCCCACCTGGCTGCACCTTTGACTACTTGCTGACTAAATATGCAGGCCCAGTTTCAACCGACATCGATTCGAAAGTCTGCGGCAGTAGTTCAGACGAGAATTCGATGTGGTACATTAAGGGGCTAAAGACACATTACGCTGTCAATATCTCACCCTAACGATGTTTTTAAGTCACTGGTGGAATTTAAGAAGCTTAAACTAATGTCTGCACGACTTTAGCTACCTGTATCTCGTTGTTACGTGGGAAGAGTCAAATCTTCAACATTTTACCTTGAATGTGTGTTAAATAACACCATTGACATTCACTTATGTGATAGCCTTAAAGACCGTTTGCCTTCCCGATTCAGAGTGAATCGAGTTTAATAAAAGGCTTTGTCTCAATCTTAATTAAGGTAAATAGCTTGTGTGCAAGGTATTACTGTTCACATTATACAAATTCGCCTGTCCGATCCTCACAATCTCAGGCTTCAAATTTGTGGATGGAAAAATGATAGCATGTTCGTCTCAGTAGAGTTAACCCCTACAATAAGTGCCAGCGGATCGCTGTGATACTGCAAAGCTTCCAAGAAATAAGACGTGTATAAGGTTACTTGGCGAATTATGAAGGCCAAGGGATAGCACTGTCAACAGGTGGCAAGATTTCTACGCTAGTGGCCAGGAATCTGCACATAATAATTCAGCCGTCCATTTTCATAAATTTGCAAAGCCTTCCACAACACCATCGCGAAATCACCGCACTGCCAAACAAAAGAATCAACTATCTTCACTTAAATCTTTTTTTTTTCAGTGATTCACGATGGCTCCCAGCCGACAGGACGAGAAGCAGCACAACCGCGAGGGTTTTGAGAAGCGCCAAGCGGCCAAGCTCAAAGCCAAGGGCGGACAATCCGGCTCTGGTCGCGGCACTATTGGGCCCGACAAGAGCCGAGACACGGGCAAATATGCTCAGACCATGACCGACAAGCACGGCATCACCAAGGGCCAGAAGAGCCAAAAGAGCCAGACTGAGGAGGACGATGGGCGACTGATCTTGGTCCCGCGCGGCGAGGTCCGGTCCTACGGCGGCATCGCAGAGATGGTCGACCTCTCTGGTCAGCGCCAGGACAATATGATGCTGTTGGATCAGACCAATGGCCAGGAGTCGCTGTACTCCGTCCTCGACACAACGGCGCAGGCCGGCCAGGCCTTGCAGACTGCTCAGGGGGTTTTCGGCACCTCTCAAATGCTCACAAGGTTCCAGCCACTCCGGCCCAACCGCCTCGCCGAGGCCAAGAGCAAGAAGATCGCGTACGACATCCTCATGTCTACCGACAACGCTCGCCCAAGAATGCCTGTTTCGTCGCGCCCTCTCGCTGAGAGGATCACCTTCCCTCAGGAAGAGAAAACCCACCGCCCCCAGGGTGAGAGTGCCAGCACGGCTGGTACGTCCCGCAGGAAGCTTTGTGCCAACTGTGGAGGAGACGGCCACCTTGTGGCTAACTGCATCACTGCTGAAGATGGATCAGTCAGGATCTGCATCTTCTGCAGAACTGACAGCCACCTCACTGATGAATGTGAGAAATTTCGCAGGTTGAGCCTGACGGCCAAGGTCAAGCTGCTTGTCGTGGACCGTGGCAATATGCCAGCATTGGCCACCAAGAAGGGTTGGTGGTTATATCTTTATGACCTCCTTGAGGCAGATGACTCTGTGAGCGTCCCTAGCCTCACAAGCTTTCCTTGGGCCCCGAAGTACGCGATTGACCTGTTCGTCGGTGAGAAAGGCAGGGGCATCCATGTCCACCAGGCGGAATTCGATTCCACCCATGACCGTTCTGTGCTTCCCGAGAACGTCAACATCGGGGACCTGGAAGACGTTTATGTCTACTACTGGCAAACAGAGTTTCTCGTCAGGCCCCGTCGTTTCGACGAGATCATGCGGCGGTCAACCGGGTCACATCCCGAGGTCGAGGACAGCGTCTGTGAGTGGTCAGACAAGGCTGTCTCGGACGATGGCCAGCCCGAGGACACCGTCTGCGAGTGGTCGGAAAAGGCTGTCTCGGATGATGGCACAGTCGTGGAAATGTCAGGTCGCTGATGATTAGACTCGACAAGGCTTTCCGCTGCCCATGGAAGCACCACACCACCTCCAATCGGAGAGATCAACCGCTTTACGCAGACCACCCACCGAGGACAATGGCCCACGAGACAGTCTCACTATGGTTCTCCAGGTAAGAAATGAGATCTAATTTTGAAGGTTTCAAAGCTAACATCATGACGACAGTCCCCAGGCCTCCCTTTGACCCAGTTCTCACCACGACAAGGAACCCACCGACTAGATACCACGACACCACGATCGGTAGAGGACAGATATGGGACATTCCCTTGGTTTAGTTTTGCTTGGGAGGGATGGATGGTGTAGTGTAGAATGACAATTGATCATGGAATATCTTTTTTTTGTTCAACTCCAATATTGCCGTGGTCTCAGTTCTCAAACCCCATGTAACTCTCTAAGAATTTGTGCAGACTGTAGCTGCTTTCATCTGAATTGCTGGTAATTAATCTGTACTGAATTACAGTTTATTCCTCATGGGTTAAGGTATCTGAGGAACCAGTCAGACACACAGAACACCTTATTCAACATATTATGATATTATTACATACAGTCACAAGGTCATCGCGAAGTCTTGAAGGATTGTTTTTCATTGCTGTCTATCAACTTCTACACTTTCTCAATTAATCTCATCCTTGTTCTCGGGATGGCGTCGTGTCAATGAAGCCAATGCTGGAAGCAAGTCAAGCCCTGGGCGGTATTCAACCAGCCACTCAGCTACCAGGTCCTTCGGAATCGCTGTCCAATCCATCAAGCCGCAGCGCCGTCCTGGAAGCCTCAATAGACTCTGCGAGATGCCGAGAGCGAAATCGCTGCCAGAGTCTGCAAGGATTCTGTCAAGATTCACGAGGCTAGTCACATAAATCGGAATGAACGGCATGGTGACCTCGATGTTGTTCGCCATGATCAAGTGTGTAAGTGGCGCTTCATGATCTGGCTCTCCGTCTTTAAAAGGCGGGAATGCTGCAACAAGCTGGAAGATGTATGCCTGCAACAGATGAGTTTGCAAGACACGTTTCTGCTCCTCGCCAAAGCCTCTGGTCTCGTCCTCGAAGCCCTTGTGAATAGCTGAGCCTATGCCAATCTTTTGCAATATCCGAGACATTGCTCCAAACATTCTATTGGCACGATTAGCCAGTGCCACATTTACCTGAACGAGACTCCAGAACGGGGCATTTTCTCTGCCTTTGTCTGAGGCGACCTCGAAAGCCTTCCAGAGACCTAGCAGCATCCATAAAGTCCCAGATGGTGCGATGTCACTGCCGTAACCCAAACAAGAGTTGAGGATTGTTCCAGCCTCCTGTCCATCAGGGCTCAGCGGCTCATTGACGTTCAATCCGGCCAGCATGGAAACGTCAGTCAGCATGATTGCCGCCAACTGAAGCTTGACCCTCCGGACGATGTCGTCGGAGTCTAAAGCTACAAAGAGGGCGAGCCGATGATCGTAGTTGAGCAGAGGAAGGAGTGTCATGAACACCAGCCCCTCAGCATCCCTAAGGGTGGTGCCTGTGGGCGTGATAACTCTTTGGATCTTGAGACGCTCCCTCATAGAACGTAGGCGGGCGGGGCACCGAACAAAACATGCCAGTACCTGGTCGATGCGTAACCCCCAGTGTGCCATACTCATGACACAAGTGATGAATCCTCCAAGGTGGGAGTTCTCAACTTGACGATGACGACAGCTGGTGGAGTCAATGAATGATCCAAGGGTCGCTTCCAGTGACTCTATCTCCTCTTGTTCGTGATAGATATGAACATCACGAACAGAAAGCTGCCGAGCCCACTGCAGCTGAGAGATCCGCTCTTCTCTTGAGGTCCATCTGTCGTATTGAACCAGCTGCTCTGTAACATTGTCCCAGGAGACAGACGCCGTGTGTTGAGAGCCCAAGAGAATGTGAATTTCTTGATATCCCTTAAATTGTACTGGGCTAAGCCATAGGGCTGGGTTGATGGTCAGCCAGGTATGCCCGAAAGTCGGTGCTTGTATGACATCGATTAGGCCTTTGTCATCCAAGCCCGATTCCACGAAAGGGGTTTCGGCTTTCACCACCAGTGTCTCGTACTGTGCAGCAAGGTCGACATCTCGAAATGACAGCACAAGGTGTCGATTGTCCTGATCTCGCGACGACGCCGCGGCAATTGTCTTCACAGTCTCCAACACATCTGTCGATCTGTGCATGGTAGTCTCGACAGGTCCCGTGGTCAGGACAGCGCCATCCCAAGGCTCACTTAAGTCAAGGTAATCGACAGATACGTGGCGTGAGCGTATGGCGACCAGCGTCGAGAGAAAGTCGCAGTCATCTTCGACCGCCAAGGTGATGACCATCACTTGGGACTCACCATCGACTGCCACATCGAGAGCCCACTGAACAAAGGCAATCAGCGCCAGTGCACAATCTGCTGGGACAGTGGGATCGATCTGGAACACCACAATGATATTCCGAGGCAATATGACATCTTGTTGCAAATTGCCCTGCCGAGGAGACTTCCAGGCCGAGCCATCTCCTGCGTCTGCCCTGTTCATCTTGACAGAGCGTAATGCCTCGGAATAGCCCATTTGCTGCCGTTTGATGCCATCCGCCGCGGTGGCAGCCGTCGCGAGGCTATGGCCAACAGCTTTCTCCAGCTCGGAGGTAACGAACAGCATGCACTTGGCATTCTCCGGGGACAAGGACTTTCGTATCGACTCCATGAGGCTCGGTCGCTCCATGCGGAAATCCGGAATCTTGATGTGCGCGAAACGCGCGTTCGGTCGGTCGCGGGCGCTGAAGGCCGAAATGAATTCGCCAAGTCGATGTTGGATATTTTCTTCGTGCGACATTCTGTATTTTGTATCGTTAGTATTGATAATGGCGACGGGTTGAGGCTTACATGTGAGTTTGTCGGAAGGTTGTGTTGATATCGTGAAAAGTTTAGATTGAGTTAAGAGAAATTAATTCAAGAGTAAATAACAGGGAGTAACCTTAATAAGAGATTTAGTAATAAATACATAAACTATAAAGTAAATACTATAAAGTATTATTATAAAGTAAATTTTATATAGTAATTATATAAAAATAATAAAGTATTTTTATAAAGTATTTTTATAAAGTAATTTATAAATTAATTTTATAAAGTAAATATTATAAAGTAGTTTTATAAAATAGTATTATAAAGTAGTATTATAAAGTAATATTATAAAGTAGTATTATAAAGTAAATATTATAAAGTAGTTTTATAAAGTATTTTTATAAAGTAGTATTATAAAGTAATATTATAAAGTAGTATTATAAAGTAGTTTTATAAAGTAAATTTTATATAGTAATTATATAAAAATAATAAAGTATTTTTATAAAGTATTTTTATAAAGTAATTTATAAATTAATTTTATAAAGTAAATATTATAAAGTAGTTTTATAAAGTAGTATTATAAAGTAGTATTATAAAGTAGTATTATAAAGTAGTATTATAAAGTAATATTATAAAGTAGTATTATAAAGTAGTATTATAAAGTAATATTATAAAGTAGTATTATAAAGTAGTATTATAAAGTAGTATTATAAAGTAGTATTATAAAGTAGTTTTATAAAGTAGTTTTATAAAGTAAAGCTTATAAAGTAAAGCTTATAAAGTAAAGAGAGAAGAGTTTAAGAATATAACTAATTGTAGTATTTCGAGCTTTAAATATTGCCTACCGTATAGATTATTACTAAAAACACTGTAATAGAGGCTGTACCTTGAGGCCTTCTGGCTTAACTGAATGTCGCCAACTTCCTGGAGTATTGTGGCGTTTTAATGCCATTTGCAACTGACAAAGCCAAGATCGCGTTAATGAGAGAGGCCACCCGACTGAGACTCACCAAGACTTCTTAAAGTCCACCTGCCCGGCGTCCAGTCCACTGGCTCTCGGGCTTCATTTACCACAAGCATTAGTTTTAAGTCGTTATCAAGGGCATTCCGTTGCCTTTCTAAAAAGTATCGTCCTGCAGCTTTCCCTCACTCTAACCGATCAAATTGCTTATTTCAAGACATCGCTTTAGCAAAAGGTATCACAAATCTGCACTTGTCTAAGATTCGGATTCATGCCGCTTCAACACGACTCATTGCTATCATGTCTATGTCATTCTGATCCTAATGCACAATCAGCTCGACACAAATTGCAAGTATATGGTAAATCACCGAATCACTCGAATACCCAATCACCCAATACAAGATTCAATTTTCACATTCAGTATAAGAGCAGACCGAACTTATATTCTACATAGACATATACCTTTCAATCTTCAAACTCGTCTTCGTCTTCCCAAACTGATTCATTGCGGGCTGTCAACGACCCAGCGAAAGGCGGCGTGACTCTGATTGTGTATCGTGCTTGAATCCTGGGAAGTTGCGCCCCCTCAGTCATTCTCGCCATGACACTTGCCAATGACTCAGTCTGTTGAAAGGAAACATCAGGCTGAGCTGATTCCTGAACAGGTGTTGGCGCAAGCTCAGCTGTTTGAGCCGGAGCCGGAGCCGACTGCATGGGTCTCTTGTTCTCCTCCTGGAGGGTATCACTAAGATCTGCCTGGCCAGACCTTTCAGCCTGAAGTGCATCGCCAAGCTCAGATTTCTCAGCCGCAACGGCTGGGGACTCGAAACGCCCGTTCTCGACGTCGCTAGGGTTATCGTTGGCGCCACAACGGTCAGGCATGCCGTTCCGAATGATTGACGCGATGTCGGCAAGCTTCTTGGCGTCGTCTCTCGCCTTGATCTCGAGGGCCGCATAGCGGGCTTTTGTCTCGCGTAGTTCTGCCTTGAGCTCCTCGATGCGGTCGAGGAGGGCGCGCTCTACGACTTCGTGGGAAGTCATAATCATGGACTTCTTATAATGTCAGCGGCGATTCCATAACATTTGAGTGACCTTACAGTTTCGTTCGGTCTGGAGAAAAGGTTGAGTGATATCAGTCGTGAAAGGTTGAAGGTGGGGAGTGAGTAAAAGATAATTACGGAGTGGAAGAGTGTAAAAGGGTGGGGTTAGCATGGCTCGCTTATCTACCAGTCACCAAAAGCCGTGCCTGGATGTTGAAGCTTATAATCCCAAGGTTGCCACTGTAATTATGTCTTTGGCAATTCTCGGCCAGTGTTAATGTCGACGTCAGTCATAAGGCTTTGGATATAGGTTACCTCCTTCGTGTGAGGCGCCCGATGTGAGCGTGTAAGGCGCGCGATGTAAGCCATCAGCTGTGGGGTCTATCAACTCAAAATAAGACTTTAGAAGTCGCTTCATCAAAGAATCCGGCATCAAGGAGGGTGACACTCAAACCTGAAGTATTCTGCTTGGGTGGCGTCCGCAAATATATCAAGCATCGCTGAATCAATCAGTTCATCAATCAGTCGGTCAGTCAGTCAATCAATCCATCAATCAATAGGTCTTGCCATAAATTAATCTAATCTAAAATTGCTTATAAGCTGAGTCGCCAAAGCCTCCCTCCCTGGCAAACCGACTGCGTCCTGCTAATGTCCCGTCTCCACTGGCAGGAAGCCTGACCACTGGGGGTCGTAGACCTAACGTAGGAAAGGATATTCCCTCAGGCCGCCTCGACAAGACACTTGCCAGTGACTCGGTATCTTGAGAGCACTCACGCTGCTCAGATATCTCAGGATCAACCGTTTCCTCAACATTTGTAGGCTCAGCTGTTTGAGCGGAAGCCTGGGTTGACTGTCTGAGTCTCTCATTCTCCTCCTGGAGGGTTTTGATAAGACCTGCCTGCTCAGACCTCACAGCCTGGAGGCCATCGTCAAGCCCAGACTTGAAAGAAGCAAACTCAGCCTTCAAAGCCTCAATGACCTCGGCATGCTCAGACTTTAAAGCCGCAATAGTCTTAGAACTCTCAGACCTAGAGGCTTGGAGTTGCTTCTCGTAAGTCGCCTTCAACTCATGAATGGCCTCGACATGCCTCTCCCTGAAGACCTTATTTGTCTCGGCCTGATGAGTCTTGACCTCTTCAATCAGACGATCTCTCTCGGTCTCGCTGGCACGGAGTTTTTTGCCAAGTCTGTCTACCTCACGACGGACTTGTGCAATCTCATCCGTAGCCAGGGCTTGGCTCAGCGGAGGCCGAATGTCCGTTGCATGTCTGGGCGAAGGGAGATCTGGGTTCATCTGTGATGATTCCTCAGCCTCAACGTGGCCGGCAAACTCATTATCCCCAGGCATGTAGCCATCGTCATCTGGGTAGTAGCCGGTATCCTCAGGTGTCTCACCTGCCGGCAACTCATCAACGCTGTCGCCTCTGTTGGAAAAACGACCTTCATCGGCGACATCTGGGTCTCGACTAGGGGGGAATGCGGGAGAAGAAATTTCCCGCTGCGTGAGAGGACGGAAGTCTCGATCAGATCCAGGTAGATCGGTCTGTCGGAGGTGGAATCGATCGCGCCCTTGACTGATTGGCATGGATCGGCGGGCTTCTTCAGTCTCTTCTTGCATGCTGCTTGCTGGAGTACCCTCTTCTGATAACTAGTCAGATGGGAGGCTCACAGAGCCAAACCTCTCGGGTCTTTCAGATATCCTAAAGACCTGCTTGCATGCGCGAGCGTCCAATGACTGAAGCAGCTGCCTGGAAGGGATTTCGCCGCGATGGCCAACAAGCTTGAAGGCAGCATGGATGTCATCCACGGAGTACGGCATTTGACTATCAGTGGAAATCATATCATCAAGCGCTTTCTTGATGGCTTTCAAGTCTTTCCCCTGGAAAGGGACAATCCCTTGCTGAAGCTGAGCCAGTTCAGCGTCCGAAGGCGACTCCGCAACCACATTCTTCCCAATGCAAAAGAGTGCTTCCGAGAACACGCTTTCCTTGCCCACATCACCACGTCTGTGGACAGTCTCCCTTGCCGCGATGTGAAGCCTTTTCAGCGTATCAGTCAAAGGCTGACCACTGTTTGCGGCCTCAGTAAGCTTGGCGTTCAGCCCCTGGATGACTGGGCAGTGATGGGGCCACCGGAGAGACAAGCTGATGTTCGTATTGGCACCCACACGGCACAAAGCAGCGAATATCAAGGCATCAACGAAGGGACGGTAGTTTCCACCCCATAGGGGGTGAACAACCAGTTGTGCCATTGTCACGCAGGCAGCCTGGGTAAAAAGGTCGGTCGAGATGTCGAAATCGCTCTTCTGGCGTGAAGGCATAAACTGCAGGCTGTTCACTGGGGAGAGCATGATCGGGGGCGCCTGCTTCATAAAACGAAGACAGAATCGCCAAAGCTCGCGAAGAGGGTCGTCATTGTTCCCTCTCGTGCCAACTTTGTCCGATGACCTCTTTCTCGATGACATCTCCCAGGAGACCGTAATACGATCCTCTGCAGCCTGGTCCCAGCCTTCATCGCCGACAGGATCTTCGTCACCAATGATCTCAGCGACCATCTCGAGTGTAACCTCGGCATTGTCTGCATATATCCCCTCAATGGACTCCAACAGGCGGCCATCAATCTCTCGCTTCGGTCGGCCTGCCTTCTTGGGAGCTGGCGGATTGTTGTTTTGGGCGCTCATCTTGTTCAAAATACGAAATGGCGCTGTGGGAATAGCTTACAGAGTCAGTACGATGTGTCAAGATTGTGTAGAAAGGCTTGCGTTGCTTACTTGTATGTGTATGTTGTTTTGACGGAGTTAAAAATTAACTTGACGAACTGAGACCAGACATGAGCTATGTGGCCCGAGCGTTTTCTGTCGACCCTCGGTGAGGTTGTAATTGTTACAGTGGATTTAGTGGTTAAGGCGCCTAAAAGTACAGCGGGGTCTAACTGCCTGTCACTTACGCAGCCTCTCACAAACTGGTCACGGAACGTCCGTAGTTGAGGCTGGGCTGGTTTGCTGTTAGGCCAACATCACATATTGGCTAGATCAAGGAGCATAAATAGCACGTCAGACCGTTCGCCTCAATGTTGGTCACATAACAGATTTATAGTCATCTCTAAAGGACGGTCTAAAAACAGCGATGTCTCCATTTCACTGACCCTGCGCCGAGACCACAAATTCTCTAGTCAAATGTCCGCCCAGGCAAGCTCTGTCAGACGATCAGGTGTCAAACTCACACGTAACGAGATTTTCAAGCTCGCTCTGTTGACTTCAACACTGTTCCGTGCACACGCCATCGGACGACTCACAGTGACATATGTGCGCTGTGATATCTTTAACAACCACAAAAGCCTCCAGAAGGTCCAGTTCAACCATTATGAGAAAGTCAGGGGGGGCATAAGCGCTGTGTACTGACGCCTCCAGGGGCTCCTGGAGGAGGGCTAGTCCTCGCTACGCTGCTGTCAGCAATCGGACCACGGGCTGAAGTTCCCGCATGAGTATGTTAACACTCTATCATCAGGCATAATCCCAGGCAAGTCTTGTGCCCGTGTGTACGTTGAGGTTCAGATGATAGTGTTTCAGGCACCTCCACCAGCATCGCATCGAGTTGTCCTGTCTGGGTGCACCGCCCTCCAAGTATACATGACTCAAAAGACTTGAATCTTGCTGGCCCTCCTGTCATTTACCGTTTGTCTTGCCGTTGTTGCGGCTCCCTTGTCGGAATCGATGGTTGAGGAGTATAAAGGCCAGTACTGCCCTTGGTGACGCCAAAAAAAACGGGTGGAGTTGTGCTTGGGAGTCCATCAAAAGACAGCGGCACTGCGCTTGTTGGCCGTGGTGGCATTTCATTCAGTATAATAAGTGTCGCTGTGCGAAATGGTAACCTCAATTTCTCTGGATATATCTAGAAGACGATAATACTACTTCAATGAAAATCAAACGACCGTCCTGGTCACTTAAGCGTGTTTTGTTTCTCGTGCTTGGTTGCAAATCTTGTTGAAATATGAGCATTTTCACGCCAAATCGCCAATGCAAGAGCAAATGACTAACAAATTTACACCAAAGTAACCAAAGAATATCATTTAGTCCAATGAGAGCATCCAAACAACAATAATCGCTTCTGTTCAATATAAAGATGCCTTTTTCTTGATAATGTAAAGTGAGAGGTGTGAGCTTTTCTTACCCTGTACCGTTATGATTGTGGAGATGTCTCCACTTCCCCACATCCTTGTTTTGTTTCGCCCCACATGGTTTTCACGCGTCGCCATCGCTAATCGCAACTCGCTTTGTTGTTCAAGATGTGTCGCCTCTCAATTCTACGTATTTCCCTTCTCCTCAACAGGAGCCACCAGTTCTTTCGAAAAAGCGCTTTACATGAAAGAGCTTCCTTAGCCGCTTTTTTGGGACCTTGCTGTTGTCTTTGCCTCATCTACGAGTGCGCCATTGTATGCCCTGATATCGCTATCAACACCCCATTCAGGATGAGCCATTTTGACACTGCGGACGATGTTGTCGAGGGCAAAATCCAGGTGTTCCTGTGTCTGTAAGACGCGGCGAGCAGTCTTTTTTCGACAACACTGCCCCTAAAGCGAAGAAATCGAAGCCTCCTCCATGCCAGAACAAACACAACACCACACGACCAACCGAGCCAGTCGTCGCAATCAAACTTTTCCAAAAGCAAATGAAAAGGACAGACAAACGGAATCAGTTGAGCTGTAGGCTTCCTTGACGCATGTTTTGTCCCCCAAGCCCTCCATCTTACGCGTTTGTGTTTGAGCAGGCACGCACTGACTTTTCACACGTCCGACGAACATCGTCTCATCACTTCACGGCTCTGTGCGCTCGACATCGAACGCAACTGACGCACCACTGGCCAAGCGGCAGGATGAAAAGTTGGTGACGTCCTGGAGTTGCACATACTCCAGAGTAACACCGACCTCTTACGCCGAGAGAAAGTCTCGGTCAAAATTACTGAGCTCATCACCTGCACCACAGCAACATCGTGCGCGTCACTTTCGACAGTGACTGCGCTGTCCTAAAGCTCTGTAACCGTTAGTTTGGCAGTAGACTCTGAGACTGTGGTTACGAAAATATCCCATACTGCGATCAAGCCAAGGCCGCATTTCACATGATGAACATAAGAATGCCTCATCCAAGATCGAACAGAAGGGAAGAACTCATTAGGCGACATCTGATGTTCGCTAACACTCATGGAAATGTCTTCGATAAGTGTGAGGCGGACTTGCCGGAGAGCCCTATGGTCGCATGAAGGGAATTGTCACGCATGCCTTCAGTGTTTTCAGGAAAGCCAAGGAAGGAGCCACTATCAACGTACCTGGAGAAGAAGTGTCTGATGCCACTCGTCTTCCGACACCTTGACAGTTAAGTTTGCCTATTCTTATCCCTCGCCTCCCCATTTCAGCCTCATTGGAGCAGTCGGCGCAGCTTGATGATGCTGACTCACTTTCAAATATGCTTTCCGCGCAAGCTTCCAGCCCACCGATCAATGCATCGCTCGAAGGAAACCAAGCTCCTGTTCCTTGGTCCCCGACCGGCATACTTATGATCCCCTTCACTGGGGTCCGCGATGCCCATCAACTCAACTTCATCCGTTAACCGGGATGCGAAAGCTCATCTGACTCCCCCCTATGAGACTGCATTGCGACCCAGTTTCCCTTTCTTTTCTCATCACCTTACCTCCTCAAAGTCATCCGTCAACTCCATATTACTCATTGCAGGCGAGGAACCGGCGACCAGTCCACTATGCGATCGATTCATCAAACTTCGCCATGACCTCTTCCAAGACGTTGAATTCGTTCTGTGTATGAGCACGCCCGATACTCTGACTGATTCTCGCCAACCAAATCGAGGAGTTGTCTCGATGCAGTTACGAAGTGACGAGAATCATGCCGCTGGCCAACTTTCGCGTCATCTCAACAGCCACAGATTGCACCGTGCAAGAACTCATTTGGACCATAGCATCGAGACTGCAGGACAATTGACCCCCGCTCCATACAGCTCAGCCACCTTGCCATTCGCATATACCCCTCGCCAAGCGCTTGTTCAGGCACGCCGACGTCAAACAACAGCGGTCCTCCCATCGCTCACGGCTTTCCCTAATCATCGCCCTTCTCATCCCGTCACTACGCCGCGCTGCCGAGATATGTGAGAGACTCAATAACAGTTTGATGATGAGAGTTCGTGCATGCCATTGAGCTATAGATGGACGATGAAGGAAGAGGATACATGGTTGACTGTCACCAAGACAGCTACGAATTGACCAACACCGGGACGGAGGACAACGGATGAACGGGTCACTTGTCGACCATGTGCAACTGGCTTTGTAATTAATATCAGGAGTAATCCTAATACTTTCTCCAAGCGCGTTCTCCAGACGGCATCTCAGACATTCGCAATCCATAAGCGCTGCTTGATTGACTGTAAGTCTTACATCCCCAGGCAAACTCTACGCATAAGTATCCTCATACACCTCCCCTAAACATGCGTTGATCTCTGATGAGCGCTCGTTATACAGGATGGAGCCCGTTCCACAAGTCTGGGCTACGTCAATGATTACCAGATGAGAATACGTCTCGGGGAGGGTTGCTATCCAGTTCATTGTTTAGAGGGGAGTTGGACGGGTCAACAATCCCTTTTACCTTACGTAGTTCGGACTGCAGACTTTCAAAGAGCTGACGTCGATGCTCTTCCTCAAAGCTTGTCACTCAGCAGAAATCCTGTTCAGGGCGAGCTCTGAGACTTGAGCAATGCCAACACCACGAAGCAACCCTTGAATGGGCCTGTGAGAATTCAGGGTTCACAAGGGTAACCCACTGAAGGTACTGTAACACGCTACGAACGAACCTTGGTCCAGTGGCAACCTAATGGTTACACAGGTCTTTCGAATCGGACGGGGGACATGCTGCCCTGATTCACCGCCTATACTGTCTGATTTCACGCCAACAGATGTGCGTTCCAGCTTTGGTGTTGCACAAGACCCAACCCTTGCCTTACTTCAGCCCTTAGCCCACCCAAGTTAAATTTCCTCCTCACAACATCAAACTCCACGGGAACGGTAAGCAAACCTCACTCTCCATGGCTCAAGATATCTAACGCTTTGCAGCATCCAAGATGGACGCCACTGATATCCGAACCCACCACGATGTGACAGGCCGTGCCCAGAGAGCCGCAATCGCCGCCTTCCTGAATCGTGGCCAGAGAACCGCCATCGCCATCCTCAATGGACGGCCTCCTAGCTCCGCCACAAGCCCTGGGCTAGCGTCTCTCATCGTTGTCCTGAGAGTCATCTATGCCTATCTCCTTACTCAACCTGGAGCTCTCCCGTTCCTCGACTGGGTGAAGTCGGAGGAGAAACAGAATACAATCTTGCGCGCCGCATGGCACCCATTTGGCGACGAGCCAGAGGAGATCAAGCTAGCAACCAGATCCATGAACAAGTGGGTCGAGGATCTTCGTTCCAAGGGCTTCTCACCCAATGAGTCCTTCTACACGCTCTGCGAATCGTCGCTCATGAAGAACACTTTCTGGTCTCACCCTGGCATCCGTGTCGTCCGTCCTCCCGCCCAGGTGGAAAGCAGCAACGCTGCCGGCAGCTATCTCCATGCCGACTTGCTCGAGTTCCGTCCTGCTCAAAAGCCAGGTCAGACTCTCCAGGCTTTCGCCGATGACCTTTTCGAGACGACCACCGCGAGACCTCCCATCATCCGCCTTCTTTATCACTCCGATGAGAAGCAGCCCATCGATTTCAAGGACCTCCGAAGCTTCCGTCCCCCAGTCTCAAGTGATGCTGCCCATGGCATGCAGAAGACATATATGGTCCTTGCGATTGTTCGCCTCAATGACAAAAGCCACAAAAACGACTACGTCCGTACTTATTCGATCGACGGGCCCAACCTCATCGCCGAATATGAGCCCCCATCGTTCATGGCTCATCGATGGTCTGTCCGGGATGCTCCTGTCAAGTACATGCTCATATATGGGCTTCACGAGTCATGGTCACATAACCTACCGGATCTCGCCAGTCTTCCTGAAATCGCCACTTATCCTGTCTCCAAAGCCCAGATCTCTTTTCTTCGAGGCGTTCATGATGACCTCAAGGGTATGCTGACACTGAAGGCAGCTGAAGCTGATTCGGCAGCGGCTGCTGGAGACACTCAGCAATCGGAAACAGAGTACAAGGATTCCCGGATTTCTTCTGACGGAACCTACTTCCGAAAGGCAGCTTGGAAGGTCAAGGAGAACTCTCCTGGGTATGGATCCGATCGCCCCTACAGAGAGTAGGATACGGGCTAATGACGCTGATTGCACTGAGACCAGAGGAGAGGATTGGTTGGGTCGGTCAAGGGGTGGAGTTGTTTAGACCACGAATGCTCGTTCAGTTGCTACCAGAAATGATACCTTTTCATGCGACACATCCCGTCCGTGCCAGTCCCTTGTCTAATTCTTGATAGTATTCGTGAGATGTGAAGCTTATTAGAATCCTAAAGCACACACTGAGCTCACTCCCGCCTGGAACTAGATGTCATGATGTTTCTCCCCTTGCTGCAATTTTTGGATCTCACAGCCATCAACCAGGGACATCACAGGACCTATCGCGTCCACATAAGGGACAACTACATCATCAAGGAAATCTCCGCCTTGGCCAGCCCTCCTAGGGGTGACGATACACAATTACAGTTGGTCTGGGTGGGTGGCGAATCACATTCGATACATCTGTCCTGATTCCAGAAAGTTTCATGCCACAACAATCGTTAGACGGAACGCTTGGTTCTGATGACCTGTACAGTAACAAGGCCAGACTTACCAAATTCCCCTACCGTTAACTCACGCTTTGGTGAATCCGGCCCGTGCTGTGATACAGCATTCACTGTCTACTACCGCAGATCAAAGCAGTTTGAGCTGTGTGGGGCAACTCACTTGATCAAAGTCATTCAGTAGAGCACAAACCTTCGATTCTGCATCTTATTCCTCGACTCCCTTGAGCCTGGTTCCATCCCAAGATTCCGTCTTTCCACATCTAGGTAAATCCAAGCAATTCCATCAGTTTTTACTTTCTAATTTCATGGCAGGATCAACAGCAGACCGATTCTCGTCACCATGGATTACCGACATGCCTCAGATTCTGACCGACCGAACAAGTACAAGACCATCCCCCCTGCGTGTTCCTTAACTGACAATGTCCAATAGTTACAGTCACCAGCCTCGTGACCCTGGATTCATCGAAGCGGTCGATCCGCAAGTTCGAAAGGCTACTTCAGCTCGGCTTCTTACTCCCAACCAGCCACCCGCAAGTCGGCAACCTCGCTACGGGGCTTCGACCTTTGAGAAGGAGATCCGAGAGCTGAATGAAAAGCTGGCTTTGGCCATGGAGGAGGTGCAGCTCTTGCGAGAGCAGTTGGACAAGTCCAGGAAGCAGTAGACATTGGTGATAGGGTTGAGGGGTCAAAAAGAGGATTCAGCCTCATGTCCACAAGGGTAGACATTGGTAAAGGCTACTGAAGCGCTGTGTTCTATCATGACTTTCAGGCATAGCACCCGTGCCAGATTCAAAGTCTGCCCTCTTGTACCGAGTGTCACTTTATACCTACGAGTTTCTCCTTTATAAAGCTTCATGTCACCGCCTCCAATTCATACCTTCATTCCCTTGTCCATCGTCACCCGGGACACCCGGGACTGCGAGTCGAGACAACCGAGGAAGCAGCTCCTGCGCAGACACCTGCCGATCGCCAAACAAAGTTTTATGCTTAAACACCTGTCCAATAGCGATCAGCATCCTGTCTCAATTGGGTAATGTGAACAAATCTTAATACAAACACAATTTCCCCTCCTGGACTGCTGGAGAAATGATGACACTGAGTTCCGGGAGAAGGTAACTGAAACGAATTGCTTCAGTGACCTGTGTAACCATTGCTAGCGGGCAAACGCTTGTTCACGGCGGGTTACAGTGGGTTGCCCTCTATAACCGCTGAAGATCCACTGTTTCAACTGGGGCTTGCTGTGTTGTATTGGGACTGTCGATGTGAGGAAAGAAAATACAGGACCTCAGTCCTAAATAATAAAAAGACTTGGTTAAAATAGATTAAGTTTATGATGACTTTTACTAAGTTTATTTTGACACCATACAGTAAGGTTTGCTGTTTTCTTGCCCCCGAGGACTGTTCAAGCCCGGGATCCTCACCTGGACGATGGTGCCCCATCACAACGTGGTATCATCAAGAGTGGTAGACATTGGATCATTTATATGTTCTAAGCTTTTCTATACTTTTAAGATCAATTTAAGGTGTTAAGCTTCTTTTGCAGCACCTCTACACTTAAGAATTGATGACTCTCTTGAGACGGACATGCAAGGATTACCGGGAGATGAAGCTCTCACTGTCGCGTTGACCCATGACCGCAATGTCTTTGTTTATCCGCGATGAATGAACCCGCAATTAATGGTCGTCATTTGGATTTTCCTCATCCTACCGCTCATTCCTCTTCCGATACAGCCGACATTACATTTGGCGGCGACAGTCAGGCGACTCTGAACACACCTCATGCCAATGCCACAGGCCCCAAATACCTCCGGTGGCTCCTGGCGGAGGGCCTTTCCTCGCTGCGCTCGCGCCTTTCGCCGACAGAAGTTCTGTTTTAAAGATGCACTGACTTGTACGTGAATCCTGCTATAACTTCGACGATGGATGGTGAAGCGTGTAATCAAGCACGTCTCGTTCTTGGGTGCCAGAACTCTGAACAACCCCCAGTAGCCGACGCGATGACGGAGCGGATGTCGGAATCTCTGTCTGCAGTGATGACCAGAGGAATGATGTGGAAGTCCAGCTCCTTCTTGAGAATGAGCTCGATCTTGCGGGTCGAGAGCTTTGCCGACTTCTTGATACTGTAGTAGTTGGCGATGGACCTGTGGGATACGATCTGGTAGACAATCTGGTCTGCAGTCTTCTGTAACCTTGACGGTCTTTGTATATCTTGTTGTTGTCGCTAGTGGTCTTCCTCTTCCCTCGTCTCGCGCTGATTGTGCTGTGGAGCCTTTTTCTCGGGTTCTGGAGCGAGTCTATAGTCTGCAGTCTAGTCAATGATAACAAGATGAGAATCCAGAGCTCGTGATGGCACGCGACCTTCGACCTTGTGGGCATGTGATTGGTTCCGTTCACCACGCTCTCGTTTCTCATGAGGCCTCTCTCGTAGCGATTGTGCGGTGGCCGAATCGGATGAGAGGAGACTTTCGTGGCTACTTTTGCAGTTGTCCCGAACACAGGTTCTCAGTGAGTGCGCTGCATTGACTTTTGACCAATCTTGCTTCTGGGACAATCGATAGACTCTTTAGGGTGCAGGCTGAGAGGTTTCCGTGCATCTTCTTTAATCTCATGGAATATGTTCTGACCGAGGCGTTATCTTGAAGTCCAATAAACCCGAGGTTGTTCGATGCGGCTGTCGTTCGGCTCAGAGTGCCCGTCGGCGGTCCTGGCCGGAGGTAAAGGCCGTCCCCACTGCAATCCTTCTTCAAAAGGCAAAAGGGGAGCCTGGTCGCGAAGACGGCGAACTTTAATTTCAGCATGCACATAAGTATCTGTGGGTTTTAACTTACAGAGATTGATCCAAGTAGCTCGGTCAACCTGGTACTCGAAGTGAACGGTGCCGACCTGCACGATGCCAAATTCATTGAGCCTGTCGCACACCCGTTCCTCTGCGAACAAATATTCAATCATGACTTTCTCGACATAGTTGCCTCCCATCATATGAACAAATGTCAATAGATAAGCCCGTCGCTGGTCCGAGTCTGCTGCATTGACTTAAGATGCCTGCATGGTGGATTGTTCGTTGCCCATTTTGGTGAATGTTTGATGGTGGTTTGTAAAGAGAAGGAAACAAAGTGAATTTCAGAGCGAAGTACAAAAAGGAAAAACAAGCCAGGTGACCAGAATCGATTCACCAGGCCAATGTCTCTGATTTATTGCAAGCGACAAGACTTTTATTGTTTGATTCAGACTCAGTGAGCAAAGAGCCACGGCACTTAGCGTCAGCATATTATAGAGGGTAGCCCACTGAAAGGTACTGTAAGGCCCTGTCAACAGGCAGCTGGGGCCATCCGTGACCGTATCAGTAAATGGATGAGTTTGCCCTACCCGGCCATTCCCCCCACTTCTCAAATTTCCCAACTCCCACACACAACAAATCACGACGAGTAAGTTGCCCTACCGCCTCATCACTCATTTTCTCATATTCCTAGGATGGAACCGACTCAGACTCCCGCTGGTAAACGTCCTGCTTCGGATGACGGAGACGCCGTTATCAAGCGCCGGTAAGTAAGCTCCTACAGATAACATGAATGTTACTGACAAGCCCAGTGCGCAGACAACCTCCCAGAATCCCAGCGTTCCAGCACCATCGATGGCTTATGAGTGTAGTGTTCCCCCTGGGATGGCGGAAGCTCTTGGACTACTCCCCTCTGCGACATCGAGTGAAAAGCTGCTCCTCCGACGACTGGAGTCTCCAGCAGAGGAGTGCGCCCGGTTGAAGCGAGAGAAGCAGGCCTTGGAAACCAAGAACAAGTTGCTGGAAGCCGAAGTTCGATACAAAGACGAGGTCATCAAATGTCTCAAGGGAACGCTCGAACGCCACAACCTGTTGTAAATACGGATCCTCGTGTTGCCGCAACGGAATCAAATGAAGTTGGATGGTAGCTGAGCCGTCGATGCGACAGCGAACTGTCGCGACGGGTTATGGTGGTGATAGTGTGGTCAGACAGTCAAGAATGCCAACAAACTCAATTTTGTCGTGTCTCGTGTATGTGACCGTTTTTCAACACGAATTCGTTGATCTGTCCAATGTATTATGTGATTACTGACCTTGTTCATCCTCACAATCAATCAAGACTCATCGCGACTTCAATCTCGAGTATCTGGAATGCGAGCCATTCTCAAGAAGCACTGTGACGACCTCAGTGAGTGGGCGGATTTGGCCCGCCCGAGGTGGCATTTCCAGCGAGTGTGACCAAATCATTTAGTGGCTGTAGGTAGACTATCAGGCGGGCTGTTTTTGGTGGATTCTCTGTGGGCATGGAGAGGTTGGCAGCGGGGGCACCTAAAGTCTCTCGGATGGCAAATGGTGCCTGTTCTCTTCTTAGACATCATGTACTCTCGGTAGTAAACATTCCAGTATGAAGAGTCATATGATCCAGGTATGTACATGCTTATACAGTCAACGAAGTGGAACAGGGAGCAAGCCCGTCTTACGAATTTCCAAATGTCGAAGGAACAAGTTGAACACTCAGTCCATGCCCGCAACTCTCAGCCTCTGTCGTACATGAACTCTTTTGTACTTGAAGCCAAACCTAAGTACCCTCGTTAGTCGGTTCGTCGAAGGGTGCCTGCCCATGACTGACAGGTGAGAAGGATGTGGGGCGAAACAAACGTGGCTCCGATCTGGCATCGATCTGGGGAAGTGGGGAATTTGTGGAGTCCCACGTTTCGAAGCTATAGGGTACGAAAAGCTCACACCTCTGACCATACATTATTGACAAAGAGGTATTTCTTTATTTATCGGAAATATAACTTGTGATATAGATACCGTGGCTAAACTCGCTGCTTCTTTGTGAAGCTTTTGATACTCAGTTTGTACTTCTGACTCTCTTATTGACGATTTGACCTGAAAGCCTCCATAATGAGCCGACATTATTAAACAAACACTATGACGTGGGGAGCAGTTTGACCAGTACAGTTGTTTGATTTTCATTGAAGCAGCATATCGTACAACACAGAGAACCTGGCAAAAAGCCATTTCTTCATCTTACTGCGATATATACCAAACTTATTTAGATGCTGTCAAGACCGATCGGCGTCATGATGCCGTCTTTTGGTACGGGCTCCCAGATACACCCGACGCGTTATTTCGCGTCACCTAGCGATCAACAACGGTCCTGTCCTTCACCATCAGTCCTCCAGAACAAAGGATAATGGCCAACCGAGACAAACGCCGCAATCACGATGTCTCAAAAAGCGAGCGATAAAACAAGAAATACATTCGGACAATCTTCAGGCTCCAACCGTTTTGTGGCCTAACCCGATCATGTTCCTACCGTGTTCTGCTCAGACTTATCCTTGCCCTCGCTGAACATCATCTCATCGCCTCACGCCGCCCTCATTCTCGAACGCAAAAAGACCTGCAAACCGTTGGGTTGGCCGCACACTTCACAACAGGAGCCTCATCCAAGGTGACTGACCAGATGCGAAGAGCTCAACCCGCGACCGACACAGCTGACTGACGTTTGCCACTACCCATGGGGAATGTCTATGTCTTCAGTATCTCTCGAAACTCAAGAAGAGGGCAGTGAGCTCTCCACCATCGACATGCTCCAGGCGAAGTGCCTGACGCTACCTGTCTTCTGGCATCCTCAGGTCAGTTTCGCGTGTTCTCATCCCACGTCCCTCATTTCAGCATCATTGGAGCGGCTGATCATTCTAACTTGCTTTCAGATGCTTCCCCGGCGTTACCCTTCAGTACACCGACCGACATATCGTTCGAACGAAACCAAGCTCCTCTCTTGACCCCGACCGGCACTCACCGAGCATTTCCCTCAAAGACATCTACGATGCGCACCAGCTCAACTTCAATCCTATCGATCAGTATGCGAAAGCTCCTTGACCGTCACCCTCTAAGGTAACATCACGACCATGTTTCCTTCGGTTCTCGTCACCATGTCCCTCCAATTCGTCAGTCAACCGGCTATCTCATCCGGACCATCGTATAGAGAGTGGAACATCGAACTCCAAGACTGCAAGACGGTTGATGCTGGGTCCCTACGCCTCGTTCACCACGATGCATACATAGCCCTCGCCAAGCGCTGTTCTTTTCAGGCACACCACTCTCCCGTCAAAAATTCAATTTTGGCCTCTGTTATTCTGGCTTTCTCGACCAATCGTCATCCTCGTTCGGTGAGCGCTCTGTCAGATATGACCCGAATGGAGCGCACCGTCTCAACGCTGCTCGTGAGGTCTAGCTCCCTGCCTCTTCCGATGTGAAGGTCATCCGCTACGCTACATTGAGTGGGCCTGGTGGTCCCGATGATGGTCATAGATGTGTCTGCCAGCATCATCGCATGGACAGACCCGTGGCCGATTCAGTTGTTCGACCAAGCATCAGCTGCTGCGACACTCTCATCCACCAAAGGCCCCAGCTTCCCGTTGAAAGCGAGCACAGCGGTCACTCTGTACGATACTTGCCACCCATCCTTGGCGCCCCTATGTGCAATTGCTCGGCGACGTGCATGACGGCGCTCCTCAAAATTCACGTCATCCTGGCAGTTCCAGAGTTGAGATGAGCCAGGCACTCATTCAACCGAGGAGTCAAGTACTGCATACAGTCAACGCCTGCTCGAAGCGCCTCAGTCACCTCGGTTATGCGTTGGGCATCCACCGAGCACCGCCTCAGGAATACCACCATCAAACAATAACCATCTGACCAACAACCCTGTTTCAGCATTATTCCCAACTCTACCGACTCATCGCGCTTCTCGCTTCGCTACGACTTTATGGGCGCGCTGGTCGAATGCATGAGACTCTGTACTTCCTTCACAGGCGGCCCTCATACAGAAAGTTGCTATACCACCATGATGTCTTCTACCACGTGTTTGTAGTCAAAGCCGATTGCATGATTGGCACGCTCCGATTCCAGGCTACCCTCTTACTACTGTTCATCTGCAACGTAATTTCCCGAGCCGGCACATGGTCGGGAGACACTCAGGTAGGTCTGGGAAGACCCGTTGATTCTAGAGCCACCATCTGATCTATAGACTGACCCTTTGAAGTTCCTGCCCAGCGCGTATTCCGAAGAGCTTTCCTTGAAGACCCCATTCCTGGACGCCCTGACGCCCCCTACTCAGCCGAAGAAACAAGGCGACAGAAAACAAGCCACATATTCCCAGAACTCAAAACGCGCAATGCCTGCCTCCACGACGGTTGTGAGGATCCCAAGCTTCTCATTAAGCCAAGTCTGTTGAGCATGAGTCAGGTCCACCAAGCTATGCTGGTCGGGCTTCACAATTTCCCTATGAAGCAGCCGGGCAACTGCGACGGCAATGCTATGAGAGCAATTTGAAAGACCACATGAGCGGCGAGCGACAATTGTTTCGTGATCTTGGTGACCAGACTGGTATCGTTTCTGTCACGTCTGGTGGTGAGATTGATGCCTACCGCAACATACAAGAGACTGGCGCTTACGCAGGTCAAGTTCACGATGTCTCCTTGGTCCTTTGATCTCTATCCCCTTCGACCGACATCACCAAACTCTCTCTGCTAGTATCACGTCGCCCAAGCCCTCCTATTCCTTTTTATCATAACAGCCACCATGTCAGTTCAATGTCTACCAACGAGAACAACAACACCGTCGCTCCCTACCGCTGGTGGTGGCTACGTCGGCATCACTCGAGAAGGTGCTGAGCTCGACCAACTTGCGCGCTCCATGATCGAGGCAAGCCCACGCTTTGCGCATATCATGCTCTCTCTTCACGACTGAAACTCAAGGCCACTAGGTAAGCATTTCCCGGCGCCTTCGAAGGTCTGGATGGAAAGCTCATGTTTTCAGTGACAGACAACGAATTGTAGATGGACCCAGCCGACCTGTCCCTGAAGGAACGTGCAGTCGACGTCGCAAATCTTTGCAGTTGGGATCGCAAGAAGCAGGATTCTCCGCCATCCCAACAATGGTCAACGGTCCTTCATCGCCTTTGAGGTGCTGCTCCGGTGCCACAGACTGCTCCAAAGGAGCTTCCCCAGGAGATGCAGATATTTCAACGACTTGAGCACCGTATTGCCTGAGAAAGAGCCCAATATCACTCCCGAATCACTTCTACTGTACCTCCCAGGTCGCTCGCCCCTGTAAATCCCGACAGTGCCCTGATTCTCGGGAGGGATCCGATGACTCGACACCTGACTTACTCCCTCGAACTGCAAGCCGTATGTGAGAGGAGCCGGATGAAGTTGCCCGTTTCGAAGCTCTACTCTGGCGATATACCGACAAACACTTCAAAACTGAGACCGAGGCATACATGCAGGTGGAGGATCTCCGGGGCGTCCTTATCCCAAGATTCTACGCTGCCGTGCGTGTCGCCACCAGTAAGAAGAACACCAGGGAAGATCGGTCCTCGACGGGGGCCTGCGAGGGTGGTTCTGGGAGACACGGTGCGGTTTGGACCCTACTCTCTCTCCCAGTGTGGCTAGACTTTGAGACTTGTTCGTGAGGATGGCCACGACTGACGCCTGAACCATGTCAAGGCCATGTTTTAATTCATGGCTTAGTCTTGATTATAAATAATAGATTGTTTTGAAGTTTGAAACTTTTTGTCAATGGAAGTGAATTTCACAACTAGCTCATAAATCGTCAAGCTTTTTGAACCTCTAGTTGCCGACACTTCTTTCCAATCAGCCTGACTGATTGGAACAGTCACGTTTGCACCGATTTTAGTCAATATTACCCTCAATAAACGTGTCAATTGCTCTTTTTATAATGAAGAGGTCATCCAGAACGCCCCAGAATTATGATACAGCTATATGATCACCAAGTTCGAGGTAATGGCTGATCTTACCCTGCACCATCAAGATCAAGTCCCCACTATCCCAGATCAACAGGCCCACAATTTGTTTTGGCGCGTCACGTTTTCACGCGTCGCACGCTTGATCAAGGAAGGTACAGCAACTTTTGTCAGTCGAACCCTTCAATTACGTTCGCCAGCTTTGTTTTCATATGGTTGATCTACGACACGACGCATGTTTGTACCTGGGGTGTCAGGAAAGCCCTTTGCGACGCCGTGAATTTCAAAGCAATCCGTGCGACAGTGCTCAGGTAGCTGATTGTGACACCGTAGTCACGAACATGCTAACAATACAACAGAAGCCCGCCACATGAGTCGAATTCGTCAAACTTTTCTACGATGACCTGAGACAATGCCAGCCGCTCTCATAGTGTCTGAATGGATCAAGCGCGCCAACTGTCCACGAAAGCGACGCGCTCGAAGCTCACGACGAATGAGGAGGTCATAAATCGCAGTGAGGAGCAGAGACTTGTTCTCACTCATTCCCGACATCAAGCTTCAAGTCGCGATGAATCGCAAGGAACATGGGCACATTTTGCGCGACGCTTCACTACAAACAAACCACGCTTAATTCCCAGAGGTGTGTTCAAGCATCAACATCGCCATACGTGCTTGGCATATCAACGTTCTCGGCTAACACGACTAGCAAGTGACGAGTGCTTCCCATCTCGCACCAGCACGAAGGTGTTCTGCTGCATCGACCAGGGTCCACCGAAGATGCACTCCTACTCGTTGGCGTCCATTCATCACGGCGAGGTCGACAGCTTGGAGGACCCGAGCTCCTCCGATGGCGCTGTAGATGTCGACAGCTCGCATCATCTTGAGGCAGCGCTTCATGAGGTCATGGAAAAAGAGAAGGTCTATAGGCATGACCAAAGATCGAGCCGACCACGCGTGGCATTGAACGCAACGGGAGCACTTCAGTGCCTACAGGTCCATGCACGAAGAGAACCCTGTCAACTCAACGTCTCGCATGTTCCAGCTGACCAACGAGACAAGCCAGCTGCTCAAACATCTTCGAATGGCGTCATCCATCGCGCCTCAACCTCCGATACACGACACTGAGTTGCAGATCGCGGCTGACAACATCCCCTTCAATCAGTTGTACACACGCCCCGAAAGCCCTCCCTTTGATGATTCCTTCGCCGCCACTCGGTTTCATCTTGGTCACCCGTCCCATCACCACACCAGGACACAGATCTCAGTGCAATATGAAACATCGCCATCGACCAAACCCGCCAAATTCACTCCCCATGCTCGCCCTTCGCCGGCCTTTAGTCTGACTTGGCATCATTGGCTGTCACTCGATTTGCAAACAGCTGGGTGACACAAGCAGGCACCACCGCCTATCGCGGCAGACACGATTCCGATGTCAATTCTCTCCTCTTTCACTTGCGATTCAATCTATGCTCGCCGAATCTCTTGACCATCGCCATCGATTTGACTCCCAGCAATGAACTCCCATGCGGACGATAGGATACAACAGGCTCTGCTCATGCGCTCCGCAACTCCTGTCATCCCAAATGCAACCATACTGTCAACAAGGCCAAGCTTGTACAAGACCACTCTTCCAAACGGCGACCCATCCATGATTCTCGCAGCACTTGTCGAGGCGCCGCACCATCCCGCCAATCGTCTTTGAACCGACTCAGACTTCACTCTCCGCCGATGACGAAGTTTCTGAAGGGTTTCCCGTTGGACTGGTCGCATGAGATCAATCCGGCTACGAATGCCTGAGCCTCCAACTTTCCCAACTCCTTCGCCAACAACCGTATCACCAGCCGAACCGATCAACCCGAACCCCCGAACGCATCGTAAATCGCCAACAGAAGATCCCTCAGCCATCAGCAGTTGCCGTTCCCAATCTAGTCACAGAAATCGCTCTGCCACTCGATCGCACGCTTGTCCACTTTTCAGCCATCCACCAATGAGTGCTCTTCTATTCTTGACACAGCTGTTGAGTTTTCTTCCGACCTTTCATGAGCTTCACCTCGTACTATTGCCCTCACCTTTGCCTCAACGATCTGAACAGCGGATCGGCGCTTGTCTCAAACTCTCACAAGCTCGCACATGATTCGAGGTATGGACACTGTCAGGACAGTTTTCTCTCACTGATGGTCTCCCAGAAGTACTTTCCGGCCCAATATGTCTGTCGACACTTGGCGACTCCCGTACCTGACTACTGGCGCAGACCATACTCGGCCCGCTCTCAAAGCAACACTTCAAGCCCGGTCGCGTTCCCTTCTCCATTCCGAGGGTCAGTCGCGAGATTCAGCATATCGTCGATTGTCACTGTGCCCTGGCTGTCCAAGAACGATGCTCCCAGCAACCACGACAACATACCGAACACTCCGAGTCTCGACAGATCACATGCCCTTGGCAATCCGGGTGTTCAATACTACAGAACCTGAGAACAAGCTTTGGGCATTCAATTGGCGCACGCCACCGCCGCTGTCCGACCGTTCCTTCCCTGCACCGAGCAGCCACGGCGACACATTCCCGATTTGGCCATCGTGTCCTCTGCTATTGGTCCCGAAAGAAGCATACCATTAACCTCCCGCACACGTGTCTCTCGCACTCCAATCACAATCCGGGAGGTGCGCCATCCATCTTGGCGTGACTTCTGAGTTGCTGTTATCTTCGATCGTGGCAAAGCTTCATACGCTGGCACGCCACGTAGAGGGTGGTGAGTCATTACACTGTGGTCGCATCGAGCCGTGAACGCGTTAATCAAGAAGCTGAGCGCCAGGCTTTCCCAAGGACAATGCCCGAGCTACTCTAATCGACAAGCCTCGACCGAGGGCGCTTATTCCTCTCCCACCACCGCGACGCCTTCATCTGACCTTCTGACGCCTGCTGTGGCAATATCTCCACCGTCAGTTTCATAATACGCAATCATGCCTCATACCAAATCCTTGGCTTGAAGATGGAGGTCGTTGAAGTTCGACATTTACACATTCGTCGATGACTCGGGCGACAAAGGGACTTCCCAGAGAGACTGCGGACGCACTGTGCATGACGATATCTTCTGATGATGTCGCATATGCCTCGAACATTCTCAAGCCTTCAGGACGCCATCCCCTCGATTTCTTCTCAATTTGGCTGAAGCCGAGACTTCACCTCCAACCCAACGGTACAGGGCTTTGGTAAGTTTGTCCGAGTTCAAGAGTCTCTTTTATCTAACACCACATATCAGTCTCTCACTTGTTCGTGCCAAGGTCCGACCGCCGTCGATATTAAGAGGCTTCCTGAGCCAAGGCTAGAGCCCTCTGGTACCCACGCACCCTCCCCGGCCAGCCATAGTCGCTGAAGAATCGAGAGACGGGACTGGCGCGAGCCGACAGAGGCATGGCCCTGCCGGAAGTATAATTCGGTTTGGCACAATCCCTTCGACAGATGCACATGTCGACCGCAGAAACTTCCTGCTATCTACCGCCCAGTGCCCGCCAAGATCACACATCCTGTCGCCACGCATTTCCCATTTACATTCACTCAAACACATCAGACTTCCTTCTCAACTGCCGACACCCCCTCCCACTCCACCGAAATGTATGCCGAACTCAAGGTTTCGTGGGTTCCAAGCCCGGACATCCAGCCTCATTCGTCCCCGATTCCGTATCGGATCTCCTCTCTACTCCTGCAAACCCTTGCCGTCGATTCCCCTGTCGGCACCTCCCGCGGTTTCAAACCAGCCATCCCCTCTGCAGCTCCAATAGATGTCTCGACAAAGCTTTGTGGTTCCGGATGAGGATCCGAGATGGGCGACACACTCGCCTGTCGCCCCACAGTGGTTTATTCCTCCAGATCTCAATGCCCTTCCGACCTATGACATTTTACTTGTGAGGCCTTTTCATCCTTTCCACTTCCGCCATCTGACATTTCCCAGATTGAGACGATGCCCTGCGATGGCGAATTCATCAACCCCATCATATTTACGCCACAGCGGATCCAGGCCGCGAAGTGTGAAATGTTGCACACCGATTCTTTGACACGTCAGAGTGAGAGCCAGGGGGTGCGGACCCAGGTTATTGAGACCGGTTCGGCTGTACCGCACGATTGTGTTCTCCCTTCCACGCCTTGATACGCCAATCGAACGAGTGATCATCCATCAGCAGTTCAGCACCGAGGTCGCGACATCGACGGATTGCCACGGCCTTACAATTGTCTTGGATATGACCCGCACCTTTTCTCTTTGTTGATGACATGACCTTCCCACTGGAATCATTGAGATCCTCGCTCCCATCACATCGTGAAGTGAGAACGGACAGGCAGGAACCCCAAGCCCAGCGATGAGGTGATCAGGTTCGTGATCCAAGTTGAGAAGCCTTTTCAATGAGTATAGACTCACACCATTCTTCAGATCCCACCTCGTTATCCCCGGAGCAAGGTATCGCCACTTTGCATGAACCAGAACGCTTCATAAACATCACTGCAGGCAAGCCTGTATGTCACCAATCCCGACAGCCCGTACAGCCTTCTTACGTTCAGCCCACAACGCCTGAGACTGAGACTCCCATGATTGACCAGGGGCATCTAAGACGCACACAGCTCCAGCCTCCGCGGTGCACTCAAGGTGTCGTTGGGGCCATGCCATGATGTCGTCGATGCCGATCCGTCCGTATCCACGATCCTCTGGACATTAACTTCTAGCAACGGTATTGGTGCCCGCGACCCCTCCGACTCCTGCGACTCCTGCACCCACTCTTTGTCATTCTACTGTACGACCATAACCGACTGGCAGCATGGGGCCAACGAATCTTTCTCTGACATTTCTTTGTCATGTGTTCGGTGTTCCATTCGACCTTGCGAGTGCTGCCCCCAAAGCTCGCAAACCATTTGTGCTGCCTGGGGCGAACATGATACCCTCAAGCAAGTTGTTTGTACACCTAGCCTTGCAGGGGCTGAATCTCTGACTCTGTCGTCCGCGCTCACGACTTACCATCAAATCACAGCTCTGCAGGTTATCAAGGTCGATGGCTCTCGTATCAAAGGCCCATTGAGTTCCAGGCACCACAAGCTGTTTACGCTCGCCCTCATTTGTCGACGATGGAATGCGACATGTCCGCCACATCACTTCAATAACGCTTCCGTATAAGACCCCCCCGACGACAAACTTGGTGATGCTGAACTTTACAAAAGAGCGTCATTGTGAGAAAAGTGCTTCATGTAGAGCACCTCGTTACCCACGCGGACGAGCAGTACCCGACACGACCCTATTGCTCAAATGAAGCCGCTTCAAATCCTGACCCTATCCTACTATGCTACTGCCGGAGTTATGCGGAGGTGCATTCTAGCCAAGACTCATTCAGTTTGTACACCTGTTGATCACTCGCCGCAAACAATTCATGGGGCCAGTACATTTTCGCTGACCATTCTTTCTCACAGACCTGCATTCATCGTCCCCAGTCAACCACTTGAAGACAGTCCGAAGGCTCGCAGCTTCTCTGTCCTTTCTTCTCAAGCACCTACATTTAGCATCAACCGGTCAACCGCGACGTGAAGCAAAGCTTCTCACCGAATGAAGAAGAACGGCAATTCGAAACTTGAAGCAAAGCTTGTCACCAAATGGCTTGGAGCGAAAGCGACGTTTCTCCTTCAGACCCTTCTACCGGTCCCGAAGAGGCATCAAGGTAGCTTGCAACGAGAAGCAAAGATCACGAGTCTGGAGAGAAGGATGGAAGGGAGGAGAGAGCGAGAGGCGACAGATAGGACGGGCAGAAGGGAACATGAGACAGGGGCAGGCGGAGTGCGTTTCACATACCACCGCGCCTCATCAATTGACGAGGAGACCCTTCGCGATGGCGCCTCAGCCTCATTCCGTTCTCTCACATCTGATGCAGTCCGAAAGCGACTTCACTCTCATCTGCAAGGACCGCCAGTTCAAGCTTCACCAGATGATTATCTGCCTGCAACGCCGATAATCTCTGCTTCACACTACAGGGGTCAATCATTCGTCTCACACCGGCAACGTCTGCTGCAGACGTCCGTGCTCAGGTCGATCGTGTGGAATCGGGGTACCGCGCTTCTGGGTGAGAGCAGACTAATGTCATTGAATCCAAGCACACGGTGACATTCACCATCTGGTTGTTCAGTAGCGATTTGGAGGAGAAGATGTCTCTTCAGAAAAGGGGTCAAGGTATTTAAAGATTGTTCCTGGATACGGGGGGCTTCGACGATTGGATTCAGTTTTATCTCGATTTCTTGCAAGGCTTACTGGCAGCAGTCTGGTGGAATTTGTTTTAGGACCGAGTTGGAATTAGATGTGAGCTGGTGAATCTGGCATGATCAACGTGCCTTTGTGGTGAACCTCTGCTTCAAAAACGGCCAATGGCTTGTTCAACGGTCTCATGAACTCGGCCGTTGTAGTCTTGAACAGGTTGGTGCTCGCGGTGCTCGAGCTCGGAGAGTCGTAGGGCAAGGTGGATGGATTTCGTAGATACCGTCTTTTGGGTTTGGGTGGTCACGATAAACTGAAATCAAAAGATGAAGAGCTAAGCAATGAGTGCCTGTTGTTGCAAGTGCATAATGAGATGTAATTTTTGGTCGGGCTGAGTGGGTGTGAGGCCGGCCTGATTGCACTGTGCGACCTTTAGGTACGTACCGGAAGTTGGCTGGTCTCGTCCCCGCGCCCCCAGAAATTAGCACAGGAGCCACAAATTTTCAGGGCACTGAAGGAGTTGACCTCCCCGCCAGCAGCGCAAAACCCGTTGGACAAAGGCGGGACGTTCAGCGCAGGATCTCACTTTAAGGCACATCGAACATGGCGGGTTGCTGTGGCCCATCCTCCATATCAGACAATCAAGCAGTTCATAATTCCACACATAGTTCAATTTCTACATAGCTATTAGAACAGAACGAATACGTATCCTGTATTGGATGATACCCATCATGATTAAGTAGTATAGTTAGTCCTCCCTCTTCAGGACATGGTTGATTTGCGCTGTGGTTGACCCTGTGACAGACGGGATAGTTGTGGCCGTGAAGCCTCCTTGGACCCTGGGAAGGCTTGTTCTCTCCGACACTCTCTCCATGGCACCCATCACCGTTCCAGCCTGTCAAGAGGAACCATTGCCGGCGGCTACATCAACCTGTGACCATTCATCAAACACAGTCGATGTATGTTCAGGAGCGGACTGTCTGAGTCTCTCGTTCTCCTCCTGGAGGGTCTTGATTAGGCCTGCCTGCTCATTACACCGACGCTCTGTCTCAGACTGTTTAGTGTTAAGAATGGCCAGGTGTGTTGAGAATATGATAGACTGTATTTTCATATCATCGATGAGACGCGCCTGGGTTGTCGCAGTGTCATTGGCGCGGGTGTTCTGAGCATCGACCTCTCCAAGTCTCCCTGCATACTGTGACCTTAGAGCCTGGAGATCATCGTCAAACTTGGTCTTCAAAGAAGCAATGGCCTCATCATGCTCGGACTTCATAGTCGCAATGGCATCGGCGTTTCGGCGCTTAATGACCTCGAACTTTTCAGCTTGCTGAACCTTGAGTTCTTCAATCTGACGACACCGCTCAGCCTTTTCTGCACCGAGCTGCTCGCCGAGTGTCGCTACATTACGACGGACCTGTTCATGGTCGTCCACAGCCAGGGCCTGATCAAGCGGAGGTCGACCTCCAAGCGAAAGGGGCGCCAGGGATCTTCGTGTTGGCACCTCAGCCTCAGTACCCCCAGGCACATATATGTCCTGAGTCGAGAAATGTGCATGGTCTTTCTGGTGCCCACTGTCCGGTGTCCCATGGGTTCTGTTGTATTGATTGGGGGGACGGTTAGCAGCGAAATTCGAGTGTCGGGAAGAGTCCACAGGAGGACAGTCTTTGTCGACAGGACCGAAGTCTCGATCAGACTGAGCCGAGTGAGTCAATCGAGTGCGAGAGCGAAAGCGGGCGGCAGCATTATTAGAGTCGAGAGCCCTCGGACTACGAGATCGGTTGTCTGCTTGCGGATTATAGCTCGGGTTGTTCATTTTATGGAAGGGACGAAATGGTGCTGCGATAATAGCTTAACGTGTCAGTAAGACATCCTGGAAAGACATTAGAAAGGTTCAAGTGCTTACTGCTTTCCGTGTGTCGCTTTGATGTGGAGTGAAAGATGAGGTTGGCGATGAGGAGTGAATGTCGGGTGGTTTTTGCGGCCTGAGTGCCTACATGTCCGCACTCGAGCAGCTTACCTATCCTTACAGTGGATTTAGTGGTTACGGTACCTAAAACTACAGCGGGGGCTTTATGGGACATTGGATTCCAGTCCCACTGGTGGATCAAGGGCCCGACGTTCAGTACCCACTTTGAGGGAGTCTACCTGTCACTTACAGGGGCCTCTCAGATCTGTCCCAAGCGACGGCCTCAAGAGTACACCAACTCTTATGTCAATTACTGCGAAATGGAATGTCAGGTGAAGTTTAGATGTATTCTTTTCTCAGAAAAATAATACAGGCTGAAGTTAATCTATCACACCGTGGGCAACACCAGCTATCAGATGTCCCATTTAAAGATCCTTGGTTTACCTTTAGGACCTGTGATTCGACAGACTCAAGTATACAAGCCTCGGAAACAGGAGTATCTACTGGTAGCACAGATTTGCGCCTTTTAAGGCGGGGATACGAGTCGAAGACGGTGTGTAGATATCGCGAGCCTTTTTAGAATCGGTCAAAGGGATATCATTCACTGAAGCAGCTGCGATGTCTGGCTGTTGTGGTAGACAGTGGTAGAGGCCAGATGCTTACCGTCCAATGATCCAAACTTGTTGCAGGGCCTGGCATCTTGGAGTGGATGGTAATCGACTCGAACTTGTTGTATCGACCGTAATCGCACTCTTGCATGGCCATAATCGTGTTATTTGATGCTTGTAGGGGATAAACTCTGATAATTCTGGCCCAACGCCTGCAGGTGAACTTTCAGGTCAATAGAACAGCACTTCAGTAAGGAGCTCTAGTCATTTCCTTGATTTGTAGAGGTTTGGTATAGCCTAAATTGTGCCTGTTCTGGACTGTTTCTGTGAAACCCGACAATGTTGTAACGCACGCTTACCATACCTGTGTGTTAAATCATTATCATTTAATAATTGAGGAATCTTCTCGTTGTCGTTCTTTATAAAAGATCACCGTCTGAGCAAACTGACATCCAAGTCCTAAGCTGTGATCAGTCGTACTATTAATACATCGAAGAGCCCTCGAGAAGGTCTTGGCCCATTTTGTCTATCTTTCCAAGAACCATAATGATATCACACGAAAAAGCATCAAATGATCACGATTCAAGATCCAGCGGGCTTGTCTGAAAAGTGGAAATAGCCATAATGACAGACGTAGTTGCCTACAAGTTCCCTTCAGATAAATAAAGACTGACACGCAATAGTGATTGCAAATACAGATATCAGTCTCGGGTAGGATTAAAGGGACGTAGGTCAAACTCTGTTAGCGTTAAGATATTGCCTAATTGAGACAGTCAATGCTCTACCATTGGTTGCGTTAAAACTACAAGCGTGGTATCCACGCGCATAAACGAGACTGGGGTCGCAGTGGTACCCTCCCTATTCTTGAGCCGAAACCTTGCGCTTTAACGTAGCGATTTGAGACGTCAAGCTACACAAGCTTTGTGACGCCTTTATTCAAGCCTGTCAACCCAATTCGTGATTATATCCCTCAAGTACTCTATCTTGATCGCTTTCGAGATTTCAGGCTGTGGGATCTTGTAGATCTTCCTCTACGCAGTCGAAAGGGTTGCCGGCAGATACAAAGCCCCTACTACTTCCAATGTTCTTTCATTCTCAACAGGGCGCCTGGCGACGCCATGAAATGAGCCATTGGTTGAGTTCTGTGAACTAACCTTGACGCTTGTGCGAGAATTTAATACCCGGCGACTTGAGTTGAACAATTGCTCTTGGTACTGTTTCCGAACAGTTAAACTGTTACCGAGACAGTTCATTCCACTCTCTGTTCACTGACCTCGCAGTGCTTGAATAACACTTGAAGAAAAAGATATGCCCGAGCAGCCTGCACTGTAAAGTGGCAGTACGCGAGGGTTTACATTCCAAACAAATAATGGAATAAATACGGAAGGAGGAATTGACTTTCCAATCCAAAAGCTTCAGTTGCCTCTATAATCTCTTTAAGCCAGGCGACAGAAACGAGGGGTCTTCAGTCCCGTTTAATATTTAACCATCTTGCTGGAGATTGATCTGCTGCTTGACTGGGAGCCAATCGATAGCCATCGTAATTAGTTAAACCATACTGCCTCGGAGCTTGAGTTTGCCCGCGGGACAATGGGTTCGCCTGTCTTTGACTATTTGAAGTGCCAGGGAGTGCCAGGGCAGTCGTTGGTGGGTTCTGGTTGACGGCTCAACTGACTTTCTTGGGCATGGGGGTTTAAGAGTAAGGGAAGTCCCTGAAATAAATACTTTTCACCGAGGCCTGATCACCAGATTCAGGAATTCATTCACTACACTGATGTAAGTCTTTGGGTGGCGAGGTTGACTAGCCGCCTCCGTGTTCAAAAGGTTGCCTCTATGCTTAGCTTCGAGTTTGAGTTGTGGGGTTTACTTATTATCGTAGTCAAGATATGACTTTGTACAACTATGATCTGCAAGTGGTAACCGGTCTGGCCTTGGATATCTACAGAAGCTGGAGCAAGCCGCCCGTCTTCGAAAAGACATTACCGTGACTGATAAAAGGCGCTCGAGAGAATTGACCAGGAAGCAGGAGTTTCACATCGAGACACAAAGCCTATACCCATTTAATAATCCTTAACAAACGCATGTACACATTGACACTCACCTAAGCTCACCGATCCACTGGCCTGACAGTGCTTGAATGAGCACTTTTATAACCCGAGAGCCCTTACCAGCTCGCACTGCCAACGGCCGGCATTCAGCCACACTGACAAAGAAATAGCTTAGGCAGAAATGCCACACGCAAAGGTCAAGGAAATTTTCAGAGCTGTGATCTCGAACACAACCTCCGCAAAGCATCACCAACAGCATCATCATCACAACAACGCTTTTTTAATTCTACCTTTTACGACCTTTTACCGCTCAATCACGATGGCTCCATTCAAGCCCACCCACTCTGGTCGAGGTAACTCTGATCGAGGCGGCGCAAGACGAGGACGTCCCAATCATGGCGTAGAGAAGGCTGCACCTACCATTCAGGCGCCAGATCAGGAGGGTTTCAAAGCCGCCGTCCAAGCAGAGGTTTCTCGGCAGCTAGCAGGGTTGTCCGTCAATGTCGGCGACTCAAACATGACTGGTGTTGAGGGATCTGATCCCCAGCCCGGTCTTCCACGTGGAGGCGCTCGATCGACTCGAAGGGGATACACTGGCCGTAACGGTCGAGGCGGATCTCACTTGGGGCGTGGTAGAGCCTACCGCAACAGTCAGACATCGCACCGCCCAGGGACTGCGTCTTCCAATATGGAACCTCGATTTCTCCCATCGGCCACCGCATCTGAGATGATTTGGGTGGCAGACAGACAGGGTAACAAGGCAGCCAAGATTGTCAACCACACACCTCTAAGTGATAACACCGATGCCTTCGCGCAGAGACGACCCTACAATCAATGTTGGGGAGTTACACCTGGCTATGGCTTGAACGAGGAGGCCCAGGACCTCTTGAATAGGGCAGGACCAGGATACACCCGTGTGATGTATCAGCTGGTCGCGGTGAGTGAGGAGCATTTCAATGCCGTCTCCCAGAATGCCGTCGAGAAGACCATTGAAGATCACAATGGGAAGAATGTTAAGGGGAAGAACGCCCTCCTCTTGCGAGCTGGGGTTGATCCGCATCCAGAGCGAGAGGACGAGGAAGAGGAAGAGGAACACAAGGTGTGCGATAGCCCTGATGTCAAAATCAAAACAGAGATGTGGACATGAACGGTGAAGGGAAAGGGCAATGGTGCATAGATAAAGTCATCTCTTTGAAGAATCCTGGAACTCTAGACCTTTATTGCCGCCTATTCGAGATAATTACAGCAACTCTCACACAAAACGCTCGCCTGATCAGTGACACAATCAATGCAACCCGTGACAACAAGGCCTTGTGGCCAATAGATAACACCGCCCGGGCTCTGCTCAGGGATGTCAATGTAGTTGGTCTTGTGAAGCCATACCTGCGTAGTTGCTGCTATATGGAACAATTAGATTTGTGTGATGGAAGAGTGCGGCTGTAGAGCGATACATTGAGGGCTAAGGTCTACAAAGATATAGGATTAAGTACGAGTCTCACAATCCGGCTTCCTGTTCGAAGATGGAATTGACTGATCGCATTTGAGCTTCAACAAGCGTGAATAGTGATTAGAAATGGGAGGCAGGCTTCTGGATCCGTTACGTCTTGACTGATCATGATGTTCTGGGGCTGATAAGGAAAGACTGACGAGCCAAGGAAAGCAACCTTGAGCGTGGTGCAATTAAGGCCTTGGGCGGAAAAGGACAACGACGCGATTGTAGAGATAGGAAGTAAATGACAGCGAGTGAGCAAGCAAGCGAGTTAAGAATTGATTCACTTGCGATTGTCTGTAGTGTTTGTTGATGGTAATGGTGGAGGGTAATAGAGAACAACAGAATTTTTGAGTTATAGCGGATTTAGTGGATAGAGTACCTATAATTACAGGGGGTTGATATTTGGCTTGAGACAGACGGGAGTTATGAAAGCGGATCCCGCAGTTATAGCGGATTTAGTGGTTATGCCGCCTATAATTACAGCAGGGTGCTGTTTGACCCGAGAGATGATGGCGGGCCCGCATCGGGATGTGACAGAACCTCAGGCTCTCATTGGTTCTCCGCACCGAAATGGGTGTGAACAATGGCCGCCATGTTGACCTCTGCGCTGGGCATCTATCGTCAAGCACCGCGTCTCAAAAGCAGCGGCCTCTCCACTCTTCGGTGGTGTAATTAGTATAGAGGTATAATGCAAGCGCAAAAGACGCTGCGGGACGCGAGTCTGGATATCCTTGAACTTGAAAACAGGTTACCTGGCCGATTTATACTATATCTAAACTTCTAGGGTTTCTTTATCCCAATTTCATTAGTACCAGGATCATATAGTTGATTTTCCATCCTTGAAGAAAGGCTGAGCAGAAGCTCTGATCTTTGATACCATGAATTGTCTCTGAACAATCCCTCCTGTAAATACGCCAAGTGCATCGTGGAGACCATTCCGAAGCCACGGAGCCGTTGTGGAGATCTCGGGTAAGAGTTCATGAGATATCTCCGCAGAGCACGAGGATCAGGGGTTGCAAAAGACGGTGTATTGAAGTCACTTTATTTCCCAATTAGGACAAGACATGGGTGGCCATTGGTCGATGTTTAAGCATAAAGCTTTTTCCCAGGGTCATCGAAGGAAGGTGGTCCAAGTGACTTGCCAACTTTGGGGCAGTAAGGCTTACCGAACATCACTACCTCAGACGTCTAGCGAAATAGGGGATTGCCTGGCGTTGGATGGAGACGGGTCGATGGGCTACTCTTTTGCAGCCTTGAATGCATATGCGCTATTATATACTTGAGGGCTTTGAATCATATGTCGATTGAAGCGCTCAGCATGTCATGGACCACTAATGTTTACTTACAAGGCAAACATCAGACGAGCATAATTGAGACGTTTTACATCGAAAGGAGCCCCTTGAACATTCTGAATACATTCAATTGCCACATCAAGTATGCTTGAGGCACTTGGTCATCAATTCTTCTGTCAAAGCAGCTACCCTTTGGCCGCCAACTCATCTCCCATTACATCATCCTGACCGTTCCATCGTTTGAGTTCTGTAGATGTGTCTGGATGACAAATTAGGTTAGCGACGATTCAAATGGGTATGGAAGACAACGTACATTGGAGCTTCCCAGTGACGGTGTCTTCCAGCCGACAATCGGGGTTCAATAGAAGTTGTCAGAAGCATTCTTGGCCGGATCAGGCTTGACCTGCGAGGCGAAAGGGAGCGCTGGGTCGAACCTGGTGGCCACGGCAAGAGACTCTTGACAAGTCTCTACTTTCACAGCAGGTTGAATCTGCGGCCCAGACGTGGCCGTATCCGCGGCGGAGGTTTCAGACTTGGGAGCCATGGAGGACTCTCCCTGTGACTCTCGAACATATTCTTCGCGAAGAATCCAGCCCTTGTACAATCGAGAGACGCCTTTGGAATAGTCCTTTTTCCGAGGTTTGGTTCTCTCTGGAACAGGCCAAGGATGGTCATCTTGTGACAGTCCGCCATAGGCGACTAGAATTGGGTTAATACAGTGCGAGTTAAAGACTAAGACACTTGACCTTACCAATGCTGTACCAGACTCCGTAGTCAACGAGACACTCGAAGTACAGATGGCCGACCTCGTGATCGTCTCTTTCTTGAAGCTTGATACAGAACTTCTTTTCATTCGCATCTCGAATCATCTTGACAAGGTCTGCGTTCCATAAACCGAGAGCTCGGAAATAACGCTCCATATGAGCGCGACGAGGGCCGACTTTATTGAAGTCAGCCACTGAGAGGTCGAAAACTGGGAGTTCTTGGTTGGTGGCCATCTTGAATGATTTGTGGGAAGGGTTTTGTTGTGTTGTGTGATGCCGTAGCTTCGGAGTCTGGGAAATGTCGGTTGAGCGGGGTGTCTTCTGCGGGATGTGTTTGTGTGGGTGGGGCTGAAAATGGTCTGCTCGTGACCGTGTGATGGAGCCGGTCCTCAAGTTGGGTCAGAGTGGAAAGCCAACTGCTGTGGATGCCCAGAATGGCCTCACCATCCTGGGCGCTTCAGGGCTGGATCGTAGCACAGAGCCACTGAAGCTTTCCAAGTCAGTGGAGCTCCCTCAAAAGTGGATCCCGTCCACTTCAGGGCTCCCAGTGAGACAGTGAGCGCTAAACATCCACTAAATTCACTAAAATGCATCGCCCGGTCCGACTTGGCCCTGCACTCAATGGTGGACTCCCTGAGGTGGCTGCAAGCTGGAGGGGTCGGATCCCTTTGGCGAAATTTGACTGCGGGTGATAGATGGACGATGGAGGAAGGGGATCCCATTGCTATTGACCCAATGCTTGAATCCAGCCAAAACCTACAGAAGAACGATGATCTGGAGGCCCAGACTTGCAACAGAAATTATAGCTCTGGGAATATGAAGTTGTCTATTGCTCTGAATTGTGACCCCGATAACAGTTCATCGTAGATGGGGGGCGTAAGATAGTTTATGTAGACTACAGATGATGTTACATTGGTATACTAAGGAATCGACTGTAATTACCGTCAAGCTAGAGTCCCCTGTGGACAGCCCGCTCCTCAACAGGTGTGACAGATCGATAAACTGGATCTCTATGATTTTGTGTCTCAGTCACCCATCTCACTTTACATTGACTCCTCACGACATCATTGTACCACAGCATTCAGCCGCAAGATATCTAACCATCCCTCTGCAAGGTCGATTAGCTTGATGCAACCTCTGACAATTCAACCTGTTGCGGTGAAAGATCTCACGGTGCTGAGACCTTGTTTTGAGACTAGACGTGATATGCTGGAATACCAATGGCATAGTCTGCGATCGGTTATGAGTCTGGCGCTCAATTGCCAAGTTCAACTCAACACCGTCAGGCCAGAGGGCAAAGCGAGGCGTATCTCGAAACCGCGAGACAGGACTTGATGCATGGCGGAGGCATTTTCTCTACAACAGGCTGGGCCCTTTCCTGGCTACGTTTATTGAGATTGGACTTTCTGTCTGCCAAACTAAGTATAATGCCGTTTGAATGTCGCTAATAAGAATTGTAGGCTGCTACGGTGGTTCGCTGACCTCTTGAGCGGTGTCTACCTCTTTCGGAGGTTGAGGGAGGCCACTCAGTGTCAGCGGGAGCCACTTGTTATTTGGAGGAAGGGGTAGGAGACCATGGCAGGCTCAGAGCACTTGGTCCACATGCCTGGCTGGCTTCTGGTAGGGACCTGGATCCAGTGCGTGACTCCCAACTGCAATGACCGGCACAAACTGACAAGCACTGCGCGCCTCGTCCCGTATCGAATCTGAGGACAACATCAACAAAATCTTTCGCGCATGTAAACTTGAACTTTTCGTCCTCACACACACACACTTTCCCACTCTTCCGTTTCTATCTTAACATCATGTCAAGCGACTACGAGAGTGAAGGGAGCGTTACAACTATCGACGGGTTTGAAATTCTCGATGATATCATCGAGAAGTTCTGCTCCCTCCCCAGGAGCCGCTCAAATGTCCGCTTTGGTCATTTGACGTTGCCTGGATATTTCACTACGAAATACAACGTCGTGGACCTTCTGAGCTCGTCTATACATGAAGCAACAGAGTCTACACAGGTCTTTGTTCTCACGCGCAAGGAGCAACGCATCTTTTCATCCTTCTTGTACGAACATATGCCGATGCTATTGTGGGGCGATCAGACAATCGATCACGCCGAGTTCTGCTCCATTTTGGAATGGTGTCGGGTTGAGCCTGGTACACCTGAAGACACTGATGTCTGGGCAGAAGGCGGCGAGCGCTGGTGGAAGTGTGACAAAGTGCTGCCCAAACAAGTGTTCATTGCCTTTTCACTGGACCCTTGGATGTCTGCTGCTTGCGCTCTCGCCCTTACTGGCCTCGTCCAGTGGGCATGCGACATGGCTCAGACAAGTGGTGCAAATATCCGTGTGTTGACATTCTCAAACTTCTATGGGAACAGTCTCCTATCGGAACTCGTCAGCCTCCGCTCTCAACAGCCAGTTGAACACTTTGAGCTGCCTATCCCAACTCATTTTCACCTCATTCCTGACGCGGCTATCGACTTGACACACGAGGAACATATATACTCAACCATTCAATCTCGAATGTCGCCTCTGAATGCTGAATCGAGGAATGCCGTCCTGGTGGTGCCTCCGATCAACAGAGAAGACTTCTTCCCAGGGTTGCAGTTAGCGCACGATGTGCGTTACCAGTACCTTTTGATGAGAAACGTCATTGATAGCGGCGAGACTATGCACTGGAGCCTCAGAAACCGCGCGCCTGGCTTCGGGAGAACAGTCACAGTCATTCAAGTAGACTTGAAACATCCCATCCCCGATGTTCTCAACGGTTTTGAACGTATACATATCGTTCTCGGTAAACGGTGCATGAGAACAGTCTTCGATGAGGAAACCAAGCAGATTGTCAAGACTGAAGTCTCAATCACCCAGAGTGAGCTTGATGCCCTGCAGTGGTGGTGCTTCCAGCTGAACAACCCCTTTCCTTACCTCCGCATCTATGCTGGACGTGAGGGTCTGAGTGCAAATGAAGACGCGGCTGTTTACAGACCCCTCCATATCATGAATGACCATGCTGGTGCTTTCATCAGTGGCGTCTATGGCATGTCTACCTGGGGTATTGATCCCGAGCGAGTCGTGGAATGCTTCATGAAGTCAACTCCAGTCATTTCACAGGTAACGAGCCTTTTACGAAAGGAGGGTGTGATCCATGGACGTCTACCGAGGTTTGCATTTACAGGCACTGAAGAGGCTACATATCGAATTGCACTACGCACAACTGGCTACGACCATCGCATAGCGCATTTCTTTGCGTTGCCATCATCAGATAAAAAGGTCCTGTTGCTCAAAGCACAGTTGGCAGTTGTCCTGACTGTGTCGAAAGACTGGACTATACAGATTGATCCCAAAAACGACTTTGGGGCTGACGTTCCTGTTTTTGGCTGGGGAGCAAATCTCGCTAATCATGGAGATCTCTGGCAAGTTCTTGGAATGTGGAAGGCAATTGCTGTGAGGTGGAAAGAGTTTGCAAGCCTTCTCTATCCTCTAGAATCGGTCTGGGATGCAACTGGCTATTTGAGACTACCCATCGGCGCCGCTGATCACTTTTTTGTAACAAATCGTGACCTAAAAAAGGCTTTGAGTGACTCGGATATGTCCCTCGGGCTACCTTCCCATCGCATCGAGGATGAAACTGAGAGCCTGGACGATGATCACATGCGGGAGGTGATGCGACATTTGCTACGCGCGTTCCAGCATCAACTCATTGCCACTCGTCTCGGTGTCGTGCATGGCGAGGCGCATCTCAAGCACACTGTTGTCTCGACAGGCAAATGTGTAGAGCTAAGGAGCAAAAGGACCGTGTCTCCTCTTCCTGATGCAATCTTCAAGGACCTGGAGAGAAACGGTGTTCTCTATGGCATATGCACAGAGTTCATCAAGGAACCAGACTCCCTGTTGGCCATGAACTGGACATTTATTCCTCAGAATCTGGTGGCGGAGTACACTCGAACGCAGAACTGAGCTGTGTTGTGAGTTAGTACGATGTTAAACAAGCACAATCAGTTCGCCGCTGCCAATGTGCCTTTGGATGGACAAAAACTGTTGGTGGATATCACATAATTAAAATGCTTGGGTGGAGGATATTACGCGGAAAGGAAATGCTACGGATCGAAGGACTGTATTTGGTTGAATAATGGGTAGCCAAACAAGGGGAATTTGATGTTTATCTCAGTACTGATCTCATGTTAATGGTGATGTTGCTCATGTGCCAAACTTCGTGTGATTTGCCGCACATAACCTTATCTGCGAGCCTCTAACGTATGCTTCGCGACGCGCCCTCATCTTTTCATTTCTGTGATCAGGCTGGATTTCTGGTGAGTCCTGGCTCGGGCAATCGGAAGATTCCCGATAAACGCCCATCAGACCCAAACTCAAGGCTGTAAACGAGAATCTTTCCAATGACAAGGTATGCGATCAATCATATGTGCAGGGTAGCGTGCAGGGATCAGGGATGAAGTTGGTGTTAACCGTTGAAACAAGAGATGGGTAGTGATTGGTAGGAATCAGGCCTCGATCGTGCCTCATAGACCTCGAGTCAATACTTCAGCCATTTCTGTGAGAGCCAAGCGGTCATGGGCCATAAATTGTTTGGATATTTAAACCTGCAGCCTTCTACTATTTGGCACTGCTGCAAGTAAACGACGTGGATCCATAACCTTTCTGGTCCGTATTGGGTTCCGATATTATCGGTTAGCTGAGCGTTGAAGCTCACTGGATAATGGAGACCTAAGACGCGAGAATTCACATAGTCGATCCTTCTGGTGGTCATATTTGCTACGAGTCCAGTGCACAGTGGCAGCGTACATGACATTTTACATTATTATGAGTAAGGTGTGGTTACAGCACATAGCCCTCTAAGTTGATCGTACAATAGTATAATACAAGGCCAGTCCATACGACTTTGAACCTTCGCGTGCCATCTCGCCCCCCGTGTGACAGCCCATGACACATCATAGCATCGGAACACATACTTAGCCAACAACTCTGACTCACCAGATCGCGAAGCAAAAATCCATTTGCTCATTTGGGACCAAATTCTCGTCTTCCTCCTGGCACCATAAGTAACCACGAATGAGGTGTTCGATCTGAGTCATTGTCTTGCCCTCAAACCGCTCGAAGTCCACAGGAATATCAATGGATCGAGGGGACTGCCGGCATACAATATATGTGTCGGATGGCGCGTATCGTACGTACTTGACCACAGTTGCTAGATCACAGGGTGTGGATTCCTCAATCATCCTTTTGAGCTCCTCACGGAGCACTTCAGGATCCTCGAATACCGGGACAGACGCTTCTGGATTTCCGCTGACGGTCTCGCGGAGACTGTCATACTTGCCTTTGACAGCTGAATACTGTTGTCGCAACTCCAGGATTTGATCCTGATCTGCCTGTCGCCTCTTCCGAGTTGCATACTCGTCTTGCCATTTCTGTGATCGCCTTTCGCTCCTCATGAGCTCTGAGTACGGCCACAGAACATCATCAAGGAGGATCTTCCTGTCAGCTTCCCGGGAAAGGAAGCTCTCTGTCGGGAAGCGAGGCCTTGAAGGAATCCTTGGAGGGTAAAGTCGACAGTTGTCGAAAAATACCCAAGCCCTCTGCTGACATATCTGGACTTGGATCGTGCTGGACTGGGAAAGCCGGGCGGAGATACGGTCGTACGTGGGTGAACTAGAGCCTTCAGATGCTTCAACTCTGGTGATGGTGTGTTGATATGGCCCCATTCGATACGATAGGGACTCGAAGACTTTATCAAACTCTTGGTCAAACGAGGTATTTCCCGATGAAACTCCAAAGCGGTAGCGAGTGAGTTTGGCAATCTGGTCTAAACCGAGTTTCGCAAGATGAGACGTGACATCGCCGTGATAGTTTCCTCGCAATCCTCTGTCTCCAGTGTAAAGATCAGGGTCGAAGCAGAAGTTGTCTGGGAAGACAAGTGCCGCTTCAAAAGCAGATCCATCGGGACTGCTTGGAAGGAAGCCATCGTCGCGCTGAGCGATACAGGCGCCATACATTGAGCGAACGTATGTATGAACACATCGGATGGCTTCATCCTCGGACGGGTGAATGGCGCGTTTGGGGAGGTTGTTCAGAGGGTTGTTCGGATTGGGGGACGTCCCGAGCGACTTGTTGACCTTGCAATTGAGTTGATATAACAAGAAAGCCCTGAAGAAACGCTTCAACTCCGAGGTGGTAAGAGTGTCGGGATTGAAGCTGGAGATGATGGGCCTGCCGCGAAAGTATAGCTGAGCTGTCGGCGACGGTGAATGGACTCCTTGCAAACATAGGTACTCCCTCGGCATGTAGGACGCTGTGGCCTTGCTGCAGTAATCCTGGATAAAATGGAGCAGCATGCCATGGAGGTCGTCCAGCAGTTGGAACAGATAGTCATTTTGGTTGGTTAACGGACTGGCAAGGTCCTTGTCCAGCCAACGTTTCAAGTGATCACGAACAAGCCGCAGGTTTTGCCTTTGCCCTCCTGGTCTCGGAAACTCGATGATTGCTATCGCGTCCTGCATCATCTCTTCATCAAAGTCAGCAGCGATGAGACTTTTCCGGATATCCTTTCGTCGCTCAAAGTACTGCTGCAGCATCGTCGGTGAGGCTCGGATGATGGAGGAGATGGAGAACTTTGAGGTGATTAAAAGCAGAATCTTGAGCCGGATCTCCGGCGGCAGAGAGTTGAAGGGATCCATGGTGCTGCCAAAGGTTAGCGAGACTGAGTGCTATAAAGATCTGTGATTCTGTACTCTACCGGTCGCGGAATGATTTTCTTGGTCAAGGTTGTAGTTTGTTGGAAGATAGTGAAGAACGACCAGCTTTTGTGACGGGGCGGGGCTCTCTTTTCCAGTGGAATGCGCGGTTGATGAGCCACTACTTTTGAGAATCGCTGTGTCGGCGTAGAACTCCAGGACCGATGTTCCACTTTGTGCAGGACGAGTTCGATTTGAGACAAGGTTGTCTTGGCTGTGAAAGTGTGGGTACGTTTGTTCACTGGGGCGTGGGGTGCCTGTACTAAATCAGCGGTTTCACGTCAACCAATGCACGCGGCTTCGGCTCATTTTTGCTGAGTTTCCACTCTTCATCGAAAGGATAGCGAATACAAGTAAGCACATCCATCGCTTTGGACAATCAAGACAACACACTGACACATCAAGATGCACCATCTCGATTCTTCATCAAAAGATTAGGCGCCGACAATCTCCACAAGATGAGCGCAGCAGAAGACAAACGCGGTGTCGAAAGCACTTCTGGAGCAGATGTACCTCTTGCACATGGTGCTACCCTCTCTCCAACACGGCTTCGGGGACCTTCTGAACCCTCGGTTTATCGCTCCTTCCATGAAGAGCAGATGGCTACAGAGATCTCATCGTTGAAGGAGGAAAACGCCAAGCTGCACAAACTCGTACAAGGCCAAAAACAGCAAATGGAACTGATTCTCGACATGAAAAAGGAGCAAAATCAACAGATGCTTGATATGAAGGAGCAGCTGGCAAGCATGCAATCTGAATTGACTCAGTTGCGTCAAGCAAAGGAAGCGCCTAACCATGGTCACGTTTTACAGAGCCACCCTGAAAGGCCTAGCCTCCCGGAAACGACTGTAATCGTCCCTGATGCTGCCCCCAGAGGTCCTGAGCTGGGAAAAAATCTTTCTGCGCCCCCCAATGACGATGAAGGCTTGGAAGAAACGGTAGATGTGGAACCCATGCAAGAGGACATTGCCTCCGATCAGCCTGTACCCAAGCAAAAGGCTCCTGCTGAGCAACGGGCTACAACTACTCAGAGGCAAGCTACAGAACTAATATCTGGCAAAATCAATCATGCAAGGGGAGTTGAGGATAGAACACAGGAAGTCTCACAATTGCCATGTCCGAGTGTTGAGACTCCAAGTACGAACACGGAGATGAAGGCGAGTACACAAAGCTCAGATCTTCCTCCATGGCCTGTACTTCCACCAAACCCTCCCATGCCAGAAAGGAACATCGCCAGACTGGCATCCACAGGAGCCGGTCGCTTCCCTGCTGAGAGCGAGGCTCATGACGTTTTTGTGACCCCTAGGTCTGAGGTGTTGAAAATTTTGAAGGGATACAAGTAGATAACGATACAAACGTTCTCTCAAATGACATTTTACTAGCCCTTTGTGAATAAGATGTGCCAATCCTCTAATCTTATCCTGTCCCAAAATGACTTGTCACTAGCCAGACTGTCTCGAAGCCCCTTGCAGACACTCAGGACTCATACGAACCGCAATACTCATGTAAAGACCTTGAATTCACGGAGAAAAGAGATAACGTGTAGCAAGTTATGTACTGAATTAATCGTCCATTTCCTCATGTCCCCGACTATCTGCTCAATGGCTCCGAGACCTTATGTTCATTCCACCACAATTATTTGTCCCGTATTCTCCACGGCTGGAAATTCCATGTAATTCTCAAATTATGACCTGGTGGCTATGCTTCGGTGGTTTGTAGGAGACTTGGGTGAACGTGGAGGATGGGTAGGCGTTATTTGCTTTCCCCATATGAGTGATACGGCACATGTGGCGCATCGATCGATATTTCTAGAATGAGACATGTCGGGAAGATATAGTGTTTGATCAGGAAAAATGAAAGCGTATTCCTGTGGCTCAGAGATCGAAGGGGGATGAAGGGAGAGATCTAGTGCATGTGATCGTCTTCAGAGTAGTTGATCTCAGACTCCATTTTGCTATCACCTGATGTGGTGGTAGGCACCGAACCAGTGAAGTTCGCTATGGTAGGTACCGATGCCTGGGCAGCTACAGGAGCGTTACCAGGTGTCGGGACCTGACCATCAACCGGGGCGGGGCGAGGCAACAGATTAAGCGAGCTGGCCGTTCCAGGAGGCACGCCAAGGTTAAGGCCTCCGGGATCAGCACGCTGGGGAGCGGGAGCGGGAGCTGGAGTAGCTACAGGGTTAACACAAGGAGCAGCTCCGGCGACAGCTCTAGCGGCAGCTCCAGTCTGAGAGGCTGCTGCCTTTGTGCCATCAGTGTCAATCGGACCCGAGGGACGACCAGGTAGGTTTCCGAAGGCAGCAGGCCACGCCAGGTTCTCGGGCTGCCAGTACTTCCAGTAGATGGAAGTTGGGTCGGCAAAGGCTTCATCTTTCGGAAGCTTGTATGCTGGCAGGGTATCATGCCTCAACTGCATATGGTTGATCTTTCTACCTTTGGCCAAGGCGAGTGTAAACTCCTTGGACCATGGAACGGCCGTAACGATTTTGGGGTCATACTGTGGACTCGTGCAGTATTCGTGCAGGGGTTTCCACCAAGACTTCTTTCCCTTAAAGGGGACCATGTTGCCTCGGTTGACGATCAGCATCTTGACCTGTTCGGGAAGTGGGAGGGCTGCAATCTCTTTGCAATCGCCTCCATGGTGTTGATTCGTGTCACACAATGGGCACCCGCTCTGTTCTCCATCGTTTGCACCGATTTTGGAGAAACAGGTGGCCACTTTGTGCGCCTTGTTACAACAAGAGGCACACTTGGTGGGCTTCTTCGTCTCGGAATCAATCTTGACCCCGTGTCGAAGAACACCAGCAGGCTTGCCCTTGTCATTGCAGCCATTGTTGTCCTCCCAGGTTCTCTCAACCTCTTTGGCAGCAATCTGTTCGAACCGACCGTCGATGTTTGCTGTGATGGTGAACTGAACAGAGGCGGCACCAGTTCGCTTCTTGACATCCTCAATCAAATCGTCGACGCCACCTCCACAGGTTTCACCCCACATGCGATCTCCGGGTCTATGTGAGTACCAGTGATGGGTGTTCTCACCCTTCATTGATTTAATGTCCATTTGACTGGCCACGGCGCCATCCTTGTCGGACACTTGGGTCTGACTAGATTTAGCGACCAGGGGGAGGGGTGTGTTGCGGAATCCCTGGGACGTGCATTCAATCTGGTGCTGGGAACTCGAGCCACTGCCAAAGTGAGGACTCTCTTGATTGTCACCAGAAGGTCTCCCATGTGGAATGTAAGAGGCACTGCGAATGCCACCAGCCTGGGATCCAGTGTTGGTCAAGCTGTGGCTTTGCTGGCCACCAGAATCCCCGGCTGCCTGACAAGTGGCCTGCTCAGTAGCTTGGTGGTTGCGCTGATGTGGACGAGGATCTTGGCGAGGTCTTGCTTGGCCATGACCAGGACGAGCACGGTTCAAATCGCCTTGACGAGAAGCTTTGCCAGAGTTGTCGGGCTTATGAATAGTCATCGTGATTTCGTGTAAATAACGCGTCGTAAAAAGCAGAATGGGGGAAAGGTTGTTGTTGAGCTACTGCTGCTGCTGGAGGTGATGCTTTGTGGAGGTTTTTCAGTCATTGCTCGTACCAGTGGACCTGCTTGACATTAACTGCCCTGATTAACGATCCGCTTTGGTGGTGGGTCAGCGCTGTCGTTGCCAGTGGCAGTGGGCGTCCCACTGGAAGAAGTGCTGTTCTTACACCACCCAACAGTTTGAACGATCCACAGCCGTAGCTCCGGAACTATCCAATCATTGGCTCACTAACTGACCACCCAAGAGCCCAGGCAGGCTGGCCCATGCTAAGCAAGCTCAGTCCCATCTGTACAACCCACCCTCCACACGCATCAATTCTGGTCCACACAACTCAGCTCAGCGCATCACCAAGACTACTCTCGGCACAAGATAACTTTTTCACGGATCACACGACTATCTCAAGCATTTACAATGTCTCCCATCAATACTTTGTCCAACTTTGATCACTCTAGCATTGATTTTCGTAACGTCAATGCTCGTCGCGCCCACATGAAGGCGTTCTTTCTTCACCTTGGCCTCTGGATTGAGGAGAAGGTCAAAGAAATTCGCAATTACAGTCAGGAGCAAGCTTGTGTAATAGTGTACGGCACAGGCCAACGCCAAGTCAACCAAGTTTACTTCGAGCTTATGGTTGACCAAATCTTTTGGTTCAACGTTGTCAATAACGGCAACCTGTTCGGCCAAGATCCCGATTGGCCTTGGACGTACGAGGGCGTGATTGACAAGACGGACGTGGCCACCTCCGGACCGTCTGTTTTTTACAAGGAATGGCAACGACGCAGCCTGCCCGGTAAGATTGAGCACATCATGGCAACAGGACAAGTGCTGGATTTCGACAAACTCTCCTTTCACGTTGATTACATGCCCAAGGATACTCATATCGAGTGCATCTTTGGCGGTGGTTCAACTCGGTTCCCCGCCCATCGCATCCGGGCCTTGGACGAGAAGCAGTTGCGCAGCTACATTCTTGGGGTGGTCGATGGCGCGTTTCCACTTTGTGCCAAGGCATACGCGGCTGATGAGATCCTCCCTCTGACAAGGTACAAGATCATCAGAGGAGACTCAGGAAATTGAATGGAGTCAGAAGCTACTGCCCGTCACTCCCGACGATGTCTGAAAGTTCAGGATGATTCCTGGCGGTGAGTTGCAATCAAGAAGCCCCTGAGAACCGAATCTAATGTTGAGCAGTCTCTACCTGTGTGGTTTGCAAAGGGGTTCATGGAACATTAAAAGATGGACTTGGAGAATGATACAGTGCGAAGGCGGTTGGAAGCAGATCATAGAACACAAAAATGAGGGATGGTGATATAAATCAGTTTCTGAGGTTTTAAATCAAGGTCGGCTGTAAAGTCTGTGTCATGTTAATTCCTGCACCATTATGAGTGACGTTAACGACAAGAAACTTGATAACAGCTGGAGGGCTCCTCGTGCGATACAGACGATTCTGGGTTTCCCTACTTTCAACACGTCAACACTGATTGCTCAGCTCTCGCATTCTTCGCCTCACGCCTCATCATCAACATCACACGATCAAGCACATCAGCCACCAAAACAAAGACAAGAAAATGAGCCCGGTACCAGGGAGAAAGAGACGCGCCTCTGGTGAAGCCCCAGCCCCGCCTGCTAAACGCGAACCGAAGACCGACCCCAAGCCCGAGTCCGGCACTCAGCCTGCCGAGGAAATGCCTACTCAGAGCATGTCCAAGCAGCAGACCCCTGGGTCTGACGATCGTATCTCGGAGACATCTGAGAAAGACGCTACTCCTCCCGCAGGCTCGACTCCCGAACCTTCGCTCCCGATTGTCGATCCTGTTCAGGAAGACGACGTCGAGACAAACAACGTGTCTGGTATTCCCGACGGGAATCCAAAGACACAGGCTCCAAGCAAGGGAGTTAGATGGACCATCCCTGGAATGCGACCGGGCACGATGCATTCAATTCGCAAGGTGATATTGCCTGAGAGGGACTTTGTCAGCCGAGAAGGCAATGCAGCGGTGCGGTATCCCGAAGGTCACATTGCCCACCGCACGCTTCAGGCCAAGAAGTCAAAATGGCTCGCTGAGGTGTGCAAGGAGATGAAGTAATTTATCATGCATGGGCCTTCACGCAGGTGTAGACTGCCAACAGCTCGACATTGAGAAGTCCTTGCTGTTGGGTGAGCTTCGCCTGATGTCTACCTCCGACCAGTTTTTGACATGTAAGTTCAAGAAAACAGCATTACGTTTCGATACTGACAGCCCTTCTACCAGTTTTGAAACCTTACCACGTCTTTTCCAACCTAACCATCGTTTACCACGAGCCACAACTCCAACACATTCAGAAACGGTCCATGATGTGCGAGCATATCCCTGCGAAGACAAAATGGCCATCACAGATTCGACCGCGACCGCCTTGATTACCAAGTCAAATAGTACTTTTGCTGCAATAAAATCGCCTAACCTCACTCAACTGTTCAGAGAGAACCGCTGCAAGGTTGAGATGTGTACATCGTTGACGGATATGGATAGAAGGGGAGGCTGGCAATCGATGTGACTTCGTGATGAAGACGGGTGATGGCTGGGGTATATGGCACAAATGAATTGCGCTGAGTAGTTCTGAATCGAAGGGACGCTTTCGGGTTAATTGACAGTCACGTTAAAGAGATCATGTGAGCAGGTTGTGAACGAGAACTTGGAGCACGGTTGTAACTTGAACGGGCGGTTGACAGTAACCACAGCCCATTCCGCATACAAGTCAATTGGTTTCAGTTTTGGAGCAATCGTTCTATGCCCAAAGTTATTAATCTCATTCTTCATTGCTGCCTATTCGTTGCCATTCATTCCTCTACTTCATCCGCCATAATATAGCTGATAGTCCTCCACCAGAGCATCTCACGAAGGTCCTTGTCTGGGAGTGGATAGGCATCCACCACATCCAAGTCATGGATCCCCCAATACTCCTGATTGGAGAGAAGGTCCTTGGGATTGACATAAGGACCAAACCAGGGGAGCTTCCCCTTACGAGCTGAAACAAGGCTCTGTTCCCTGGGAGTGTCACGCTTCAGAGCCTTGATTCTGGCCAGATTGACATCAAAGAGATGCTGTTCAAGTGAAATACGCTGAGACGGCTGTAACAGCACCGATTCAATTACTAACGTACAGGAAGTAACCCTGCCATCGACACAAGCTCTAAGGCATCATCATCACCGGTTTCTCTGTCAATCAATGTTCCACAGCATCATCAAAACTGGTCCTTTTCTTCTTTGATACCCTTTCCATCCACCAGGGTAGCAGGGACTTCGTTTTCTTGGCCTTCGGGGGCGTTTGGTGGGGTGTTTTCCACGTCATCGTCTTCAACCTTGACAAGCGGATCGCGGCGAAGCCAGTCTTTGTAGACCAGAGAATTTTGGGTCGTCGGGTCGTGTTTTCTGGGTACGGTCTCTGACCAAGGCCACTCATTAGCCTTGGTCAAAATCTTCTTGCGTTTGACTGAATGCTGTTAGTTCAAGTCGGGCACAGTGAGCAGGATACAGCTTACGATAATTGTCCCAGACAAGGGCGTCCACCTCGTACTCAAAGTAGTCGTGAGAAATGGAGACATAACCCTGTTCATGTAGGAACTTGCAAAATAACTCGACGCACTTCTCGCGAGTCCTTGCGACCTTGGCGCTGTCCCAGACCCCAAGGTGCATGAAAAACGCATGCATGTGCGCCCGACGAGCCGCAAGGTTCAGGACGTCAACTGCTGAATGGTGAAACCTAGTGGAAGCCATTTTTTGTATTTGAGAAAGGGCCTAAAAAGAGAGTGTGTGTGTGTGTGTGCTGTGCTGTGCTGTACGTGTTCGTTGTGCCGTGACCGGCTTTGTTCTATGATGAAGGAGGAAGAATTGGAGTTTGGAAATTCACAATTCAAGGTGGAGTTGCTGAGCCTTTGTCTCCCTCTCTGTTTGCACAGGGCTGTTTGCAGCGTTTCACAGCTGTCGAGTGCCACTTTCACGTATGATAAATTGATTAAAGCCTGGGTTCCACATCTTCACAATAGCCACCACTTGAGCACAACGAAACTCTCCATATCTTCCGTGTAAGGTGAGTCTGATAAGATCTATTAAACAGAAATCCGTGAAGGGCGGCGGTCCCGACACGATCGTTGTGGTTCCTAATTTGTAGGAGGATTTGTAGGAGGATTCAAGAACCAGGGTCGGTAGGGACGACAGACTCAGAGCAATGAGAGGGTCATGTCTGCCGGTATCTTTCCAGTTTTCAAGATGTGAAACATACGTGTTGGCCGCGTGGGACCTGTGCGATTAACAACCAGTTTTCACTTCTTTGTCGTGAAGAAGTCCACATCAGCGTCCGCAAGTTGGCAGCTCGGTCACAACAAGACATATTAACCGTTGATCAGTCCAATGAATATCCACGATATTTCGATCTCAAAATATCATGTCCCGATTTCTGGCAGCATTTAAAACCATCATACTTAAGTTTGAATGTGATGTGGTTTAAATTGTGGAAGGGGTCTCCAGGGTAGGCGGCCATCACCAACCCTTGCAAGGTTGTAGACTTTTGATGATTAGCGTTTAGAGACTGTCTGACCAAGACGACACATGCTTGATCATTGGTTATAACCCATGAATGGACCCATGAGGAGCTGGACTAAGTCTCCGCGCTTGGAGACGACGTCACAACATGACACAGTAGAATCAACGAAAGAAGCCCGTAAGACAATTAACCTCTCATTTGCCAAATCCAGGGGTTGCAGCCAAGGCGGAATCCAATAACCGATTTAAAATAATGTATAATTACACACTTCTGAGGTCAGTGGGATTATATTCTTCATCGTCTATCTGATAATTTCAACTGTTTGTGCTGCGATAAGATTGCACTCTGATAGACCGCTCAATACGCACCTCATAAAACGTAGAGGCACAGTCATAAATTTCACAGTTAATAAGCGATAACTTATCGTTCAATAGCTGGGGGGCATTTATCAGTAATAAGAGTTATAAGATAACGTTTGTAGGGGACACGAATTTGAGAAAATCTATTGACCGAGAAGAGGCAAACATTCGGTACGCCCACTGTGTGGCGAGATGCTTGGTCTAAACCATCTTTACAGTGGATGTAGACCTAACGCAGCCAGCGCAGCGGGTCCAAGCATTTGCTGTGATCCTGCGCTAGCCACAAACTGGGCCAAGGTACATTACCATTTTACTTTCGCATCGAGAATCAACATCTCGAGAAAGCAACACTTCCTTGTCCGCCTGAACATTATTTTACGACCATCATCCACTATGTCTGATAATTGCGCACCTAATGAACACACAACGCGGGACAGGTATTTCGCAACACCAGATACGCAGAGATCGAACGTACTGACGCATCTGGCAGAGCATCCGGTTCTGGCCGAGGCAATATTGGCCCTGATAGGAACCGAGCTACGATCGACAGCAGTCCGACTCTTTCTGAGCGATACGGGGTCAACAGAAGTCAGCGAGGACAGCCCAGCTGGTCCCAGTCACAGTCAGCTCGGCCAGATCGCATCGCCGAGGCCAAGCGTCGTCAGATCAAGGCTGAGGCGTATGCTTCTCTCGATAAGCCCCGCCAAAATCGCGCGATCAGGGCTCAAGGTGGCCTCGAGAGCCGCGTCGTCGAGGTGCCTAAGGTGGTTAAGGTTCTCTGTGCTGAGTGTGGCAGCACCTGCCATACCTTGAAGGGCTGCATCACCACCACTGGCATTCGGGGGTGTGTGTTCTGCAACAGCACGAGCCATGCCACCGACAGCTGCAGAGAGTTCTCTCGCCTTAGCATGGGACAAAAAGTTCAGTTGCTCGTGACAGACCGCGCTAGCAAGCCGCCCATCCTGACAGACGACCCCTGGTGGGTATGGCTGCACAGGTTCTTGACGGCCCCCCACACGAAGGACGAGCTAATTCCGGAATCGTTCCCCTGGACAATGGAGTTCGCTCGCGAGGTGTACGATGGCAAGAAGCAAAAGTCCATCAAGGAGTATCAGCACGAGGTCGACCACTCTCACAAGGTCAGCGCTCTTCCTACGGATGCGCGCCTGCAGACAATGAAGGACGTCTTCACACTCTTCTGGGATAGGGAGGGCAGGGCGTGGCCGGCTCGTCTGGACAGCCCGCCAGCCTCGACCGAGGACAACGCCTCTAGTCAAACGGCTACGAATCCGGGGGCACCAAGCATGGAGGAGACGCAGAGGCTGGGGGAGATTATCATTGGACAAGCGGGGGAGATTCATGACTGGAAGAAGAAGTATGAACTGTTGAAGATTGAGAATGAGGAGTTGAAGAGAAGGTTGGCCTAAATATATTGATGCACTTAGAGCCACTGTCCAACTAGATTCTATTTGTCACACATAATGATTGTCGCTCATCCCCGTAGTTGCATTGCGGGGATCACTTTTAGCCACTTCAGGCTACAGGATAGTAAACAAGATCGATCATTGACTCTGTAATGTTTCCCACGGCTGTCCTCTCCATGAGCTTGGCGCAATGCTCCAATTATTCAGGAACGAAGAGTAACGTGTTGCTGGAAGACCGGTGTATTAGCATATCTCCAACATGGAAACAAAGCCTGCTGCGTCTCTGATGGAAAGGGTTAAAGACTTACTACACGGTCGCAGTGTGTACAGTCACTGGTTGCTCGACCCGGCGCTGTGAACCCATCCTCTAACGTTGGCAGGACACCACAAGTTGGTGTATACGCCATTGATTGTGCGAGTGGTCTCATCCACCGGCAGAAGTGAACGATCGAGATCCTTGTCGAACACAGCTTGAAGTATTTTGACGTATTGTCCACCTTCTCTCAAGGTGATCTCCTTGGCGAAGTTCGCTGACCACGCAAACCCAGACAGAACCTTGTTCTCAGAGACAGGGTCATTCATCCATCGGTGAAGATAATCCCACCAAGGAAAGTATTTTCCCAGAGGGGGAAGACCAGCGCGATCCGCTACAAGCAACTGAACTTGTCGGCTGGGGTTCATCGTGTCGAAATCTGGACAGTCGCCTATGTCGTGCTGGCTGCTGCGGCAAATGGGACAACGACAGGTACGGCTATCAAGGAGCCTGAGGCACATCGCTGTTGGGTGGGTGCGACTGTAGCAGACGTGGCAGCGGGTGGTTTCCATTATCGTGAGAGGTTGGTTTCGTGTCTTGAGAAACCGAACCGTCACTTCGCCTCCGGTAAACCCCTCTCGACAATATCGTTCCAATTGCCGGTCACACTCTCGAAAGCCTTGCAAGAGGTGATCTCCACATGGTTCGGCACCGCAGCCGGAGCAAGTTCCAATAACAATGGTTTCGTCGCCGTCTTCCATAGCGAAGTACTCGAAGTAGGTCTCATCGTTCGTTAAAATTCTCCCTTGGATTCGGTGTGTCCACGTGTGACAGGTGCTGTTGGGAGACTCCATGGTGTGAGCGTGAGGTAACTGTCGAGAGGCGTTGCTTTGATGAGTCTGCGTTTTGTATCTCGTAGTTGGAGTGTCGAATGCGAAGGTACAGTTACGACTCGAGGAGACGTGAAGGAGAAGAGAACAGCCGGCCGATTGAGCGATTGATGGCTCACGATATGGGAGGTGTAGAAAGCCCAGAACTGCAGGCGGCTAATGGAGCATCGTAGTTGTTGTTTGGCCTCTTGTCAGTGCCAGCAGCTGCTCTTGGATCAAGACGACCCACCACCTTGGCTCATTCACCCCATGCCCCTCCCAGTTCCCAAGACAGAAAACTCAATCAAGTCCAATCTTCTCCAACAACACCGTACAATCCCATAGCAAGTCTCCCGCGCCGTCTCCAACCATGCCAACCGTCATTCCCTCCCACGAATACCCTGAAGCATCCCAGGTAGACACAACCGACCCTGATGCCCGTCTGCAGTATTTCTTCGATGTGGCTAGATATTTCGGGTCACTCGACTACCAGGTCTTTCAGGTGACGAAGGAGAGTTGCATACAACGGGTATGTAGCGACTTGTCACGAATGAATATGTTTTTCGTGGTCGACGCACAGTTTAACTATACATTGGAGTCCGCTATCTGGACAAGGTTCTGTAGGTACAACATGTACGTCGATCGATGAAGCCGTCACTAACTTACTCAGTCTGCCAACTTGGGGAAGAAGCGCCCGATTTCCCATGGACCCTGGACCATTTCCCGAGCCGCGCGCGCAGTTTTTCGGACATTTATCGAGAATGGCGTATTGCCAATGGGCTTGACGTTCCGTGCTCCATGTCTCCCTTGCCCACTGGCTCAGAGGACGGCAATTGAGATGGCATTTGGGGGTTATTCAACAGGTTCAGAGTTGCAACGAGATGAGCAAAGTTCGCCGTATATAAGTCGATATGTAACTTGAATGTGTACGACTCTTTTTCACGCTTTGATGAACTGCAATGTGACACGAGCTATGGTCTTAGATATTGTCTCGCGTTCGTCAGGGGCTGAACTGGGACTCAAACTTGATATTTCATAATGCAAATGGCCTCGAAGAAAGGATTGACGTTAAGAACCACAGTACCATGCTTGGCCCGATGTTTTCTGAAATGAGACTACGTACAATAATACTATTCATCAAGTTGTTTATGTTCTTACGAAGAAAGCCGCGTTTGATGAGTAGGATATTTCAAGCCCTCACTATTGTCTTGGGTTTCCAAGGGCGTTGTCCACAATTTGCCTTAGACGTGATTGACCCTTTTGGGCCAGCACGGTTTTGATACGGCCGGCTCCGTGGTCAAAGCCGTTCTCCGCACCAGATTTCCGGGAGACGGGCCGGTTTCAGTGGACTTAGTGCCTACTGGGGGATTTGAGATTTCTTAGGTCTCAGCGACGTATCATGTTCTGCACCCCTTTTTTGTGGCCAACCAAGTCGAGGTGTGCTGGTGTTGAGGCGTTTTGACCAACCGACTTCCAGCGAGCTTCAGGGGACTATAGTGAATTTTAGTGATCGTCAGTGGATTAGGACCTGTCGGGCAAGGTTTTGGGCCTCGGGCAAGGTACGTACCTTTTTCTGTGCTTCCCATCCACAATGCCGAGTCCAGGTACGTACCGAATTGTGGCCGTTTTGAAGACCCTGCTTTCAGGGGACTGCAGTGGACTTCAGTGGTTTTACCGCCTGTAAACTTTGAGCTCAATGTACGTAACTTTTCCCTCCCTCCCATCATGCGATCAGTACAAGCCAAGCCAGCGACTGTTGGTACCTCGTTCACGAACGCCTTACCACCTCTGTCTTACTGAGGTTGGTCTCCATCGGTATTTAGGAACTTAGAGAAGCAGTTCATCGGCTGAATTTCAAGACAATGATCTCGACAGCAAAAATGCCAGTGCTCCCTCTTTACTAGATCGACTACCCAAATCTTATGGCATTGGCAACTGGACAAAAGTTAAAACGTAATTGTAAGGGTTAAACAAATCCGATTCTTCTTGGCTGGACTGGAATGGAACCCGAGAACCTGTCCCTTGGCCAGAAAGACCGGATTGGCATACATTACCGATTAAAAGACGACTCTGCCAGCTGAGAGGCTCACTGAGAACAACACAGAGACTTCAGTCTGACATAAGAGTTCACCTCACCTGCACAACAGAAAAAGAATCTAGTCAACAAAACATTATGACACCATAAATTCCGTGAGTTTCGTGCAGTCGGACATGGTGCAAACAGTCGAGGTAGTGGGTGGTGAGTCAGACTCGGAGGCTACTTCGTCAAACTCCAGCGGCGTTTCACATTCACCTCCTAGACCATGTTCCTCCGATCCTAGGACAAATTTCAAAATTCATGTGGACACAGTCTTCGTAGAGAAAGTCAACAGTATGTCATCTCTGTCAATACTCTACCAAACTTCTGCATCTTATTTGACATGATAGACCTCGAAGAGATGGCGAACTGACGAGGAAGTAATTTTTGCCAAACTGGTCAACCTCAGCACAGTATCAAATCAATTGGCATGCTGGCGCTTTGAAAACTACTCAGCACCCAAAGCATAGCAGCCACACTGAATGAGATGGGCTGTCCTGGTTACCCTGCTCCCTGAGACTGAGCATCGCCCATCGAGCCCAAAGAGGCTAGCGTGATTCACTCGCTTGCATCCCTCACTGAGTGTTGTTTTTCTCGCTCGCTGCCGCTCCTCGTGCAACCTCCCGTGCCCCGCTTCTCTCCGCCTCAGCTTTGCCTCTCTCCATCAACAAGCCTTCTCATTCATTAAAACTCTGCGCCAACGACATTTTCTCTCTTTCTTGCCGCCGCTATGGCGTCTCGCCAAATTCTCTGTCACCTTATCGTGCGTGAGGCTACGGATAAAGGTGACCCGAAACTCACCCAGCTTCAGTCATCTCCGAATGTCCTCATCAGCCTCAACTCAAAAGGAATTCGGATCTCCTTCCCTCGCGACACAGATCGAAGCATCTGGAGTTGGTATTCCGCTGACCATGCAACTACAGACTCAACTCTCTACCACGTGAAAATCGACCTGCCGCCACGAGGTTTCACTGCGACTACGCACGAACTCACCAAGGACAACCAACTGTCAGGCATTGATGATCAACTGTCTGAATATCGACTCATTGAGATACAGATCTCTCCTCATTCCAACGCCACAGTCATCGGCTTCGGCCTTCCATTTCACGGAGCGAACACGACTGTTGATGAGTGGGTCAACAAGCATACTCCGATCGCTGGGGTCATTTCCCTACCAGAGATCCTCCAGAGACGAAACTTCACTCTCCTGGTGAAGACCAGCAATGCTGATATCGAAACCATCATCAAGGGCATTAATGAGCGGCCCCAACTTAGCGACTACGGATTCGGTGATGAGTAAGTCTCGCGCCTGTTCCTCATATCCTAGCTAACTTGTACAGTCACAGATGGAATTGGGAGCGCTATAATACACAAATCCCCAAAACCAGAGGCATGCTGTTCAACGAAAGGACCTGTTTCAAGAACCGAAACGAAAGAGATACTGCTTGGACCCAGATTCACGTTCAAGATGTTTGGGACTTTCACCACGACCTGGAACATGTCAACGATGTTGAGATGCCGGCGCTCATCTAGAAGATTGGCGACGGGCCCATTAAACACGCGGCAAGATACTTGTGTCTCCTGGAACCCCCGCGAAACAACTTCGTAAGTACCTTATCCCAGTTTATGACCAAGCTAACATGTCAAGCAAAACCGGCATTGGCGAGCTGTCCATCGCGCGCTCAAGGGATCCTACACCAAGCTACAAGTCAGGTTTCTGGCGAATGACTCCCGACGTCGTTCTGTTGTCTGGGATGCATCCCCGGTCATTTATGGCGACTCAGAACTCCCATCCAACATTGACTCGTACGATCGAATTCCGCTGGTCTTGTTGCGCCCAGACACAGGCGAAGGACACGCCTTCTCGCCCATCGCTCACGAAAAATACGATGGAGTCAAAGAGGAACTTGACCGGGATTGCTTGGAACTCATCTGCGAATCAAACGCGTATGGGGAAGAGCTTCGCGTCCATGCCGTCAATCGTCTGAGTGATCCAAAGGTCTGGCCTGTCACCATGCAGCAGGATACTCTCGCATCCAACAAGAAGGCCATCTTCAATGAACTCTTGATCGGCAAGGGACTCTGGAATCTTCATCAGTCCGGCGCGAAGGTCAACCTGCCGCCATTTGATCTCTTCAAAGATGTCCCCGCCGAAATTCGAGACACCTGCCTTGGCTCTGTTTTTGAAGGCGATCGAAGCAAGGTACGACAATACTTCAGCAGCCTTCATTTCGGTCTTGGAATTGTTTCTGGTCCTCCTGGTACTGGAAAGTCGACACTCGCCTCCGCCATCACAGTTCTCATGTGCCTCAACCCAACCATCAAGCACGTCTACCTGAGCGCCGCTTCGAATGAAGCAACCGACAATATCCTCGACCGCACCGACGCCCTGGCCAAGTCCATCATCAAGAAGCTCATCGCCGATGATGTTTCCGTCAATCAGCTGATGGTCGTCCGGGGGTACAGACTCAAAGATGAGCAGGACAAGTGTCTCCGAGCTTTGGCTGGGCTGCGTTTCAAGCCTGGCTCTCGAAGCGCGTCGGCGTGGAGGTTCGAAAACTCTTTGTGCTGGTGGACACTGCGGGTTCTGGGTTCAAGCGCTGTCCCGAAATTGACCTCCGGCGACAACAGCGAACTTTGGGACCTTCACCAGAGACTCAAAGGACTCTCGGTTCCTGGCGTCAAGCGCTCCAACATGTCCGAGTTTTCTAGCCTTGTGAAGTTTGCAGAAGAGCAGGACCCGGCGAAGAAGCGCAGACTGTACTCAACCGGAAGTTACGAGAAACCCTTGCGCAATCTGATGGCCCTGGTCATCAAATGTTCCAACGTCGTGGCCACGACTCCAGCGACGTCCAACTCCTTCCTCTACAGATCCTACAACTCGGATGTGGCTCGCGGCGTCATCTTTGATGAGGCTGCCACATTGTTCTGTTCTGATGGTCTGTTGGTTCTTGGCAATACGCCTCGACCCATGATCATGTTTGGCGATACCAAGCAGCTTGCCCCTGTCCTCCCGACGGCCATGGAGTTGCTCCATACCGGCAAGGATAGACGCGACAAAACACCAGAGGAGAAGCAGTTTCCTACTAACAGATTTGCCAACTTCTACCGCATCTCTTGGTTCCATTTGTTCATTTATCTGGGATGGCCTGTGTTCAATCTCTACCGCCAACATCGAATGGCGCAGGGTCTCTTCGATCTCTCATTGAACACGGTTTACCCACATTTGATCTCACATTTTGAGTACAGTTCACACTGTCAGTTGAAGAACTTTCCCATCGGAACGCAAGTCGAGAACTACCTACGACTTGAACATCACATTCCTTCAGCTGGTGTGAATCAAATCCACCCCGTCTTCTTCAATTGTCTTAAGTGTCCCTGCCGAAACTATCCTCACAAGGCCACGCGATTCAATCCTCGACAGGCTGATTTGATTGCTGAGTTTCTGGTCAAGATGATCGAAGAACTGAAACTCAACCCCGCCGACATCGCCGTCATCACTTACTACCGAGCAAACCTTGCTGCAATCCGGAAGCGATTCAGAGACGACGATCGACTCAAGGATGTTACGCCTTCAACAGTCAACACGTTCCAGGGTCGAGAAGCTCAGATCGTGGTTCTGGCGTTGTGCGTCACCCGCGAAACCGGGCCATCGTTTGTCGCGGAGCAGAGAAGTCTCAACGTGGCGCTGACTCGACAAAAGTCAAGTCTCTTGATCTTTGGAGACATTGAAACCACGAACCAGAGATACCGGCCCCTGCAGGAAGAAGACCATGCCGATGATGGGCTTCAGAAGCCGGACAAGACAGTGATTGGCAATGTCCTGCGCACCATTGCGGGCAGTAGACGGGTTGTGAATCTACATGGCAACCCAGAGATCGACCCAGATGGGAACTGGGAGACCCTGACAAGGCAACCCGAGTTTCTTGGGTGAGTCAACAGGGAACTGGATGAACAAATTTGGTGGGCAAGTTTGTGTTGATTGCTGGATCGCGCGATAGTGTTTGGTAAATGTTCATCTGGGGACGGCATCTGGGCATTAAATGTATGATCACTGAGGAGGTAGTAATTTCTGTTTTGACTTGTCTTAGTTGTTACATTACTTATCCCAATTGACATGGAAAATCAGTGACTTGAGATCATTGCCATGAACTACTCGTAGTGATCAATGTAGCTAACCTACTTCTGCATGGACTCAGCAGACGAGATGAGTAGGTGCCCTTGTGATCGTTGCTCGTCCTCCAGCTCCAAATCGCGCATGCCAAGTCTTCCGCTCCAGCAATCCCCTACTGATCCAGCGAGCCACTGAAGCTTAAGCCCTGTCATCTACCTGCAAATATCGGAAAGCACCCAGCAGCGGTTCGTGGGGCCATAGGTCAAGCGAACCTTCCTCATGCTGAGATGGAATTCCCCAATTCGGACGACAAGCCTTATCCCATTGGACACAGCAACACAGAAACGTGCTCACGGTGAAGGACACGTGGATTGGTACCAAAGTCTAATCCGACAGAAGCTAGATCTGTGGACAGGCTGGGGGTGAGAAAAACAGCGGACTGATGTCGGCGGGGGATCGGGTAGCGCCGAAATGTCAATCCCCTGCATGCTGACCGCGCTATTGTTAGCTCGATCTTACGCAAGTCGCGCGGCTCCAAAAGCGGTTTTGTGTGAGTGGAGATTAGAAGTGGCTGGTGTCGGCCATGTTCATTGAGCACTCGCAGTGGCTCGGGCGCTAGCTGGAAGACTGTGGGTGTGGGTGTCTGACGGGAAATTTAGCGTGATATTGTAAATCTCATGCTGGAGTTAACCGGCTGGCAATCAGTGAGTGATCAACATAGGCGTGATTTAACGGTTGAGTGAGGAACTGCTTGTCCGATGCGCTTCAGAACAATCGACGGGGACCACCACGAGACTGGGGCGACATCTACCCCAACGGCCAGGAAGCATCGGCGCTTCGGACGGGTGATATACCAGTAAATAAGCACACAGTGAAGCCGAATTGAGAAGATGCGCGGAAGTGAGGTCAGAAAAGCTGCTTTCAGGGATCTCGGGAACGAGCCTCCAAGTGGCGCTGCCGTTGGAGACCAAGACGAATCGATCGGTGAAGCGGAGAAAGAGGCGGAAAATGAGCAGCGTCAGGGCCAGATTCCAGAATGCAGGCCGCTGTTCATCTTTGAACCATTCCGTTCCTCCGGTTGTTGTATTTGGTGATGAGCCAAGCCGCTCGCAATACAGGGGGCTGACTCTGGAGTCATGGGTTCGAGGCGATTCGGAGGTCAGCAACTCGCACCGTTCCTGTGCTTGAGACTGAAGAAGGAATTGTTTCTATGCAGACAGAACCTGTTTGTGATTGATAAATGTTTTACTGCTTGGTTCTTGTGGGAGGCATCGTCGTATTCGAGGTCATCAAGTTCCATCTGGTCACTTGTCGGCTGCTGAAGATACCACGGGATTCGACGGCGGCAGCGGAGTCGCAGTCCAAATTGAACTCGCTCATTTCCTTTCCTCCGGCTTCAAGCCCAACGATGGGTGCGGTCCCCCGATCATCTTCTATCGGTCTCGATTTGCGGTCGTCGAATTGACGGCTGTATGACCAAGGGTCTTCATCAACTGAGCTGAGCCGCAGTGCGCTGCCTCTTATACGAAGAAGGTTGATCTTCTTGCTGCCTTCTGACGTGTCGCATGTCTTCAACATCGCTCGCGAGTGCGACCGCAGGGGGACTGAACTCAATGCTGATGGCCGTGAGTGGTGTTCATGCGCTGTTGGATTGGACGTGAGCGCTGTTCTTTGCGCTCTGGAGATCCATCAATGAGGTTCGTGTCGGAATCAGGTACCGCAATGGTGAGTCCGAGATGGGATGACTGTAGTCGGTCAGCTTCGTTGTTGCGATACGGTTGAGTTGATCAGATTGGGTGCGGCAACCTCGATTGATTTTCTTTCGCGCAGCAAAGATCCAATTGGCGCTGTGCTCGCAAGCACGATTGTTCAATGGGATCAGTGTTCAAAACATGAGTCAAGTTGAGCTTCATGGCCATAAATTGCATGCCGCACGCTTGACTCGCCCAGGTTTGCCTTGAGCGTGGTGGCCTTGGGGAACGAATTGTGGGTCCAGGCCAGTAACAATACAGTGTCCACTTCAGCACTTCCACTGCCGTCCAAAGCGCCAACTCAACTGAACAAGTCTATATGAATCACAGTCTCAACGAATGAAGGCCAGTGCTTCTTGCATAACCATCAGCCCTTGCCACTGCCAGACCATTGCCAAACCGCTATGACTAGCAACAAGCTCCACAACTCTCCACACCTCTAGCTGACCCTTCGTCTTCTTGACTCTGGATCTCTTTGATCCTTCTTCATCAACTTCATTTTGACCTTTCCTTAGACATCTTACTTTTGCCAGCACTCTCTCACATCCACACAAGCAATCCACCTCAAATCACGCAGGTTGGTTCACGTCTTCTCTTCTGTTCCCCGCTAACTTCAAAGCACCAGAAATGTCTGGCATTAGCGAAACCAAGCGCCGTGATCTCTACGCCAAGATTCAAGCCCTGGAAGAACAGGTCGAGGAAGCTAAGCAGCTTGTTGAGGTCCTCGAGGCAAACCTCAAGACCGCCAGACGATCCGACACGAACGCCGGTAACCCTGGAGAGGCCAACAATGGTCTCAAGGAAGGGGAGACTCGAGTTACCTTGATCGAGAACGAGCGAGGTCGATTTGTCAAGTGGACCACTGGCCCGATCCTCTTTCCCGCAGCGGAGTTTGCAGAGAAGATGGGCCTTGATTTGGAGAGTTTCTGGGCTGAAAACGGACCTGGCAGTCAAAAGGTACGTTGACTCCTTCATTCCCATACCCATCTAACAGTGCAAGACTACCGACGACAAGGCTACGAAGGAGGGAGACTGGGAGATTGTCGAACAAAGCTGACGTAGAAGGACAATGATGGATATTGGGTGTTTTGTGGAAGATGGCAGCCATTGTAGCCTACCGCTTTGGTGGGTGATGGCGTATTAAGTTGGCCTTTTGTCATTGTATACCCCATCTTAGATTGAGTCGGAGATCAAATCATCAGGACACTTAGTAAACTAATGCCATGTAGTACATTTTGCTTTATAAAATCCGGGTAACACTCAATCTCAATCATCGTGGAAGTGCTTGGATGTTGAAGTTGCCATAGTCGCGAAGCTTGGAAAGTAAGTCTTTAAGCTGAACTTCAGACTCTTTAATAGCTTGAGCTCCGTATCTCCCTCAGAGCACAACTCCCGCTTCCATATCCCTACCGATGAATTGTCCATAAAGGCTGCAAACAGTTTAAAACATCTCCATCCCTGATGCTTAGACTTATACAGCCGGGACGGCGAGAAAGATAATCAATTCTCATTGCAAAAAACTGAACTTGCACTGACTTTCGGGTATTCATCTTCGGGGTAAGCATGTTGAAACAGCTGTCTTACTGTTGCTCCAGAGGCTAGGGGATGAGGGAAGACACAGAGGCTTGATCTTAGATGGCAAACGGACTTGAGTAGCTTTACCTAGATTTAGCCTAAGTTTATTTTGTCGCTCTGCCTGATGCTGTCTGGTTCCGGAAATGAGATCATCCAGGAATTAATCTTCAGTACTTTGGCGATACCAGTCGCCTAGAATCAGAATGAAACATGGCCGACCTGGCGACTGATGTGCGGTATGGGATGTAAGAAGAAAGAACTCATCCTTTTATTATTCAACACCAGTTTCTCGTCTTAACCAGGGATGAAAGTATGCTTCGGCGCTGTTGAGCCGATCCTCCGGGAGCCAGGTAAGTGTGCCAGCCAAAAAGTCAAGAAACTGATCTCTATCCTCCCCAGACAAGTTTGTTTCCAGAGATTTCAGTGCGCCCTCAGGGAGAGGAACAGGGCCGTGCCACCTCCCCTCAGCATCCCAGTACTTACGCGTCTTGTCGCTCCTCCTGAGGAAAACATCTGGCGGTGGTCCAAGGAGCGCAGTCATCGCCGCTAAATGATGAGCGTCGTTGAGCTCTCCAGATTTATCGTATACACGAAAGATGCCTTTCTTGTGCAAAAGGTCCCAGGCCTGGGTTCGTCAGCTTGATTCCATAAAAGATTAGACTCTTTTCTTACTAAAAGTCCCACGCTCCAGACATCCACAGAATTACCCCACGTCATGCCGAGAATGACCTCAGGAGCACGGTATGGCAACGGCATGGCATTGCCACGATGCACCTTACCGATACGTGCCTGTCCGAGATCACAGATTGTGAGCGCGCCAGCTCCTCCCAGCATGTACTGTGAGACGTGAATGACTGTTCCGTCGAGGAACTTTCGGGCTGAGGGGCGGTGAAGTTCATTATCTTCCACAGTCGAGAGGATCGAGTCGTCTGTCAATGCAACAAGAAGGTTGTCCGAATGAATTTCTTCACTGTCAGCTGGATCTTTTACAGATATTCTTTCACGGATTGTCATGAACTTACCGGTATGAATCACGTCAGCATCATGAAGATAATTGAGACCTAGCAATGTCTGGTCGAGGGCGGACGTGACAAGAGACTGCTGGAAAACATCGTCTTGCTGTAATTCTTGTAGAGTCCTGAGGCTCATCCCCAATGGTAGCATGACGAAAACCTCATGATCTCCATGGGGACCACTAAGCTTGAATGTATCCCGGACTTCTCGTACATGCTGGCGACCTGCGTGGTCCAAATCGAGGCTAGACAAGTGTTTAGAGACAACCAGCTCTTGATTATGTTTCAGCGTATTGATATGGACCTTTAACACCCAGAATCTTCCATTTCTGGTAATGTCAGCATGAGATTGACATTGATGAGGGGCGTACCCAAGATCTCGAGATAACCATACAGTTGAACTCGTGCCGTAGCCCAGCTTCGCAACCACCTGATACCTCCCGTGAATCACCTGGCCAATGCGCATTGAGTAGTAGTCCTGGCACCTGTAGAGGGGCAGCCTTTCCTCTTCGACTAATACAGATGAGTCAATTATCTCGAAGCCACTTGATGGATATTTGCGGGGCAGACTCAAAGCGGAGTCCTTTGAGTAGCTTAAGCGGGACGTTGTCGGTAATCTTGAAGCCAAGGACCAACGCAGACATGGTCGCAGGAGCTTTGTTTTAATCATGGCTGTTTTCTTGATGGAGTCAGCTACTGGAAGCTAAGCGCCTCAGATAAAGGTTATCGTTGAAAAGTCAGGTGACAGGTGGACCAATCATCCCTAGCCAATTGGGTGCGCTTGGGTTGTTCTTGTTTCATAATGTTTTATTGCACTTTCGCGCCTTGCGTATCCAAAGTTCAATGAGCTTGGAGCCCTGTATCTTTGAATCTCATTCACACCCCAAATTCATAGCTAGAAATATTTGAGATCACGTCTTATCCAAGCCGAGCTTATCTCCTCTGAAGCCGGTTCAGCTTCATCCATGACATGATACAGACCATCGACTCCGCCAGCCCCTACTTTGTGCTCCTAACATGGTGCGGCTGATTCAGACACGACGACCAATGTTCATCCAGCAACCGGTGGCCAATCAAAAAGAATTTCTCCCCCTCGCATATAAGGCAAAGGAGCATGCTTCTTTTCCTTGTCCCTGGCCTGGAACTCATACACCAGACAGCCGGCCTGCAACGAACCGCCTGTCCCCCCATTATTGCAACCCCTGTAGGCTTTGGCGAGAAACTCTTGACACACACGTGCTTCGGGCTTGTATCCCTCTTCTAATGGATCAGTAACGTCCTGCTCAGTCTTGCCATTCTCTAGTTCACAGCCGTCCTTCCAGTAAACGTTGTATAGATAAGGCGCGCCGTATATCCATCGTTGATAAGAGATGAAGGTACTATTGTCACCTTTCTTGATCATCTTTGACCCGGTCTCCGGACACGCAAAGCCTGCGTAGTTCTGTTGCGAGATTTGGTGGATGTCTTCGTGTTTTCCAAACTGGTGCCGACCGAAACAATTTATGTCATGCAATTCCAAAGATGTCTCGGTATCATTGGATTTGTGACTCGATTCCTCGTTTGATCCGGCTTTCGGCTTGCCATTGGACTTTTCATTCCCTTCGATATCATTTGACACCGTACCGTTGACCTTCTGATCAAGCCTGCCAGAGTCAAATATTTCTCCCATATCCAGGGGCGAATTCGGTTTACTAGCGCCTATCGCAAGTTAGTGACGCTTCTCTTGGCACCTCTGGACTCTTACATTGATCACACTTCTCTGAATCATCACCGCAGATAGATTCTTTGGTGTTCTGGACTTTGGCAGTGGGTTTGGGTTTGAACCAATCCTCAAATCCTTTGACTACATCTTGCGGGGTCAGAATCTTATCTGCGTTTGTCGCCAACGTAGCTGGTTGAAGGTCTACAGGCCTGGCTGCACAGATCCGGATGCTCTGCAGCAAAACAATAAGTGAAACAACATGCATGCTGTATGGGTATTGGGTTTTACTTGGGCTTTCCGTTTGGCGCTGTTGTCTGTGGATGGTAGTGGTGGATTTTATGTAGAAAGGAGTCGGGGGCTATTTATACTTATTACTCATCTAGATACATGAAGCTCCGAAAGTCTAATTGAACAAGCTTTATTACTTATTACAGAAGCTTTCGTGGAACTAAAGTTAATATGTCTGCTGTAGTTTTAAGCTTTCGTATCCCGTCCTGTTCCTAGTGACCCTTAATCCTGGAGCGAATCATAGGAGTTGGGCATTGGTCTTGTTCGAGCTTGCAGGGAAGAAGTCACCTGCCAAACCATGTTTTTTCATGCGTGTACTTTCATCTTCTGTGCCGGTATTAGTCTAGAGTATTGATTTGATCCACGAGCGGCATCACTTCACAAATGTTGATGTTGCCGTCACGATAGACTGGGATGATTTGATGCAAGGGAGGGCCGATCTTGCAAGTGTTCGGGGGTCCATTTCCCTGTCGGTACAAACCGACTTCCCTATCGAAGGTTTCACGCCACCGATCAACAAGGTTGGTCACTGAACGTTACGACTCAATCAAGGCCTGAAGTGGCCACCACTGCAAATTGCCACTGCTGCTGCTACGTGTGAGCAAAGATGGCCCACAAAAGTAAGACAGAAGCCCAGAGTTTCAGGCACATCAAAATCTTTCCGAGGCTTTCCCAAACAACCTCACGCATCGCTATCGCAAGCCAAAAGCCTTCCAACAACGACCGTATTTGCCGTTCACATCCTCTTGACTCCCTCTTCGAACCGCGCCCAACACCTCCCCTAGCGAGGCCGATCGCCGCAAGATGCAAGACCTCGAGCTAGCTTTGGCCAAGGCCGAGCGTGAACTAGAGGTCTTTTGTATGGAGACGAACCAGACCTCCTCCCTTCTTCCTGTCGAGGACGCTACCCAAGACAACATACCAGAACATCCCTTACCTAGGTCAGCTGCTGTCACATCCGTCTTCGCTCCATTTCAGTGCCGATGGAGTTGGTGTCGCTTGTCTCCTCTCGAGGTCAGTCATTCCCAGCCTTTTCGAGCCGACATTAACATCTCCCTAGATTCCCTCGCCCTACGTATTCCCTTTTTGGACGACACGATCCCTGTCATTGGTCCTCGATATTAAGCTTAACCGAAATGTGGACATCCACGTGTTCATCGGGACATCGGGAAGGCGCGCCTCCACGGTGGACCAGGTCCATTGAATGACGATAAATTGAAGCGAGAGGTGCAGCTGGAATACAAAGGTAAATACATGACGAGACCTCCGTTGAAAGAGGCTAATCACTGACGCGAGGTGCAGAGGGAAAGCGAGTAGCCGACGGTCAACCCGGTCTCTATAGAAGTCTGTCGGAGCCTCCAAGATGTCTATTCTACTCTCTCTATTAGTTTTAAGCTCACAACAGATTCGTAATGTGCTTTATCAGAGAAAGGCGGTTGATTCATTATGCGCGCACCTAGTTTTAAATAGAGTAACAAGGCATGTCTTTACAGAACGAGAGAAAGAGTGATGAGGCCAGTAGTTGAGGCAGTGAAAGCTCGTGTCTAAGCTCTGCGTCGGTTCAGTTGCATACGTGACTTCAGCCGTTGCGGCGCCAGTTTCAGGCAAGTTGTAAGTCATGTAGAGGTAAGAGTTGTCAGGCCTCCATCGGAATCTGTGACATGTGAATATAGTGGTTGTGCCACTACTAGTTGCACTAAGGGCAGTGACACTAATCGTTGGAGCTGTGAAGGTGACAGTTGTCGCCCCTCAGCGGGCATGGGCCGCGACAGTGGGCAAGTAACAGTTGTAGTCGTTCCGTCAGGAGGTGTCAATCCTCCATAGGGGTAGTACAAGGTCATCACAGTAGAAGTGCCACCAGCAGTCATGAAGAATTGTAGTCAGACAAGTCGTGAAAGCGAAGGAAGCATGCTACCTTGGACAGAGTTTCCAGGGTTATAGGGCTTCTGGTGGCGTCGTTCAAGGTTCTCGCTCAGTACATGTTCCCTTTTGGGACGACAGAGTCTCTCCCATTGGTCGTCGACGTTTAAGCTTGTCTGCCACGTGGGCTTCCATTTGCGTGACAGTGATTGAGGAAGGTGCGCCGTAAGGCACTTAAGCAGCTCTCTATTTACTCCTCTTACTCAAATTCAGTCGTCTCAAGCATTTTTAAGGTTTCTGTAGACGTCTGTGGCAGAAGAATATTTCGGGGCGGTTACCCAGTAGAAATACAAATAGTTTGTAGTGCAAGCCTGCAAGTAGAGGGAGGGTATTAGGGATCAGAAAACAGCAAGTCGATAAAAGCATTGGCAGCAAACGAATTGACTTCTAGTCCTGTGCGATCGCATATTTGCCCTTTCAAGCCTAGCGCTCCCCAGCCACTATCCCCATCACAAGCCTCAAAGCGTGAGCGTCCAGAATTCCCCGGTCAATTCAACGCCCCAATCATTGTGATTCTGTGTCTCAATCATTTCGAATCCTGCCTTTTTATACAATCGCCGTGCACCCTCCAAGATGCTCTGCGTCCAGAGATCGATATGTTGATACCCCGCTTCTCTCGCGAAATCGATGCATTTCTGAATCAGGGCTGTCCCAACACCAAGGCCTCTTGCGCTTTCATCCACCAATAGCAATCGTAGCTTTGCAGTTTTTGGCTTTTTGTCTTGTACCAACATGATGCAGCCGAGGAATGACCCGTCTTTTTCAGCAATCCAACAGCCTTCTAGGTCGGGTTTGAAGTTGTCGAGGAAGTCGGCGGTAATTCTTGAAATGAGAGATTCGAAACGATGGTTGAAGCCGTATTCTTTCGCATAGACTGCACCGTGTCTATAGGTTATGTAGCCCATGTCACCCGGTTGGTGGCTGCGAATGGTAAAAGGCGGGGAAGATGCATTGCGAGTCATTGTGAAGAAAAAGAGAAGGATGATGATAGTATCGTTGAATTCTTGATTGAAGCTTTATCTTTTATATATAACATTGCAATTCCTTAGTTCTCGTCGGTGGGTATCACAAATGTCATTCAGAAGGCGCATTTTCAGCCGTCGACGGTTAATGTCAATTAAGGGCGCACGGCAAACTCTGCACCTATTCTCGCTCGTGCCAAGACGCACCTTTCCGTACTCATGCCCTGGAACGACCGCGTTATCGCCGTATTCCCGAAGGCCTGGAAGGTGCTGGAAATTGGCGGAATCACAACCATATCCAGGCTTAATTTTTAAGTTCTTTCTTCCCTGGTATTTTACCTTTTTTATGGTCTATATCTTCTTTAGAAAAATGTACCCTTTTTCCCTCTGCTACACTACTAACCTCGCTTGAATCCTTTTTTCCCCTTGTTATACTATTAGCCTCATCTGAATCCCATTTTCCCGTTGCTATACTATTATTCCATTTGAATTATAAGTTAAATATCCATCCAAATTTTCATGATAAACAAAATCCATAAATCTACGAATAGTATGCAGCAGATTTAAACTCTCAACCACAATAATTCATTACGAAACGATAGGCGTGAGCTGGTATCGCATCACGTCGCCAACACAGAAGCTTAAAAAGTCAGTCGTGGAGTGACTACCGTTTCCTTCGACTGAAACTTTACGAACAACAAAATCCAACGCCTCACAATCATTGCCTAGGAGACAGAATGAACGATGAAATGCCATGTAATTGATAACGCTACAGGCAGAAGTCTATAGTACAAGCAGATAATTCAAGAGTTGTCTCCACAAGAGAAAACACCACGAACGCCACCGTCAGAGTTGAAGATGTCGAGAAGTTCAGTGATGGATGCCCACAGACCAGCTGCGTTCATGAAAAGTGACATGATGATGAGGAGCGCATTGACGATTGTCAAAGAGATCTTCTTCCAGTCGCGGAAGTATTGGCCCTGGTTCATGTGAAACCAAAAGACGGCGCTGAAACCGTAAGTGAACCAAGAGATTGTTGTCGCAGATGTGATGGAAAGGATCGAGTCAAAGACAGGAATTGCGTTGGATAGAATAAAGACAACAATCCAGAAGCCAGTAACGGAAGCGATCCAGGTTGACCAAGACTTGACAGAGTTGGAGGTGACTTCGTTGAGGTTACCGGTCCATCTCATGACATTGACAAAGATATACTTGGATCCAATGTGACCATAAGCGAGGCCGGTAGCGAAAATGGCGGGAAGGGCGATGCCGAAAGCAGCTTTCGCAAAGGTGGTCGAGGTAGATCCCAAAATGGGAGAGGTTGTGTATTCGGCTCCGAGACAGTAGAAGATGACGGCGAAAACGACATACATGGTCATGGAACCGCATTCAAGGACAGTAAGACAGAACTTGAAGTCTTCGAGGGGATTGGTCATCTCAGCGAGGTAGCTCTGTCACCAGTTAGGAAAAAGTCGTAGTTATATATGTGATGTACTTACAACAAAGCTCAGATTGGCAGCATACGCAAAGACAATCTTCAAGCAAGCATTGAGACCGTCTCGAAAACTAGGATTCCCAACAATGACAATTTCCCTCTTCCACTCAGCCATGTTATCGACGCCCTTGGGACCTTGAACACCAAGAACAACCATGACTAGAATGCATGCAGCCAAAACACTAAGAGCATTGGGGATTCCAAGATGCGACACAAACTTGGTGGTGCGAGGGATGCAAAAGATGTAGCAGGCTGCGCAAGAGATGAAGATGAAGACAACAGTGCAAGCTGCATGGCTGCTGATTGTGTTGAGGGCAATTGAGAGAGTGACCATAGCTGAAGCAGCGACAAAGATGACCTGAACCATCATCATGGCACCGGCAATGCTCTCCAGGGTCCTTCCACCAACGAAGCGGGTCATGTCGACGATGTTCAGCACCTGGGGGTGTAGTCTGTAGTATTGAAGCAACTCATAGGCTGTATACCATGAGATGACACCAATGCCGATCAAGGCGATGATACCGGGAACGAGACCGAGGGTCTTGAGTGTTGACGGGAGAGACAAGATACCAAGGCCGATCTGATTGGCGAACAGGATAAAAATGGTGTCCCATCGCTTCAGGGTTCGAAAGTTCTTGCCGCCTTGGGAGTAAATGTTTGTGTTGTCAGCAGACTCTTGAACAGTCTGGAAGTCATGGCCGTGACCCTGAGAACTAATCTCGTGCTTGAGGCCATCACTATCAGAGCTAGGATCATGAAACTGTCCAGCAGTTTTGGCGACGTTATCCTTCTCCATATTGCGTATTGGTAGTTGTCACTTGGACAATTAAATATATGATATAGATGTTCTGAACGAAGGCTGGAAGCTGAAGAAGCAAGCAAGTGGAATTCACCCGGCTTTATATCACTCGCCTCACGAATCTACGCAGCGATGGTCCGACGGATAGGGGCTGGGCAAGACACTGAGACGTCATGGCAGTGGTCTCTTGATTGGTCCGCACCAAGTATCGCCGCTGAAATCAAGGCTGCATTAGACTCCATCACGGTGGATATCGCCAGACACGGAAGCCCCATGGGGGTTTATGAAACGTTCCACATCGGTCTATAAGAATTCGGGCAGACTCGGTCAGTGAGACGTTAATGTTATATCCACCGAGGAAGTTGTCCGGGCCAGTCGGATACTGACCAGAGCTGCGCTTTTGCTAAACAGACTCAGGGTCCTTGGAAATTAGACCGAAGTAGTAAGTCTGTGCTTTCTTGTGGCTCGGTATCGCCGGGGTTGACGTCAGTGCCTGTCTTGACGCGTCTAGAATTTGAGCCTCATTTAGCCGCCAACGTTAACACGACGTCGACAAGATGCAGATGGTGTACATTCGTGATGTTTCTTCATCTCTTTTTCCGCCTTTTATCTTTTTTCCTTTTGTTATCTATCTTTTCCTCTGCGAAGAAGACTCTCAAACGCGAGGCAACTTTGACCATTTCTTGGCATATTATGGGCTCATCATACTATGACTAAACCATCTCCATTCTCGCCTTGGCAAACTCCATCACCAGAGTCAAATCTCCATAATAACCCACATTTCGTGTCCCTCTAATCACCAGACAATGCAAATGCTTTGCAAAATCAGGTCCCCGAGTCGTGAGATATCGAGTTTTCATTACTGATGAGAACCAGAATTCTCAGGAGCCCCATGGGGAAGGCGGATATTCCCCAGACGTGATTGAACTGTCATACTTGGCAGTGAATATCACCAAGAGCATCACGGAAGATGCAGCAGAGGATGTCGGCATGCGTGGTAGATCTACGCCACTATGTCGAGTTATGTCATTCCGCTCACTTTAATTCCTTCTAGAAATTCCATGCTTGCTAAAGATATTTTTGGTGGTCACAGCTTGCGCGGCGCTTTAGCTTACTATCCGGCAAAGATCTACACGTCACACCAATCCGGATAAAGACACGAGTAAGTTACCGATGCACTGACATCAATCAGCAGATCGTTGACGGTAACCTTCCTTAATGAACAAGGAGAAGGCCTCAATCACTGTCTCAGCGATAAGACCAATTACACGTTGATATCCTCGTATCAATTCACTTGGCAAGGGGTAACAGAAACTGGAAACGGATAATGCTCGCGTTGGGGCATGCACGTCCCGATTGTAGATCCTGGCTTTAACATGATTATGCGCGATTTATTCTAGAATTCTTCTTCGTTTCATCAGCGCATATTAACCGCCTGTTTCATGATTGGATTCCTTCGGTCAACAGCGGGAACGCCGGGATATGCGTGTATATCACTGAGGACTATAGAATCTAGACAGACCAAACCGGGAGATCCTTGCGACGAATCATACGTGAAGTGGCATGCTTAGGCTGACGGAATGACCTTCCTGTTAGCAGTCGACAATGGAGGTAGCCCGTCGTCACTAGTGCAGAGGTCAGTAATTAATGGTTTCATGTTTGACATCTTTAGATATGGGGAGCCAACCCACTTATCATCGCGATTGCGTAGGGTTGACTATCTCGCCCTAAGTAGTAGTGAATCTCTCGTGAAGATAGCCTGAAGTTCAACTCGTTGAATCTACCCGGAATACGAGATGAAATCGTGCTAAATCTTGATGACCACCTTTCCTGCATGCTTGCCAGCATAGAGATAGTCAAATGCTGTTTGCGACTCCTCAAACGGGAAAACACGGTCCACAAGCGGAGAAAGAGAAACCTTCTTCTCTTCCAGGAACCGATTGAGGTTTATATAATCCGCCTTAGAGCCAACAGCGATTCCCCTGGGGCATCATTTATTAGCGCGTTTCCTCAATCACCTAGATTCTGGCAAATTAGTAACTCACTTGATCCTAGCAGACTTGGTCATCAAGGCCATGATCGCGGCAGGCTGCCAGTCACCACCGATACCACCTAGAAAGCCAACCAGTGACACTGTACCGCCTCGCTGGCGTAGGAAGCTGATATCCTGGGGAACCGACCCTGGACCCGCATTGTTGATGACAAAATCGACACCTTGGCCGTCAGTCAAACGCCGGACTTCTGCTCCTTGATCTCGGGTAGTTTTGTAGTTGATGCCGCGGACTCGAGGGTCAAGTTTCTTAACAGCTTCAAGCTTCTCGTCCGATGAAGATGTGATGATTGGCTGGATGCCCGCCGCGAGACAAATCAGGAGGGCGAACATGCTGACGCCTCCGGTGCCTATCTCACTGTTATTCTCAGATGGAAGAACTGGAGCATGGATCAAACCTTGCATGAGAGCGCTGCGTGACTTGGATGCCGTGGTCAAGCCATCAAGGGCCGTCCATGCTGTGACACCAGCGATCGTGATAGTAGCCGCCTGCATCAATCACTTAGCAGGATTTACAAAGAGTACTAGAATTGCTATCTTACCTCTTCCCATGATAACTGCTGAGGTAGCTTCACAAGATGCTTATCTTGGTAAACGGCGTATTCGCGAAGAACACCAGCGGTGTCTCCACCAAGACCATAAAGAGGTTCGTCTTCAGATCCCGTGATATTGTTGAGGTCACTTATAACCGAAACATGGTCTCCGGTAGCAAAGCCTTCGACGGCTGAACCGACTGCGACGACCTCGGCAGCAGCGTCAGAGCAAGGAATGCCTCGGTCTTCCATTGTCATCGGATATATCCCGTTTAACATGGCAACATCGCGGAAGTTGAGTGAGACTGCGTGGACCTTGATCAGGACATCGTTCGGTCCAAGTACGCGTGGCACGGTCTCGATGGACAGTTCAACGGTCCGAGGAAAATCGCCAGTTGTACGTCTAAAGGCTCGATAGGTCTCGGGAAGTGACATATTTGTCTGGGGTAAGTAGTTGAGTAGAATATGATGTGTAAGAGCGAAGCAGCCGACGGTATGAGGCATGTTTATATAGAAAAAGGTCCGTACGGGGGGCATTGCTCCCTTGTATGCTTGCGGAGTTTAACTACTTTGGAATTCCGCAGGTGCTCACGGCTAGCATAACCTCGATATCCAAGGGTGACAAAGCTACCAGCCCTCGTTGAGAGTGTGCTGCAGTAGATCAGCCCCAAGTTATCGGTGCAAATGTATTTCGTGAGCGTCATTGGGGTTTGATATGGAGATTGTCACTATTCTAAAGTCCGCATTAGTGCGGAGAAATATACTTGTAGCGGAGTTGTGAGAACTCATTTCCTGATAAATCTTAGTCTCTGAAAACTTGGTGGGTGGGAATTAGAGATTAATAATCCTGCCCGGCCACAAAGCTGAAGCCAATGCCAGACAGCGTGTGCCTGGTGTGATCTACATGATGTCTCGGAGCACATGATCGTGCCAACTTTCCAAATGTAGCCTCAAGAGGATGATGCTTCCAAGCTAGGGCTTCACAAAAGCTCTCAGCGAAGGACTATGAACAGTCCCAGATGATCCAATCGCCAATTCCCTGTCTAAACCAGGTCCTTATTCCTCCTCCCATTCCGAAGGGCGACCATCTCGAGCCCAAACCCTCTCAGCCTTACTCCTCCAAGGAGGCGGCGCAATTCCATTAAACCTCCAAAACTCGCGCTGAGTATCAGTAACGGTAATCTCCCAGTCGTAGCCCTTATCAGCGATGTATGGCTTGATCGTAGCGTTGATGTAATCGCTGAACTGTTTAGGGAAATCCTCCATGTGAACACCCTCATGACTGTGAACAGCCATGTGCTGGATAACCAGTCGAACAAAAGGCTTCTCGTCTCTGGCTTCGCCACCAACAAAAACATGGCCCGTGGGAAGGGGGATGAATTGAACGACGACGTAGAAAGCGGGAAGGCCGTTTTCGCCGCGAGAGTAGATCTTGGTGATGTCTTGGGCGAACTTGTTTCGGATCTCTTGGGAGGCAAAGGTGCCCTCAGTGTGATAAATGTTCCAAAGAGGCATGGTGAGAGTAATTCTGATTGGGATGAAGTTTGTCTTTGAGTGGTGATGTCGAATGAGAAGTGAGTGGATGGTAACGGCTGTTTTGGTCAGTGGAAGATGCCTGGCTTTTATGCTCCATGATTTTCGCTTGCTTCCTTCACCTAGATTGCTGTTGAGAGCTTCGGGCAAGGGTAGAATTGTTGTTTAAACGTTTCTCAACCAGGTCACCATCTCGAGATTGGCCTCTATCCCAACAAACTTGTCTATCCAATCAAGTCTCTATCCCAACGATTTATGTACCTTTTAATAATCACCGAAGGCTTCGGCTTTCATCCTACACAATTCTGACCCACTTCCCCGAGCTTGTACAACCCCAACCGGCAGAGTTATGTAAATTCTAGCGCATCTCATTATGATTATTAATTATTCCCGACTATGACCAAACGGTGGGTTTTAATGTATTATCACCCTTTGGATGCTGACATGACGGGAATTGGACATGCTGTTTCAATATTTTTAAAAGCCCGGATTAGCAATCTTTACAGTACTATGGGTGCAGTCAGTTCAATGCCGTCGCATCTTGATCAATCTAGGCACCACTTATCGGGCACTCACCAAACCTTCGGTGAGCACGGACTTCGGACACCGCGTCGGGATGATCTATTTGCACCGAGGAAGGATATTACACTCTATCATTACTGAACTGATCTCATGAGCACTTTAGCTAGAGAATAAACTCATATAAAAAAGGTCTCGAGAAGGCCTTGTCCTTGAGGTCAACCCAATCTGATACCCTGTAGCAACGTTGACTTACATCTGAAACTCGCTACGCCAGGGAATTGCTTGGCGCCAGCTCTCATCACTTTGGCCCCCAAAAGAGGGTCCTATGCACCCTTGCGATTGGACACCTCGAGCAAATCAGCCTTGATTTGAGCATTGCGCCTCACGGGCAATCCGGTTATGCCTCATATCATCAATCGATAAATAAATAAAGGCGCCTGATCACGACTACATCAAAGTCCCTGGAAATCTTGAACATAGCTCTTGAGTTCATACCGATTAATCGCGATGAACATCCATACAGCACTCAGATCAGGTCCGTTGTTGGGCATCAGCCTGGACAAGGATGCATACATTCCAGGCGATTTCATCACCGGCCATGTATTTCGACAGTTTCAAACAATAAGTCCCGACGCAACTGTGAGCATCTGCATGTTTGGCCGAGGGAGGACAATTGGAGTTATCGGCAACAACTCCCAAGAGTACCGAGGCATTTTCGACCTCTGCTATCGCCCAAAGATCATCTTCCAGGGCCCTATACATATCGAGTCATCAAAACACAAACACAAATGGCCGTTTACCGTTCAGCTTCCGAATTACGTCAATGATTCTACTCCTTTGGCTCCCGTGAATCACATGCCACCATCGTATATGCTTCGGACGAAGAATATGGCAGCGGTTATTGAGTATGTGATCAAGGCAAAGATCACAATGACTGTTCAAGGTCACGAAGAAGTCCTGGAAGCTACATTTCCTTTCAAAGTCCTATGCGCCACTCCGGAATCTCCAATCGCAGATTTTCAGCTTAAACGATATTACTACCAGCGTACAGTTTCGAGCCATCGGCTTGTTCCTGGAATGCAGGATACAAAGGTCTCTTGGAAAGACAAGATCAAGAAATCTCTCCATAGTTCGAAGGATCCAGCATTGGCCTTTGATTTGTTTGTTGAAGTGCCCAAGGTCGTTCAGCTGGATAACCCGACACCAATACCGTTCACGCTCCTAGTGTCGCCGAACTGGGAAGAAACGAGCGACGCTATTCGAGATGTAGCGCAAGACGTCGAGCTTGTATCGGTACGCATCAGTGTTGTCACCACCACGACAATTATCTGTCATGCGGGGTTACAAGTACCGGAAAGCACAGAGATCGACCTTGGACTCAGCCAGGCTATCAAACAGCGCGGCACAATACGGATCCCATTTACAGCCGATTCCCAGCCCATAGATATTGGAGAAATGATTAACCTGCGCATTGGTCAGAAAACAGGCTACCCCCAACATTGGACATCTGTGCAGTCCGAGTTCACGCACTCATTCCAGATATACAACATCCGTGTTTCACATCAACTAAAATGGTCAGTACAGTGTGAAATCGCAGGCGAAAGATTCAAAGCAGAAGGAAAGTCTGATTTGCTCATATTGAAGCCGAGCGATGATAGGCCGGAATCGCAAGATGTTGTTCTGGAGGCTGGAGAGAGGATACCGCTGCGTCAAGATTCATCGTGGATTAGGCCGCCTGCAGAGGAGCAGCTACCGAGCTTTTTAGAGGCGCAGAGGGATGAGCAAATCAGTGAGGGTTTGTTAGGTCATGGCTGAGATTGGTGGGAGAAGGAGAGCAAGATGGCTGTGTCGTAAACCTTTCATGAGTTTGGTTAGAGGATTTACTGGTGCAATTACAACAACACAAGCTTGGAGGATAACCTTATTGCTAGTGGATATGGGTCCTTCGGAAGCAAGAAAGTATACCGTGACTATCTAGAAGCTTACTTTGCATTTAATGAGAACAAATAAACAGGCATTTGGGGCATAGCCCTAATAGGAGCTTGCTAACGGCTGTTGTTATTTATAGCTTTCCCGTGACTAAGTTACCAGATAAATAATTAGCCTGGGTACATAGGCGAGTGCTAATTATGAATCTTAAATCAATTTCGGAAGTTTCGTAGACGCTATGTAATGGAATCACTATCAATCACGCTTCAATGCCTCCACTTTAACCCTTGCCTCTTTCGCGATCTCCTGATCACTCTCCAGTTCTTTAATATCCCTGTTCAGTTGCATTCTCAGCTGACCTGCCGTTTTGTCCTCTTTCGTCATGTCGCTGACTTCTTGTTTTGGAAGGCTGAGAACATATTCAGTTGTCATCTTCCTCAAAGGGCCATTTTTGTCCATCACAAAACCCTCCACTATGGTTTGAGTGACATGGCTAATGAATGACTCCAGGGAAATCTATGTTGGATCAGCAAATCTGGTCTTTAATTATGGCCAGGTCTGGCCCTTACCCCATAATATACTTTGATAACATCATGTATATCGTGCACCATTCTGTCATGGTTTGAAAAATCCATATTCATCCACATCTTGTCCAAAGTCTGCCTTGAGATAAGGTTTTGGGGCTCTTCACCACCGGCCCCAAGGTAGAAAGCTCTGGCGTATCTCAACAATCGCCAAGATTCCAGTTTAGTTCTGAACTCATTGTTGGTGGTTTGAAGAAGCTCCTTTTGAGTTTCTTGTTCGCAGTACTTGTCCAGTTCTTGTTGGGCTTTGCTCAGTGTCTCACAAAACATTGAATGAAGACGGTTTTTGAGCTCATGATGCAAAATCATGGTGCCTCCAGAGTCCGGGCAAACAAAACGCAGAATCTCCTCATAGCTTGACTTCATTGCATCTTTGACTCTGTCCAAGTGCTCTTGTGCTATAGAGCTCCACTTGGATACTTGAGCTCGATAGATGACCGGATAAATGTCCGAGTTTACCACGCCAGGCGGTTGAGACGCGCCGAACCTGCGAAGTTTGCTCTTCACCGTGTACTCAAATTTGCCATAAGGCTCGACATGCTCATACTCCTCAAATGCCGGGATCTTTTTCAGCTCCTCCATGTAATCCTCTGGCTCAGGGACCGTAAATAAGATTTCTCCCGCTGTTTTCGACTGCTCCTGTTTCTTGTCGATGAATGCTCCGTATGCGATGCAAACGGCCCGTGGATCCACGCCCTCGTTGTCAAACCTCCAGAACCCGCCAACCCATCTCATGACCTTGTCAAACTGGGTGTTGATGTGATTCAGCTCTTGTCTCAGGTCCATGGTCTCTGACTCGAGTAATCCTGGTCGTCTAAGAGCCAATGTGCATCTGGAGGAGTACTCGCGTACGAAGTGGTTGAGATACTCCTGTTTCTGACTATCATTGAGTCGAGGTTCACCCATGTCTTTGAGCCTGGCACGCTTCTCCTTTAGCCTTGAATTTATGTTGTTTTCAAGCTTTGGAAATGCCTTTTCAATTTCGTGAGTCAGAATCTCCCCAAGATGATCTTTGAGTTTCCTGCTTCCTCTGCGTTCACTGTGTATCTGAGACCAAGGCTTGAGGCTGAAGAACTCATCCTCATTGACGCGGGACTCTGACGTCTTATTACAGACGACAAACATGCCATCCACGAAGATCGAGTCTCCGTTGACAATATTACTTTTTGCTGAAATGACCTGACGAATGTTAGCGTCCATGCATCACAAGTTCGAGGATTGACTGACTGCTCGCTCGGCTTCTTCGCGATCCGCTTTGTCACACTTTGTGAAAACGCCAACCAGTCGCCTCTTGTCTGATATATGTTCCTTGCAAATCTGATAAGCCCGTTGATTTCCCAGGTCAGAAGTTGCGGGTATTGTGCATCTAGCCTGCGATTAGCCTTTGAATTGAACTTGGCAATGTCATTTGACAAGAAACGTACATGATTGTGTTTTCCTGTCGGGAGATGTATTCCTTAGCTAGTTCCTGTGTCCCGAGGGGCTCAGGTTCATTGACACCATATTCTGAGGAGATGAGGCCTGGGAGATCCAGAATGTTGAAAGGAGATCTGTGAGGTCCTTCAAGTTCAACTCTGACAATATCTGGGACAAAGTTTTTAGCCCCTATGCCTTGACCCTTTCTGATGCCAATTTTATTCTCAGAGAGCTGGATGTTTTAGTCAGAACTCGGTATACCCCAGTTAAATGGCAATCACTCACATCCTTAAGCGCAGCCTCAAATACGTCCATGGTCAAAGTGTCTCCCTCTAGACGGTACTCGTCTGCAGCAGCATCAGCTCGTTGCAAGCCGTTCACATCTCGTGGTGCGCGTTCTAGTGAAATACGAAATCGTTCCCTACTGCCCTGTGCACTAGGGCTACGGCGCGAAACGACACGAATTGGAAAGCGTGTACCAATCCCAGCCATGACGGGGAATGAAATGTCAGTCAATGTTCTGAGCAGGGATGATTTCCCAGAAGATTGTTCCCCTACGACGACGAGCTGGACAGTATCAGCCTGAAACTCGCTAAAATGGTATGAGAGTCTAGACATACCTGTGGAATGGCCAAGTACTTGTGGGAGCCACAAGCTTGAAGCCTATCAATAGCATTGAAAAGGATTTGCCGTTTCTCGTTATCGAACGGATCATCAACAATCATTCGAGAATCGGCGGGCTTATCTCCGCTAGTAGTTGATGAACTTCGAGGGGTAGCATTAGCCGTTCCTTCGGATGGACCTGCGTCTTGCGAACCAGAAGAATCAGCAGACGTGGAACCACTGTCTCCTTGCTGAGTGTGGCGGTCATCGTAGCCAGAAGATGTCTCTCCCGTTTCAGAAGACATGGTACTCTTGTTCATATTCTGAGATGACTTTGAAGAAGGGTTGTACAAAGACATTGCGGGTTGAAAAGTTTGTTTTGTGAGTGACTGGGTTTCAGATAATGTAGTCTGTCAGCAAAAGTCGGAAAGGCGATACAGGGAACAATCTCAGGAGTTCGTCTCCTATATAAAAGTACGGTACCAACGGATGCCAGGTCCTCTGACCTTTCGGCGCTTTTACCCATAAGGAATGACGCCCGTTGGTGCAGGTGGTTTCGTTGTTGGCTCATGGGTATGTTACAGCCCTCTTCAACTAAAAGGGGGAGGAAAGAAGGGAGGGCACGCATAAGTGTCGAATTGAGAGGTTTTCTCAGCTGTTGGTCGTTAGCTTGCGTCACTAATTGCTTCAGAAAGAGGCATTGCGAAGCTGCGCCGCTGCGCAGGAGATTGTGATGCAACTTGGTGTTGGTTGAATACCCTGCAGCTGCATTTCAGCTTTCCTAATCCAGTAAGGCACAACACTTCCATCAAGGATCACGGAAGCTTCCGCGGGCACCCCTAGAGCAATCCTCATACGAGTAATGATCCGTCGATTTCACTAACGGACTGACTCAATGGCCTTGTACAAGCTAATCCTGAATGATCGTTAGGAACGGGGTACGCATACCCCATTCCTAAGTATGGCTTTTTACTTGACAAGTTAGAGCTACCTTGCTGAGATAATGCCACAGAACTATTAGAGCGGAAAAATGATGGCCTTTGGAATTTACAACGTTCGCATTTGGCATCAACTAAATGTTCAATGCAGTGAGGAATTGGAGGAGAGAGCTTCATGGCAGCAAAGATGTCCAATTTGTTGGTCCCCAAGATGACCGGTGCCTGCGGGGTTATCCAATAGGAATGCTAGTATGTTGTTTTAGAGGCTAGAGAGAGAATACCACTGCGTCGGGATTCATTGTGGACTAGGCTATCTGTTGAGAAAGCACTGCCAAGCTTAGCGAAGAATGAACAGACAGTAACTGAAGATGCACCTAATAGTAACTGGAAACGCTCTTATTATTTATGTCTATGCCATGACTAAGTCACCAAGTAAACCCTTCCTTCAAACGGCGACAAGACACCCGTCTGCTCCTTTCCAGCATGTGTCGACATGATGGGCACCAACTTGACTTCCTGTCCACTAACACCAAGCTCTTCACCCGTCAGAGGACTCAACGTCTTCTCCTCAGAAGTAAAGTTCAAAACAACCGCAACTCTAGAACCATCTACCTGCGACTCCTTAACAAAAGCATAAACATCAGGGTCCTCCCGCCGGATTAGCTTATAATCTCCATACACCGTCAGGTCAGAAAACTCCTTTCGGAAACGCAGTGCCTTCTTCCAGAATGAAAGCACGCTGTTTGGATCATCAAGCTGAGATGCGACATTAATCTCACGCGATAGAGGATGGGCTTGCATCCAGGGCTCTTTAGGTTGGTCTGCTTCGGAGAAACCGCCGTACTTTGAGTCACTCCAGCAGATAGGGATACGAGCGTGATCTCTAGCTAGATATTGAAGAGCGTTGAAGGCCTTGTCGATCTCTCTTTCATCGTTCGATCGCTCCTTGACTATATCGAGGAATTGGTAACTCTCGATATCCACGTAGTTCTCTAATGGGTAACTCTCCTTGGGGGCATTGACGGATCCGATTTCTTGTCCTTGGTAGACATACTGCGTACCGCTTAGACAAGACTGCAGCAAAGCCAGTAGCTTAGCGCCTGCCACTCGGTACTCTGGACTATCGCTTGTGAAGCGTGACACAGAGCGTGCTTGGTCATGGTTCTCCATGAACACAGTCGTCCAAGCATCAGTACCCTGAATCAGACTCTGCGTCCTCCCAAAAGCATCTTTCAGCTGAGGAAGCGTATAATTCTTCGGTACCGTCTCGTACTTATGCGTCTTTCCAAACCCGATATCCACGACATCAAACTGGAACACCATATTGAGCTGCTTCTCTTTCGCGCTCACATATCTCAGGACCTTTTCCAGATCCGGTGTATGAGGCAGTTCTCCGACTGTAATAGCGCCATACCGCTCAAGAATCTCGTTCATCTCGCCGAGAAACTCGTGCATGCGAGGTCCGTTGCAGTAGAGAAGACCAGCAGGCTGGTATTTCGCTTTCGGGTCGGTGATGGGCGCGTCGGGAAAGTCTTGGAGCTTGGAGTACATGTTGACGGTGTCGACTCTGAAGCCATCGACGCCTCTGTCGAGCCAAAACTCCATCGACGAAGCATAAATGGCGCGACGCGTCTCTGGGTTCTCCCAATTGAGATCGGGCTGCTCTTTTGCAAAGAGGTGTAGGTAATACTCCCCCGTTGTCTCGTCCCACTCCCAAACACTACCGCCACCGAAATTGGAGCGCCAGTTATTTGGGGGAAGACGTTGACCTTCTGGGGAATACTTGGCAGGTCTCCAAATGTACCAGTCACGCTTGGGACTATCCTTGCTGAGTCTTGACTCTTCAAACCAAGCGTGTTTGTCAGAAGTATGGTTGATAACAAGATCAAGCATAATCTTCATGCCCTTTTCGTGTGTCTTGCGGATCAACTCTTCCATATCCTGGAGAGTGCCGTATGGAGCGTAGACATCTTCGTAATTGGAGATATCATAGCCCATGTCGACCTGCGGGCTGTCGTACATGGGACATACCCAGATGACATCAACGCCTAGGCTGGCGATGTAGTCTAGCTTGGATATGATGCCTTGCAGATCACCCATGCCATCGCCGTTGGAGTCGCAGAACGATGCAGGGTAGATTTGGTAGATGATGGCCTGCTTCCACCATTGCTTTGAGCGTCTGCTGACAGTCATTGTGAGATCAAAAAAGAATAATTTAATTCAGAACTTGCTTCATGCAAAGAGAATGATCCGAGTAGATTTAAATATCGTCTGACGGTAACTTACCCGCATTCATTCCCCAGATCACGACCGTTCCCCCGCACCATTCGGTCGGACCGACCAAATAGTTCCGAATGAAACCCAACCCTCCTCATCTCAAAGTCTGCGGAGTCTCCATCTCCAACATCATTGGTCTAATCTCGGACCGACGACATAATTAAGTCTTGATTGGCTCTTGGCCGGACCGACGAGAAGTCCAAAGTCTAATCCCTCGTCTTCATTTCCCAATGCCTCACGAGCATCTGCTGATCTCCGCCACTTTTGGTGTCTCAGTGGTCAATGCTCGGTCCGATGAGTAAACCCCAGATTTACATGATTGTCTCCCCATGGGGGAGGTGAGGAGAGACAACGGAGAGGCTCCTCTACTGCTAACCAGACTCGAACGTCCTCCAGAGTCTCCCCCTAGAGATTTAACCTTACAATGTGGCTGACGCCCGGTCCAACATGGCTTCATTTACGCTTAATTCTAGACCACTCTGGTCTAGCACCGGTCTTTTCACGGCCAACCCCGCGAAAGTAATCCCCCTTGCGCTAACAGTTGGCCCAAACTTTGCATCATGATCCTGTTTTTCCAATATTTTCGCTTCTCGACAGCTTCAACTCCTTGAACATCTCCGACTATAAGATGTCGCGTGTCGCTCACTAACTCACATCCATCATCACTCATCTCACCTTCTAAGTCTACTACTCATTGATCACCCACCATGTCTGATAGCAAGGTTGACAATGGCATCGCCCCCGTAGCGGTGCCAGTCGACGCCAACGTCGCTCATGAAGCCGCTGCTGCTACTGAGGCAGAGCACAACATGGGCCTGCTACAGTCGTTCAAGCTCTACAAGAAAGCTTGTCTCTGGTCCATCTTCCTCTCCCTCTGCATTATCATGGAGGGCTTCGATGTTGTCCTCCTCAACAACCTCTTCGCCTATCCTCCTTTCCAGAAGAAGTTTGGTGTTGAGCAGCCGGATGGCAGCTATCAATTGACAGCTGCCTGGCAATCTGGTCTCTCGAATGGAACTCTCTGCGGTCAAATCATCGGTCTTTTCCTCAACGGTATCATCGCTGATCGCTTCGGCTATCGCAAGACGCTCATCGGTGCTCTCATTGGCTGCATTGGCTTCATCTTCATCATCTTCTTCTCCGAGACTCTGGTCCAGCTTCTCATTGGAGAGATCTTCATCGGTATTCCCTGGGGTGTCTTCCAGACCCTCACCACTACGTACGCCTCTGAGGTCTGCCCTACCCACCTCCGCGCTTATCTCACCACTTACGTCAACCTCTGCTGGGTTCTCGGCCAGTTCATCGCCTCTGGTGTTCTTCGCGCCATGGTCACCCGCGATGACGAGCTCGGATACAAGATCCCCTTTGCTCTGCAGTGGATGTGGCCTGTTCCTCTCATCATTGGAATCTACCTTGCTCCTGAGTCTCCCTGGTGGCTTGTTCGTCGCGGCCGCATCGAAGAGGCCAAGAGATCCCTCGAGCGTCTCACCGTCCGCAACAGCAACGTCGACTTCCGTCCCGATGAGACCATTTCTATGATGGTTCACACCAACGAGATGGAAAAGGAAGCCCAGGCTGGTACTTCATACTTTGATCTCTTCAAGGGTGTCAGTCTTCGCCGAACTGAGATCGTCTGTGTTACCTGGATGATTCAGACTCTCTGCGGCGCTACCTTTATGGGTTACTCCACCTACTTCTATCAGCAGGCCGGTATGGCTGTTGAGAACAGTTTCTCCATGTCTCTCGGCCAGTACGCCATCGGCGCTGTCGGTACCGTCTTTTCCTGGTTCCTCATGGGCTGGTTCGGTCGTCGAACCCTCTACCTCTATGGACAGCTTGCCATGTGTGTCTTCCTCCTGACCATCGGCTGTGTCGCCTTTGCTGGCCGTGACAACGTCGCTGCTCAATGGACCATCGGATCTCTTCTTCTCATCTACACCTTTACCTACGATTCGACCGTCGGACCCGTCTGCTACTCCCTCGTCGCCGAGTTGTCTTCCACACGTCTCCGAACCAAGACCGTCGTCCTCGCTCGAAACACATACAACATTGTCGGAATCATGACCAACATCATCACTCCTCGCATGTTGAACCCTTCTGCTTGGAACTGGGGTGCCAAGGCTGGTTTCTTCTGGGCTGGAACCTGCTTCCTCTGTGCCGTCTGGACTTATTTCCGTCTTCCTGAGCCCAAGGGCCGAACCTACGGTGAGCTGGATGTTCTCTTTGAGCGTGGAGTTCCTGCTCGCCAGTTCAAGACTACAGAGATTGAGCGTCTGGATGCCGAGTTTCAGACCAAGGAAAAGGCTAGTGCTGTGTATGTTGAGAAGGTGAACAGCAGTGCTTCTTAGATGGTTCGCGACAGAATGTCAATGAAATAATGGAATAGTTGTCATAGTTGTCATAGCGTAATTGTTAGTACCAAGACATGAATTGTTAACATACCTTGATACCTGCCTCTATCGTATTGTGACGTGTCAAATGCCGGAACTACCCCAGTAATACTCCGTACTCCAGTTGAGGCTTGGCTAGACTCAGCTCGTCTGAATGTGGCGATGTGGGGTTATCAACAGACTTTAGCGTGATAAATCTCGTGCATCGACTCCGCATCCCTTCTCGATCACTTCATTCCTCAATCAACAAACAATGACCGGAAGAATCTCAAAAGCCTGCGATCCATGTCGAGTTCGCAAGGTCAAATGCAGCGGCTCGGTCCCTTGTTCACAATGTGGCCATCTCAATCTGGCGTGCGTCTACTCCGCTGCAACCTCCAAGCGAAGACCAACCGTGCGAGGCCGATTGGTAGCGCAGATTCGAGAGGGGACAAAGCCTGATGATGCAAGGTCCAATTCTGCTTCTCCACAGACTGATGATCCGTCGCCTGTCGCTTACAATGCGATACCGACGAGCATTGGATCGGTGTACTCTTCAGACTTTTTTCTCAATCTGTTACTCGACTATGAACGCGTGGTTTTTCCCGTCAATCCAATTGTTCTTCCTTCGGAGATTGTGGCTGCAATTGAGGCGATGGATCAAAGCTTTGAGGATGCGGCTCTTGTATACGCATACGCTGCTGTCACCATCAACCTGACACAGACATCTTGGGACTCGGAAGGCGAAGCACCTGTCAGAATCACAGAGCTCATGAACCTCAGCTTCAAAGCGCATAGGCAATCTGAAATGGGCGTTGGCATTCTCGGGAGGCTACCAGTCACAGTCAAACGTATTGTCACATGCGTATTTCTAGAGATCTGTCTCATGGCGTTCAAGCGATTCGACCGCAGTTTTGTTATTCTTCGAGAAGCCATTGCAATGATTCAGATGCTCGACTTAGATCGATACAAGGATGCCTCACTAACCGACCACGAACTAGCCACCCGACAGCGTCTGTACTGCGAGATTTCCATCCACGAACGTTTCCTCACAATAGTAGCTGGCCATCCTGCTATTCTTCCGATGCTCAGCCCAAGTGTCCCAGCACCAGACCATGAACTTCCTCCCCACGTTAACCAGGGCTTCAATCGGCTGATTGAGCTGTTTCACGTATTGGATGATACCTTTTTGGCTCACTGGAGAGCCCAGCAAGATCCACAGGCTACGGCTCCAGAAATGACTGCTGCGTGGATTGAGCATAAACAAGCTCAGCTTGATCAGAACGAGATTGATGCTGCGGAGACTGATAATGCTTTGGTGTCGAGTGGCTGGGGTTTGTCGGAGCTTCAGCATGTGGACCTGTTCATCACAAGATTATGGATGAGAATTCTGGTCTGGCAGCTTGCGTTATCCCAAGGGCTTCTACAGTCTGCAGTTCCGCAGAACTCTCATGAGGGCTTTTCGATGCATTTCCCCGCCCAGCGCCTTTCGACTCAATTACGCAATGTGGTTCTCCGATTGGAGAGGGTTGAGAGCATTGGACTGCATGGATCTGGGATCCTGCAGAAACTATTCGAGATTACGAGTACCGTGGCTGATGTGTTGGCGCTGCCGATTGGACCAGGCGAAGAACAAGATGCTGAGGCGAGAGTTGAGGACTTTTTGTTCCTCGTCACGTTTCTATTGAGCTTTGATAGGATTCATCAGAATCAGAGAGAGTACTTGAAGGAGAAGTTGAGCGCTCTACAGAGGGAGCAATCGGGATTTCAAAATCTGGCTACGTATAATCCGGACGGTTGGTGTGATCAGCAGCAATAGCACGCAGTCCTGTAGCAAATTAATACCAGGTTTACTTAATGAATGACAGCTTTTAAAGTAAAAGTAAATCAAACGTCAAAATGAACATAAGAAACCCAATGTAACGGGCCAATCATATCCGGGCCCCATGAGCAATAACGAAGGTAACAGAACAGTTCATGGCGGGAATAAGCACACTACATAACGTTAAAAATATGCTTAGTGCATGCTACACGAGTCTCCAAATTATCACAGGTACACGTAGTGCGTGAATTTATTAAGTGGGAGTGACAATAGGGTACTAAAGTCGTGCTTTTTTAACAATATCTGACGCACTTTGTCCACCACTGATCCAGAAAAGCACCGGAAGTCCAGGGTGTTAAAGTGGCTTGGACCGTGTTTCCGGATCGTGGGACTCACTCATCGTCAAATCCCCAAGTGCCCATTCGTCCGGGATATGTATTTGGCTGATGTCGATGTCATTGAAAAGATTGCTGGCATCAAATGGCCCCATTGTTGATGATGGATCGTGAAAAGTCGGTATAGGACCCGGGCCATATCCAAAGTCTGGGGCTAGCTCCCAGGTTTCTGTTAGGTTTGGCGGACCCTGTAAGAAGGTTTCGGGCAAAGAATCCAGTACTGAAGGATTCCATGTATCAAGCACGTCGCCAAAGGTCCAGGCACTCGGTATACCAAGATTCGGGGTCGAAATTGGGTCCATGGTTTCGACTGCATCGTGAGAAGGCGTTGAATTAGGGGCACAGCATGAACGAGCTGGTGTCGGGGAAGTCTCTGTAGTCCTGTCCTCAGATTCAGAAGGTGATAATGCAGTTGACGGTGTTGTGCTTTTGTCTATTGAGAGTGGCGACTGAATGCGCTTCCTATTTCTGCGATCTGTTTTGTGTGCACATTTGCAGGTCTCGCCCTCATCGCACTGGCATCGCTCTGAGTACAGAACACAGTCAGTATAAATTCCGATGAGATAGCCCAGGGAGCAAACCTTGTCCAAACTGCTTCAGCATTGCCTGATGTGATGCCGATGCGCATTTGCATTTCGTGTGAACAGATCGGGAGTTGCGCAAGTTCCTGCAGTGATTACACTGAGAGACCGGACGTCCTTTTCTACTGACACTGAGAAGCGGGCGGTCTGTCCATCGTGTTAACATGAGTATGTCATGGAGGGCGATCCCTGCCATCACATAGACTCACCAGTATGCTGACATTTAGCGACGCGGTGGCCGCGAATACAGCTCTCACAAGCCAGCTTCTCTATGTTGGAAGCCATCACGATAGAAACTTGATAAGAAACAGTGCAGTAAGTCAGGGGAAGATAGAAGTCAGGTATAACACAGCTTTGAGAAAAGAATAAAGTAGAGATGGATTTCGTAAACGGCACCCTGGAAAAGGAAAGTGGGTAACCATCAGAAATCCGGTACCGGGGGTATGTAGTTAAAGGGTAAAAAAGATGACCAATTATACCCATCTTTCGTAAGCCATAAACCGTAAGAAGAGGGGCTATTCTGATATTGACTTAGTCGAGTTAGTTGCTTATAGATATTTACTGCCCAGCTACATATTTATCTAAATAATTGTTTATTACATATAATTTCGGCATATTCTTAGTCCTTAATTAATTCACATTTATAAGCAATATAAGCGATAATCTGCCATTCGAGATAGATTTGCTATTATTGGCACTGAAACCTCAGAGCTCCAATTGGCAAGTAGCTTGTAGGTGCGGGGTACTAAGGCATGTTGGTCACTTATCAGCTACGCCTTTAGTGCTGAAGCATACAATATTATCGTATTCTAGACTCAACTTCTAGTATCTGTAGTATGTCGGTTTCTAATAGTGGCTGGCTGAATGACTGTGGCCGGCTTTAGCGTTACACTATACCAGATCGGAAAGCAGCTGCATCCCCTTTTTGAGGCAATATTGTCACATGGTAATAAGATTCAATAGCTCTATCAATAGCTTATCCCAAGTTCGACATATAAATTACCCAGACTCCCCATTATATCACTTCCATCTTCCTGTAGACTTTTAACTTTAAGTTAGCAGTTTGACAGTACCCATTATACGTCCTCGATCAGCATAATCCCGCAAACATGTCAAACCTATACATCCTCAATATTATCAATCAATCCGGCGAAGAAGCCGATTACTCCATCGACTGTGTGTATGAAGACATACCCCCTGTTACGATCCGGGACAGAGACAACTGGATGACAGTCTTGAACCTCAACCAGCACTACAGTAAACACTGCGCTACTGACCTCGTATCGAATGAGCTAACCTGTCCCCAAGTTCCCATCACTGTTTCGGTGCTTCCGCAAGGCGATTCCCCATCTGTTAGTTTCGTTCTTGCTAAGAATGGACAAGGTGTAAGGGGAGACGTAGTACATAGTCCTGGAAACAAGCTGACAATTGATGTCGGAAACAATATCGGAACTCCGCTGTGAAATTTTCTTATACTGTATTCATAACTCAGTGCTCTAAACCTCTTAGAAGTAGGAGATATCATTACTGTAATATTATATATATATATATATACACAGGGAAACAAATAACGACTTTTACTACATTTATCACTCTGTAACTCTTGTCTTTGACTCGATGCGTAGGTAAGTATTAATTGAAGGACTGTCTTACCCTGTATTGCGCTGTAACGATTGGTGTCAGGACCCCTGTGTAAAGCCGACGCAAAGCGCGACGGCACAATAATTATGCGGCTCGAGCAATTGAAACGAATGACGCGTATAATATTCGTGTGGGCATTCCTATCAAGACTACTACTCTACTTTAAGCAACCTTGGAGATCTTGAATCCACCAGGCAGTCTAGTCTGGAATACTCCCTTGGGGTCATACTTCTTGGCAACCTTGCGAATAAACTCAACATTCTTAGGACCATAAGTAGACAGAGGATCCTGGGTAAAGTCGGCGTAGTTGAGATACTCCCAGTCGACAGCAGCGCCCTGGTCGATACTGTACTGCTTCATGGTCTTGCGGAAGCGAACCATACGTTCACGAGCAATCTTCTCTTGCTCGACGCCGTTGATCATCAGCTGAACCTGGAACATAACAGCGTTATCCTTCTCGCGGTCAAGACCGACGACGTTGCCGCCTCGCTCAAGGGAGTGCTTGGAGAAGATGGTAGGGATAGCTTGGAAGATGGCGTGGCAGATAAAATCGCCATCAGGGGATTGAGCCTTCCAGTCGCTGACGAATTGCTTGTGCAACTCTAGAGCCTTCTTGTACAAGCCGAGTTTGTTCTTGAAGGTGATGGCGAACCAGACGTTGCTAACGATGTCAGTACTGACTTGACAGACGAGGTTGGGACCTACCGGTATCCAGCGACAAGCTCGAGCTCAATCGTCATGTTGCGATGAGTATCCTTGCGTAGGTTGGACGTCTCATAAGGAATCTTCCAGAACTCGTCCAAGGCCTTTGGAGCGACAGCACCAGTGGTATCCTCGTACGACACAGTGATGCCAATCTTGCCAGCCTGGGGAGTATAACTCCAGAAAGGAATGACAGACCCATCCTGATAGTTGACGATATTATCGGTCCAGTCCTTATAGGCTTGGACGTGCGCATCGGTTGTTTCTTCGGCCGAGTAGGTGACCAGGCCACCCCAGAGGAGAGGAGCGTCGAAGGCCTGGACGTCGAAGCGGGTGACGATACCGAAGTTGGCTGAGCCACCTTTGAGGGCCTTCCACAGATCGGCGTTGTTGTCCTTGTTGGCATTGACGATGCGTCTATGAAACATTAGTAGACGTCGTTATAGCGTGCGTGTACATACCCGTCGCCGAGGACTACCTCGAAATTGACGACCTGGTCGCAGCCAAAACCCCGACGGGCAGTATAAAAGGTATTGCCACCGCCCGTCAAGAATCCAGCGACACCGACAGTCGAAGTGCGACCGCCTGCAGCAGTAGCACCATATGGCTCAAGGGCGCCATAGACATCCCGCCAGATGGAACCAGCCTGGATTTGAGCGACCTTAGTGTTCTTGACATACGTGGTCTTGTTCATCAATCCTGTGCATGTTAGTCGTTTCGCGTTGAGCCAATCGCAAAAGCAACTCACCCATGTCAATAGTGACACCATCGTTGACTGCACGCAATTAGACAAACCCAATCAAGCGAGAATCTAACTCACTGTTATTCGCCGCCCAGACGGTGTGTCCACCGCTTCGGATCGCGAAATTACACTTTGTGTCAGATGTCAATGTCTTGATAATCGTAGATACATCCTTGGCACTCTCGGGCTGAACGATACAGTAGGGCTCCAGCTGCGACGACACGGAAAAGTACGACTCAGTGCGGGTCTTGTAGCCGTTACTATTGGGATAGTAAACGTGCTTCAGACCCTTTGCTTCAAGTGAGGCACACTGAAACACGAGAGGTCAGTGACATTTTCTCAATGTGACGGAAATAGCTTACGCAAGTCTCCATTGCTACGGCGGGTGAAGCAGCGAGGAGGGCTGATGCCCAAGCCAAGACTGAGGCGCTCGTCTTCATGATTGCGATGAAACGGGATTATGGGATGTCACCTTGAGGGGGAGAGAAGATCTGAGAGGACAAGTCTGTGCGGGAACTTGGGTACTTTTTGTTGATGGGCAAGATCGTCTGCTGCAGAAGCGGCTGAGGAACTGGCGGGTCTGGTTCATGGGGGAAAATCACGCAGATGGAGTCGAATGCTTGGGGGGAGGGGGGATGCGATTGGTTCGTCAGATGGGCTGGAGGTTGGATTTGGTTAGGGATTCATGGCATTACTCGATTATGCATGTTGGTTGATCCTGCATAGATGATCTTGATCGTTTTCGGCCATGACCCCGGGATTAACATGGTTTATCCATAGGTGAGCAGGCAGACGGGCCAGGTAACGGCAGGGCATCTACCAGACAGTATGAATAATAGTCCGAGAGGAAATGTTGGTACAGGTTATCTGATCGACAATGCTTTGACAGCTTCACAATATTCACCAGTTCATCTCACTACATCTAGATTGACGAGACGTCAGTGCTAAATCAAGCTTAAGCTCAATCGATGTCATGCTCGACCCTAAAGCTAGCTCCAAGTCAGCGCTGACAGTGGATAACGACACTCTAAATAGATGCGACCCAAAGTCTCGGTGAACTCGAGGCCAAGGTTTTCAGGGGAACCATTGTTCCCTCAATCAGCGGCACATGCATTCTGCAACCCTCAGGGGGTAGAGCCCGAGCGTTACATCGGCAGTTGGGGCTGACGGCTCGTAAGCAACCGTAAAAGGCGGGGATTATGACGATCGCTTGATCTCGAGTCATGGCCCTTGTTCACAGCCCGTTACAGCGCGGAATTACCGTGTGAACAGACCAGCTAAAACCTGTATTTTGCGGGACGTCAAACTGGCCGACCAAATCAATTTCTACGAGTCTAGACTTGTTGTGGAAGGCCGGCATAACTAACTCTCTCTACCCGGACGGCCCGTCAAGTTTGACGTTTTATTTTTCCCTCTAATTTCGCCTGACATTTCCCCAATAATTAAGGTTCAACCCCAGTCATTTCTCTGTCGTCTCTTTTCTCACATGGAATTCTGTAGGGAACATGCCCCTTTGCGTAGTGATCATCAAATCACGTTCAGCTGTATATCAGTAGACGATGTGACTTGAAAGATTTGCACGACTTGATGCCCAAATGACACCTAACGATTCTGCGTCTCATTATTTTCCATTTCATACCCGCCATGTCGTTCTGAGTTGCACTACGAGAATAAACTCTCGGCTGACAAGTCTGTTACAATGTCGTTTCCTGTCGTCAATGGCGTCGAGGTTGCGGTGCCGCCTCCGTCGGGGTACAAAGTTGACTTTGACAACCCGCTGACTGATGCGTCGATGGTGAGGAATGCATATTGGATTTTTGGACTGGAGTTTGCGATAGCGACGGTGTTTTTGGGGCAGCGGATGTATACGAATGCAGTGATTTTGCGAAAGTTCTTGATTGACGACTGTAAGTTTGCGACGTTCTTTACTTGGGATTACGCTAATTGATTGCAGATTTAATTCTTTTCGCTTGGGTACGAGGACAACCTGCTTCAATGACGTTTACTAACCGTTTAGGTCCTTTCTATTGCGGCTCAATCATGTCTTCTCAATGCATACAGTCGCAAACTACTCGGCGTCCATGCATGGGAGATGCCAATCGACAGCAACACCCAGGCTAATCTGCTCGTCATGTGTACGACATTGACTTATATCCCGACGACAATCCTCTCCAAGCTGACACTCTGCTTCTTCTACTACCGCCTTTCGCCGTCTCTATGGTACCAATACTCGGTCTATTTCACCGGCTTCCTCTGCAGTGCCAGTCTTGTCGGCATTTGGTTCAGTGTTTTGTTTGCATGCAAGCCTATTGCTGCGGGATGGGATGTTAGGATGTCGGTTGGGGCTACTTGCATCAATCGTCCTCCCATCTACATCACTCAGGCTGCCTTTGGTTGCATAACTGATGTGATGCTCCTGGTGTTGCCTATCCCAACTGTTATTGGTCTGCAAATGTCTACCCGACAGAAGCTTGGTCTCGTTGGTCTATTCGCCATCGGTTCCATCACTCTCATCACGTCCATTGTCCGACTAGTCCTCCTCCTGCCGAGCTTGTCAAATCCGGATCAAAGCTGGTCACTGGCAGAAGGTTGCCTTTGGGTGTAAGTCCTCACCTCTCTTTGTAAAACCCATCTAACACAAACAGCATCATTGAAGCCAATCTACTCATTATGTGCGGCTCCCTTCCAACCCTTCGCGTCTTTCTCAAGAACGTCGCCCCTCGTGTCCTTGGCGACAAAAGCACCCGCAAAGGCAGTGAAGAGCAAAGCGGAAGCGCCAACTTTGGTCTCCATACTTTTGGCGGTTCAAATGGTCCACGACGCAAGTTTGACACGCTCGTGGAGCTGGAGCATGATACTCACTTTAACAGAGTGAGCTTGCGGCCTGAAGGCATGGGCAAGACGGACGTAAACATCTACAGTGGAAGGTCGGATGAGTCTTTGGAGAATAACCCGACTGGGGATAATGATAGCGAGGACGGCATACTGCAGACACGTACTACGACTGTTCAGTATACGAACATGTAGCCTATAATGAAAAGTAATCGTAATTGAATTGGATCCCATTCATCGGCATACTTAACTTTTCAGTCAAAAGCAAGACTTTAGGAAACGGTGAGGGCAATGGGTATATTGAGTGCCTGTGTATATTGGTGTTCTTTATCTTGGCTTGGCTTGGTCAATGATCACAGAATTAGACCCCTGGTCGATGTGTCTTATCTAAAGTGGATACTTGTTCTTATCTGTTGGCGGGTCGACCTTAGATACCTGAGTAGATGAGCAGCTGAAACTCATATTACTGAAGTTCACAGTACAACCGCAGTATAATCATCAGTCAACATGTCAAACACGCGCATTCAGATCGACCCTGAGGGTGACACTCTCATAATTCTCCCAGTAGAGCCTGCTTCTACTCCATCTGAGACCACAGACTCCCCTACCGAGAAACACTACCTCTGCTCCAAGAAGCATCTAACCCTTGCCTGTCGTCGGGCAGCAAAACTCTTCTCAAGCCAATTCAAAGAGGCCTCAGCCGAGCCAGACGGCCTGTACCACTGGAAATTCGAGGGCATCTTCAACGCTGAAGCGTTCGAGCTCGTTCTGAAGATCATCCATGGAAAAACACGTGATGTCCCCCGCAGTGTCAAGCTGGAACTATTAGCCGACATCGCGACGATCGTCGATGATCTGGAGTGCTACGAGGCTGTGGCGTTTTTCAGCACAAACTGGCTCTTTGGATGGACTGTTGAATGTCCCAGCACTGAACAGTTGAGGGACAAGCGATTGGCCCAGGTGATCCTGGCATCCTTTGTCTTTGAGCACGCATCGCTTTTTCAGACCTACACAAAAATGGCCATAAGACACAATATCGATGTCACATCGACTTATGATCTGCCTATCCGGGCAGATGTTTCTGGTATGTCAGCTAGTACAAGTACATAACCGCAACTGACGTTCAAGATAAAATTGAAAGCACCAGAATCGAGATTTTGCAGCGTCTTTTGGATGGGTTAGGAAACCTCCAGACCAAGATCCTCGCAGATAAGGTGGGCTGCAATGAAGCATGTCGAGCCATGCTTCTGGGGAGTTTGTTGCAAGGAATGAAGAAGTCGCGGATATACCCCTGCCCGCCAGCACCATTCCCTAACCTATCTCTCGACGCTGTGCTCGCATCGTTGGCCAACGTGCAGTCGCCAGCCTATTTCGGACCGCAAAGCCAAGGGCCACTCCTCAATTACTCCGGCAGATGGAACCTTGATCCCACATCTGCGAGCGTCGTGTCTGGGGGTCTTCTGGAATACCAATCTGGTCTTGTTCAGGGACAGCCAAAGCCTGCACCAGCTGCGGCCAATACTTTCTCTGCATCAATACCTCAGCAGACTGCCGGCGCTAGTGGTACCGCTCAGCCTTTCGGTGGTCTATTTGGTAATAGAAATGCTCCTCAAACCTCCAACGCTCGACCCCCGTTGAACTTTGGGCGTCCCTCTTCTGGCGATGTCCCTGGTACATCTTCTGTATCTCAGAACACCAGCAGTCCTCAAGTATCCTCTCAATCTGGAACTAAAGGTTTATTTGGTAACAGTGGTTCTAATGCCAAGATCACTCCCTTGACGGCAGAGAGCCCAGACCAGCCTCAAACCATCGTTAGGCATCACTGCCGTTTGAGGGACCTCATTGAACCCCTGTTAGTGGCAGCTGAAAAGGAAATCACAGGACTGAAACTTGCAGACTTCCCTCGGCCTTAGTGGTAGAATAGTTGTATAAGAAGTTTAGCCTGCAGCACATATGAATTCTAGATTACATGGACCTTAATCTAAGTCACTCTACTAGAGACTTTGTTCGACTCAGGAGGGGGTGAATTGTGTCTACAAGCTCATGTTAATGCGTCTAAGTCGTCCTCGACTTCTGTCAGAAGATAAGCATAGGTCATCAAATAGATATCCAAATTTACGTAAAAGCCGCTCCATCCCTGCCAAGAGCCCAATCAGCCAAAAGCTCAGGATTGTCTTTAATCTCCTCTCTGCAAAACATCAAACTCTTCCATTTTTCTTCAATAGCGTCGGACCGACGGATCCATTTGTCGTAAAGGTTATCAAGAACTTGATACTGCGGATTCTCGGCATCGCTCTTCTTCGCCCGGTCCAACAAATCTTTCCATTGTCTGCGACGGGTGTTGATAAGGTCAAGATCCTCACGGGATAGGCCCGAAGTGAGACCTAGGATAACCCTTGGCGTCTGCTGAAGAAGGACTCCCCACTCCTCCGCCTCGGCTTGTGGAAGGTGGTAGACCGGCGTGTAGTACTGGGTGTTGAGAAGGTGAAATAGCTGTGATACATAGAGACTAAGTCTCTTGTCAAGGAGAGCCAAAATCCATTTCGTCAGAGTTTCAGTGAGTTGTTCACGGCCTCTGGTGTCAGCAAGGCACTTGTTGCAGAAGCTTGTGTCATGCTTCTTTCCCGGTGACTCTGCTTCCTCAGATATACCATGTCTCCATCCCCAACGGTGTCCTTCAAGGCGAAAAGATCGTATCTCTTGCCAGCGCTCGCATCTGCTGCACCGAGCCATGTACATGGTATACAGATACACACCGACGCTGTGACTTTCTACGAACGGCTGCTCGCTTTTCAGTGTACCCAGGAATCCTGGGAAATTGCGATCCAGGTCTGACTTGAAACCGACTCGCCGACTGGGAATGACGGGAAAGCTTTGACTGCCACGATCGCCCACAAGCCGATGAGACAAGGATCCTTTGCGAAATTTGCACTCAATGCATTTCCGAAGATATCTCTTCTTACCGCAGTCATCGTTCTCAATCAGAAGAGCGATTTTGTCAAACAACTCCAGTTGTTCATCATCGTCCATATCGCGAAATTCCTTCTCAAACAGCTTTTCAAACCCAGCCAAAACCGTCACGTTTAAAATGTCCAAATGTTCAGCTGGATCTCCTTCGACATCACACATGACGCCTTTTGTCACCGCGAAAGAGTAAATTCTGCGTCTGCTTTTCTCCAACTGATATGCTTCAGAGCCGGGGGCCAGTCGATCCTGAGGACGCCAGTTGGGGCGAGGTTCCCAGGTAGTAATCATCTGAGCAGCATCAGAGTTCGGAAGAGGCTTCCGGTAGCTCAAACGTAGCAGCGACTGGTTATCGAAGAATTTGTTTGAAAGAAGACGAAGGCAGCTTGTGCAAGCCCAACGCATTGATTCCCATGCTGCATCTTGCCAACTGGGCTCCAATCTGCTGTCTCTTGACCGATAGGTGAGAGTTGGACCGCCGTGCTCAGTTGACAACTCAACTTGAAGAAGACGCTCGACTAAGTGTCCCTTTTGCGGGTTCACAAGACGTCTAAAGTGTCTGCTGGATTGGCTCACTGAAATGAGGCCGACGGGGTCGAGGAGACGGATGATCTGACATTGGATCTCGTTCGGAAAGTCAGTAAGCATTGGTAATGAAGTTGGTGAGTAAGAGTCTGGAGAATCAATAAACTTAAAGGGTTTGACAGAGGCACAGAGGCTTTTAATTCCTAAAGTAAAAGGTGTTACAGATTTAGCACTATTTTAGGTTGACTAAAGAGTGAGTTATATAATGAAAACCATTAATGAACATAGATGGCTGACTAAGGCTCTGTTTTAGGCAGCCAACCTTGGCCATTAGCCTGTTTTAGCCAGTGGGATCTTATGTGTAGAGGTCTTTTAAGGCAATAATTCAATCTAAATAAGGGTTACTAAATGAAATACAAGATATGTAGCCTATTACTTACTAAGACTCTTATTTACATTGATCCTTTCCTAAGCCTCCCTGTTGTAAATTCAGTCTCACTAAGAACTAATGTCTAGGCGCTACTTGGAAGCAGAGAGACGATAGTCAGCATGGCAGCGCAAATTGGGAAGCTACCGTAAAAGTCTGTTTGCCTGGTATATTATTGGGACACTCGGTATTCGCTCCCGTAATTCGAACCGAAACAAAGTTCGTATTGCTATCGGCCGCGGTCAATTTCCCGTTTTCTTCCGTACACTGGGAATTTGAGCGATTGTCGAGGGGATGATCCAACGAGCAGCTGAAACTTCGAGTACACGCATATTCGGCGTTAATTCGGAATCTCTCAAAGACTCCGTGGGCCACTCAATATCTACGGATACAAACCAGATAGGAGGGTATCAGGAGACTGAACGAGACTGCGACCCCAATATTGGTAGATTGCATCATAGCATCCGATCAATTTCGAGAAAGCTTCTGTTTTGAACTCACATCATCCCGACAATGTACCCCCCGGTTTCAATTTATCCGAAGTCTCCGAGTTTCGGAGAAGGTGGGGAGCGGGTACTTAATCTGCTGTTACACAGAGTGAGCGTACGAGTTCCCAACACAAAGCGAAAATACTTCAGACACGAAATCAACTCACCATGTCAACTAACGGTTGCATTTCTTCTCGAGCTGTGACTTATCTACCATAAGCTCCCAAGTTCTTTGACGTACTTGACGACCTATGGGAACCTCAAACAAACCCTCGCGGCCTTATTAACCTTGGACTCGCTGAGAATGTAGACAACAGCTTGGCGATGACTTGAATTTGAGCTGACTCTCAAAGGCATCGATGCAGACAGAACTGATTGGGTACATCAATTCCAAGGTATGTAATTTAGATATTCATGGTGTAGTAGTTTGCCGACATTCTCAGCTTCACGCCACCTCACATGCCGTGACGTATGGCGATGGCTTTACTGGCTCCAAACGGTTGAAGCAGGCCTTTTGCCCCTTCCTAAACCAGCGCTTTCGACCTGCGATCCCTCTTGTTCCCAAACACCTCCTTATCACCCCTTGAGTATGCAACGATATTGAGTGCTACGTCAGGTCGCTGTTCGATGAAGGTGATGAAGTGCTTATCGGCAGATCTTATCCGGTTGCTTTTAGTTACATCTTTGGGATCCAAGCATAGTACATACCCCGATCACTCCGAAGAGCACTTCAGTAACGCTCGTAGGGTCAGCATTCGTGAGGCCTCGTTCGGCACCACCGACCCCTTCAGTTTAGAGGGTATCGGAGAATATGAGAAGGAGTTAGGGCCAAAGAAGAGGACAAAAACGTCAAGGCTATCATTTTATACACTCCGCATAATCTTCTTGGTTTGTGGACAGTATTGGGCAGCTGTGTTCTATAAAGTGACATCATCGCAAGGTCGTTGGTATTCCGAAGAAGTTCTAATAGCTTACATGGGGCTGTGCAACAAACTGGACTTGCATCTTATCTGTGATGAGAGATATACTAACTATCTGTGTTCGAGAAACTCAAGATGACTGAAACTGTGCCATTCACATCGGTTCTCTCGATAAACCATACGAAGCTGATGTAATGCTAGGATTTTGGAGCCACAGGCTTACGGATTGGTTGTGTTATAAGTAAACACAGTTAATCATACCTGAGATCTCTTGGGGCTTCTTGTATGTAGCAAACCTCCGCTATTAGTATGGTGCAGTGACAGTTTCACAGGCTCTTTGATTTCCCCTTAAGCCTTGCAGACAATATCGTGGCGTTTCTCCTAACCGATGGAGAATATGTTCAGTATATCCCATCTTACCATGAACGACTGGCGGAAAGTCACGCCGTTGCAACACAACTGATCCCAAAGCATAAGATCTCATATCTAAATACTAATGCTTCGTTGTGCTTGATGGTCAACCTAGCTGCAGCATGCCAAGGTCAAGAGGTAACAGACGATGAGATTTTAAGTTGGCTCTGGAAGAAGAAAGTTTATCTTACATCTGGAACTAGTTACAGGAGCAAGGTGTCCTGTTGGTTCGGTGTGGTGAGTGCGCATCCTCGATATGTGCTAGATGAAGGCTTAAAGAGGGGAGGCTATGCCCTACGCTGATTTGGGTCGAGTGGCATGCCCCTGGCTTCTGCCTCTGGGTCCAAGGTGCCAAACTTAGCCCAAGTTGCGACAAGTGGGGTGGCGATGTCATCGAGGCGAGAGGCGTTGACGGAATCGTTCTTGAGAATTTGAACTAAGCTTATCTCGTCAGCTTTCCAAAGAAGAGCCACTGGCATGGCAACGTCAAGTCCAGCATTGGCGTGTTTAATGCCACTCTTTCAAAGTTGTAAGCTACATGTGCTACCCTTATGGCTGAGAGCTTAATCAGCACAGAGAACTTAGTGCTCGTACCACGTCAAGATAACGAAGACCTGGAAGCCCAGCTGGTTCTTGATAATATCGTTCATAAGCTTGCTGTTTTGACAGGGGTAAGAGTTATTAATTCGGTTGCACGAACCTATGACGTATTCTCAACACTTACACAAACAGCATTGTAAAGGAGCTACAGGTAGACCTCGTGTATAGCTCGGTCCTTAAGGTTAGAAGCGACCGAGGCGTTGGCCTTTGTCGGGAGATTTATGGCAGCCATGCAGTTGGTCTCCTGCTCACGGGCGATTAGGTGCTTGGGGTAGGTAATGATGGATTTTTAGAGATCCTTAATGGTTAGGTCAGTCAAGGCGTCAGGGGGGCGGGGGTCGTTGCTTGGAGATTCCCAGTTTCTGCTACTTTAGTATAGGTGCATGGGTACCATAGCATCTTCTGAAATTCGACATAACCTCCAGTATTTAGCTCTCTATACTGTGGAAGAAGAAAGTAATTAGCAACTCATTCTGCAGATTTTGTAACGTTGTAGAGCACTATGTAGTATTGATGCTCAGATCTTGAATAGGGATGGCTGTATATACACTTTAACCCGCCGAAGTACCTTACCCAGTCGGAAATAGCCATAGCCATGTTACTGGAATGAATAATGTCTGGATGGTATCCAGAACATGAGAACACAGGTTCATACAGTCTAGCCAGGTCATCGATGGAAAAGACGCTGGCAGGTGATATAAATAGAGGCTGTATAGGGGGTATGTCGATTACGACAAATTGAGCAAACGAGTGATGGTCTGCCACTAGAAGGAAGATCGGTAGGGGGGTTAGAGATCGAGTACAATCCAGATTCCAAGGCTTACTGCCAAGAAATCACATTCCCGTACCAGTTCCGACGTCCAAGACATATTCTTCAAAGCCGGCACTGAGACACAAGAGAGACTTTCCACCAAGGACAAGCCCATGCAGCAGGTGATGAAGAATATTTCCCAATTCCATTCATAATTCGTTGTTTGGAAATACGTATTTTTGCATATCAAAGCTATGGTAAGTATGACCTTCTTCATCAATATATTAGGTCTTAGAAGATGTCAGGAATTTTGAGAACGAACAGGAAGCTGCGGAATCTCTACCTGTTCCATTAAATTAGAAGTGTCTGTTGTGATAAGGTTTACGTTATTCTCTCCCGTAGACAGTAACAGGCTCTCCTCAAAATTTGACGAGCCATGAGCCGTTGAAAGCCCATCGAAAGGAATTTCATTAATGAACTTTCAGAACCACATGTTTGTGACGACGATGGGATGCTTGGCTCGCACAGACCTTTCGGCCTTGGTTGGCTATCCCCAATGTTGGAATCATCACGCCGCCTCGTCTTCAAAGGGCCTTGGGCAAGGTCAACTATGATAGGGTGGCGCGCAAATGCGATCGGTCCGAGTTCGAGTCCTGTCTGGCAACCCTCTGAGTTGATTGGTACACTGTCGAAAGCATCCGTTCAGCTCTTCTTTTGCTTGACTGTAATTAGACTCAAATCCTGGCGGATCCCAGATGACCCCACCTTTATGCCATGTCAGGGTGAGGCAACTGTCTGAGTTATTGGTGGTCAAACATACATTGGCAGAGTTTCTAATCATCTCTCCAATACCACTCATGTTCTCTATCTCCGTATTCAACTTCCGTTGGTCTCCTTTGAACAGATTGACGCGGTTCAGCAAAAGCTGTGATAGTGTTGTATCCCTTTGACACATCTTGAAAGGCATTCTCGGGCCCAATACTGGCAGTGGGGGTGTCTCTCCAACGAGCCCCTGACCAGAGACAGAAGGCCAACGCATGTTAGATGAATTGATCTGCGGTGGGACTTCCAATGAGAAACCTTGCAATGCTGTCAGCTGTCGGGTTGATGACTTATGGGTCTACAGTACTTACAGTAACGGGTGTTTTACATAAACCTCTATAAGAATGCCAGAAACCCGACCTAGTTGCAGTCTTGGCTTACTTATAAACTCTTTATAGCTACTATAAGGTAATTTAGGGGTAACTTTATAATATCGCTTATTTACTTAAACTTACTAATATATACTGTCTTTCCTAGATTATACTAAATAATTAAGCTGCTAATAATAATATCCTTAAGTTAGATATTATTTCCTATTATAGGGATATTATTACTAATACTGACTATAAGTCTGATATAGATATTAGGAAAGCTCAGTAAGATATTGCTAATAACTGTAGTAGCTTCTATAATGCCGTAGCTCGGCAGGCATACCAGGACTTGTGAGGGCCTGTTCGGGCCAGTATATACATGTTTCTGTCCCCAAAACAAAGAGGCAGACAAATCTGCCTTATATCCGCAAGAGAGTAAGATATGGCTACAGGATGTGCAGTTTAGAGCTAATGGCAAGGACTGATTGAGTAAATGCCCTTGACTTCTTACACTTGGTAAGATAGATCTTAAGGTCTTAGTAAAAATAATATATTAATTTTTCTCTTCTTTTTAGTAAAATAGACTTTATTTACTTGATATTTAATGTTAACTTTTAATAGATAAAGTATTTAATATATATTTATATTATAATTTAAGTATTTTTTCTTATATATATTATAAAGATTATTATACACTTTAAGTATTTTAAAGGTTAAGAGTAATAACTAAGTAAAAGACTGTAAAAAATAATAATTTCTAATAGCCTGAAATATAAGTTAAGTATAGACAATTAACCAGTTAGGTTTAATTAAAATAGGTTTTTTAGTATAAAATAAAAAATTAAGTAATTAGTTTAATAATATTAATTATAAAGATAAAAAGCCTAAAATTTAATTTAAAAAAGCATAAAGAAGCTAAAGTACCTTAAGGATTCTATTCTTTTTTATTTATTACTATATATAGCTATTATAACCCTTGCGGTTATATTATATATGCCCTATAAAATTCTCTATAAATTCTACTAATAAAGAATAAACTAAATAAATCCTTTTTAGTCTATCTAGTTAAATTAATTAAAATAGGACTAAAACCTTATAATATCAGTTTAAAACTAAAAGACTAATATCTTAATTCTTAATAGAAGTATTAATAAATACCTTATAATAGTAATATCCCCAGTTTAACCTACTGCTTCTTTACTAATATTACTTTATCTACTCTTAGATATAAGGTCAATTAGTTATATACCTAGGCATATATATTCAATTAGTAGAGGTTAATTTAACTTTTACTAACTAACTTATATAAAAGTTAACCTAATTCCTTTAAACCTTTAGTCTAACCCTGCCATTACCCTATATTCATTTACTCTAGTTACATTAAAAGCAGTACCCTCTCTGCTATAATAACCCTTTTAGCTATATTAAAAAGCTACTCTTTATATATATTTAAGTTTAGGCCTATAAAGGCAGTAAAGAAGGCTACTTAATCTAACTAAAAGAAATAACCTTTCTTTAGGTCTCTCTCTAGCTTCTTTAAATTTAATAGCTTATAATAAATTTAATTT